>NC_140944.1:26623392-27223392 GCF_014529385.1 Adiantum capillus-veneris | reverse complement strand
AATCTCATGCCCAAAAGAAATTGATCAAGTGGATGGCGAGGATATTGCAAGGTGCAAGAGTCACCAATAGATCGCATGGACCACCATGGGATGGTTTCCTGTCAAAGGATATCCTCAAAAGAGGCAAAGTACTTAACTTTCAGCTGTTCACCCAAAAACACATCTACAACTGAAAATGCTACTGTTCAACGAACAGCGTGGTCATCCGCTCCTAGTCAATACCAAACAAGGTGGAACCATATGTAGTTTACAATAAGTATTTGATACGTAAGGTATGTAGTATTGTACGCATTGGGTTACAAGGTACGTAAAAATCCATACAATTGTACAAACTTGACACTTTCAAACATTTTTAATAGAAATTTACAAACCTATAGATCTCTATTCATCGCACTTACCGTGAGAGACGTTTTTAGTACACTTTCAAACATTTTGATAGAAATTACAAGCATATAGATGTCTATCTATCACCGTGAGAGATGTATCTACTATTATCATCCTTTGGAGACCTAGAGACTACATTCTATGTTTCTGAACACTAAGATTCACTAAAGTAAAGTTTATCATATACATATTGATCAAAAGAGGTTACCTGTGACATAATCCAGTTGCAAGCAATATTTTTCAAATTTACCTTAGTTGTTTCGGGCCTTCCGGATACGCGTTTCGAGAAGTTCAATTATTTTCATTCTTACCTGACGATTTGCAGCCTATGGTGAACTTTATAATACAAATGGTCATGTATGTATAATAATTAACGAGAAAAGTCTTGTAAGTTTTCAATACAGGCTACAACTAACATCTCTCCAAAATATACTATTTAGTTCGTTTATATATCTATTTATGTTCCTGTTTTGCGTTTCCTCATCCCAAGCCCAAAACTTTGTTTCTTTTGTTACCTAGCCGTTTTTGTTTGTCCCTTTTCGAAACTCCTAGCAACTATGTTATTTACAGCAAACAAACTATTCTAATAACCTGCAAATCATTGAAGCAAGGAGCATATAGGAAAAAACTAAGATAGAGGAGATCGCTCGCTGCTTGCTGTGCTCGCTCGCCTTCATCCCCCTCGCCCTGCCCACCTGCCAGCTTGCTCGCTGCCCTGCCCATCCCCTTCCAACCCCCCGTGCTGCATCCCCTCTCATTTGCTGCCCCCCACGCTGCCTCTTGTCACCAGCGTGTGACTACTATCTATCCTTTTTGTTGATTTCTTTCTTATTATCTATTTACTTTCACTTTTTGGAAACACCCCTCGGGAAATCTAACTGCCCTGCATTGCATAGCTAGTGTGGAACTGTCCAGAGGGAGTCCAGGCCTGAGGGCAAGAGAGCACTAAGGTTAGACAAGGACTATGGTTAGCCAAACTGGGGTCATGGACCAGCCAAAGTGGAATCCTTTGCTACAGAGGCTACATTTCAGTTATAGGTGTGGCTGCAGTGTACAGAGGGTCGGATGACCTAGAAAGATACAATGGCAGCATCTCCTAAAATTTAGGGAACTGCTATTTTGGGACCTAAAAATGTCTTCACGTCATTACATGCAGTTTGACATGGGGATCATTTTGTTACTCTGTGGCCAAGTCAACAGAGGCTGTAGGTGAGATATTTTTAGACCCGAGGGTCTAAAGCGGGAAAATGCACAAATGAGTGACACTTGGCACTCTGAGGCCAGTTTACTACTTATAGAGAAGACAAAAACGTGATTTTCAGCTGTGAGCTCATTTTCAAGTTTCCTGTCACAGGTTAAGAGCTATGGAGTGCTTGCTTTCCCTCCTATGTACAGTGCGGGGCCATGAGTGATGCTTTGCACGCTACGCACTGCCCTCTCTCTCCTCTATGGCAGTATGTTATGCCCCTCTAGTGGGCTTTTCAATTGACCAATGTACAGTTGTGTGGGTTCATGCGCGATTGCCGAGGCAAGAGCCTCTTGCACAGGTACTGGATTAGCTAGCGGCTAATCCCCCGCAGGTACAGGTGAATTCGGAGAGGTTTCACGCCAGAAATCTCGTCCGATTCAAAGGGCAAGTAGCCCTACAGGTGTAGGAGCTTGAGGACTTGCTACGGATGCGACCGGCACGCAAAATGGAGCCCGAAACAGTAAATTACAGCTTGCTGTGTATTTTTGCATGGTTAGGGTTTTGGCCCTAAACGGTCCCTAATACCCCCAAGAGGTTCGGGGACGCGAGGGGAGTATTTTCAGGGCTGAAAACAGAGAATTCAGCGTGCTGCAGATTCTCGCCAGGTTTTGCAAAGTGCCCGTATGCGTCGAGAAAGTCGTTCAATGCGTGGGAATACTGACTGTGAAGGGTCCTAGTACAGTTATGCTGCCGAAATCGAGCCGGAACAGTTGAAATTCAGCCAAGCTTGTGCGGGGCAGCTTATAGGGAATCACAGCGTTTATTCCCTCTTTTAAACAATAAAGAAATACCGAAAGGGGCGCCTAAGTTAGGGGCCAATCTGATGTCGGTCTTCTCATACAGGTGCATTCTAGCAGCCTGTATCCCTTGCCCCCGTGTTGTGTCTTGAAAGTACAGGTAGAATAGACGACTAATAATGGGTGAAAGCTAAATCAAGGTTTGAAGTAAAGTCTACCGTCCTTTTTGGATTGTACAGGCAGGTTTCATGGTTCCATCGACGGGATTAAATCACTTTTTCCCATAGAAGTGAGCCTTGGTTAGTTTGGGCTTGAAGACATAGGGGATCATAGACCAGACACAGGGAATTGCAATTATGGCTGACAGACCAGATGATGTGACTGAAGAGGTTTCCTCTTCACAGGGTCAACAGACACATGAAGTGGGTGAGTCTTCAAGACCACCACAGACGGATGATGATATATTCAGGACCCAGTTGGCTACTGCTGTGGCTATGTTCACACAAGTAATGCAGAACCCGAGGTTTTTAGCCTTTCTGCAACCTTCTCTTCCGTCTCAGCAAGTTGGGTCACTGGATCATATTCAAAAGCCTGTTAAGGCTCGACCACAGGTGATTCATACTGCAGAGTCAATGGAAACACCTGTACACTTGACGGAGAACATGCAGTCTCCACAACCTGTGCCTAAGGTGCAAGAACAGGTGGCTGAGATGCCAGTCTTTCAAGCTGTACCAGTTCAGCCAGCCACTTTTCAACAGGCTATAGCTGGTTCTAATGGGCAGGGAAGCAACCTACAGGCTATGCAACAAGTCTTCCCACCACCTTCAGTACACCCTGGCTATTTTGGAGGTGGATCGGTATTCCAGAGCATGGCTGGTCATGCACCTGGAAATCAGTTTTACATGCCAGGAACAGTGTTTGGGGGTGCTCAAACGATGATGCCTAACCCCATGTATGGTGTCACGGGCATGCTACCAGGGTTTCAAAGCACTCAAGGCCAATTTGGGATGCCACAGTCAAATTTTGGTATGGCTGGGATTACAAATCAGCAGCCAAATATGGCATTTCTAGGTCAACTTAATTGCGGTCAGGGAACACAAATGAACCCTAACAGTGTTCCCATGTTTTAGTCACTTCCATATGACAACTTAACGCCGCTGGAGAGGCCAACTCCGTACAAAGAAGGTGGCAAAGGTGTGACATTCACGACCTTTACAGGGCTTGATGACAGGAAGAAGGCTCTCTCATTCCTCCAGCAGTTTGACAAGTCCTATGCAGGGGGAAACTTTACAGAGGCTTCAAAGGTCCGCAAAGCAGCCACTTTCTTGACAGGGAATGCGGGACAATGGTGGACAACTTTATTGCTTCAAGGGCAAGCTCCGTCCACATGGATTTACTTCAAGCAGATTTTTGTAGCAGCGTGGTTATCTGATGACTTTGAAGCAGATGTCATGACAGAATGGCACCAGCTTAATGCTGCCACTTGCAGAAATCTGGATGACTACAATCGGAAGTTTTGGAAAGCTCTACTTCGAGTAACTTCCTATAGGTTTGTGCCATTGACAGAACAGATTGAAAAATACTGTTGTGGCCTACCCAAAGGATTGAGAAAGTACTGCACAAAGACCAAAGTCACTACTTTGACGCAGCTCATTGAGGTAGCAAACACTGGTAATGGTTTGCTCAAGGGAGAAGATTGTGAATACTGGCGTCAAGGAAGGCTCAGCCAAGAAAAATTCAGCGAAGAAGTATGTTCCCAAGGAGGCTCTGAAAGTGACTCAGGAGCCGGCCAATGCAGGGAAAGACAAAGCTACGGCTGAATCAGAAAAGGGACCAGCGAAGAAATGGAAAAGACGTTTTCCTCGCAAGTCTGAAGAGCAAAAGAAGGTCTTGAGGTCAGAGAACAAATGCTTCATCTGTGAGCAGCCTGGCCACATTGCTTACAATTGTCCTACAGAGAAAAGGCCAGCTGATTCTGAAGACAAGGAGGACAGGAAAGGAAAGAAGCCCATGGCTGGTCTAGTGCCAGATATGGTGGGCGACAAGCCAAATTCAGATGCAAGTGAGCTTTGCAGAGCATGGGGAAAGGTCAGGGATCAAACAATGCTTATCTTCTTTGATCCAGGTGCCAAAGCCAACTTCGTTTTCCCAGAATTGGCTTCAAAGTTGGGAATCAGACCTTAAGAGATGGGGTATACAGCAGAGGCAGGTTTGGCATGTCCTGGCCATACTGAGGCTGTGACACCCATCATTGGAAAGTTGCTCCTACATATCCAGTCCTATGTAGATGCTGAAGAATTTTACATCATGCCACTGGACGGATGTGATGTGTTGTTAGGTATTCCTTGGTTATTCCGTGTACAGGGAATCATGGATGCCTACAACAAAAAGATCACTGTACAGAGTAGGGGAAAGACTCACATCCTAGATGTAAAGCTTAAAGGGGAGTCTATTCCCACTGTATCAGCTTTTGCTATTACTTCTATAATGAAAAAGCATCTTTCTGCGTACTTGGTTTTTACACGTGAAGTGTCAGATTGTGATGAATCAAATTTATCTGTGCTAGATAAAGAAAGGTCAATGTTTTTACAACAGTATAATGATTGTTTTTCCGATTCATTACCGTCTCAATTACCGCCAGAGAGACCCGAGGACCATGCGATAGATTTGGTGCCAGGCAGTAGCCCACCAAATAAGCCTCTGTACAGGTTAGTGCGGCTCAGCAGAAAGAGATAACGGGCCAAGTACAGGAGCTGTTAGAAAAGGGGCTGATTCAGCCCAGTTCATCTCCATTTTGTTCTCCAGTGTTGTTGGTGCAAAAAAAGGATGGCTCATGGCGTATGTGCATCGACTACCGTGCACTGAACAAGAATACCATCAAGAATAGGTTCCCTATACCTAGAATTGATGACATGCTGGACAAATTAGAAGAAGCAGCTATGTTTAGCAGGATAGATCTAAAGAGTGGGTACCATCAGATCCGCATTAGATCAGAGGATGTGCACAAGACTGCTTTTAGAACAACGTTTGGCGGATGGTGTCAGAATGGATCCTGCAAAAGTTGAAGCGATCAAGTCATGGCCAGATTTGAAGACGGTGCACGATGTCCGAAGTTTCTTGGGACTATGCTCCTATTACAGAAGGTTTATCCGAAATTTCGCTGAGATTGCTTCACCTTTACATGCTCTTCAAAAGAAGGCAGTCACCTTTAGATGGACACAGAAAGAGATTTCAGCTTTTAATCTCTTAAAGGAAAAGATGACTTCAGATCATTGTGTTGCCAGATCTTAGGAAGTCATTTGTGGTCCAGTGTGATGCCTGTGGTAGTAGCATTGGTGCATTGCTAATGCAAGATGGCAGGGTAGTAGCCTATGAGAGCAGAATGTTGCAAGGGCCAGAGATGACCATGCAGGTCTATGAGAAAGAGTTACTGGCTGTGATTCATGCGCTCTTAAGTTGGAAACACTACCTGCTAGGTGCAGATTTCGTTGTCCAAATGGACCATCAGACCTTGCGATACTTCTTGACACAGACAAAGTTATCTGAGAAGCATATGCGATGGGCAAATATCTTGTCCATGTTCCATTTTGAGATTGTGCATGTGGAAGGCAAGAAGAACATTGTGGCTGATGCCTTGTCAAGGAAGCCACAAATTTCAGCTGTGTCAATTCCTTATCATCATGAACTTGATGATATGAGGGAACAATATGCAAATGATGAAGATTTTGCAAGGGTCTTCGAGCAGCTAATGGATGGACAACGTCATGAACACTATCTTCTCAAAGACGGGTTCATGATGATGCATGGCAGATTGTGTGTCACAAAGCCATTGCGAGGCAAAGTTATGGAAGAGAGTCATGTCCCACCGTATGCAGGGCATCGTGGTATCGATGCTACAGTTAAAGCGGTTAAGACATTCTTCTATTGGCCTACATTGAGAAGGGATGTGGATGCCTTTGTGCGAGAATGCCTAATTTGCCAGAAGGTCAAGTTTGACAGGCAAAAGGCACCAGGGTTATTGCAACCACTACCTATTCCAGACAAACCATGGGAAAGTATTGCTATGGATTTTATCTTTGATCTTCCGAGAACGCAGACAGGAAACGATGCTATTTGGACCATTATTTGCAGATTCAGCAAACAGGCTCATTTTATTCCTGTCAAGAAGAAGATAAAGCCAGATCAGATGGCACGCTTGTTTATGAGCAATATTTTCAAGTATCACGGCATGCCACAGTCGATTGTTAGCGATCATGATCCACGCATGACAAGTTTGTTCTGGAGAGGCTTGTTTGAGAATATGGGCAGAACGCTCAAATTCTCTTCGTCATTTCATCCTCAAACAGATGGGCAGTCGGAAGAGGCAAATTCTACTGTCCTAGATCTGCTGAAGTGCTATGTGTCAGAGCATAAAGGAAAGTGGGAGCAGTATTTGCCATTGGTGGAGTATGCATACAATAATATAGTGCATTATCAACTGGCAAGGCACCTTTTGAGATAGTTGAAGGTGGCAAGAAAGTTCCTCCCATACTGCATACAAAGGACAAGATATTTGAAGCAGATAAGTATGTTCAGGACATCGATGAAATGTACAAGAAGGTCAAAGTGGCCTTGGAAAAGACTCAGGCAAAGCGAAAGAAAGCAGCTGATCGTCACCGTCGTGAAGTGGTATTTTCACTTGGTGATTGGGTGCTTCTGCGCTTTGAAAAGGAAAGGTTAAAGAAGATGAAGGGCAAGGAAAGACTGTTTCCAAAGCTCATCATGCGTTACTATGGGCCTTTTCAAGTGTGCGACATAATCAGTGATGTTGCATATATGCTGAAATTGCCTGACAGTTGGAAGATTCACAATGTGTTTCATGTGAGTCTTCTCAGACCCTATGTGGGTGATGTGCCAGAGGATATGCCAGCTGAAGATCAGCCGGAAGTCGAGGAACTTGACGAGATCTTGGTCCCTGAACAGATTTTGGCACATAAGGAAAGAAAAGTGAAAGGCAAGGTTGCTAGGCGTTACTTGGTAAAGTTCAGAAACTATCCACCAATGGATGCTAAGTGGATGGAAGAAGGTGAACTTGCAGAGTCACCAACTGTGTTATCACTTTACCTTGAAGCCTTCGATTTGCAACCTACCTTGACCCCTTGAGTTTCAAAGCTACATGGATTGTCAGTGTGACAATGGCTTTTGAAAGAAATGATGTACATGGTATTTAAAGTGAGCTCAAATGAAATACTTGTTACATGAATGTTAGAGCTGTACAGATTGTCAGTTTGGCAATCACTCTTATGGAATGTCCAAAAGTGTGCTTGGTGCTATAGAAGTGAGTATTTCTTGTCAGTTTGTCAAGAATACAGTAATTGCTTCTATTAAAGAGTACATGTGTAACTGCATTCTTAAACTGTCGGTTTGGGTATGCTCGAAAGTGTTACGGGATCCAACGTGTACTGTAAGACAGTGGCAAAATGTGTAGCTACCATTTTGTCATTGGAAAGTTAGTGACTCAAAGCAATGGCAGAGTGCGAAGCTACCACTATGTCATTGGGACAGGGTTCACACGCAGGCAATATATGTGTCGACGAGGTGTTGAATACACGAGGGTTGACAATGAGCATGTATGTGTCGTACATGTGTCGACAGGTGTTGAATACATCAGTGTTGACTGTGAGCATGTACGACATAGATGCAAACAAGGACGTTTGAGATTTCAAGAGGGGGGTATGTAACCAGCGTGTGACTACTATCTATCCTTTTTGTTGATTTCTTTCTTATTATCTATTTACTTTCACTTTTTGGAAACACCCCTCGGGAAATCTAACTGCCCTGCATTGCATAGCTAGTGTGGAATTGTCCAGAGGGAGTCCAGGCTTGAGGGCAAGAGAGCACTAAGGTTGGACAAGGACTATGGTTAGCCAAACTGGGGTCATGGACCAGCCAAAGTGGAATCCTTTGCTACAGAGGCTACATTTTAGTTATGGGTGTGGCTGCAGTGTACAAAGAGGGTCGGATGACCTAGAAAGATACAATGGCAGCATCTCCTAAAATTTAGGGAACTGCTATTTTGGGACCTGAAAATGTCTTCGCGTCATTACATGCAGTTTGACATGGGGATCATTTTGTTACTCTGTGGCCAAGTCAACAGAGGCTGCAGGTGAGATATTTTTAGACCCGAGGGTCTAAAGCGGAAAAATGCACAAATGAGTGACACTTGGCACTCTGAGGCCAATTTACTACTTATAGAGAAGGCAAAAACGTGATTTTCAGCTGTGAGCTCATTTTCAAGTTTCCTGTCACAAGTTAAGAGCTATGGAGTGCTTGCTTTCCCTCCTATGTACAGTGCGGTGCCAGGGGTGATGCCCTGCACGCTACGCACTGCCCTCTCTCTCCTCTATGGCAGTATGTTATGACCCTCTAGTGGGCTTTTCAATTGACCAATGTACAGTTGTGTGGGTTCATGCGCGATTGCCGAGGCAAGAGCCTCTTGCACAGGTACTGGATGAGCTAGCGGCTAATCCCCCGCAGTTACAGGTGAATTCGGAGAGGTTTCACGCTAGAAATCTCGTCCGATTCAAAGAGCAAGTAGCCCTACAGGTGTAGAAGCTCGAGGACTTGCTACGGATGTGACCGGCACGCGAAACGGAGCCCGAAACAGTAAATTACAGCCTGCTGTGTATTTTTGTAGGTTTAGGGTTTTGGCCCTAAACGGTCCCTAATACCCCCAGGAGGTTCGGGGACGCGAGGGGACCGCTGTACAGGTGATCTGGCGCATTTTCGGGGCTGAAAACAGAGAATTCAGCGTGCTCCAGATTCTCACCAGGTTTTGCAAAGTGCCCGTATGAGTCGGGAAAGTCGTTCAATGCGTGGGAATACTGAATGTGAAGGGTCCTAGTACAGTTATGCTGCCGAAATCGGGCCGGAACAGTTGAAATTCAGCCAAGCTTGTGCGGGGCAGCTTATAGGGAATCACAACGTTTATTCCCTCTTTTAAACAATAAAGAAATACCGAAAGGGGCGCCTAAGTTAGGGGCCAATCTGGTGTCGGTCTTCTCATACAGGTGCATTCTAGCAGCCTGTATCCGTTTCCCCCGTGTTGTGTCTTGAAAGTACAGGTAGAATAGACGACTAATAATGGGTGAAAGCTAAATCAAGGTTTGAAGTAAAGTCTACCGCCCTTTTTGGATTGTACAGGCCGGTTTCACCTCCCCCAACCCTCCCGCTGCTGCCTGCTGTCCCTCAGCCCGCCGCTCCTCCTGGCCAGCGCTATCCACTGCTTGTCTTTTTTGCTCGCCCACCCCCATTGCACACCATTCATTTGTCCCTTCCCTCCCCCACCTCCCTCCCCCATGCCTCACTCTGCTTCGCCTCGACAGTGACATTTCTGTGACATTATCCATCGGAGCTTCTCAAAGGGTGGTCTTCACTCGACTCCTTTCCATCACAGCAGCAGACAGATGGAGGCTCATGCTCCACCTGAGAGGGACTCTCAAGAAGCCCCCTCGCTTGACTCTGTAGAGCCCACCATTCGACTTGGTCTTTCGCCGACAGAGCAAGCGAGCCTCGCAGTAGAGGTGGAGTGCCTCTAGGAAACCTCCGTCATCTGCAAGATCATTGGCACCCGCCCTAGCAGAGGAGAGGTGCGTGATCTCCTCTGCCTTTTAGTAGATCCTCGATGTTCAGCTTCTCGGGCGTGGCTATTACCACATAGAGTTTGAGACTCTCGAGATGGCGTCCAAGGTCATTGCGATGAGCCCCCGGGCCATCCGAGCAATTCGAGCTCCTTTTCGACAGTGGCGTCATGGTTTCGACCCAGCTATCGACGTTCTTGTCGTGGAGGCAGACCTTGCCTTCTTAGTCTGCTTCCCTGGCCTGAGGAGGGAGTACCTTCCGCTACTATCCAAGATAGGCTCAGAGATTGGGGCTGTTCTAGAGACACCTCGCACGGCAACTGGCATTCCCACAGTACGTGTTCTGGTTCGGGACTCCCACACCCTCTCGAAGGTCATTCTGCTACCTCGGGTGAGTGGTGGTTGGCTCCGCCAGAGAGTGGGCCTCCCGAATCAGTGTTTCATTTGTCTTCAGATGGGTCATCTTGCGAAGGCCTGTCTGCGGAGGAGGCCTCGACCTTCACCTCAGGCTCAGCCCCAGCCTCCTAGGGCTGACCAACAGCAGCAGACAGAGTCGCATGGTACTCAGGCAGACTCACCCTTCGAGCGTGGAGTTCAGGCAGAGGAGGGCTGGTAGCACGTTCGTGGTCGACGTTGACAGGGGTCACCATGTCAGCCTGGCCCTTTGGGTGGTCGCCAGGCTCCAGGTTAGCAGCAGTGGGTTGCCACAGGGAACAGTTTCGACCCTCTTCAGCAGGACGAGGTCCCAACTCCACCCTCCACCTCAGCCTCACCTTCGACAGCCCCTTCTCCCCCCCGAGTTTCCTCCCCTCCCCTCTCCTTCTGCCGCTCCCCGTCCCCCCACTCCTCCATCTCCCACTAGTCCCCCTGCTTCCACATCTCCTCTCGTTCCTACCCCGCAACCAACCCATGGGGTAGGACCTTCCTCGGCTGCTAGGAGATTTGGCAGCGCTTTTGCCACGAGTCGCTTGGCGTTAGAGGGACAACCCTTCTTGCGTAGCCCCTTTTGGTGCAGACATCTCCCTTTGCAGCTGTTGCTTGTGGACTGACGAGTTTCGACATTCATCGCAGGTAGGGATTTCTTTGCCTACGACTTCACGCGGTTTCTCGGCGACCCTTCACCAGACTTTGAGGCAGCTTGTTTCAGAGTTCATGTACTGTTCCTTGCAGCTAGAGGGATAGAGGCCCTGGACTTAGCGGTTGGCTTCTCTTTTCCCTTCTGTGGCAGGGATTAGTCCGAGTGGACTCTGGACTCAGTGATGGAATGGCTGCCTGCAGGCACAGGCCCTCGAGTTCTCTCACCACATGGGAGACCTAGGGGTTATAGACCCGATACAGACTTTGTGGCCGTTGCCAAGTTCTCAGTGACACCTCTAGACTCGGCAGGATGCAGACACATTGTGGTACAGTTCTTTGCTGACACGCAGAGCCCACCATGCTATGTATACATACATGAGGACTCTTGGACAAAGGAGGTTGCCCTGCGCATGGCACGTTCTTCTTGGGCCTGGGCTAGATAGTCTTTGCAGTCACGCCTATCTCGGGGACGCTCGGATGCGGATTACTCCCCATCCAAGCTAGCCTCGAAGATAGTGCGGTTAGCTGCTATTGTTGCATCAGTTCTCTCTTGTTCCCCATGAGGATGTCTCAAGGAATGTGCAGGGATTAGGTGGGCCCCAGTTTCAGCGCCAACGGGGTCGATTGTGTCAGGAGCTTCAGCGATGCCTTGTGGCGGAGAGATTGATATTCTTATGCTGCATGAGCATCATCTTTGTGAGAGCCGCATTAGACGATGTGGTCAGCTTTTGCATGGGCGAGTTGAGACATTTTGGTCAGTTGCATTTGGACCTGGTGGTATCCAGGGAGGGGTATGTATGACTATTGCAGACTCTTGGCAAAAGGCCATTGTGGGCAGAGGTATTATTGTGCCTAGGACGGCTCAGTGGATTACTATGGAGGTTCAGGGCTGCCTCTTGAGCTTCCTGAACATCTATACGTTCAATGTGCATGTGCAGAGTTTTAGTCTCACATTGTAGAGTCTCTGCCGCATGCAGAGCAATGGTGCATTGGGGGTGACTTCAGAATGTTGGAGGACCCCTCTCATGACAGGATTGGAGGTAGCCATGCTACTGTGCATGGAGCTGAGTTGGCAGCCTGGGAGAGGCTATGTATGACTTTAAGGGTTTCAGATGTTTGGCAGCACTCTGGCTTTGTGAGGCCCCCAGACAGCTTGGCCTTTTCTTGCTCGGGGACCGCACAGTGGGAGGAGTGAATCTATCTCGGATAGATCGCTTCTACGCTAGTGACCACATTTGTGACTTGGGTGGGTTAGTTTGCATCTTGGCTGGGACATCTTTTTCAGACCATACACCAATGGTCCTCACTATGATAGATAGACAGAGGAGGTGGAGCACGATGCTACGCATCCCTGAGAGGATCTTGTTAGACTCAGAGTGGTGGCTCTTTGGACATAGGGCTTGGACACGGAGGACTCTCGTGCTGACAGAGTGGCCAATGATGCTTGGAGCACCAAGTACCGTGCACCGTCGTAAAGAGGTGTTCGGGCACTCATCATCAATCTATCCTCCGTTTCCTTTGGACTTGCTCAGCTTAGTCATTTCTTTCTCTCGGAGTCTACGGCCCGCCTAGCTGCAACTAGGGAGGAGGAGTAGCGTCTTCATCAGGGCGTTACTTCCTTGCAGAGGATGCAGGAGCAGCACCCAGATAGTCCTTGGTTGGAGGAGCAGTTGCAGCACGCTCGCCAGGAGCTTGCCAGCAAAGAGGAGAGGCGTCATGAGTTTGCTTTCAATCGACAGGTATCTCAGTGGACGCAAGTGGGTGACAGAGTGACTGGGTCATTCTTTGAGATAGTGGGACCTTGTTATGCGCACACCAGTTGAGGAGACCCGATAGGCTAGTTGCTTCAGAGCCAGAGGATATGCGCGTGCAGTTGCTACTGACTTTTACCGTGACTTGCTGTCAGCAGAGCCTCAGTCAGAGCGTCAGGATGCATGCGGAGAGCAGGTTTGGGCACAGATGCCTTGTCTTGTGACTGAGCGTTAGAGGCTTGAGCTGCCTCTCTAGCTAGAGGAGCTCCATGCGGCCCTTAGAGCACTTCCCCGAGGTAGTTGTCCCGGTGAGGATGGTTTGACTCCCAGTTTTTTCTTGGAGTACTGGGACTTGTTGGGCACAAACCTTTGTAGCAATTTTCAGTACATCTTGCACACAGGAGAGATGCCTGACAGCATGAGTGAGGGCTTGATATACCTCATTCCCAAGGAGGGAGGCTCCTTGGGATGAGATCCGGCAGTGGCGGCCCATTACCATCCTCAACTCAGCCTACAAAATTCTAGCCAAGGCTCTGAGTTTGAGGATTCTACCACTTCTAGAGAGCATTATACGGGGGAGCCAGACAGGTTTTGTCAAGGAGTGCAGTATCCTTGACAACATCTTCACTTTTTGGGAGTCGTCTGCCCTCGCACGCCTCCGAGGTGAGGATCTGGTGATACTTGTTCTCGATTTTGAGAAGGCTTGGGACTTCTTGGAGGGTACTCTACGTAGGATGGGCTTCTCAGATGCTTAGATCAGAGGTGTGTTAGCTCTCTACAGACGTGCACACAGTTAGGTGCTTTTGGCAGGAGGTAGAGGAGACTATTTCATGCTCAATCTCTCGGTCAGACAGGGCTGCCCTCTAGCCCCTTTCCTCTTGTTGTTCTATGCGGAGGCGATGAGCAGATTCTTGGTTTCACAGCAGGTTAGTTTACGTGCCTTAGCGCTCTGAAACCCGCCCGTGGGGCAGTAGGCTTTGGCTTTCACCCGAAATTCTTTACTTTAGACACACACAGAGCACTTTGCAAAGAGAACCTGCAACGGGAATTAACACTTAAGTACACACACGGCTCGGAAGCTAGAATGCTCCGAGCAGACGCCGACAACCTGTAGGCCCCAAAATTGGCGCCCCTTTCGGTATTTCTTTATTCTTTACAAGGGTAAATTACAAAGCAGAGTCCTGGGAATCCTTTATCTGTATCGAGCTAGATACCACCTGTTTTGGCCAAATTTCTGCAGCATATCAGACCCAAAACTTGCGTGAAACCAATTCCCCATCTGGAACTCTCTTCCACTAGCATAAACCCTCTGATTCTTGCCCAAAAATAGTAAATTCAGCACGCAGTATTTACTGGTTTTTGCCCTATTCTCAGCCTCAAACAGTCCCCTAACTGTCCTCTGCCAGTGGGGCACAATTCCCAATGGTTCTGGCGTCCGTATGGCTGAAAAACAGTCAATTTTCTGCGCACACACAACGCTGAATTTGCACCTATATGGTGAGGTTATGACCCTCACTGGTGCGTGCTTTGGAGTAGCAGCTAGCTACCCCCGTTCCTGCTCAAGGAGGCTCTTGCCTCAACACAAAAGCATGAAACCACACAGCTGTACATCTGTCAAATGAAGAGCCCTCTAGTGGGGTATCACATAACTGCACGTAGGGGAGAGAGAGAGCAGTGTGTACCACACTGTAGGTGAGAGGGAAAGAAAGCACTCCATAGCTCTTAACCTGTGACCGGTTCTAAATGAAGCATCCTCTCAGCATAAATCGAGCGCCCCCTCTTCTGCACTCGACCTGTAATGCATCTGTGAACAAATAGATGCAAAAAGGGGAATATTTCCATGGCTGCCAAAACCTGCGTATTGCTGAAAACGCAGCAAAACAGCCCTGTAAACACGCATCTGATGTCTTCCAATGCTGAAAAAGAGCTCCTTGGTCTTAGATAAAGTCATGGGAAGCTAAAAAATGGAGAGAAATGGCTGAAAATCACAATTATCAGCCTCCAAAACTGCTCCAAAAAGCCAATTACGAGTTCTCTTCTCCCAAACTAGGTAAATTGGCCAAAAAGTGCCACTTGGCGCTCATACATGCAATTTCCCCGCATTGGACTTCCTGCTTAAAAATCTCTCAACTGGTGCATTAGTTGACTTTGCAGCAGAGTAATAAAATGTTCCCCTTGTCATTCCGAAGGTAATGACGCGAATACATTTCACGGCCCAAAATAGCAGTTTCCTAATTTTTAGGAGATGCTTCTGTTGGGCTCCCACTGGTCATGTGACCATCTATCCTCATTGGGACCGCATCCAAAAGTGCAATGTGGCCCAACTGTCAGATACTTTCTGTTGGTAGTCCCACCTTGACTTTGTGCCTTTATTGAGTTCACTTCCTAGTATCCACCAACTTGCTAAGTGCGACGGGGGGACCTACATGATCTTGAACTGAGCCTAGACATCCTTTTACTTTATGAGTTCCAGTGCCGACCAACTTCTCGTCTGTGGGTGAAACTACCGTTCACATTGGCCATACAATGTCCGGCCATTTGCAACTTCAAAAAGAGGGTCTCAAAAATATAACAAAAATCATTGGAAAGAAACCAACAACTAAGGTAAGCAATTGCCACGTCCTCGTGACATACCCCTCTCTTGAAATCACAAACGTCCTCGATTGCATACCATAAATACACGCCACTGATGATCTTGTGTTGTCAGCACTCTTTTATCTTTCCATCTATCACACTGAATTCATATGTACATATGATGTGCTAGCTCTATCATTATCCCTCCTTTGCACACATTGGGTTGGGGCATACGTAGGCTGTAACCCAAAGGCCTTAAGCTAAAGCTGCAATACATTTGGTGACTCTGACAATTCATGTTCTTCCATCCACTTTGCATCCATAGGTGGATAGTTCTTGAACTTCACCACATAGCATCTTGCAACCTGTCTCTTAACTTTTTACTTGTGCAAGAGGCTCTTGCCTGTGCAAACGAGCATAATTCCACAACACTGACGTACCACCCACGACCAAGTAAGTTCAAATTTCAAGATGATTTAGCGATGCGTCAAAGAATCAAAGCAATCGCCTCAGAGAATCGGCAAGCAGCGTGTCACCTGGCAGACCCACATCACTCCCGCAGGAGATCTAGTGGCCAATCTATCACCGTGAGACCTGTCCCTATCTCATCTTGGTTCATACTTGCAAACCCTAAAATCGCAGCAGAAAATCAGCCCTAATTTGACCACTTTTTAGGAGGGCGTACATGCGGAATTTCCTATCTATCCTGTCAAGCTGGAAATTTCATGTGGGGAGAGAAGGATATTGGAGATTGTGGAGAGTGTGCCATGTGGCATTGGGATTATCCCACATGGGAAGAGGGAAGGAGGAAATGGGGGGTATAAGGGGAGGATGGGGTGCCCATCAGGGGTGTAACACTTGAGAGGAGCTTGGGAGAAGCTTGGCTATCGGGGCTCGTGGACTCTTGAGGGAGGAAGGGAACCATTTTGAATTTCCACTCAGCTGCCCAGGCGCCTGGCTATCCATTTTGGTCCCCTGGACATTAACCCCCACCCCTTCCCTTGGACCAAAAGTCACCGACTGCCCACTTCTTACCCAAATGAAGCCAAAATTGGACCAATTACATGGAGCCTTGCAAGAGAGCCTTGTCAAATGAGGAGAGAGAAGAAATATTTTTTTAAAAAAATGATCAAAAGAGACCCCATTTTATAGCTGCAACATCTGCAAACTTTCCAGAGAGCTAATTTTTTAGCAAGAGAGAGTACACCTCCAACTTTGAGTGGCTTTGAAAAAATAAGAAAACTAGAGTTGGAATGTAACATACTGAGGTCAAAGACGGAAACACAGGACACGAAGGTTCAACTTGGAAACTAAGATGGATGAATGTAGCAAATTGGGGTTGATTTTATCAGATGTTGGAAAGCAGGATGACATTGCATAATTGAAAATTGAAGTGGAGAAATGTAAAACATTGAGATCAGAGGTCGAGAAGCATGATGACATTATAGCAGGACTGGAACTGGAAATGGGAAGTGTACAACTTTGGGGTCTATGTATGATGAGACCATAGCAAAACTGGAAAGTAAAATCACAGAGGTGCATCAATTTTCGAAGCTAGAAGAAGGGGAAATACGTCCCAACATAGTAGAGGAGATCTCTAAAATTAAAGAGGAGATGCAACAACTCCAAGTTGAAGAGGGGAAAAAGTCAGCAGAGACCACTACTTGGGTGGAAATGATTAAAAAGACACAGAAACAGATGGAGGAAACTGACCAATGGATACAGGTGGTTAAGAAGGGGAAAGATCAGCTGGTGACCGCCTCACCAACATCATTGATTAACTCCACCCTTGAAGAGGAACAGAGACGGAGAGTTAGGGCACTGCATGTGAGGGTGACAGGCCTCAAGCAAATAAAAATGTAGAAGAAGATACCCAGGTGTTATGCAGACTCATGGCTATCACCGACCCTAAACATACAGGTGCTTGGAGAGTTGGGAAAAGAAGTGCCAATGCCAAAAGTGAAGGTACCTCGAAAGAGGCTGCTCTAATCTTACGTTTTCCCACTTTGGAGGCTAGGAGAGAGTTCATTATGATGAGGAAAACCCTCAAAGGGACAGGTATCTTTCTAGGGAATGACCTTACAACGAGCCAGTTATTACACATGCGGAAATGTATGCCACGCATCTTGGCAGCCAGGAAGGAAGGAAAACTATCTTTCTACAGGGGAGGGAAGGTCATCATTTTGGACCAACCATCCGAATGACGGTTTGAGACCTATGGGACCAAACTTAAAATAGCAAGTGGGAATTGTAATGGGTCTCTTCGACTTGATGTAGGTGCCTTTGAGGACAACTTCAGAAGATAGAAACATTGTTTTCTTCTCAGAGACTCATCAGGCCCCTAGACAGCTTATGCCACATGTGGTGGGATATAGATGGGAGACATTCCACAGGACAGTCGCGAGATCTGAGCATGGGAGTAGAGGTTCATGAGGAGCAGCATTGCTATTTAGGGAGGAGTTACAGCCACTACAACTACTACATATTGTACGGAGAGATGATCATGCTAGATACATGTGGGTGAGGTTGAGAGCTGACACAGGCCGATTTCTATACATTGCCATATGTTACTTCCCCCCCAGTACGTTAGTATATGCTGCATTTAGAGGACAATCGCCTTTCTCTATACTAGATGATAATATATGGGAGTTTTCTAGGGATGGTGATATCATCCTCCTAGGGGACTTCAATGCCCGAACGGGCAACTCTCAGACAGTCTTCTATGACACTGCAGATGAGATTCTTAGAGAGCTGGATGTGGGTGAGTTGGGGCTTGACAGGTGCTCACATGACAGAGAGCAGACGGAGTATGGGAGATACCTCACGAAGATGACGACTACACATGGGTTAGCCATACTTGATGGCTTACATCGATTTCTTGGAGCAGCTGGTGCTTTCCACACAGACACAGGGCCAATACAAGTGGACTATGTTATGGCAGAGCTGAGCTTTATTCTTTGTATTTAGGATTTCATAGTGGAAGCCAGACGAGTGGGCGTAGCAGTGGACATTGTCCATTTTATTTCAGTATAGTACAACTCAGACATCAGGAGGCAGGTCACATACCTGCTATACATTTACACCAGAGACTGACTCGTTTATACAGAGGAGATCTATAGCCATCTATGCACAACTGGTCCTGGCCTCTCAGTGGAGGAGTGCACCACTTTGATGACTGAGACACTACATGGTGTAGCATCAGAGGCATACCCACACACTCAGCTGGGTCAGAGGCGACATTATGGGAGCATGCCCCAAAATAGTTGGTATGATGAGGAGTGCAGAGAGATGAGAGCCAAGCTTCAGAGGGATCTTCTGAGTTCTCTTAGGAGTCATCACTTACTGAAACCGGCCTGTTCAATCCAAAAAGGGCGGTAGACTTTACTTTAAACCTTGATTTAGCTTTCACCCATTATTAGTCGTCTATTTTACCTGTACTTTCAAGACACAACAAAGGGGGAGAGGGATACAGGTTGCTAGATTGCACCTGTATGAGTAGACAGACACCAGATTGGCCCCTAACTTAGGCGCCCCTTTCGGTATTTCTTTATTGTTCAAAAGAGGGAATAAACGCTGTGGTTCCCTACAAGCTGCCCCGCACAAACTCGGCTGAATTTCCACTGTTCCAGCCTGATTTCGGCAGCATAACTGTACTAGAACCCTTCACAGTCAGTATTCCCACGCATTGGCCGACTTTCCCGACGCATACGGGCACTTTACAAAACCTGGCGAGAATCTGCAGCACGCTGGATTCTCTGTTTTCAGCCCTGAAAATACGCCAGATCGCCTGTACAGCGGTCCCCTTGCGTCCCCGAACCTCCTGGGGGTATTAGGGTCCGTTTAGGGCCAAAACCCTAAACCTGCAAAAATACACAGCAGGCTGTAATTCACTGTTTCGGGCTCCGTTTCGCGTGCCGGTCGCATCCCTAGCAAGTCCTCGAGCTCCCGCACCTGTAGGGCTACTTGCCCTTTGAATCGGACGAGATTTCTGGCGTGAAACCTCTCCGAATTCACCTGTACCTGCGGGGGGATTAGCCGCTAGCTAATCCAGTACCTGTGCAAGAGGCTCTTGCCTCGGCAATCGCGCATGAACCCACACAACTGTACATTGGTCAAATGAAGAGCCCACTAGAGGGGCATAACATACTGCCAAAGGGGAGAGAGAGGGCAGTGCGTAGCGTGCAGGGCATCACTCCTGGCACCGCACTGTGCATAAGAGGGAAAGCAAGCACTCCATAGCTCTTAACCTGTGACAGAGACTTGCAAAATGAGCCTCCCAGCTATAAATCACGTTTTTGCCTTCTCTATAAGTAGTAAACTGGCCTCAGAGTGCCAAGTGTCACTCATTTGTGCATTTTCCCGCTTTAGACCCTCGGGTCTAAAAATATCTCACCTGCAGCCTCTGTTGACTTGGCCACAGAGTAACAAAATGATCCCCATGTCAAACTGCACGTAATGACGCGAAGACATTTTCAGGTCCCAAAATAGCAGTTCCCTAAATTTTAGGAGATGCTGCCATTGTATCTTTCTAGGTCATCCGACCCTCTTTGTACACTGCGGCCACATCCAGAACTGAAATGTAGCCTCTGTAGCAAAGGATTCCACTTTGGCTAGTCAATGACCCCACTTGGCTAACCATAGTCCTTGTCCAACCTTAGTGCTCTCTTGCCCTCAGGCCTGGACTCCCTCTGGACAGTTCCACACTAGCTATGCAATGCAGGGCAGTTAGATTTCCCGAGGGGTGTTTCCAAAAAGTGAAAGTAAATAGATAATAAGAAAGAAATCAACAAAAAGGATAGATAGTAGTCACACGCTGGTGACATACCCCCCTCTTGAAATCTCAAACGTCCTCGTTTGCATCTATGTCGTCCATGCTTACTGTCAACACTGATGTATTCAACACATGTCGACACATATACGACACATACATGCTCATTGTCAACCCTGGTGTATTCAACACCTCGTCGACTCATGTATTGCCTGCGTGTGAACCCTGTCCCAATGACATAGTGGTAGCTTCGCACTCTGCCATTGCTTTGAGTCACTAACTTTCCAATGACAAAATGGTAGCTGCACATTTTGCCACTGTCTTATAGTACACGTTGGATCCCGTAACACTTTCGAGCATACCCAAACCGACAGTTTAAGAATGCAGTTACACATGTACTCTTTAATAGAAGCAATCACTGTATCCTTGACAGACTGACAAGAAATACTCACTTCTATAGCACTAACCAAACTTTTGGACATTCCATAAGAGCAATTGCCAAACTGACAATCTGTACAGCTCTAACATTCATGTAACAGGTATTTCATTTGAGCTCACTTTAAATACCATGTACATCATTTGTTTCAGAAGCCATTATCACACTGACAATCCATGTAGCTTTGAAACTCAAGGGGTCAAGGTAGGTTGCAAATCGAAGGCTTCCAGGTAAAGTGATAACACAGTTGGTGACTCTGCAAGTTCACCTTCTTCCATCCACTTAGCATCCATTGGTGGATAGTTTCTGAACTTTACCAAGTAACGCCTAGCAACCTTGCCTTTCACTTTCCTTTCTTTGTGTGCCAAAATCTGTTCAGGGACCAAGATCTCGTCAAGTTCCTCGACTTCCGGCTGATCTTCAGCTGGAATAGCTTCTGGCACATCACCCACATAGGGTCTGAGAAGACTCACATGAAACGCATTGTGAATCTTCCAACTGTCAGGCAATTTCAGCCTATATGCAACATCACTGATTATGTCGCATACCTGAAAAGGCCCATAGTAACGCATGCTGAGCTTTGGAAACAGTCTTTCCTTGCCCTTCATCTTCTTTAACCTTGCCTTTTCAAAACGTAAAAGCACCCAATCACCAAGTGAATATACCACTTCACGACGGTGACGATCAGCTGCTTTCTTTTGCTTTGCCTGAGTCCTTTCTAAGGCCACTTTGACCTTCTTGTACATTTCATCCATGTCCTGAACATACTTATCTGCTTCAAATATCTTGTCCTTTGTATGCAGTATGGGAGGAACTTTCTTGCCACCTTCAACTATCTCAAAAGGTGCCTTGCCAGTTGATGAATGCACTGTATTATTGTATGCATACTCCACCAATGGCAAATATTGCTCCCATTTTCCTTTATGCTCTGACACATAGCACTTCAGCAGATCTAGGACAGTAGAATTTGCCTCTTCTGACTGCCCATCTGTTTGAGGATGAAATGACGAAGAGAATTTGAGCGTGGTGCCCATATTCTCAAACAAGCCTCTCCAGAACAAACTAGTCATGCGTGGATCACGGTCGCTAATAATCGACTGTGGCATGCCATGATACTTGAAAATATTGCTCATAAACAAGCGTGCCATCTGATCTGGCTTTATCTTCTTCCTGACAGGAATAAAATGAGCCTGTTTGCTGAATCTGCAAATAATGGTCCAAATACCATCATTTCCTGTCTGCGTTCTTGGAAGATCAAAGATAAAATCCATAGCAATACTTTCCCATGGTTTATCTGGAATAGGTAGTGGTTGCAATAACCCTGGTGCCTTTTGCCTGTCAAACTTGACCTTTTGGCATATTAGGCATTCTCGCACAAAGGCATCCACATCCCTTCTCAATGTAGGCCAATAGAAGAATGTCTCAACCGCTTTAACTGTAGCATCGATACCACGATGCCCTGCATACGGTGGGACATGACTCTCTTCCATAACTTTGCGTCGCAATGGCTTTGTGACACACAATCTGCCATGCATCATCATGAACCCGTCTTTAAGAAGATAGTGTTCATGACGTTGTCCATCCATTAGTTGCTCGAAGACCCTTGCAAAATCTTCATCATTTGCATACTGTTCTCTCATATCATCAAGTTCATGATGATAAGGAATTGACACAGCTGAAATTTGTGGCTTCCTAGACAAGGCATCAGCCACAACGTTCTTCTTGCCTTCCACATGCACAATCTGAAAATGGAACATGGACAAGATATTTGCCCATCGCATATGCTTCTCAGATAACTTTGTCTGTGTCAAGAAGTATCGCAAGGTCTGATGGTCCGTTTGGACAACAAAGTCTGCACCTAGCAGGTAGTGTTTCCAACTTAAGAGCGCATGAATCACAGCCAGTAACTCTTTCTCATAGACCTGCATGGTCATCTCTGGCCCTTGCAAAATTCTACTCTCATAGGCTACTACCCTGCCATCTTGCATTAGCACAGCACCAATGCTACTACCGCAGGCATCACACTGGACAACAAATGACTTCCTAAGATCTGGCAACACAATGATTGGATCTGAAGTCATCTTTTCCTTTAAGAGATTAAAAGCTGAAATCTCTTTCTGTGTCCATCTAAAGGTGACTGCCTTCTTTTGAAGAGCATGTAAAGGTGAAGCAATCTCAGCGAAATTTCGGATAAACCTTCTGTAATAGGAGCATAGTCCCAAAAAGCTTCGGACATCATGCACCGTCTTCAAATTTGGCCATGACTTGATCGCTTCGACTTTTGCAGGATCCATTCTGACACCGTCCTTTGAGACAATGTGTCCCAGAAAGTGAATCTCTTCCAGAAAAAACTCACTTTTCTTTGCATTGATGAGCAACCTATGACTGCGTAGCTCTTTGAACACAATGGCCAAGTGATGCCTATGCTCCTCTTCATTCTTTGAATAGACTATCATGTCATCAAAGAACGTACCAACAAACTGCTGGTGTGGACGGAAAATTCTGTCCATCATCCTATTAAACGTAGCAGGAGCATTTGTGAGACCAAAGGGCATCACTAAAAATTCGTAAAGGCCAAACGTTGTTCTAAAAGCAGTCTTGTGCACATCCTCTGATCTAATGCGGATCTGATGATACCCACTCTTTAGATCTATCCTGCTAAACATAGCTGCTCCTTCTAATTTGTCCATAATATCATCAATTCTAGGTATAGGGAACCTATTCTTGATGGTATTCTTGTTCAGTGCACGGTAGTCGATGCACATACGCCATGAGCCATCTTTTTTCTGCACCAACAATACTGGAGAACAGAATGGAGATGAACTGGGCTGAATCAGCCCTTTTTCTAACAGCTCCTGTACTTGGCCCATTATCTCTTTCTGCTGAGCCGCACTAACCCTGTACGGAGGCTTATTTGGTGGGCTACAGCCTGGCACCAAATCTATCGCATGGTCCTCGGGTCTCTCTGGCGGTAATTGAGACGGTAATGAATCGGAAAAACAGTCACTATACTGTTGTAAAAACATTGACCTTTCTTTATCTAGCACAGATAAATTTGATTCATCACGATCTGACACTTCACGTGCAAAAACCAAGTACGCAGAAAGATGCTTTTTCATTACAGAAGTAATAGCAGAAGCTGATACAGTAGGAATAGACTCCCCTTTAAGCTTTACATCCAGAATGTGAGTCTTTCCCCTGCTCTGTACAGTGATCTTTTTGTTGTAGGCATCCATGATTCCCTGTACACGAAATAACCAAGGAATACCTAACAACACATCACATCCGTCCAGTGGCATGATGTAAAATTCTTCAGCATCTACATAGGACTGGATATGTAGACGCAACTTTCCAATGATGGGTGTCACAGCCTCTGTATGGCCAGGACATGCCAAACCTGCCTCTGCTGTATACCCCATCTCTTCAGGTCTGATTCCCAACTTTGAAGCCAATTCTGGGGAAATAAAGTTGGCTTTGGCACCTGGATCAAAGAAGATAAGCACTGTTTGATCCCTAACCTTTCCCCATGCTCTGCAAAGCTCACTTGCATCTGAATTTGGCTTGTCGCCCACCATATCTGGCACTAGACCAGCCATGGGCTTCTTTCCCTTCCTGTCCTCCTTGTCTTCAGAATCAGCTGGCCTTTTCTTTGTAGGACAGTTGTAAGCAATGTGGCCAGGCTGCTCACATATAAAGCATTTGTTCTCTGTCCTCAGGACCTTCTTTTGCTCTTCTGACTTGCGAGGAAAACGTCTTTTCCATTTCTTTGCTGGTCCTTTTTCTGATTCAGCCGTAGCTTTGTCTTTCCCTGCGTTGGCTGACTCCTGAGTCCCTTTAGGAGCCTCATTGGGAACGTGCTTCTTGGCTGAATTTTTCTTGCCTGATCCTGCCTTGACGCCAGTGTTAAATTCACAATCTTCTCCCTTGAGCAAACCATTGCCAGTGTTTGCTACCTCGATGAGCTGCGTCAAAGTAGTGACTTTTGTCTTCGTGCAGTATTTTCTCAATCCTTTGGGTAGGCCACAACAGTATTTTTCAATCTGTTCTGTCAATGGCACAAACCTATAGGAAGTTACTGGAAGTAGAGCTTTCCAAAACTTCCGATTGTAATCATCCAGATTTCTGCAAGTGGCAGCATTAAGCTGGTGCCATTCTGTCATGACATCTGCTTCGAAATCATCAGATAACCATGCTGCTGCAAAAATCTGCTTGAAGTAAATCCATGTGGACGGAGCTTGCCCTTGAAGCAATAAAGTTGTCCACCATTGTCCCGCATTCCCTGTCAAGAAAGTGGCTGCCTTGCGGACCTTTGAAGCCTCTGTAAAGTTTCCCCCTGCATAGGCCTTATCAAACTGCTGGAGGAATGAAAGAGCCTTCTTCCTGTCATCAAACCCTGTAAAGGTCGTGAATGACACACCTTTGCCACCTTCTTTGTACGGAGTTGGCCTCTCCAGCGGCGTTAAATTGTCATATGGAAGTGACTGAAACATGGGAACACTATTAGGGTTCATCTGTGTTCCTTGGCCGCTATTAACTTGACCTGGAAATGCCATATTTGGCTGCTGATTTGTAATTCCAGCCATGCCAAAATTTGCTTGTGGCATCCCAAATTGTCCCTGAGTGCTTTGAAACCCTGGTTGCATACCCATGACACTGTACATGGGGTTAGGCATCATCGTTTGAGCACCCGCAAACACTGTTCCTGGCGTATAAAACTGATTTCCAGGTGCATGACCAGCCATGCTTTGGAATACGGATCCACCTCCAAAATAGCCAGGGTGTACTGAAGGTGGTGGGAAGACCTGTTGCATAGCCTGTAGGTTGCTTCCCTGCCCATTAGAACCAGCTATAGGCTGCTGAAAGGTGGCGGGCTGAATTGGTACAGCTTGAAAAACTGGCATCTCAGCCACCTGTTCTTGCACCTTAGGCATATGTTGTGGAGACTGCATGTTCTCCGTCAAGTGTACAGGTGTTTCCATTGACTGTGCGGTATGAATCACCTGTGCTCGAGCCTTAACAGGCTTTTGAATATGATCCAGTGACCCAACTTGCTGAGACGGAACAGGAGGTTGCAGAAAGGCTAAAAACCTTGGGTTCTGCATTACTTGTGTGAACATAGCCACAGCAGTAGCCAACTGGGTCCTGAATATATCATCATCAGTCTGTGGTGGTCTTGAGGACTCACCCACTTCATGTGTCTGTTGACCCTGTGAAGAGGAAACCTCTTCAGTCACATCATCTGGTCTGTCAGCCATAATTACAATTCCCTGTGTCTGGTCTATGATCCCTGTGTCTTCAAGCCCAAAACTGACCAAGGCTCACTTCTATGGGAAAAAGTGATTTAATCCCGTCGATGGAACCATGAAACCGGCCTGTTCAATCCAAAAAGGGCGGTAGACTTTACTTTAAACCTTGATTTAGCTTTCACCCATTATTAGTCGTCTATTTTACCTGTACTTTCAAGACACAACAAAGGGGGAGAGGGATACAGGTTGCTAGATTGCACCTGTATGAGTAGACAGACACCAGATTGGCCCCTAACTTAGGCGCCCCTTTCGGTATTTCTTTATTGTTCAAAAGAGGGAATAAACGCTGTGGTTCCCTACAAGCTGCCCCGCACAAACTCGGCTGAATTTCCACTGTTCCAGCCTGATTTCGGCAGCATAACTGTACTAGAACCCTTCACAGTCAGTATTCCCACGCATTGGCCGACTTTCCCGACGCATACGGGCACTTTACAAAACCTGGCGAGAATCTGCAGCACGCTGGATTCTCTGTTTTCAGCCCTGAAAATACGCCAGATCGCCTGTACAGCGGTCCCCTTGCGTCCCCGAACCTCCTGGGGGTATTAGGGTCCGTTTAGGGCCAAAACCCTAAACCTGCAAAAATACACAGCAGGCTGTAATTCACTGTTTCGGGCTCCGTTTCGCGTGCCGGTCGCATCCCTAGCAAGTCCTCGAGCTCCCGCACCTGTAGGGCTACTTGCCCTTTGAATCGGACGAGATTTCTGGCGTGAAACCTCTCCGAATTCACCTGTACCTGCGGGGGGATTAGCCGCTAGCTAATCCAGTACCTGTGCAAGAGGCTCTTGCCTCGGCAATCGCGCATGAACCCACACAACTGTACATTGGTCAAATGAAGAGCCCACTAGAGGGGCATAACATACTGCCAAAGGGGAGAGAGAGGGCAGTGCGTAGCGTGCAGGGCATCACTCCTGGCACCGCACTGTGCATAAGAGGGAAAGCAAGCACTCCATAGCTCTTAACCTGTGACAGAGACTTGCAAAATGAGCCTCCCAGCTATAAATCACGTTTTTGCCTTCTCTATAAGTAGTAAACTGGCCTCAGAGTGCCAAGTGTCACTCATTTGTGCATTTTCCCGCTTTAGACCCTCGGGTCTAAAAATATCTCACCTGCAGCCTCTGTTGACTTGGCCACAGAGTAACAAAATGATCCCCATGTCAAACTGCACGTAATGACGCGAAGACATTTTCAGGTCCCAAAATAGCAGTTCCCTAAATTTTAGGAGATGCTGCCATTGTATCTTTCTAGGTCATCCGACCCTCTTTGTACACTGCGGCCACATCCAGAACTGAAATGTAGCCTCTGTAGCAAAGGATTCCACTTTGGCTAGTCAATGACCCCACTTGGCTAACCATAGTCCTTGTCCAACCTTAGTGCTCTCTTGCCCTCAGGCCTGGACTCCCTCTGGACAGTTCCACACTAGCTATGCAATGCAGGGCAGTTAGATTTCCCGAGGGGTGTTTCCAAAAAGTGAAAGTAAATAGATAATAAGAAAGAAATCAACAAAAAGGATAGATAGTAGTCACACGCTGGTGACACTTACAGACAGTCTCGGATTGCTTCCCGGCGCCTTGTGCGATGGAAGAAGCGAGCTTACTTGGCCCAGATGGAGCGAGACTTGTATCAGTTGTTCTTGAGTAGAGACTCAGGAGAGGCATGGCGATTCTTTATGAGCATTCCCCTCCCCCATTGATTACTTCTCCTGATGTGTGGGGCTAGTATGTGACATCGTTATATACGATTCCCGGAAAGGACCCCCTTCCAGATCCTATAGAGCCATGCCCACCTACCAGCACCTTCTTTACCATTGAGATGGTAAAGAGAGCCATTGAATGATGAGGACCAGCAGGGCATATGATCATGATGGCCTAGTAGAAAAGCACTTTATACATGCTAGAGATATGCTGGTAGAGGTTCTTGCAGTGGTGTTCAATCGTGCCATGTGTGAGGGGTTACCTGAGACTTGGAGGTTGTCTACTATTGTGCATATCTTCAAGGCAGGTGATCCTACAGAGCGTGGGAATTACCGCACCATTATGGTTGGGCACACATTGGCACGGTTGTATGCATCCATTATTGAGCAGCAGTTGAGTAATTGGGCAGAGGGTGAGTGTGTACGGGCAAAGGGCTAGGCCGGTTTAAGGAGGGGTTTCTCCATTCTTCATCATATTCTGAAGACTGACACTCAGAGCCATCATTGAGGAGGGCAGGTCACATGGGGGACGGATTTGTTGTAGCTTTGTGGATTTCAACAAAGCATTTGACATGGAACCGAGAGCTTGATAGATGCGTAGACTGCAGGAGATGGGGGTGCCCGTAGTGTTGATTTCGGGGATTATGGCTCTATACAGATCAGTGATGGGACATGTACGGTACCCCGAGGGGATATCTGATTTAGTTCACTCCACCATTGGGGTGAAACAGGGTTGCCCATTGTCTCCTACTCTATCTGGTATGTATGTTGATGAGGTGTCTGATTACATTGACAGAGAGGGTGATAGAGGTGCCCAGCTGGCAGGGACGTGGATCTTATTGTTGTTATATGCTGACGATATTGTGTTGATCTCTGACTCACCAGAGGGTATGCAACGACAATTGGATGCATTACATAGTTTTGCAAAGGATAGTGGATTGTCTGTAAACCTTGGTAAAACCAAGGTTACGGTGTTTAACACCACACTAAAGTGGATCAGGAGATCAGCACTGACTTTCACATATGGTCAGGAGATTGTAGAGTATACAGATGCATACACTTACCATGGGGTTTACTTCACTGGGCTGAGGTTTTCCTTGGGGCGGCCTTGGGAGGCTTGGAGATGATGTGTTCGGAGGTTCAGTTCTAGGAACCTCAGACAAAGTTATGGCTCTTTGATACTTTATCAGCCTCAGCTATGTTGTATGGGGTGCAAATATGGGGATCTTTGGTAGGCCAGGATGGTAGGAGACGTATGGAGAGGCCCTTGGTATCTATTATCTCTTGATCGATCAGAGCCAAGGCCTCCGTACCCCACGCTATCATTCGAGCAAAGCTAGCTGCCCCTCCTATGGAGATTGAGGCGCTTACCAAATTAATCTCCTTTGTGCACAGCTTGTGGGATACTACTCGAGACAAATATGCTAGACTGGCCCTTGAGTCTTCCAGACAGTTAGCTCTTCAGGGGGACACTTCATGCTTGTATGCACAGATGACATCATGGTTTCAGACGCATTGCTTCACCATGGACAGGCTGCCCCCTTTCCAGTACTCTCTACAGGCACCCTCGATGTCTCTTACACGGGTGGAGATTACTAGACTCATTCGTCAGAACCTGATCGAGCTGGATATCAGGAGGACATGGATAGAGCCGCCACAGGAGTTGGGCACGAAGATGGCTTTCTATAGAGAGCATCTTCTCCACCTCATAGGAGATGGGTTTGTGATTCGACCCAGCTACATGGACACACATTTGTCTTTGGTCAGATACGCACATCCTCACATCAGCTGGAGATTGAGACGGGTAGATTCAGAGGGATACCAGCAGACAACAGGATATGCCGCTTATGCTAGCTAGAGCCAAAGACAGAGCTACATTACATATGTCATTGCATAGTGTACTATGAGATACGGGGCCGTTTCCATTGCTTATTCAGAGAGGGTTTCGGACCTTTTTCTAGGGTCATGAGTTATGAGGATCAGAGATGTCTTGGGCTATATCTACTTGAGCTACACAGATATAACATTTCATTTCACTTCATCTGTGTGTGTGTGTGCGTGTGTGTGTGTGTGTGTGTGTGCATACTTCATGCATAGTTTATGGGACTTCCCCAGAGATAGATATGCTCGACTAGCCCTTGAGTCATCCCGACAGCTAGCGCTACGGGGGGATACAACATCTTGGTTGGGGCAGATGACATCATGGTTTTGGTCAAATGGTTTCAACATGGATAGACTGCCCTCATTCTAGTACTCCTTGGATGCACCCTCCCTATCTCTCACACGGACAGAGTTCAATAGACTCATATGTCAGGATTTGATTCAGCTTGATACAAGGAGCACATGATACAACTGACACAGGAGTTGGGCACGAAGATGGATTTCTATCGAGAGCATCTTCTCCAACTAAAAGAGGATAGATATGTGATTTGACCGGCCTACAGGGACACTCATTTATCCTATGGGATACGATTGCTATTAGTCAGATGCGACATCATCGCATCAGCTAGAGATTGAGACTGGTAGATTTAGGAGAGCACCAGGAGAGGCCAGGATATGTGTCACAAATAGGAGCGCATAGCAATATAGAATATACTCGGATAAATAGAATTAATCACTTAATACTTAAGCCAGAGGATATAGAGAGAGAGTGAGAGATAGAGAGTGAGAAGATCGACACAGTACTGGGACCAGAAGATGGGTTGGTCCCCCCCCCCCCATAATAGATGGGTTGGTCCCCCCCCCCATAATAATATCTTTATTACTGAGGAGAAGTCTATACAAGCACTTGAACCGAACGTATTACCACGTTCGTTCTAGAATAAGACTTGATGGTTCCTGGAAGCCTCGGCTTCCTAGTCCTAGGGAAAAACCCAGTCCAAGGAACTTCCGTTCCTTATTCCGAATCCTCGAGAACCAAGGTTCTTGCCTCTGGATCTCATCTTCTTGACTATGGGCATGGCATCCTTCCAACCCTTTTTCGACTCTGCTCGCAAAGGTTCCTCTTCCCATAGAACAACTCTGCTTTTTCGGACACGAAGTCCTTCCTCGGGAATCTCAAGTTCTGGATCCCAACTCGAGAGTCTATCACTCTCAGATGTCATGAATCTACTTCCCAATCTCAAGTACAAAACCCTTAGGCTGATCTGGCTCTAGTTCCTCAGAGCGCTTTTCTCCCGTAGAGGCTCATGCCTTCCTCTGCTCCTACTCCCTTGTGAAGAGGAAGTACACGTGCAAACAAACACCCAGAGATCATAACATGAAAAAACGTTACCTCCAAAGTCTCGACGCTCGAAATGCAACTTGGTTCTTGAAAAGCAATTCCCCGGAAGAGATCTTTACACAGGGAAACGTCTCTTCCAATCCTACACACAAAAGAGGTGTGTTCTTGGGCTCCTCCTCGTAAATCAGCCCCGTCTATGACGTTTATGGGCTGAAAACAGAGAAAAACAGCAGCTTGTCACCATGGAAACTTGCTCCGTAGGCACTTCTTCCTGATAGAACTCGTGCACTGGGTCTTGGTGACATCAGGTACACTCGGGGCAGCCATGGACAACACCGACGGCATCGTCTTTGGGGCTGAAAATCTGCAGCAGCATCTCCTTGTAGCTAGCGCTAGCCTTTTTCTTCTCTAGCGCTGGCTGTTTCTCTCCTTGCACTGGCTGCTTTTCCACACCCCAGAGAGAGGGAAAGAAATGTGCTTTTAAAGCTCTTGGCAGCTGGCAGGAATAGGGTAGGTGGGGCGCCTCAATCAGGAAGAGGGAGAGATCGCTTTTTCTTCTGCCAGAAAGAGGGAGAGAGAAAGCGCTGGGGCTGATCTGCTGCTTTATTAGTCAGAGGCCACCTTCTTATTAAGTGGGGGGACTGTTCAATTCTCCTTCTATCTCTCTCTGTCAAGTTCTATTTATTTTGAGCTTATCAATTTCCCGTGTGTGCACTCGCGTCTGTGACAATCATATATATGAATGTTTTGTAGAGAAGACATATTTTCTCTTCCCTTACATAGCTTTTGGATGTGCCTTCCATATCCAGCTTTCAAAACACTTGCAAATGATCTCAGAGGCTGTTGTTTGCTATATGCCATAACGTAGTTTCCAGGAGAAACAAGCTTACGAGGTAAAACAATATCGGCAATATCATTTCTCCAACTTAAGACACTTTAACAATTCAAGCCTGTCATGATTTTTATGCGTTGCATTGTTGCTGCTGCCTACTTGAGTGTCAAACCCTTTCAGTTCTTTTCTTAAATTGCTTAAATTCTAAACTAACCTAGATTTAACTTTTTCTGCAGTGCAAAAGCTGATGATGGTGTGTGTGAAAGTCATCGTGAGGCAAATCGTGCTCTTGCTGATTGCTAACACATGAAAGAACATTTGTCCGCCCAGCAATGAACGATCTTTTTGAAGTATGGCTAATACTTAGGGTTTTATTTTGTGTGTGTGTGTGTGAGAGAGAGAGAGAGAGAGAGAGAGAGAGAGAGAGAGAGAGAGAGAGAGAAATGAAAATGAAAATGAAATGAAATGTTATATTAACATCTTCAAAAGGCCAAAGTGACCTATGAGACCCGAAAGTTACAAAGTGGTGGATCTACAACTGATGCCTTGGCTCTAATGAGCCGCGAGATCATAGAGACGAGAGGTTTCTCCATGTTCCCCCATCCGTCTGAGCGACCCGTCCTCCCGTGGTGATCCAGTGAAGGTCCCCATATCTCGGTTCCATAGAGCAATGCTGAAGCCACCAAGGTGTCAAAGAGCCAGAGCTTCGTCTGGGGCTCCTGAAACATGAACCTGCGAACACATCCTCTCTAATCTACCCAATGCTGCGTGGGCTCTAGTAAGTCTGGTTTCTGCTGCTCTTCTGAGTGAGAATTTAGAGAGAGAGAGAGAGAGAGAGAGAGAGAGAGAGAGAGAGAGAGAGAGAGAGAGAGAGAGAGAGAAATGAAATGAAATGTTATATTAACGTCTTCAAAAGGCCAAAATGACCTATGAGACCAGAGAGTTACAATGTGGTGAATCTGATACAAAGTCCGAGTAACAAAATGAAATGACAAAATGATAAACTGATAAAATAAAATTACTATGGGATCCTAAACTGGTAGGCGTGAACTAAGCACAAGTCACAAGTCAAAAGAGATCCATCATCGGTCGCTGGCAGATCTCATCAATCTCCTCCATGGACAGCAATCTGACCCGGCATCGTGCATGTCGGGCCAAAGTGGTCCAAATCCTCTGATGTAGCCTCCGTCGATGCTATGTAGTCCTCCGTAGTCGTGGGCGTCTCGATCTCCCTAGCTCAGTCACTCGATCGATCAGTGTACCTTTGGTGTGAGGCGACAAGACTTGCTGTGGTAGTAGCTCCTCTGGGTGTCTAGCGTCTGCTCTAAAGAAGTCTGTGATGTGTCTCTAAGACTGGCTAGCCTCTCCTCTCATTAGGCTCTCTCTGTGTCTGCGCAGCTCGAGCAGAAACAAACCCAGGCATCTCTATGATCCTCGTACCTCATGACTCTGGAGAGTGGTCCAAAGCCCTCTCTAAACAAGCAGTGGAAGCGGCCTTGTATCTCATAGTAGACAGGGCAGTGGCATGTGTAGTGTAACTCTGTCTCAGGATCCATGTCACACAGGGTGCATGTCCTGGCCTCTGTTGGCACTCTGCTGTATCTCCCAGTCTCGATCCACAGCTGGTGTGAAGATGTGCGTATCTGGCCAATAGCACACCGTATCCCATGAGACAAGTGGGTGTCCATGTATCTGGGCCTCGTCACAAAACCGTCCGTCGTAAGCTAGAGAAGATGCTCTCTGTAGAAAGACGTCTTCGTGCCCAACTCATGTGCTGGCTGTACCCATGTCCTCCTGGTGTCTAGCTGAATTAGGTCCTGGCGGATGAGCCTGGTGGTCTCGGACTGTGTAAGAGTCAGAGAGGGTGCATCCAGTGAGTATTGGAAGGGGGGCAATCTGTCTGTACTGAATCCATGTGCCTGGAACCATGACGTCATCTCCCCATACCAACATGCTGTGTCTCCTGGCTAACTGTCGGGAGGACTCAAGTGCAAGGTGGGCGTATTTGTCTCTGGGAAGTTCCCTTAAGCGGTGTAGGAAGGAAATAGATTTGGTGAGCGCCTCAACCACTAGTGGGGGGGCAGCTAACTCTGCTCGGATGGCACGTGGTATTGAAGCCTTGGCTCTAATGAGCCGCGAGATCATGGAGACCAGAGGCTTCTCCATGTCCCTCCATCCATCAGTATGACCTGTTCTCCCATGATGATCCAATGAAGGCCCCCATATCTCAGCTCCATAGAGCAATACAGAAGCCACTAGAGTGTGAAAGAGCCAGACTTCGTCCGAGGCTCCTGAAACTGAACCTGTGAACACATCCTCTCTAGTCTCCCCAATGCCGAATGGGCTCTGGTCAATCTAGTCTCTGCTGCTCTCCTCAAAGAAAATGCTGGTCCAATAAAAACCACTGCAAGGTAAGTGTAAGCATCTGTATATTCCACTGTCTCTGGCCATATGTGAATGCGAACGCTGACCTCCTGATCCACTGTGGGTGGTATTAAATACCACAACCTTGGTTTTACCAAGGTTGACAAACAAGCCACTCTCATGGGCAAACCTATGCAAAGCATCCAAGTGACGTTGCATCCCCTCCGGAGAGTCGGAGATCAGCACAATATCATCAGCATGTCCATGCCAGCGGTGCACCTCTATCACCATCTCTCTCAATGTAGTCAAAAACCTCATCCACATACATACATATGTAGGAGAGAGCGGGCATCCCTGCTTCACCCCAATAGTGGAGTGAACCAGACCCTTTGAGGTGCGTACATGCCCTACTACTGATATGTACAGTGCCATGATCCCCCAAATGAGCTCTGTACTTACTACTCCCATCTCCTGTAATCTGCGCATCAATCTAGCTCTGGGTACTGTGTCAAATGCTTTGTGGAAGTCCACAAAGCTACAATAGATCCGTCTCCCACAGGATCTGCCTTCCTCGATGATGGCCCTGAGTGTCAAAATATGGTCAAGAGTAGAAAAACCTCTCCTAAACCCTGCCTGCCCAACAACACGCATTCCCTTCCTCTCTGCCCATCTACTCAGCTGCTGCTCAAGAATGAATGCGTACAACCGTGCCAATGTGTGTCCAATCATGATAGTGCGATTATTTCCAGGCTCCATAGGGTCTCCTGACTTGAAGATAGGTACGATCGTAGACAGGCTCCAAGTATCAGGCAAGCCCTCACACATGGCACGGTTAAACATAACTGCTAGAAGCTGTGCTAGTAGATCTCTGGCATGCATGAAATGCTCAGCCACTAAGCCATCATGATCATATGCTCTCCCAGTCCTCATCCTGTCAATGGACTTCTTCACCATCTCAACGGTGAAAAAAGCACATGTGTGTGGGCATGGATCGGGGGGTTCGGGAAGGGGCTGCTGTCCAGAAACTGTGTGCAAAGATGATGCGTACTGACCCTAGGTCTCTGTAGAGGTAATGGCAAGGGGGGGAGACTGCTCATGAAAGAGCCTCCATGCCTCACACGAGTCCTGACTCAAGAATAGCTGGTATAGATCCTGCTCTAGTCAAGCCAAAAATGCCCTCTTCTTCCACCGCACTAGGCGTCGGAAGTCAATCTGTGTCCTGGCTCCTCAGTGGATAGGCGTCTGTAAATCCCGTCTATGTATACAGAATCCATCTCCCACGTGAAGGTGTAGCGAGTAGGGGCTACTACTCGTGGAATGTGTGCTACACTGAACTGGAAAGAGATGGTCAACGGCACATTAGCATGATCCACTGCCACCCCACAAGTCTGGGCCCAACTATGAGATCCTGGATACTAGAGATGAGGCTCGGTTGTGCCATCACATAATCTACCGTGCTGGCTCCATGTCTATGTGGAAAGCATGTGAAGCCTCCCGTAGCGGGAAATCTTTGTAGGCCATTCAAGATGGCCAATCCATGTGCAGTCCCCATGTCTATCAAGTGCCGTCCATACTCAGTATGTTCTCCATCATGTGATATCCTGGATAGGTTCGTCTCTGCAACATCCAGCTCTCTTGGCATCTCCTCTGAAGTATCATAAAATACTGTCTGATGATGGGCAGTCCTAGCATTGAAGTCCCCTAGAATGATGATGTCACCATCTCTAGAGAATTCCCATATGTCATCATCCAAAATAGAGAAGGGGAACTGTCCTCTGGGTGGTGCATATACTGACGTACTCGGGGGAAAGTAGCAAATGGCAATGTAAAGATATCTACCAGTCTCTGCTCTCAATCTCACCCACATGTACCTAGCTTGTTTGTCCCTACGAGCTATATATATCAATGGCTGCAACTCCTCCCTGAATAACACTGACACTCCTTCTGAGCGCCGCCCTCTATATATATCAATGGCTGCAACTCCTCCCCGAATAACACTGCCACTCCTCCTGAACCCCGCCCTCTATGCTTTGATCGTGTCTCCTGTCTACAAACTGTCTCCCATCTGTATCCACTGATTTGAGGCATAGACTGCCTAGGGGCCTAATGTGTCTAAGAGTAGAAGATGATGTCTCTCCCGATAAAACTCTCCTCAAAAGCACCCACATCAAGATGCATAGATCCATTACAATTCCAGGTAGCAACTTTGAGTGTGGTTCCATAGGTCTCACACCGTCATGTGGAGCGTGGCTCCAATATCACCACTCTCCCATCTCGATAAAAAGCGATCTTACCTTTTTCCCTCGCCGCTCTAATCTCTGGCATTACCTCTTGCATATGAGCGAACTGTGAGAGGGTTAGATCATCCCCGAGAAAGATGCCCGTTTTCTTAAGAGTTGGTCTCTTCTTCAAAAAGTCCTTCGCTTCCATAGAGGAAAAACGAAGGATGAGTGCCCTTTCTTTCTAGGTTTCCCCCTTGCTCCCATTTTTCTTGTTGCCCACTCTCCATGCTCTTGAGTGCATCGGCTCATGAACCCCCATCAAGCCATGAGTTCTTTTACCTCTTCGTCCACATTATCTTTGTCTTTAAGGCTGCAAATTCTCACATGTAGAGAGCGCACACGCCTTCTTTGCTCCTCTTCTAGTGTCAGGTTAATCAGGGTGGGTGTGGACATTGTTGTTTCCTTGCTTTCCCCTTCTTGGCAACCTCAATCCATTTCTCGGCCTCATCTGTCTTCTGTTGAGTCTTTGTGAAAACGTCTACCCAAGAGGTCGTCATTTCTTTGTGTTGCTCTTCCCCCTCTTTGATGGCTCGCACTTGTTCTTTGATCGTGTTGAGCTCTTTTATTACTAAATGTTGCAATTCTCCTTCTTCAAGCGTGTTTCATGAGCGTGCCTCGGCGAGCTCCTTCTTGAGTGATGCAATCTCTCCGTCTTGGGCCGTCATCCAATCTCCCATTGCCGTGATCTTGCTTTCTTGGGCGGAAACACGATTTTCGAGCATTCTTATTGTCCCTAATAGTTGGCGGTTGATATTGTTAATGGTTTCGACCATTTCTTCTTTGCACTTTGAAACTGCATCTTCTAAGGGGTCGGCCTTATCGTTTTGCTTCCTCATGTTTGATCGGTGTCAAAAAACGAGAGAAGAGAGAAAATTGACCTACACGCACAAACGCTTCCACATTATGCATACATGTTCCACATTAAGCATACATGGCGTGCCTTTCTTACAATTTCTGCACAATACGATCAAAACGACCAAAAAATTCCGTTTTATGCAATTTCTGCAATTTTCTATCAATTTTGCAATTTTTGAAAATCAGCAATTTCTACACTTTCTAAATTCTGCAATTTCTTGTAAAATCCTCTGTAAATTTTCTGAAAGTTTTGCCAAAAAGGCTGATGTTTTTTCCCTTGCGAAATTTTGATTTCTAATTTGCTGGCCACTGTTCCTGTACCTGTTGTACCTTTTGGGGGGGGGGGGGGGGGGGGGGGCGCAACAAAGTGCGGCGAGGGGCAGGGATGTAGGGGGGTGGAAGCGCGAGCTGTGGCGAGGGGCAGGGTTGCAGGGGGGTGGAAGCGCGGGGGGGGGGGGGGGGGGGGGGGGGGGGGGGGAGGAGTGGTGGCTACGCGAGGGGCTGTGGCAAGGGGGGGGGGCGGGGTGGTTACGAGAGAGAGAGAGAGAGAGAGAGAGAGAGAGAGAGAGAGAGAGAGAGAGATAATGTAATAGTAACGTCTTCAAAAGGCCAAAATGACCTATGAGACCAAAAGGTTACATGTGGTGAATCTAATACCAGGTCTACAAAAAAAACAACAAAGAAATGAAAAGAAAATAGTTGGTAGGGGTGGGGTGAAAGCTGATACAAAGGGAATACAAAGGGTGAGTATCCAAAAGCTATAGAGGTTCAATGTCCTCCAAGGTAAGCACTCTGTCGGGACAGCTCCTATGTCGCGCCAGTATGGTATGGATCCTTTGTCGCAATCTGCGTCGATGTCGAGAGGGCCCCCTCATCCGTGGGCGACGGGATCGCCAAAACTCTATCGCCCAATCAAGCAGTATGCCTCTGGTGCTGCTATGTTGTGGGCGTTGCTTGAACTCCTCTGTCTATGATTGAAAGAAATCTGTAATCTGCCACTGTCGCTGGATCTCTCTCATAGTGCCCCTCTTCAAGAGGTCCTCTTTGTGTCTGCGAATCTCCAAGAACTATAATCCGAGGCATCTCTGATCCTGGTATCTCATGACTCTAGAAAGTGGTCCAAAAACCTCTCTGAACAGACAGTGAAACTGGCCTCGTATCCCATAGTATACTGGGCAGTGACATATGTAATGTAGCTCTGTCTGGGGCTCTATCTGACACATCTGAAAAATCCTAGACTTAGCGAGTACTCCTCTAAATCTGCCTGTCTCGATCTCTAGCTGATGTGAGGATGTGCGTATCTGACCAATAGCACATTGTATCCCGTGGGATAGATGAGTATCCATGAATCCTTGTGTGATCACAAAACCATCCTCCGTGAGCTGGAGAAGATGCTCTCTATAGAAAGCCATCTTCGTCCCCAACTCATGGTAGGTTGTATCCATGTCCTCTTCGAATCCAACTGAATCAAGTTCTGTCTGATGAGCCTGGTAATCTCTGCCCTAGTGAGGGAGATGGAGGGTGCATCCAGAGAGTACTGAAATGGGGGTTGCCGATCCATACTAAAGCCATGTAATTGAAACCAAGATGCCATCTCTGCATACCAACATGATGTATCTCCTTGCAATGCCAGTTGTCGCGAAGAGTGTAGTGTTGATGGAGCATATGTGTCTCTAGGGAGAGCCCAGGTGCTATGCGTAAATGAAACTGATTGAGTGAGGGCCTCCACTACCAGAGGAGCAGCGAGCTCCGTCCTAACAATGTCATGTGGTACTGAGGCCTTGGCCCTAATCATCCGAGAAATCATAGACACCAAGGGCCTCTCCATACATCTCCATCCATCAGTACCGCCAGCTCTGCTATGATGATCAACTGAGGGGCCCATATCTCCACTTTGTACAACATGGCCGAAGTGACCAAAGTGTCAAAGAGCCAAAGCTTTGTCCGAGGTTCCTGCAACTAAACCTGCGAACATATCCTCTCAAGTCTCCCCAATGCTGCATAGGCTCTGGTCAATCATGTATCTGCTGCACGCCTCAGGGAAAATACTTGACCACTGAAAACCGGCCTAAGTGTATGTATCTGCATACTCCACAGTCTCTCGACCATATGTAAAAGTGGGGGCGAACCTCCTTACCCACTGTGCCGTAGTGTTAAACACCATTACCTTGGTCTTACCAAGGTTCACAGACAATCCACTGTCGTGTGCAAATACATGCAATGCATCTAAATGACGTTGCATCCCCTCTGGAGAATCTGAGATCAGCACAATATCATCAGCATATAGTAGCAACGGAATCCTTGTCCCTGCAAGCTAATCACCTGTATCACCCTCTGTCTGTACATAATGTGAAAACTCATCTATATATATCCCAAAGAGAGTCGGAGATAGGGGACAGGCCTACTTCACCCCAATGGTGGAGTGAACGATGTCGGACATGCCCCGAGTAGTGCGTACCCGTGTATAAAGCTAAGATCCCCCAAATCAGCTCCGTGGGTACCCCCATGTCCTGCAATCTGCGTATGAGTATGGCTCGTGGCACTGTATCAAAGGCTTTGCGGAAATCCACAAAGCTACATTAAATCCTCCTGCCATGGTGTCTACCCTCCTCAATAATGGCTCTGAGTGTCAAAATCTCGTCAAGAGAGGAGAAACCTCTCCTGAACCCTGCCTGTCCTGCTGCCCGTATGCCCTCTCTCTCTGCCCATCCACTCAACTCATACTCAAGAATTGATGCATATAGCCTAGCCAGAGTGTGACCAACCATGATGGTGCGGTAATTCCCGAAAGCATAGGATCTCGCGACTTGAAGATAGGCACAATCGTGGACATACTCCAAGTCTTAGGAAATCCCTCATACATGGCTCTATTAAACATCATTGCAAGAGGCTCTGCAAGCATATCTCTGGCATGGATGAAGTGCTTTGCTACCAAACCATCATGATCATGTGCTCTTCCTGTCTTCATCCTGTCAATGGCTTTTCTTACCCTCTTAGCAATAAAGAAAGTACATGTTTTTGGGCATGCCTTTGGAGGGTTAGGCAAAGGTGGCTTTGCAAGTCCACCATCTTGTAGGTGTTTATCCGCGGTGAGGAGCGCATTCCCTCTGTTACTTTGATTTTGCATGTGCAGGCAAAGCGAGAGTTGCGGCGCAGCACCCATGCGGCTATGTGCTACATCACTACCCATCCATCTAGACTGCGCATTCCCAAGCGGGCATTGCACCCATTGACTGTGAAGAACCATTCCCTATGCCTCGCATCGAGAGACTTCATGACGCGAAGGTGTTCTCCCAAGTCGATCTCAATAGCGGCTCCGTCACCTGCGGAGATTCCTGATGAAGAGGAGCCCGAAATTATGAAGTTAAGGTGATGGAACTGGAGCAGATCCTCTTGCATCGGTTTTGTCCTAGATCGAAGAAGCAGCAATGTCAATATTTCCTCAAATTCAAAGATCGCGGTACCCATGAAGCAATGTGGGTTGACGAAGACTTCTTCACCAATTACCTGGCGTTGCTAGCTTCCTACAAAGAAGTGATGCAACTTGGAAATAGTGCCTCACCTTAAGAAGGGGGGATGTCATGTGCACAGTCGCCCTATGTGCCACATGGACATACTGCATCATCCTAGGGGTTATATAGGTTAGTCTTAGCCTAGGGGGGTCTCTCTGGCATCTTTGTGAGCTTGCTCGAAGGACGTGCATGACCAGAGGATTCCATTAGTTAGGTTGCATACCTTGTATACCCTCTACCGTAAACATGATTGTACAAGGCGGATCTTGGGTGTTATTACATGTATGCGGGCATCCGAGGGCGTCATCATGTAGGTCTCTGTGAGGGCAACGAGTCTGCAAAGTCTCATCCTGATCAGATTAGGCATTTTCAAATTAGAGCATTTTTAAGGCCTCACTTTTAACCCATCTTTAGTATTAATCTTTATTATTAAGGTTAATAAAATTGAAGGGTTTAAGTGGCCAGCCCATTTGTATAAAAGGCCACCCTCATTTGGACATTAATCAGAGAGAGCTCTAGCGTTAACTCTTGCGCTGCTCCTCTCTCTCATCTGCCAGCATTTTCCCTGCAGCACCCCTCCCTTGGGCTAGCGTTTTCTGCAGTACCCAGTGGCTGGCATGCACCTTGCGTTTTCTGCAAGACATCCTCATCGTCAACGTCACCATTCCTCCCCATTGCTGCCTGCACATTCAGCTCTGTTTTCAGCCTCTTTCCATCGCGGAGATCTGATCCTTTGCTCTCCCGGAAGCAGCCTAAACTCAGCCCCATTGCAGCTAGCCATCGGAGCATCGAATCGATCGCGAGGGAAGTATTCAGTTTGCTGTAATTCTCTGCATTTTTCAACTGTTTGCTGTCCAGCAATCAAAACAGTCCATTTTCAGCCCATTTCGACATCCTATAATCATCATACATCATCGGGAAAATCTTCCCAACATTGTACATTCATTGTTTGCAGTAATAAAGCAATTACCATTCCAATTCTCGGAGTGGGGGGCCCTGAGAGGGTGGTTGGGACCCCATCAGTGTGTCGTGTCCTTCTCTATCTCTATCTCTCTCATCTTCTCTTCTCTCATTCAAGCAACACCTCTTATCTAATTCCGGGCTAAGTAACCCCATCTCAATCAAAATTAAGGTTGTGTTTTTACATGGTAAGGCATAAATCCGCTTTATCCTACAACATATCTTCCGCTGCACCTTACACCAACCAAATCCACACTCAACTCCTCAGTATAATCGACATTTCTCTCAATGTCATAAGCTCTACAAACGCTATTAGCGTCCGGCCTATTTGAAAAAATATATTTGCTTGACGATCTTTTGATCTATTGGACAAAACAGGAAAATCTACGAAGTCTATCAAACGAGCTCGTATCGTCGTGCCTATGAGACGTAGCCTGTGACTTACTCCATAATCCAGTTATCAAGATCTATAAGAGTTAGAGCAATTTCTCTTAACTGTTTCATATTTCGTGCCATCGCCAAAATGATTAGATACACATTTATGAGGGTAGATACGGAGATCCTCAGGACAGGGTAGGGGAGGAATTGACAAATGTGTTTTTAGGGGAGGGAATCGGGATCGTTATTAGGGGAGGAAATATCCAAAAAAGTCACCCCTTATTTAGGCATTTACACATTGCATGACGGAGAGAGAGAGAGAGAGAGAGAGAGAGAGAGAGAGAGAGAGAGAGAGAGAGAGAGAGAGAGAGAGAGAGAGAGAGAGAGAGAGAGAGAGAAATGAAATGTTATATTAACGTCTTCAAAAGGCCAAAGTGACCTATGAGACCAGAAAGTTACAATGCGGTGTATCTGATACAAAGTCAGATTAACAAAATAAATTAAACTAGGATAACAAAATATAAATACTGCGGGATCCTAAACTAAGCAGGACAATGTGAAGACAATATGGGAGGGGAGTAGAGATCCATCTTCATCTACACTCTGGACGACGAAAAAGTATGGCTTGAATCCTTTGCCGTAGCCTCCTTCGAAATTGTGTAGCTCCTCTCCTCCCTCGGGGTCGTCTAGATCTCCCTAGCTCCAATGCTCGGTCTATGAGAATGCCAGTAGTGCGGGTAGACCTCTCCACCGTCGCTGGTTGCTCCTCTGTCTGTTCTTCTGGGTGTACAGTATCTAGTGTAAAGAAATCTGTGATCTGTCTCTGGGGATGTCTCTCTTCACCTCTCCTCAGTAAGGTTCCTCTATGCTTGTGTAACTCAAGTAGATAAAGCCCAAGACATCTTTGATCCTCGTAACTCATGACCCTAGATAGAGGCCCAAAACCTTCTCTGAATAGACAGTGAAAACAACCTCGTATCTCATAGTATACTGTGCAAGGACATATGTAATGTACTTCTGTCTCTGGCTCTAGATGGCATAAGCGGCATATTCTGTTATCTGCCGGTGTCCCTCTGAATCTGTCAATCTCAATCTCGAGCTGATGTGAGGACGTGCGTATCTGGCCAATGGCACAACGCAAACCATGCGAAAGATGCGTGTCCATATAGCTAGGTCGAATCACAAACCCATCCCCCGTGAGGTGGAGAAGATGCTCTCTATAGAAAGCCATCTTTGTGCCCAACTCTTGTAACGGCTCTATCCATGTCCTTCTCGTGTCCAGTTGGATCAAATCCTGACGGATGAGTCTATTAATCTCTACCCGTGTCAAAGACCTCAAGGGTGCCTGAAGAGAGTATTTAAAAGGAGGCAACCTATCCATGGTGAAACCATGTGTCTGAAACCATGATGTCATCTGAACATACCAGCATGATGTGTCCCCATTAAAAGCTAATTGTCTGGAGGACTCTAGAGCCACCCTGGCATATCTGTCTCTGGTAGTATCCCATAGACTGTGTACAAAGGAGACTGATCTTGTGAGCGCCTCAATCTCCATAGGGGGGGCAGCTAATTCCGCTCGAATGATATCATGCAGTAAAGAAACCTTGGCTCTAATCAGCCGAGAGATCATAGATACCAGGGGCTTCTCCATACGCCTCCACCCATCCTGGCCTATAGAAGGTCCCCAAACCTGCACCCCATATAACATAGTAGAGGCTATCAAAGTATCAAAGAGCCATAACTTTGTCCTAGGTTCCTGGAACTGAACTTGTGAACACATCCTCTCCATTCCTCCCAGAGCCGCACCGGCTCTAGTTAGTCTAGTCTCTGCTGCTCTTCTCAAAGAAAATCTCGGCCCCGTGAAGACTACCCCCAGGTAAGTGTATGCATCTGTATACTCCACAATCTCCTGACCATATTTGAAAGTAGGTACTGATCTCCTGACCCATTGCAGTGTGGTGTTAAACACCATAACCTTTGTTTTACCTAGGTTTACACCCAGGCCACTATCCTTTGCAAAACTGCGTAGTGCGTCCAGATGTCGTTGCATACCTTCTGGTGAGTCAGATATCAGTACAATATCATTAGCATAAAGCAACAATGGGATCCACGTCCCTGCCAGCTGGGCACCCCTGTCACCCTTTCTGTCAATGTAATCAGACACCTCATCCACATACATACCGAATAGAGTAGGAGACAATGGGCAACCTTGTTTCACTCCAATAGTAGAGTGAACTAAATCAGATACCCCTTCTGGAGTGCGTACATGTCCCACCACTGATTTGTACAAAGCCATTATCCCCCAAATTACCTCTATGGGCACCCCCATCTCTTGGAGTCTGCGCATCAATCGAGCCCTTGGTACCATGTCAAATGCGTTGCGAAAATCCACAAAGCTACAATAGATCCGTCTCCCATGTGCTCTGCCCTCCTCAATGATGGCCCTGAGTGTCAGAATATGATCAAGAGTGGAGAAACCCCTCCTGAAGCCGCCCTGACCCTTTGCTCGTACACCCTCGCCCTCTGCCTAGCTACTCAAGTGTTGCTCCAGAATAGATGCATACAGTCGTGCCAATGTGTGTCCAACCATAATAGTGCGGTAATTCCCAGGCTCTGTAGGGTCACCAGCCTTGAAGATGGGCACAATATTAGACAACCTCCAGGTCTCAGGTAATCCCTCAAACATGGCACGATTGAACAACACTGCGAGAACCTCCATCAGCATATCCTTGGCATGTATAAAGTGCTCCGCTACTAGACCGTCATGATCATATGCCTTCCCGGTCCTCATCCTGTCGATGGCCCTTCGTACCATCTCAGGTGTAAAGAAAGTGCTTGTAGTTGGGCAAGGCTTGGTAGGGTCTGGAAGGGGTTCCTGTCCCGGAACCGTATATAATGATGTCGCATATTGGCCCCACATATCAGGTGAAGTAATCACTAGGGGAGGAGAGTGCTCATGGAAGAGTCGCCATGCCTCTCCGGAGTCCCTACTCAAGAACATCTGATATAAGTCTCGCTCCATCTGAGCTAGGTAAGCTCGCTTCTTCCGTCGCACAAGGCGTCGGAAAGCAATCCGAGACTGTTTGTAAGTGATGACTCCTAACAGAAGATCCCTCTGAAGCTGTGCCCTCATCTCTTTGCATTCCTCATCATACCAACTATTCTGTGGCATGCTCCCAGCATGTCGTCTCTTACCCGGTTGAGTGTGTGGATATGCCACTGATGCAACCCCATGCAATGTCTCAGTCAGTATATTGGTGCACTCCTCCACTGAGAGGCCTGTACCATTTCTGCCAGCTGTGCCTTCCAATAGACGGTCCCAGATCTCCTCTGTATAAACGAAATCAGTCTCTGGTGTAAATGTATAGCGGGTGTGTGACCTGCCTCCTGGTGTCTGGGTTGTACTATACTGAAATTTAACGGACAGTGTCAATAGAGCATGATCTACTGCTATGCCCACTGGCCTGGCTCCCACTGTGAAATCCTGAATGTAGGGGATAAAGCTCGGTTGTGTCATAACATAATCTACTGTACTGGCCCCATGTCTATGTGGAAAGCATGTGAAACCGGCTGCTCCAGGAGAGAACACAGACCAACAAACTGTCAATCCGAGGACGTAGCTGACCCGACTAGGGCATGGAGGCAATCTCTAGGTTGTCAACCCTGAGCTAGACACGAACAACACTCTACAGTCACTAATCCTACCACAACACTACCATAAAGCAAAGAAACAGACAACGCATCCTACGAAACACTACAAGCTCGAAACAGTCTCAAATCATATCGGAATGACTCGAAATCGGAGGGTAAGACTCACAAGGACATATCCTATGTGGCCAAACACCTAAACCCTAAAAAACATAACTGTAAGACCTCTAATCGCTGTCACGATAGACTCAAAACAGCAATTTCCAAAGTGTTCGGAACTGATCTACAAAGACATCAGAACGGATGTCGTTTGAGGTACTTACGACCAAATATAGCTCGTAGCAGGCGGGCTCGCGATGTGGTCCTCGGCTTGCATTGCTTGCGTCGACGCGGAGAGCTCCTCGATGCCAACACGCTCCTACTCTCATATCTGCAATGTGATTAGTGTGCGCGACGGTGTGTGTGCGTGAAGCTCACTACTGTGTGCTGCAGAGAGAGAGAGAGAGAGAGAGAGAGAGAGAGAGAGAGAGAGAGAGAGAGAGAGAGAGAGAGAGAGAGAGAGAGAGAGAGCTTGAAGCGTTCTTGTCGTTGAGAATGCTTGAGAGCACCTTCCACCTTCTCATGATTCCCTACTTCTCTTGATTCGACGAGGTCGAGACCGAGCACTCCATTACCAAGCTTGATTCCTTTTCCTTTGCCAAGGCGAGAGAGAGAGAGCTTCCGCCATTGGAATTTTGAAAACATGGACTTGTAGCCACTACAAATTAACTTTTCCCTATAAAGAGCAATCAAAACAAAATCCTCCAATGTAGGTTTGTTCAAAGGGCGTTTAACCTCTTAGTAGCCGCTTTGTACCCTAAGCATCTATTGAAGCCTACAAATACCACTAATATACATTCAAGATACATTTGATATACTTATATACATTACACTTGCGATATCCCATGCAAAACAAGGCTTGGATATGAGAGGTCAATCTCTCTCAGCTTGGCTGAAGCATTTAAATGCTCCATTCTAGGAGGTGGTGTTTCTCTCCCGCAGGAACCTCTTGCTTCTAGATGGACATGTGAGCCACAATAGCTCAAATGGTGGTTGGAGAGGCCAAAGATTTTTTTAATTTTTTTTTTTTTGGGGGGGGGGGGGGGGGGGGGGGGGTGGTGTGGGGGTGGTAGACATCATCAACACACATAGGGCCATATAGTAATTTTCATTTCCATCATGGAATTAGGTACAAAGCTCATGTTCTGGTGATTCAATCTTAAACAAGTATACTTGCATACTAATATACATAACCTAATATACTTACAAACTATTATACATATACTAATACCACTAATATACATTCAATATACTTATATACTAAGATACTTGCATTGACTGGTGCATTGATTGTGGGATACCCAACAGGGGCATAATTTTGAAAAGGACTAGATGTTTTCCTACTTTTGACTACTCTAGTCTGCATTGCCTAAATTGGTGCCTCTGAGGAAGACCACATCTAGGTACAAAATACTGAGAGGGTACAAACACAAATAGACAGAAGAGAAGCCAAATGCAATGGTATGGGGTACTATTGTCTATGTTATGGCTTCTCTTCTCTTCTTCACTAACCTTATTTGCCAAGTACTTTTGTCCTTTGGTTCCTTCTCTCTTCTTGTGCCCGCATGAGGATACTCTTATATTTTTGTACCTAGGTACCATCTCTCTCTAATTGTTCCGGCACAAGGGTACTACTATATTTTGCCTTCCTCATGTTGATCCAATAACTACCATGTGGTCCGACACAAATGGACATCCTATTAAGCAAGATCTCATGTTTCTTTTAGTCTTCAAGAAAGGGCATTGATCTTTTTCATACTAGAGGGAAGATTGATGAAGATACACCACCTAGTGAAATGGTTTCCTTACTTTACGTTCCAAAAGTATAATGGTGCATCATAATATACATTCCAATATGCACCAAAATAAAAATATAGCATTGCAATCATTTGTGACCCTCACAATCTATTGTACGTTGTATTCTACTCTCACACCAAAAAAACACCAAACAGTCTATTGTATCCTCATACCATTGCATTTTGCTTCTATTGTCTTGGTTTTGTTTGTACCCTATTAGCATTTTATACCATTTTGCTGGCACAAGTAGAGAGGAGCAAGAGGAAAGTAGTACCATTGTTCTCTAAGGGTACTATCATCTTTTGCATTCCTTGCCTCTATATTTGTGTGTGCATTCGTGATTTACGCTGGCAGATTTTGGGCATCACTTTTGGACCATATGCTTTTGAGTTTGAAGGCTGTTCATGTAAACTGCTTTTGGGGCCTAGGGCCTTTAAATATGAGCCCATGGGCTCATTCTCTGGCATGCTTCTGGACAAAGGTGCAGAGTCTGGAGTAACGGCTTGTACTGTGTTGATGCAATATAAAGAAATACCGAAAGGGGGGACCAAGGTTTGGGGCCTATACTCTCTGGGATGGAATTCCGCCACTCCGTGTTGCGTGTCGTGTCTCTCTTTCAATTCAGCTGTTATTGAAGTGCTAAAAATCTGTTCAATTTGTTCTTTTCCATTGGCCCATCTTGTGACAGTGGTATTAGAGCATCAGGCGTGTGCTTTTCTGAAAGCGTACCGGTCCTACAAAAGAGCAAACAGAGCAAAGCAGAGACTACTGGAATTTTATTTGAAGTATCTTCGGGTCCGGACTTATTAGCCACTCCCACCCTTCATACATCGCGCATCGGGTGCGCTCCCGTCTTCACCGCTCATGTCTTATAGGGCATAAGCCAAAAATATTTCTTGCAAGAGAAGGATCCAAGATTTGTTTCGAATCAGTGTTTTTCTCAAAAGCAGTGCCATGCAGATGTTGATGTCTATAGCTACCAAGCCGCACACTCCAAGGACTTGACAAGCTTTCAAGAAAATTTTTGCCCGAAGTTATATGGTTTCTGACATCTTCCTTCAGAGTGCAACTTCTGGCAGAGGGGGTTATTGTGAAATGCTTGCCATGGAAACCCTAGCAGATTACAACTTGAAATTTTTGGACATCTCTCACCAAGTGTCTCTTCTCGAGCTGATAACCTTGGAAGTCGGGTGTGATTGTTATGTCTTCTGACGACCATCGCCGCAAGAGGAACACTGTTTGTCCAAGAGCTGATGGACCATGCTGTGGTTGTCTACGACCTTATGAAAGGAACCTAACCCTAATTTTTAATGCAGTTTTCAGGATGGAAAGTCAGGCGACTTTTTGAGCTCGGCTGATGTCGAGATTGCTTTTTTACTTGTTTGGTGATCCTATTTGGAATTTGTTTGAAATGGATGGTATCTGTTTTGAACCGGTTTTGGTGCCGATTTAAAATGTTTGACTCTGGTTTTAATACTGGTTTCATTAATTGGTGATTTTTACTCCCGGGTGGAGTGAGAAATGCTATTTTGCTATTGTTTTAACCTCAGAACGACGCAGACGGGATGTCTGGGGAACGTTTCGTTGTATGCTAGAAAACCTCCGAACGACGGAAAGGGATGTGTGGGGAGTGTTTGGTTGTATGCTTGAAAAATATTGTTGTTGTGATTCCCGGCCCGGACCTGGATGGTTATGCGGGAGGAGTATTAAGAAAACCTCCGAACGACGCAGACGGGATGTGTGGGAAGCGTTTGGTTGTATGCCTGAAAAATATTGTTGTTGTGATTCCCAACCCGGACCTGGATGGTTATGCGAGTGGTTACTCTCAACACCTACAAACGACGCAAGCTGTGGGCTAGGGGGCGTTTGGTTGTAAAAGGCCTCTTTATCTCCTGGCCCGGACCTTTTTAGGGTATGCGGGAGGAGTGATGAGGGAGTCATTGAATATCTCCCGGCCCGGACCTTGTTAGGTTATATGGAAGGAGTGTTCATCGGCGACTTTATGTTTCTATGTCTTGTGAGATGCATATGTGCGCATTTGTGTTGCATTGTGATGTGCCAACCACTGAATATTCCTAATTGAATGAGATTGCCTGTGTATGTAATTTTAGTGCATCAAGACACCCGTGCAAGATCAGTGCGGTCTTGGTGTGATGGCTAATTTTACTACGTTGGACTATCAAGAGTTCCGATTTGCGCGATAGGAGAAGTCAACTCTTTAACAAAAGAGCCGAAAGGAGAAGCCAACTCCTTCACAAAAGAGCCGAAAGGAGAAGCCAAATCCTTGATCAAACAAGCCGAAAGGACAAGCCAACTCCTTAACAAAAGAGTCGAAAGAAGAAGCCAACTCCTTGATCATAAGGAGAAGCCAACCCTCTAACAAAAAAAAAAGCAAACTGATTGTTTCTCAGAATGACTCTCGGAAATTTTTGAGCTACCTTGAGTTGTTTTGTAGATATGTTGTAATCGCGGACGATTACTTTCTTTCAAGAAGGGGGGGATGTCACAAACTGCTGAAGTGTCAAGTCACTGAAGAACAGAGCCAACCTTCAGATCACGGCCGAGGAGCCTAAACCCTAAGAAGCAGAAGCAGTTGAAGGAGATGACCTGGCAGCTGTACGAATTCGCGGAATTCACGCTGACATGTTGTACGGAAACCCGGATTTCGCGTTGGACTGCTGACGTGGCAGACTGTACGGATCTCCGCAATTTGCGTTGACATGATGGCGTGGCTAACGGTATGGATTTTCGCGTTTTGCACTGATTGATGACGTGGTAGCCGTACAGATTTCCATGATTTATGCTGGCAGCTTTTGGGCATCGCTTTTGGACCAGATGCTTTTGAGTTTGAAGGCTTTTAATGTAGACTGCTTTTGGGGCCTAGGGCCTTTAAATATGAGGCCATGGGCTCATTCTCTGGCATGCTTTTGGACGAAGGTGTAGAGTCTGGAGTATCGGCTTGTATTGTGTTGATGCAATATAAAGAAATACTCCCCGATGATGCACATTTTTGTTCTTTATTTCTTGTATTGTGTTGATGCAATATAAAGAAATACTCCCCGATGATGCACAATTACAGATATTGCAGATATTACAAAGGGGATTGTCCTTTAGGTCGTTTTTATGCACATCTTCTGCTTAAAACAAAAATTAATCTACTTTTGCAATAAACAAGAACTTGTCCACGGCCTCAATCCCAAGATCTCAAACACATCAAAGGTGGAGAGAGCTAGCAGGGAGTGAGGAAGATGAAGAGAAGAAGATAAATCTCTACGAGAAAAAAGTAGTCTCTTTGTTTTCTACCTACGTGCTTGTATGTGTGTCTGTGTATGAGAGCTCTCTTCTTAACCCAAACTAAGTTATAGTAGTATGGTTGTGATGGTTTGATACTTGGTAGTACTTGGTAAACTACCATGAGCTTCCTATATAACTCCATATACTTTATAAGACTTTCATACTTTTTATCAATAATGTTTTACACTTCTACAGACTTCCATTCACTTCTTATAAGAGGCTTTCATAAACTCCATATAGACTTTTATACACATTCTATAGACTTCCAAGATTTTCTATAAACATCAAGGATTTGGCTTTCCTTGCAGCTCTTTTGTGAAGGAGTTCGCTTCTCCTTTCAGCTCTTTTGTTAAGGAGTTGGCTTCTCCTTTCGCGCAGAATGGAACTCTTGATAGTCCGGCATAGTAAAATTAGCCATCACACCCAGACTGCACTTATCTTGCACGGGTGTCTTGATGCACTAAATTACATACCCAGGCAATATCATCCAATTAGGAATATTCAGTGGTTGGCACATCACAATGCAACACAAATGCTCACATATGCATGTTACAAGACATAGAAACATAAAGTCGCCGATGAACACTCCTCGTGCATAACCTAACAAGGTCCGGGCCAAGAGATATTCAACGACTCCTAAATCACTCCTCCCGCATAACTTAAAAAGGTCCGGGTTGGGAGATATAGAGGCCTTTTACAACCAAACGCCCACCAGTCCGTAGCCTCCGTCGTTTGGAGGTGCTGAGAGTAACCACTGCTCAGACTTCTTAATACTCCTCCCGCATAACCATCGAGGTCCGGGCCGGGAATCACAACAACAATATTTTTCATGCATACAATCAAACGCTCCCCATACATCCCGTCTGCGTCGTTTCGGAGGTATTCTAGCATACAACGAAACGCTTCCCAGGCATCCCGTCTGCGTCATTCGGAGGTTCAAACAATACCAAAACAGCATTTCTTACTCCACCCTTGAGTAAAAATCACCAATTAATGAAACCAATATTAAAACCAGAGTCAAACATTTCAAATCGGCACCAAAACAGGTTCAAAGCAGATACCATCCATTTCAAACAAATTCCAAATAGGATCACCAAACAAGTTCAAATAGAACTCAAACTTACAAAAGCAATCTCGACATAAGCCGAGCTCAAAAAGTCCACTGACTTCCCATCCTGAAACTAGGGTTAGGTTCTTTCTATAAGGTCGTAGACAACCACAGCATGGTCCATTAGCTCTTGGACAAACAGTGTTCCTCTTGCAGCGATGGTCGTCCGAAGACATAGCAATCACACCCGAATTCCAAGGTTATCAGCTCGAGAAGAGACACCTGGTGAGAGATGTCCAAAAATTTCAAGTCGTAATCTGCTAGGGTTTCCATGGCAAGCATTTCAAGATACCCCATTCTGCTAGAAGTTGCGCTCCGAAGGAAGATGTTAGAAACCATATAACTTCGGGCAAAATTTTCTTGAAAGCTTGCCAAGTCCTTGGAGTGTGTGGCTTGGTAGCTACAGACATCAACATCTGCATGGCACTGCTTTTGAGAAAAACAGTGACTTGAAACAAATCTTGGAGCCTTCTCTTGCAAGTGATCTTTTTGGCTTATGCCTTGTAAGACATGAGCAGTGCGCCCGATGCGCGATGTATGAAGAGTGGGAGTGGCTAATAAGTCCGGACCTGGAGATACTCCAAATAAAATTCCAATAGTCTCTGATTTGCTCTATTTTCTCTTTTGTAGGACCGGTACGCTTTCAGAAAAGCACATGCCTGATGCTCTGATACCACTGTCACAAGACGGGCACCACGTGCCAACGGAAAAGAACAAACTAAACAGACTTTTAGCACTTCAATAACAGTTGAACTGAAAGAGAGAGACGACATGCGACACAGTGGCGGAGTTCCACCCCAGAGAGTATTGGCCTCAAACCTTGGTCCCCCTTTCGGTATTTCTTTATACTGCATCAACACAGTACAAGCCGGTACTCCAGACTCTGCACCTTCGATCAGAAGCATGCCAGAGAATGAGCCCATGGGCTCATATCTAAAGGCGCTAGGCCCCAAAATCAATTTACATGAAAAGCCTTCAAACTCAAAAGCATATGGTCCAAAAGCGATGCCTCAAAAGCTGTCAGCGTAAATCACGGAAATCCATACAGCTGCCATGTCAGCAGTCAACGCAAAACGCGAAAATCGGGTACAGTCTGCCACGTCATTATGTCAGTGCAAATTGCGGAGATCCGAACAGTTTGCCATGTCAGCAGTCCAGTGCGAAATCCAAGTTTTCCGTACAGCATGTCAACGTGAATTCCGCGAATCCGTACAACTGCTAGGACATCTCCTTATGCTGCTTCTGCTTCTTAGGGTTAAGGCCCCTCGGTCGTGATCTGAAGGTTTGCTCTGTTCTTCAATGACTTGACACGTCAGCAGTTTGTGACACCTAGCATTGAAATCCCCCAAGATAATAATATCACCATTCTTGGAAAACTCCCATATATCATCATCCAAAATAGAGAAGGGGGACTGTCCTCTAGGTGATGCATATACTGACGTACTAGGAGGGAAATAGCAAATAGCGATGTAGAGGTATCTGCCTGTCTCTGCCTTCAGTCTCACCCACATTTACCTAGCATGCTCATCCCACCGAGCTATATGTATCAGAGGCTATAGCTCCTCCTTGATTAAGATTGTCACTCCTTATGAACCTTGTCCTCTGTGTTGTGATTGAGTCTCTTGTTTGCAATATGTCTCCCATCTATATCCGCTCACATGTGGCTTGGACTGCCCCGGGGCGTGATGCGTCTCAGAGTAGAAAGTGATGTCTCTCCATGTGCCTCAAAGGCCCCTACATCAAGGCGCAAAGATCCATTACAATTCCATGTAGCCACTCTGAGTGTGGTCCCACAGGTCTCGCGCCGTCATGTGGGGCCCTTCTCCAGAATAACCACTTATCCATCCCTGTAGAAGGCCACTTTGCCCTTCTCTCGGGCTGTCATTATCTTGGGCATAACTTCTTTCATATGAGCAAGCCGTGAGAGTGCGAGGTCATCTCCAAGGAATATGCCCGTTTTCTTTAGTGTAGAATGCTTCTTCAAGAAGTCCTCCTTTGCCTCCATGGATGGGAAGCGCATGATTAGAGCTCTTTCTTTTGAAGTCTCCCCATTTCCTTCTGTCTTCTTCCCTACCCTCCATGCCTTTGTATGAGTAGCCTCACTACCCATCATGCGAAGAAGTTCTTTGACTTCCCCTTCCACATCATCTTGGTCTTTTAGACCAGTAGTCTTCCTTCGTTGCTCTTCTTCTAAAGTCATGTTGATGATTGTAGGAGTGGGGTTAGCTGTGGTTTCTTTCCTTTCCCTTTCTTAGCGACTTCTATCCATTTCTCGGCCTCATCCGCCTTCATTTGTGTCTTCGTGATCACATTCACCCACTAAGACGTCTTTGCCACATTCTGTTTCTCTTCCTCTTTGATCATCCGTACCTGTTCCTTGATGACCTTGATTTTCTCTATCACCGAGGGTTGGAATTTACCTTCCTCTAGTCCACTGCTTGCTCTATCAGCAAGCTCTCGCTTGAGAGCTGAGACCTCTTCTTTGAGTGCTTGTGAGTCCGCCTTAGGTGCTTGTATCTCTGCATGAAGGTCCTCTTTCTCCTCTTCCATTGCGTGCCTTCGTTGAGGAACATTTGAAGAAGGTTGGCCTTCTCCTTCCATCTCTGCTTTCCATTCCTTCATCTCCCTTTCCACTTGTGTTATCCGCTTGTTTGTAAGCATGAAGATTGCCTTCGTACTGGACTTGCAAACTGGTGAAGCGCTCATGACCTCCATCATAACGGCCCCTGCTGCGTAGGCCCTCAATTCTGCTTGTGTTTAGTAACATTGTTGAATATTGATGGGGCTCTGCTGCTCAAACCCACACTGGGTAAACAGAATGTGACAGTTGGAGCAGTGGAGCGATGGCTGATGCTAAGAGCTCCACGCGATGGGCTGGCGCTAGATGCGTAAGGGGCTGAACTGCTGTCCCACGCCAGAGTTGCTGCGAAGTGTGAGAGAGCTGGTGAAGTTCCACGGGATGGCTGGTTGGAGCACCTTACGCAGAGAGAGAGAGAGAGAGAGAGAGAGAGAGAGAGAGAGAGAGAGAGAGAGAGAGAGAGAGAGAGAGAGAGAGAGAGAAATGAAAATGAAATGAAATGTTATATTAACGTCTTCAAAAGGCCAGAATGACCTATGAGACCAAACTGATACAAAGTGGTGAATCTGTTACAATGTCTGGGTACCTTAGTACTAAAGTACTAGGTGTGAAAAGTGTGAAAGTGAATGTGAAAAACTAAATACAAGGTATTAAATAAACTTCTTAGGAGCATTCTGGGTGTCTGGCTAGAATGCTTCTAATCCTTTGTTGTAGTCTCCTCGGGTGAAGTGTGCTTTTGCCTCTTGGTCGTGGTCGTCTCGATTTCCTAAGCTCAATCGCTCTGTCAATTAGGGTGCCTTTGGTATGAATGTGGGTACTCCTTTGTGTTGGCTGCTGGCCTCTTGCTTCCCCTTCCACTCCTGCTTCTCTCGATCCGAAGAAATCTGTGATCTGCCTCTGAGGCTGTAGTGCTCTTTGTCTTCTCATTAGATTATCCCTGTGCCGATGTAGTTCTAGTAGGTACAAGCCTAAGCATCTTTGATCTTGGTATTGCATGATTCTATCTAGAGGTCCAAAGCCTTCTTTAAAGAGGCAATGAAAACGCCCACGTATCTCGTAGTATACTGTGCAGTGGCATATGTAGTGTAATTTTGTCTCCGGCTCCATTCCGCATAACTTGCAAATCCTGCTTTCAGGTGGGATTCCCCTAAATCTGCCAAATTCAATTTCCAACTGGTGTGAGGATGTATGAATCTGACCAATAGCACATCTCAAACCATGAGACAGGTGGGTATCCATGTAACTCGGGCGAATCACAAATCCATCTTCAGATAGTTGTAGGAAGTTTTCTTTGTAGTCGGCCATCTTCGTGCCCAATTCTTGTGTAGGGTCTACCCATGTCCTCTTAGTATCCAACTGTATAAGATCCTGTCGGATGATCTTATTAATCTCCGTTCGTGTAATTGCCAGTGATGGAGCCTCAAGGGAGTATTGGAAGGGGGGTAATCTTTCCATACTGAACCCGTGTCTTTGAAACCACGAGGACAGTTGCGCATACCAGCATGATGTATCCCCTTTCATTGCCAATTGCCGAGAGGATTCGAGGGCAGTCTAGTATATCGGCAGTTATTTGTATCCCACAAACCATGCATAAAGGACATTGATCTGGTAAGAGCTTCAATTTCTATCGGAGGGGCCGCTAGTTCCGCTCGGGTAATCGCGTGTGGTACGGAGGCCTTGGCTCTAATCATTCGGGAAATCATAGATACCAAAGGTCTCTCCATTGACTTCCAATTATCCTGATCCACAGATGGTCCCCAAATCTGGACCCCATAAAGCATAGCCGAAGCCACCATAGTATCAAAGAGCCAAAGTTTTGTTCGTGGTTCCTGAAACTGCACTTGTGAAAACATCCTCTCCAACCCTCCCAAGGCCGCAGAGGCTCTAGATAATCTAGCATCCGCTGCTTTCTTAAGAGTAAACTTCGGTCCTGCAAATACCACCCCAAGGTATGTGTATGCATCTGTGTACTCTACTGTATCCTGGCCATATGCAACTGTAGGTGCCGATCTCCGAACCCACTGCGGTGTGGTGTTAAACACCATAACTTTGGTTTTACCCAAGTTTACCGACAGTCCACTGTCCTCCGCGAATTTATGTAAAGCATCCAGCTGCCTCTGCATTCCATCTGGTGATTCTGCTATCAATACAATATCATCTGCATACAACAGCAAAGGGATCCATGACCCTGCAAGTTGAGCACCTCTGTCACCTTCTCTCTCAATGTAATCTGATACCTCATCTATGTACATACCAAATAAAGTAGGGGACAGTGGGCATCCCTGCTTTACTCCAACGGTGGAATGAACAACGTCGGAATCCCCTTCTGGAGTACGTACATAACCAGTTACTGATCCGTATAAGGCCATGATCCCCCAAATAATCTCTTTGGGGACCCCTAACTCTTGCATCCTACGCATCAATCTGGCCCTTGGTACTGTATCAAAAGCTTTCCGAAAATCCACAAAGCAACAATACATCCTTCTCCCGTTTGCTCTTCCTTCCTCAATAATGGCTCTGAGCGTAAGAATATGATCTAAAGTGGAATAACCCCTTCTGAATCTAGCTTGTCCTGTTGCCCTTATGCCCTCATTCTCTGCCCATCTACTCAATTTTTGTTCAAGAATGGATGCGTACAGGGTCAAAGTGTGACCTACCATAATGGTACGGTAGTTCCTAGGTATCATAGGATCCCCTGACTTGAAAATAGGTACGATAGTAGATAATTTCCAAGATTCAGGGAATCCTTCACACATGACCCGATTAAACAAACGAGCAAGGACTTCTGAAAGTAGATCCCTGGCATGGATTAGATGTTCTGCTACTAAACCCTCATGATCATATGCTCTTCTTGTCTTCATCTTATCAATGGCTTTTTCCACCATATCCGTCGTAAAGAAAGTACTAGTAACAGGGCATGGCTCTAGCGGATCTGGTAATGGAGGCTGTCCAGATACCATATATAATGATGTTACATATTGACCCCAGATCTCAGGAGAAGTGATCGTCGGAGGTGGTGAGTGCTCATGAAATAAGCGCCAGGCCTCATGTGAGTCCTGACTCAAGAAGAGCTGATATAAATCCTTTTCTAGTTTGGCTAAAAATGCCCTTTTCTTGCGACGTACTATACGCCGAAGAGCAATCCGAGACTGCTTATATGTGATGATCCCAAGTGTAAGCTCTTTCTGGACTTGGGTTCTCGTCTCTCTGCATTCCTCATCATACCAACTGTTTTGAGGCGTGTTCCCAGATCCTCTCTTCTGATCAGGTTGAGTATGTGGGTATGCCTCTTGTGCTGCTCCATGTAGTATCTCTGTTAATTGAGAAGTAATCTCCTCTACAGTATATATTGGCTCGGCTTCCCACATCCTATTATAGATCTTTTCCACATAGACTGAATCAGTTTCTGGCGTGAAAGTATATCTTGTGTGTGTCTTCTTCCTTTGTACTTGACAGGCATTGTATTGGAAGGAGATTGATAAGGTCAATAGAGCATGATCCACTACAATCCCAACGGGCCTGGGTCCCACCTTAAAGTCCTTGATACTAGAAATAAAGCTTGGTGAAGTCATGACATAATCCACTGTACTGGCCCCATGCCTGTGCGGGAAGCGTGTGAATCCCCCAGATAACGGGAAATTCTCTAGACCATTAAGTATGGCCAAACCATGTATAGTTGCCATCTCCATGAGATGTCTCCCATATTCAGTGTGTTCTTTATCTTGTGAGTTTCTAGTAAGCCCTCTCTGTGATAAATCCACTTCTCTGAGCATTTCCTCAGAAGTATCATAGAATACTGCTTGAGAGTTGGCCGTTCTGGCATTAAAGTCTCCTAAGAGAACGATGTCTCCATCTCTAGAGAACTCCCATATGTCATTATTCAATATGGAGAAAGGGGATTGTCCTTTAGGTGAGGAGTAGACTGAGGTACTCGGAGGGAAGTAGCATATAGCGATATATAGAAATCTACCTGTCTCGGCTCTCATTCTCACCCACATATACCTTGCTTGCTCATCTTTCCTGATAATCTGTAGTAGTGGTTTCAACTCCTCTTTAAATAAGACTGCTACTCCTCCTGAACCCTGGCTACCCTGTAGAGATCTCTTGTCTGGTCGACCAGCTGCTTCCCATAAATAACACTTCACATGTGGCATACGCTGTCCTGGTATCTGGTGTGTCTCTGAGTAGAAAACTATGTCTCTGTCCCTAAAGCTGTCTTCAAAGGCACCTACATCTAGCCTATATGATCCATTACAATTCCACGCCCCTTTTCGGAGCGTCGCCCCATACATCTCCCACCGTCATGATGAGCGCTTTTCGAGAACCACTACTTTCCCTCCTCTATAAAAGGCGATTTTCCCCTTTTCTCTTGCTGCCCTGATCTCTGGCATCAACTCTTGCATGTGTGCCACTTGTGCCAATGTAAGGTCATCTCCCAGGAAAATACCGGTTTTCTTAAGAGTGGGCCTCTTCTTTAGAAATTCTTTCCTTATTTCTATATTCGGGAAGCGGAGAATAAGTGCCCTATCCTTTATGTTTCCCTTCTCATCGGTTCCTTTCTTGCCCACTCTCCATGCACTTGTGTGAGTGGGTTCTGTGATGCCCATGCGTTGTATCAGTTCCTTCACTTCTTCATCTACATTCTCTTTGTCTTTGACTCCTGTGACCCGCACATGCAGAGCCCGAGTCTTCCTTTTCTGCTCTTCCTCAATGGTCATATTAATGATGGTGGAGGTAGGTGTGGTCTCGGGCATCTGGGCCTTACCTTTCTTCGCATCCTCAATCCATTTCTCTGCTTCATCAACCTTTTCTTGTGTCTTAAAAAGACGTTCCGTCCATGAAGATGCCGTTTTCGATTTCTGTTCATCTCCTTCCCGTAGAGCTTTCATCTGATCCTTCATGTCCTCGAGCTCCTTCAGCACCGAAAGTTGGTCGTCTCCCTTCTCCTTAGTTGCAGATTTGCAAGCCGCAAGTTCTCCTTTTAGCTCCTCGATTATTGCAACTTTTTACCCCATTTGCTTTTCCATATTTGTTCTCCATGCTTCAAAACTTGCTGATGCCTCATCGAGTTTCTTTTGCATAACGCATTCTGTTACATTTACTTCGGCCTTGATTAGGTTTCGTAATTCCGTTTTTAAGATTTGAATCTCCTCATTCTGTATCCCCCGGATCTCTCTCCTTAGTTCTCTCATCATGTCTCCATACATGGAGTTCCTGTAGCTCTCAGCGCTTGCGTGCATTTCCTTCCTGATGTCATCTCTCATGTAGTTTAGCTTTGATTTGAGCATCACCTGGACCTTCTCCATCATTAGTTCATCATGTATCTTGGCCGTTTTCCCCACTCGTAATGATCCTGGTGATAGTGCAGTATCTCTGTTTCTCCGCTTGAAAGTAGCCGTTGTTTTTTTTGGGGTGGTGTAGCTATCTACACCTGGCCCTTCCTCTTCGGTAGGCGGATCCATCAAACCCAGGCCCCAAATGTGGGGTAGGGTACTAGGGTGGGGGACTGAGGAGAGAGAGAGAGAGAGAGAGAGAGAGAGAGAGAGAGAGAGAGAGATGAAATGTTATATTAACGTCTTCAAAAGGCCAAAATGACCTATGAGACCAATCTGTTACAAAATGGTGAATCTAATACCATGTCTGGGTACAAAAGAACTAGATACTACTACTAGAATCCATCCTCATCTGCACTCTGGATATCAAGAGTACGGCTCGAATCCTCTGATGTAGTCTCCGTCTATGCTGTGTAGCCCCTCTCCTCAATCGTGGCCGTCTGGATCTCTGTAGCTCCAGTGCTCGGTCGATGAGAGTGCCGGTAGTAGCCGAATCAGTGTGGGCCGAGCTCTCCAATGATGACTGCTCCTGTGGCTGTCCCATATCTAGTAAAAAGAAATTTGTTATCTGTCTCTGGGACTGTCTCTCTCAGAGAGAGAAAGAGAGAGCTCCACCCCTGTCCGAATTGCTCGTGCTCGCCTTCAGACCTGCGCGAACTTCAGCACCTGCGCGCCACTGAAACCTTCGCGAGCTGGTCATCTAGAGCATTTTGCGCGGGCTCTTTGCAACAGGTGGCTGTCAACGCTGCAGTTTGTTCAAAACTGATGCTAGATGCTGATGCAATGGCTCACTGCTGAGAATGTTGATGCTATGCTGTGGGTACTACTGCTGATGATGCTGGTCTGCTATGCTGAGGGTACTGCTGCCGCCAACGCTAGGGATGATGTGCAGAAAACGTTAGGGCTGAATTCTCCCAACGCTGGAACTGCATCAATTCAACGCTGGGCTCGTCCACGGAGGTCAGATATGACCTATGGGACCAAAAATAGAGCATTACAACAATTTATGAGTGAAGGTGTCAGATACTTATCAGTTAAGAACTGAGAGTCCATTGGGAGGGTAAAAGAAAAGAATAGAACCCAAGGGGGGTCAGGTGAGGGGGAGCCAATTTGGGAGTTAGAAACTCGTGGTTGATGGCTTTTCCGCCTCGGTAGACAACCCATTTACCTTGTTTGCGGGCTTCATTCTTGAGTTCACTTGCTTTAGCCTTGAGTTGATTTTTCGTCAGTTCCTTGGCAATCCGAAGATTTTTCCCCTTGAGGAGGCAAGATTGGTGTAGCAGCTTCATCCTCTCTTCTGTTTCCTTGAAAGTGAGGATACAATGCTTAAGTGGCACATACCGATTTGTGTCGTTGATCCAAGAGACGGCTTTGGGCCATGACCGTCTCAATGAGGGAGGCTTCTACTTTGTGTGCTTTTCCAAGCAGAGCTTGCCTCTCTATTGCCTTCATATCCTCAAGCTTACGCAAGCGTCGCTTGAGTTCTTCATTCTCCCCAATGAGTTCTTGAATCTGAGTTTAGAGGAATCTTAGCTTAGAGCTTCGAGGGTTGTAATCCGTGCAGAGCGTCTCCCATGTCTCGCCCTTCCTCCGCTTGCGATTGTGGAGAGGTTGTTGGATTGGTGCTTTGATAGTCCAAGCTACTCCTCCTTTGGTTTTTATGCACTCACTGCTTCCAATGCATATCGCTTGCTCATTCTCCTACGCTAGATGTGAGGGCCTGGTAATGAGTGATGGCGTTAGCACAAACCTATGTATTTTAGAGAAGACTTGGAAGTGCAAATTGCCTCCCAAATAAAGGTGTTGTCTCACAAATGCGCTTCTTGTTGTGGCCCTGCTAGCCTGCCAGCACATTGCTTCTTCTTTATGTTGCTATTGCTGCCAACATATCGAGTCAGCTCCTCCATGATCTGGCGTTGCTGTCATACTTGAGATATGGTAAGTGAGGTTACACAACGATTATAATACCTTTTTGGATGACTATTCTGGATTTTTGGCCAATTGAATCCACCAATGCCTTGGTACAATCACTTTCTTGCTTGGGTGCAGTTTTGGGCCTTTTGGGCTATTTATCGTACACACAATCATTTTCAGCAGGCTTCTAGCCGTGGCAGAAGTTCTTTAGCTTTAACATACCCATACTTCCGTGCTCAGTTCCTTCAGTCTCTTCGTGAATGTTTCATTTGGGAGATGTTTCCTTCAGCAGTTTGAGGTCTTCTATGATTGTTTCTAGTCTTCTTGCATGGATCCAGTCATTTCCGGTGATTATGCCTCGTATATTATCGTAATTAATGGAAATTCAGGTTCATAAGAAAATAAGTGTGTGTGTATTGTATAAAAAAAATAAGCGTGTGTTTTTTGTATGTGTGTGTTCTGTGCGCACATATGTTGCTACCTCACCAGTTGCACAGTCTTATGGAAAATGTTGCTCTTAGGCTTCATCTAGTTGTATTCCTCTAAAAATTCAGTAGAGTAATAGTCAGGAGGTACTGCAATAAGCGCTGTATTTCAAAACTTTTGAGCTGTCTGGGATTGAACTCTATAATATAAACTGGAATTTGTAAGCAAAAAATAATTAATCAAGCTGCACCTTTTAGTCACTCATGGTGTACGCCCTCTTGTCTTTCCAAGGATTCTGACCACAAAGAAACTCCAAAAGATCACTTTGGCAGACATCAAAATGAGGGTCTTGATTTTGACATTGAAGCAGGAGTTTGTGATGACGATTCTGGAGATAAGCATGGTGGATTACTGGAATTTTACCCAAAGGTGTGTTTGTCTGTTAAACTGCTTTTCTTGGCTAAAGCCTGGCTGAAATTTTCGAGTGAACTCTTTGAGGCACAAGTTGTGGAGGGGCATTCTATTTGCTAAGCCTTACTTCTAGTTTTTTTTGTGTCGGAAAAGGACACGCATGCCTGTGAAAATTACCTAGTGTTCAGCTTAACAGGAAAAATCATTGCTTTCTGGTTGATAGGTGCATGCCATCCAGATGGACTTGGACAAGATACAGGACCTTCTCAGCCAGCTGCAGGTCTGGTTTTGATCCACCTGCTTAGGCCAGGTGCGATTTTGTACAAAAGCATGCAATCATTGAATTGGCTCAGGTTGACTTGGGACTTGCTAAGGATATCATTCACTATACATGCAGGAGGAAAATGAGGTCTCCAAAACTCTTTCACAACCTGCTGCTGTTAAAGGTAAACATATAGGAGCAAATACTTACTATATAAACACTTCTGTTTATGCAATTTAGTGTTATTAGTGTCCCGTTACACAGCTTTTTTGATAGCCAGATTTCAATCAAGACTTTGGTTTTGCCTTTCTTGACTTTGCATTCATACTGGTATCATTCATTTTCAGACGTTTTTTTAATCCTTCATCAATCATGAATCATTTTGTGTGTTATGGTGTAAGTCTCTTCAGTACTGCATATTGTCATGATTATCTGTGAAATTATCTTTCAGATTTTGGGAAAAATTCGGGTTGTGTATCGTTCACCTCAAGGCTTGAAATAATACTTGATTTACACTGCCATACTCGTTTTGAGTTTGATATTTGATTGGCATATGGAAAAACTATGGTGTGTCTGTTTGCAGAGATGAAAAAAACAATGGAGGCTCATGTAGATGAAGTTATCAAAATAACAAGAATTGTGAAAGAAAAACTAGAGAAGTTGGATAAAGAAGTAAAATCTCTCAAACTTAGAATTTTTGTACATTGTTCTTAATGTCAGGATCTGCCTAAGTGTTTAATGTGCCAGAAATGCATACAGGAGTATTGAAAGATTGTTGTGTGCTCTGTGAAGCCTTACTTAGAACTACTGTCTCTGCAGAATATTGTGAACCGAAAAAAAACTGGTTGTGAAGAAGGCACCAGTGTTGATCGCTCTAGAGTTTCTCTGACTTTGTAAGGTTCTTTTATTGTCACTAACTGTATTTCAATTAACATTGGCAATTTTCAAAAGCCTGAACCGATAATTGTTTCTGGTCTGAAACAGATCTTTGAAAAGAAAGTTGCAAAACCTTTTAAAGGATTTTCAGGTCAGCTGGTATCTTTTCTTCTTCAGATGATATAATGCCAAAAAGCACTATGTATGATGTGATACTGGGATGACATCATTCTGTAAGACATGTAGGGGCGACACATACTTTCTCTCTTGGTTCTTGACCCTGTGATCTAATATCTGCAAAAGACTCTGCATGCTAAGAGTCCCCACAAACTGTTCTAGAGTCCACAACTGGTATTACAAACCGAATACCTGCCAGAAGGTCAATGTTAGCCATGCATCAGTACTGAACCCAATCAATGCATAAGCATAGTGAAATGAAATGAAATGTTATATTAACGTATTCAAAAGGCCAAAATGACCTATGAGACCAATCTGTTACAAATTAGTGAATCTGATACCGTGTCTGGGTACAGAAGAACTAGAACAAAAATACTACTACCATCCTCATCTGCACTCTGGATGTCGAGAGAGTATGTTGTGAGAGAAACATATCATATAGCTCTGTTTGCCACAGGGGTGCCATGACCATAGGCACAGTCCTCTCCCAAAGAAGAACTGAAATGCACACCCCATTTCCATGAAACTTGGTACCAGAAGCTGGTGCCTCGAAAGTGTGAGATGCTCCAATAAAGACTTTACCATAATTCTGCCCATAAGCATAAGGTGATTTGTGCACTTGCACCACTATGCCAAGCAGCTGTTTGTACAGATCTTGACACAATTTATTTACGAGGTCTATGAGCTCTTGCGACATGAAGCTCTTGTGACGGTCTATGATGTAGCAAGTTTCCATTTTACGAGGTCTATGAGCTCTTGCGACATGAAGCTCTTGTGACGGTCTATGATGTAGCAAGTTTCCATTTCTCAAAGCATTTTCAGTGCATAAAACGTCGAGTGTTGGACATGTTGATCAACAATTGAGCTAATCCTAAAGACCCAAAGCTTTAGTGATGTTTTTTGCGGTCTAAGTACCAGAATTCTGTGTACCATGCTCTAAAGTGCCCTCACTCTACAAGATAAGATGGAAGAAATAAGCATAACATAACAAAATCACAAGATCTTCAACCATCAAGTTCACAAAAGACATAAGCACTCAGAAGAACGATAATGGAGATGTAACAGGCATCACACTTAGTTCCAGACCAAGGCTAGTTACTCAGTTACAAGGGGGGGGGGGGTTCAGTACCGCAGAACATTGTACAACACTCTCAAAGACAATTGAATACTTTAGCCGTCCACAGGTTCCTCACCACTAATGCACTTACTGTCCTACTGACGGTCAGTCAAGCACTGGGAAGCACTACTGTGCTGAAGCGATTGATTCAAATCAAACACAATGGCAGTAGGCCCTCTGAGGACATTCTTGAGGTGGGTCCTAGACTGATGTTGTGCTTTGAGTTCCTACAGTACCCGCCTCAATTTTTCCACCATGTCTTGTTGAGAGGACTCGTCTTGCTTGATAGCATTAAGTGAAGACTTTTCTTCTTCCAAAGCTCGTTGCAGCTTGAGCGCCTCGAGTTCCTTATGCAACGAAACCAAAGAATCAGAGGCATCTTCTAGAAAGACCGTGGCTGGCATTATGGCATAGCTCCAAAGAGGTCTTTGAAGAGTTTGCTAGCCGCTTCTGTCTTTGTGGCTGCAACAATAAATTCATCTAAAGTGGAGTCTGGTTTGAGGTATTCTCTACATTCTGTTGAGATGCCTTGGAGTTCATCATAAAATCTCCAAGTTGCTGAGGCAGTTTGGCTTTATCTTCAATTTGATCCATAACCACTTTTTCCACTAAGCTCTCCATGCTAGCATCATCAACAGGTATCTCCACCAAAGCCTTGGTCCTTGTCATCAATTCTGCAACAGTCTCCCCTGGTTGTAGTACGAGGTTTTCCCACTCATCGAGAGCTTGTTGTTGATAGTCCCCATGATGGAAGGCAACACAAAAAGCCCTTTCTGGTGTGTTCGAGTCTGCAAAATGGTTCTTCGTATAACAGACTTGGACACTCCAAGTCGAGATTCTACCATGACACCACAAGAATACACTTCAAAACAGTTCACAATTCACAATTGATTCGACACTGCCCGGTGGAGCTCCGTGCCTAGATATATTGGCCCCAAAGACTAGCGCCCCTTTCGGTATTTCTTTTCATATTAATCTGTTGCAAAAGTACAAACGAGTGGGAGGCTCTCACTCTCAGACTCTGCGTCCAGATGCTCTAAGAAGTGGGAGGCCTGCCCACTCATTTAAAGGGTTTGCAAGGGATGCTAAAAGCAGAGCCCCAAAAGATTCAAAATCAAAAGCTATCTCAAAAATAAAGCATAGCCATTCTTCTCACAAGGCCTCTTAGGAAAATAAAGCAAAAGCTTTCTTTCTCTTGCCAATTGCGTAGCCAAAAAGCTGGGCCAAAACTGTCGTAAACTGTACCGCAAAAAACGGACGTCCGTACAACTTGCCACGTGTCAGCAGTTCCGCGTTTTTCGGGGCATGTCCGTACAGTGCAGCCATGTCATTATCCAACGGATTTTTCGGGGGTTGTCCATGCTGGGAGGGTGTGTGTATACAGGGCAACCACGTCACGAGTTTGTGACATACCCCCTATTGATTACGCCATCGATTACGCCTGCAAAACCGACAAAAGCCATAAATTGTCATAGCAGACACTGACTGTTAGTACCTACGCACTAGGAACACATGTACCAATTGACAGTCACATCACATGACATCACAGGACATCACTTGACATCACAGGACATCACATGACAAATCACATTCAACATTCATTCGGATCTTAGACCGTGATTTATCGGCAATGCAATTAGCAATCGCATCTAGATCACTCAGGACCTCAGAGACGCCCGATTGACTAATCCCTATTGCAACCATGTCTATTGAGATCATTCAAACCAAAATGCTGCAGTCATTTCGTCTATCAGTTCCTGCACTTAAACAACTCAGTATCATATTTTCCAAAATTCCATTTCATAAAGTCATACAGCAGAATACTGTCAGCTCTCAGTACCCGTGAAGCTCAAAGAAACATCAATGACTCTAGTATCAAAAATCGAGGCATCTGTTGACAAAGGAGCGAAGTAACTCCCCTCTTGTGCAAACCCACTGCATCAGATATCCGGCCAAGCTGAATTCGGGGTTCCATTTGGAATAGACTATGCTAAACCAAAAGCTTCAAGGTAAAGTTTCACAATCTAAGGAGTATCTGCTAGGTCCTCCTCCTCCATCCACTTCGCATCCAATGTAGGATAGTTCTTGAATTTAACCAAGAACCGCCTTCTCACTTTACCCTTAATCTTTCTGTCCTTATATGCCAATATCTGTTCTGGAACAAGGATCTCCTCGTTTTCTTCCACTTCGGGTTGCTGATCAGGCTCCCCATCTTCGGGCACATCGCCTTTAAAAGGCTTCAAGAGACTCACATGAAATGCATTGTGAATCCTCCAAGTTCCGGGCAGCTTCAGTCGGAAGGAGACATCATTTATCTTTTCGAAGATCTGGAAAGGTCCGTAGTATTGCATACTAAGCTTTGGAAAAAGCCTCTCCTTTCCCTTTTCTTTCTCAAGCGTGCCTTCTCAAAATGTAAGAGCACCCACACCCAATCATTCTCCTTCAGTTTCAAATCGCGACGATGGCGATCTGCTGCCTTTTTCTGTCTTTCTTGAGATTTCTACAAAGCCTCGCGGACCTTGGCAAAAGCCGTGTCCAAGTCATGTGTGTACTCATCGGCCTCAAAAATCCTATCTTTCGTGCTTAGGAAGGGTGGAACCTTCGGAGCACCTTCAATAATCTCAAAGGGCACCTTTCCCGTTGAAGAGTGTACCGTGTTGTTGTAGGCAAATTCCACCAAAGGTAAGTACTTTTCCCATTAAGTCTTCTGATCCGAGATGTAAGACTTCAATAAATCTAGTACCATTGAATTAGCAATCTCAGATTGCCCATCAGTCTGCGGGTGGAAAGATGACGAGAACTGCAACCGCGTGCCAATGTTCTCCCAAATAGCCTTCCAAACAAACTTGTAAATCTGGGGTCCCTATTGGAGACAATCGTCTCGGGCATGCCATGTAATCTGAAGATCTGGGCCACAAACAGTCTTGCTAAGTGATCCGGCTTGATTGTTTTCTTCACTAGAATGAAATGAGCTTGCTTGCTAAATCTGTCAATAACAGTCTAGATACCATCGTGACTACTCTGTGTTCTCGGGAGATCAAAAATAAAATCCATTGCAATACTTTCCAAGGGGCGGGTGGGTATTGGGCAAAGGCTGTAACAATCCCTGTGCTTTATGCCTGTCAAACTTGACCTTTTGGCATACCAAGCAATTGCGCACGAACTCGTCCACATCCTTCTTGAGTCTCGGCCAAAAGAAGTATCTCTCTACCCCTTTCAAGGTGGTAGCAATGCCGCGGTGACCCATAAAATGTGGACAGTGGCATTCGGTCATAACCTTTTCCCTCAACGGCTGTGTAACGCACAACTTGGTTTTCCTCATCAAGTAGCCATCCCGAATGGAATATCCCGCTACTGTCTCCCCATTCCGTATCCGTGTGAAAATGTCTACAAAATCTGTATCTGTGGCATATTGATCGACCATATCCTCGAAGCTCCTATGATGTATCGCGGAAATAGCCAGAACCAACGGCTTTCGAGACAAAGCATCTGCCACCAAATTCTTTTGTCCCTGCACATGGACAATCTGGAAGTGAAATTGTGACAAGATGTTCACCCACCGTATCTGCTTTTCCGGGAGCTGCTTCTGTTACAAGAAGTAGCGTAAACTCTGATGGTCCGTAAAGATAGTAAAATCTGCTCCGAATAGGTAATGTCGCCACTGAGTAAGAGCATGGATAACCACCAAAAGCTCTTTCTTATAAATCTGTGTTGTCAATCCCGGCCTTGAGAACAATCGGCTCTCGTAAGCAATGACCTGGCCTTCTTGCATTAAGACCGCACCTAGACTACGACCACAAGCATCACAATATGACTTCTGCAAGTCTGGCAAAGTCAAAACTGGTCCCGTAGTCAATTTCTCTTTCAAAGTCTGAAAGGCAGTCACCTTTGTGGGTCCCCACGAGAAAGGGACTCCTTTCTGTGTCAAGATATGCAAAGGAGAAGCAGCCTCTGCAAACCAGAGTTACCCGGAACGCGGAACGGGAACGGCGACGGGCCTCCTTGCGGAACAGGGGAACGGGAATGGGCCCGGAACGGGAACGACGCCGAACGGCAGGCTAAAAAAACACCCAAATATTATTTTTTTTAGCGTTATGTGTTTGAATACAAGTAGTATTAGAGTCCTTTGACTCTAATACCCACAAAAACACGATTCGAAGACCATTTAACCTTATTATGACTTGATTGGGATGTGAGGCGCCCAGAGTACATAGCCAGATGAACAACAATGAGCAAACACAATGCCCATAGTACATACACAATGCTCTCAAATAATTGCAAGAGTAGTAGTCAGAGATAACACTTTGGAATTAATTATGGCTAACATAGTAACAAGCCTCAAGGGCCGCCAGCGGCCAAGGTGCTACAAAAAAACCAAAGGGGGGCAAAGTTCAAACCAGACTTCAGTGACCACAATACCAAAAGACTGAAGGTGACAAATACCATAAAGATGCTAGTAGCTACAAATGGCAAAGAGGGCAAGGCTCAAGCAGCCATACAAAAAGGTGGATAAATGGCAAAGACTCAAGACTCAAGAGCCACTAGCCTGAGAGGCCTCCCAATCCGTAGTAGCCGGCTGTAAATCATGCACATCCTCCCATTCCTCATCATCGAGGTCTAGGTCCGGCTCGATCTCAGCCACAGATGAAGTACCTGGTGTTGGTAGATGTGCATCTCCACCCGCCTGAGAAGCCTCTTGCTCCATCTCCCACTGTGTAAAAGGATCTGTCTGTTTGTCTGTACTCTTGCAAAGCATTTTCAAATTTGCACTGACGAAGACAAGATCATTAGCCTTCTCCACTCCAAGCCGATTTCTCTTCTTGGAAGCAATGTGGCTAAAGGTACTCCACAATTGCTCCAAGCATGAGGTACTAACTGACTGGCTGAGAATACGGATCGCCAATCTCTGAAGCTCAGGGCCATCATAGCCATAGTCCTCCCACCAAAGCACTGAACCTATTTTCCTGCGATCAATCTGAGCATCTGGACTGCCAAATGACCCCCGCATCTCTCTGTACTGTCTCAGCTGATCTCTGACAATGCGTCGCCCATCTCTGTCTAGAACCATCTTGTTTAAGATCTCTGTAAATTGGTTCATGACTTCCCTATCTGTCTCTTGCCCTGCACCTTGGAACTCTGGATCCACCATGTACGCTGCCCCGTGTAAAGGAGAGGCATATGAATTCCACCTCGAGCTGCAAAGCGCATGGATCTCCTCATATCGCTCTGCGTTCGGCTCAAGCTGTGCAAGCTGCTCAATCATGCGGTCCATTGCCTCATAAATCTTGCCAATGCAAGGATCCATGCCATCCAGAACTCGAAGCAAATGAACCACCGGTTTTATGTGTGCATCTAGACTCTTGAGCTCCTTCCAGAACTCAAGATCCTCTGCCTTATCCTTGCACAAAATCCCTGCAACTGTCTTTGCATAGGGGGAGGTGGTGAACTCATCACTGATGAAGACCTGTCGGACCGCATTTTGACATTCAGACAGCCTGCGTACAAGAAGAAAGTTGAATGCGAAGCGGGTATCTGAATACTTTAGAAGCACTTTGCCGCCCGACCTCTTGAGGTACTCACTCCGAACCAAGTTGTGATTGTTGATGAAAGTAACCATCTTCACTGCATCAGCAATGACTGGAGCAATCCAGTCTAGCTTGCCGATGTCTTCTAGAAGGTTGTTCAAGCAGTGTGCCATGCAAAAGCACACTGTCACATGCGGATAGTGGCCCTCTATGATAGCTGCTGCTGCCCTGTTTGATGCCTCCCCATCTGTGACAAAGGCCACCACGTGTTGCTCACCGATGGTTTCTATGGCCGCTGTCCACTCTGCAGAGAGGACATCGGCGGACTTGCCACTCTCAGTGGCATCATGAGAGTGCACAAAGTACATCTCTCCACTGGAGTATGCGACGAGACCATGGATAGATCTCTTCCTTGTATCGCTCCACCCGTCAGCAATGAGGGAAACGCCATGTTTTGCCCAAAGACGCTGAATGTTGAGGGTTGCTTGCTCCACGATAGCCTTCTCTCGATCGAGCAAGGTGGTTCGGAGAGCCTCTGAAGATGGCGGCACATAGCCGGTGCCATACTCTCCTATCCGTTGCACCATGACTTTCCAATACTCCGACCAAACATAGAAGAGGTTAGTATCAAAAAAGTGGAAACGACGATAACGGAAGAAATGAGAGAGAAGATTGATGAATCATAAAACAATGAACATACCTCGCTGCGACAAATGGGATATGGTCGTGATAGAAGAATCGGGCCACGGCCGCATCCACCTCTTCCTTCTTCTTTGGGTCCCAAGAGGTGGCAAGGGTCTTTTGGCGACGAATTGGACCTTTTGAAGATGCACCAACACCTACACCGGGTAGAGAGGAAGAAGGGAAAATGAGGGTCTTTGGATCAATACCTTTGCGTGCCGGCTTGGCTTTATGGTTGAATTGCCGATCCTTTTCCTCGAGCTCCTTCCTCTTCTCGATGGTTACGTTGGCACAAAATTTCACCTCATGTCCCAGCACTCGAAGAAAGTGTGCCCTCACTTTTTCATGCCCCCCTTTCCGCGTGTAAGAGCATAGCTTGCATCCCCATGCACGAGAACCTCCCGCCGTCGACAAGGTGTCCTCCGAGGTCACTTAATCCCACCACGACCATTCCTTCGCCTTTTGAGTGTTGCCCGCATGAACGGAGGGGGTTGAACGAGAAGAAGAGGCCATGGATGATGGATTATCCGTGAAAGAGAGAGCTTGATCTTGAACTTTGAGAGAGAGAGAGAGGGATTGAGAGAGAGAGGCTTGCCGCTTGATTCCGTGAGAGCTTGAGCCTTGAGCCTTGAAAGTTGAGGGTTAGAACTTAGAAGTTAGCCCAAGAGAGAGAGAGGTTGAGAGCTTGAGCCTTGAGGCATGCTGCGGCGCCACACTATGGCTTGAGAGTTGAGAGCAAGCTAGGGAGAATGAGCTTGGCTTGAGAGTTGAGAGCAAGGCTCAAGCAAGGGAGAATGGGCCTTGAGGCTTGATGAGTGTGTGAAGAATGGGGGAGGAGGGGGGCATTATATACTTTTTTGACTGCTGAAAATGGCCGTTGGCTGCCTAACAGTCATTTTTTTCAATTTCAAAAACTGCCGTTTATGGCCGTTGGGGCCGTTCCGACCGTTCCGGTCCGTTCCAGCCCGTTCCGGTCGTCCCGTTCTGGTGACAGTTTCCAGCCGGAACGCCGTTCCGTTTCGACGCGTTCCAGAAAATCCCAGCCGGCCGAAACGCCGTTCCGGCGTTCCAAGGCCCGAAATGTCCGTTCCCTGGTAACTCTGCTGCAAACTTTCTAATGAACCGCCTATTGTACGAACACAATCCCAAGAAGCTTCTAACTTCATGGACATGCTTCAAATCGGACCAATCACGGATAGTCTCTATCTTGGCCGGGTCCATTTGCACTCTTGCTGCTGAGACAATGTGTCCCACAAAGTGTATCTCTGGTAGGAAAAAATCACTTTTCTTTGCATTAATCACCAACTTGTGATCTTGTAATGCCTGAAAGACCTGTAGCAGGTGTTCTCTCTGTTCTGCCTCATCCTTGGAGAAAACAATGATGTCGTCAAAGAAAGTGCCAACAAATAGTCTATACTCTTAAAAAATCCTATCCATCATCCGGTTAAATGTCGCAGGAGCATTGGTTAGACCAAAAGGCATCACCAAAAACTCAAATAACCCAAAAGTCGTCCAAAAGGCTGTCTTGTAGACATCTCTCAACACGATTCAGATCTGATGATATCCGCTTTTCAAGTCGATCCTGCTAAAGCACGAGGATCCCTGTAGTCGGTCAAGTATATCATCGATCCTAGGAATTGGAAATCTGTTCTTGATGGTGATTTTGTTGAGAGCTCTATAATCGATGCACATTCTCTAAGATCCGTCTTTCTTCAAAACCAACAACACAGGAGAGCAGTACAGTGAAGTACTAGGCTGGACAAGACCCTTTTCCAGGAGGTCTTTTACTTGGTTCATAATTTCTTCGTTCTGGGCTCGGCACACTCGGTAAGGTGGCCGGTTCGGTGGTGTGCTTCCAGGTATCAAATCAATAGTATGATCCTCAAGACGAGCGAGTGGTAACTCGCGTGGCAGGCCCTCTGAGAAGCAATCGGCATGAGTGTGGAGAAAATCTTGGCGTTCTTTATCAAGTCCAGACATATTTGTCCTATTCTCATCATTCATCTCTCTCAAGAAGATCGAGTAAACAAACAGATTGGATTTCATTAATTTTGAAATGGCTGAAGCCGATACAATAGGGACAGACTTGCCCTTACGTTTTACGTCGAGTATAATGGTTCTGCTCTTCTCTGTAGTCAAAGTCGCTTTTCTCGCTCAATAGTCGACCACGACTTTGTTCTTGTGGTACAGGGAATTCCCAAGAGGACATCACAACCTTCCAATGGCATTATGTAGAAGTCCTCGTGCCCCAAATACCCCTGACAATGCAACTGAAGTTTTCCAATGACAGGTGTAATGGCTACGTCCCTGCCGGGTGCCGCTAGAACTGCCCCTGCTAGTGGTCCCATCCGATCGGGTGTGATCTTGAGCCGCGCCGCCAATTCAGGTTAAATGAAGTTGGCCTTGGCTCCTCCATCAAAGAAGATTAGGGCTTCTTGGTCTTCTACTTTGCCCCAAGTTCGGCAAAGTTCTGTACTCTCGTCCATCGTGCTTGGGTCAGTACCCACGCAATCTAGAACCAGTCTTGTTTTCATCTTGCCTTTTCTTTCACGTTCCTCAGCTGCTCTCGAACTCTCATGCCTTTCATCGTCCTTGTCCTTTTGTTCTTTCGGTGCCTTTTTAGGGCACTTCGTGGAGATATGCCCAATTTCCCCGCATCCAAAGCACTTCCCCTCCTTGATGTAGAGAGCTCTCTCTTGAGGAGTGAGTTTGGGTCATGCATCCTTTTCTTTCTTTTCTAGGTTGCTCTTCCTCTTTCTACTTTCATTTTTCAAAGTCTGTTCGGTCCTTTGCGTCATGATTTCATCTGTGGGGTAGGTCAAACTACCTCAGTGAATGGCAAAACCCCGTTTCGCATGACTCATCAATTCCTAAATGGAAGCTGACTTTGTTCTCGGATCTCTGTAGGAAGACCCAAGGTAAACCGCTCAATCTGTTCTTTGAACGAGATCTTCTTAAATGAAGAGGCGGGTAGAAAAGAGCTCCAGAATTTCTCGCAATAAGTGTCCACTGTATCCTTCTTGGTCATCCGAAGATGGTTCCAAGCGATTCGTATGTCGCGTTCATACTCTCGAGTCAGCCAAGAAGAAATAAAAAGCCTTTTGAATTTCAGCCATTTAACTGGCGTTGTCTTGTTTAATAGAAGCGTGGACCACCAAGTTCGAGCATTTCCCTTAAAGTAAGAGACAGCCCTCTGAATCTTGGAGTGCTCTAAGTAACACCCTCGTGAGAAAGCTATGTCAAACTGCTATATGAAAGACAAAGCCTTCGAAGCATCTCTATAACCAGAAAACTTGTCAAATTTGATTGACTGTCCACCTTCCTTAAACTCTCTGACTTTCTTGCTTTTATCTTCCAGAAAGTCATACTGGTTGGCTTTATAAAAATTCTTCTTCTTTGCATAGACGCTCCTGTTGTCAGAGTCTGAACTATCCAAAGACGAGTCCTTTGCAGAACTGTCAACAACTAGGCGAGATTTAGGCTTCTTTGCCTATTTCTTGCCCTTTCCAAAGCTTTGCTTTTCGCTTCTCTTTTTGCCTTTTCTGTCTTCTTCGCTTGAGTCAGAGGAGCTAGAAGAACTGTAAGAAGAAGAAGAAGAAGAACAGGGTACTCCTTCAAATCAAACACGCTTCTTCTGTTTTCTTGCTGACGCAAATGTAGACTGACTATCCAAATAACCCTGGAAGTCAGCGCCTTTCTTCTGCTTTTTGTCGTGCTTTTCTGCTTTGTTCTGCGCGTCAAAAAACTGAGCAATTCGTGCATCAACCACCTCTTTTAATTCTTGCTCTGTGTACATCCTTGGAGTAGGAGGTTTTTTCAGTGCCGGTTTGAGGGGTGGTTTTGAGGTCTGCTGCCATTGTGCATGTACCTCGTCGAAGGAGATCTGGCTCATAAATTTTGCAAATTTCGGATCCTTCACAAAATTTAACATCATCTTTGTTGCATCGCCGATCAATCGTCGACGCTCCATATCTTCGATCTCCGCTTGAGTAGGCCGAGGCGGGCCGTACTCCTCGCGTGAATCTTTGTTGTGATCTCTTCCCGCATCTCCGGATGCAGAGGAAGTCGACTGATCTCCTCTGTCTGAAGCCATAAGTGCCGCGCAAAAAGGATTGGATTTCCCGTAGAAGAGAAATCGGCCTTGCACTGATACCATTGTAGCAGACTTGGACACTCCAAGTTGAGATTCTACCGCGACACCACAAGAATACACTTCAAAACAGTTCACAGTTCACAATTGATTCGACACTGGCCCGGCGGAATTCCGTGCCTAGAGATATTGGCCCCAAAGACTGGCGCTCCTTTCGGTATTTCTTTTTGTATTAATCTGTTGCAAAAGTACAAACGAGTGGGAGGCTCTCACTCTCAGACTCTGCGTCCAGATGCTCTGAGAAGTGGGAGGCCTGCCCACTTAATTAAAGGGTTTACAAAGGATGCTAAAGCAGAGCCCCAAAAGCTTCAAAGTCAAAAGCTATCTCAAAAATAAAGCATAGCCATTCTTCTCACAAGGCCTCTTAGGAAAATAAAGCAAAAGCTTTCTTTCTCTTGCCAATTGCGTAGCCAAAAAAAAAGCTGGGTCAAAACTGCCGTAAACTACGCCGCAAAAAGCGGACGTCTGTACAGCCTGCCACATGTCAGCAATTCCGCGTTTTCCAGGGCCTATCCGTATGGTGCAGCCACGTCATCATCCAACGGATCTTCCGGGGGCTGTCCATGCGGGGAGGGTGTGTGTATACAGGGCAGCCACGTCACCAGTTTGTGACATTCTTTGTGAACTGGGTGTACCACTTGTCTGCAAGACTGGCAGATTCAGAGGGATACCAGCAAATAGCAGGATATGCCGCTTATGTCATCTAGAGCGAGAGACAGAGTTACATTACATATGTCATTGCACAGTGTACTATGAGATACAAGGCCGTTTTCATTGTCTATTCAGAGAGGGTTTTGGGCCTCTATCTAGGGTCATGCGTGAGGATCAGAGATGTCTTGGACTGTATCTACTTGAGTTACACAGGCATAGAGACACGTTACTGAGGAGAGTTGGAGAGAGACAGTCCTAGAGACAGATTACAGATTTCTTTACACTAGATATTGGACACCCAGAGGAGCAGCCACCATTGCAGAGCTCTACCCGCACTCATACTACCACTATTGGCATTCTCATAGACCGAGCATTGGAGCTAGGGAGATCTAGATGACCACGATTGAGGAGAGGAGCTACACAGTATCGAGGGAGACTACAGCAGAGGATTCGAGCCATACTTTCTCGACGTCCAGAGTGCACATGAGGATGGATCTCTACCATATTGCGCGCCCCCCCCCCCCCTGTTGTACCACACATTGTAGTGGGCATCTTTTGTATTTGCTGGCACATCCATACAGTCCCAGCTTGTAGTAGTTGTATTTTTTGTTTTAGTTCTTTTTGATTCCGGACATGGTATTAGATTCACTATGTTGTAACAGCTTGGTCTCATAAGTCTTTTGGCCTTTTGAAGACGTCAATATATCATTTCATTTCTCATCCAACTGTATGTCTGGTAGACCCGTCTATGATATAAGAGTACCCCTGCGGCTGATTGCAGTGAAAGCGAGGGGAACCACAGGGGTCTCAACAAGGGTCTCCTCTGGTGTAAAGCTAGGGGTATCCTGTGCTCCAAAGAGAGGGGTGTCAAGCGGGGTATCCTGTGGTGTGAAGCGAGGGGCGTCCAGTGGTATGAAGCGAGGAGTGTATGACGTTGGACAAAAGCAGGAGTGGATGGCGAAGCTGTGGGAGGTGAGGGAGCGGCAAGAGACGGTGGGGTAAAGGCACTCGGCGGCTATATGGGTCATCCATGAGCACACTATAGATCGACCCGCTCGGCCTAGGGCTGTGAAATATGCCAACTGTGGTACTTGACCTGCTTCAACAGTAGTAGACAAGCTAAACCATGTAGACAGTAGACCCACTTGGACTATTGGACTAGTAGACTGGTTACAGTGGATTGGTCGCCCATTTGACTACTGGCTGAGATGAGCTATTCCACCAGCTCGAGCAAGCAAGCACAAGTAAGACTTTGGTTAAGGTTCCATCAAGTGTGCCAAAAATGAGAGCACATGTAGCAGAGGAATTTGGATTAGTGGGTAGTCTCAGAGCAGTATTCTCAGAGCCTCACTCAGAGTGCTCACTAGTGTGTAGTGTATATATGATAACTCAAACTGTACTGAACCATAGAACCGAAGCCATAGACTCAACATACGGATATAGAGATAAAGCTTATACAAGAGACACGTAAACCGCTCAACCACACCTTGATACGCTGCAAAGACCCAAGTACAAGGCACTGGCTGGCAACGCACACAGCTCCAGACCACTGACCTTGTTACTCAGAGACAAGGGGGTGTCAAGGCTAGATAGTGTAGGGCAATGTGCCGTGGTAGACGTGACTCAAGACTCTAGACTCAATGATCAACCTAATTGACACTGATGATAATCCCACTGGTATCTCCTGACTGCAGGGTTTACCTCATCTACTTACAACCGGTGCAAGATATTTCATCATTGTATACACATTAGCCTATGTGGCTGATGATAGACAAGGTAGGTGCTAGGCCATGATGATGGTCTGTATCACTTATCCACCTCCTGCCAAATTGCTCATCTAAAACTAGTGAGGCCCACCGAGTCCAACAGTCTAGAGTGGGTACTCTAGTCCATGGCAATCCTATATGTTGACACTTGGCTGTAGAGACTACCAGCACTGTAGCTGGGCTAGAATAGGGCGCTTCTTTGGCCAGTCTTTTAGACTCATAGGCAATCGTGGCATGGAGGGGAGCCTTCAGAAAACCTTGATAGTGTCCATACTCTCCCCACCTCCTAGCATACAATAGGGCAATTCGGGGCACAGCTGGGAGGGTAGGTGACGGGAGATTGTAGGGGCTGTTGGAGAGGTATAATGAGGTGCTAAGAGGCTACAGGTGGTTGAGAGGAGCATAGGGCGAACTATGTGAAAAGGGGGGCTTCTTAAGAAGACCCATGGTGGCCGAGTCGGATGGATAAGATGCTGGTGAATCCGCCTCAGCCCCTTCAAGTCGTAGCAATCTTGTCCTCATGGATGCTTTTCTCGCAAAATTGGCAGTCTGCTGTGGATAGTGTAAACAATGTGACAAGAGTTATGGCAGAGACTGCACCTTACCTGGGATTTTAATTTTTGATCCACTTGGCCCCTTGGAGAACCTTTTCAACTGTTCATGTCCACTTGGAACCACTTTCCAACTGTCCGGTCACCCAAGACATAGCTCACCAGATTCTAACTGCCCTTGGATCTGACAAGCGCTGCAAGGTCTTTGATTAGCCTGCTATCTGTTTTGTTTTGTTGCAAAGATGTCTGATGATATCACAACAGAAAATTCTGAATAACACACAAACTTCTTTTGCTGGACATAAAATAAAAGAGTCTCTTGTTGCAAGCTTTTGCTTAACTTTCCCCTGATCAAAATGTAATGTGGTGAGGATTCAAAAGGCCCTACGCCAAAAGATTCAAGATGAATATAAAATGGTGGTGGCGAGAAGAGTTTTTATAGGTATTCTTGTTTACCTCCTGCTCACAACAATTGTCACTAATCTTGTATGGATCAATGATATAAATGCCACAAAGATCAAAACAATGGGTCACTTTAGTCTTCCCCTTAATAAGGAAAAACATATGGGATGTAGAATTGCATCTCATCAAGACACAATTAATGTCAACTACATTTAGCTTTGAATTTTTTACTGACCTCTATTTTCTGCTGTTTTTCCACCACAGTGACAGGAGAGAAACCTGATGCTGAGGTTTGGATGCATTCCCAGTTTTCTCCTTATTATATAGAAGAACAAACAAACTTCAGAGCTGATACATACCTTAACAGTCTTAACTCACTAGAAAAAGAATCCATGATAGCATTTTTGGTGGACTTTCAGCTTGTTGAAACTCTAATAGAAACAGGAGAAGGTGAAAAGATATTCACCAATGCAATCCAAAGCCAGGGCCATGGGCATATAATGGGCACGTTGGCAGAGATACAAGAGCGGCATGAAGGAGTTAGGGACCTTGAGAAGAAGCTACTTGAGCTCCATCAGGTTCATGCTTACAATAGTTTAACTCTTTTTCTCCCCTTGCAGTCCTATGTGTTTTTTTTCCTTTGAGCACGCTCCTGTGGGTGCGTTCAGCTTCGGAGGGTAACACGATCTAGATGTCGATGGTAATATATTGTCTTGGAAATTCATTATTTACCTATGGAGGCAAAGAACACTGAAGGGATCCTCCTTTAGTTAAGTAGGATGGCTCAGGGTCAACAAGCAGACAACCCAGTACCATGCTAATCAGACTAAAAAATGATAGGACAACTCTTTGATGCTATATTGATGAGCAAAACCATACATCATTCCGTGATAGAACTTGAGACTTGGGGTTTTAAGTTGAGGTCAGAGTAAGGTAGGGTCAAGAAAAGGAGCGCATTTGAGTAGGAAAGGTGGTCTAAATTGCCTAGGAACAGCAAAAAAGAACAGTCGCCTATTTGGAATTTGGCCCACAGTCATCTTGGATTGTAAAGATCAAATACATTGGCGACCCTTGCCCTGCAGCTTAATTTGCTAACAACAAGACTCTGTGAAGGAGTGCATGGACATTTATTTGTGGGGAATTTAAGGCAGACAACCGAGTGTATCGTAGAAATGAGATTCAAAGGCTAACATACAAGGTTTTTTATAGAGTCAAGCACCTGACTTAATCATGTCTAGTGTACTATGTGCCATGCTTTCAAGAAATATCTATGAGGTTCTTAAAAATCCTTATGGATGAATCATGACCTTAACGTGCTAGAATGCAGTTATTGCACGAGTTGAAGTAGTATTCCTTCCCTCTTTGAAGTTTTTACTGGTTTGATTTTAGTGTTGTCCTGTTTGTGTAGATCTTCTTAGACATGGCTGTGCTCGTAGAGGCTCAAGGAGAAATGCTGGATAACATTGAAGATCAGGTAGGCCAAAGCTCTTTATGATGAAAGGTCATGGATGTGGCTCTGCTGCGAATTCAGCTGTTTACTTATCTTGTAAAGTATTAACTGCATATTTCAGGTCTCCAAAGCTGCTGAGCATACAGAGAGAGGGGTTCAACTTATAAAGAAAGCCAAAAGTCTTCAGAAAAACAAAAGAAAATGGATGCTCATTGCCATGATTTTGCTTTTGATCATAATTGTTGTCATATTGGTTCCAGTAATGCAGCCATGGAAAGAAAGGAAAGCTTAAGAGCCTTCTCAAATGAAATCGAGCTGCTGATTAGCGACACAATTAGTGACATGATGCTTTACTCCATTTGAGGCTTTTTGTTTCTACATTAATGATGCTTCTGTTTATATCTCAGATAGATTATGTGGGTATATCCTCCTTCCAATTTATTACTAGTAACATCAGAAACAAAAAAGCTTTTTCAATGCCATCGAGAGACTCAAAGCATTTTAATATGGGTTTTTAAGTCAAAATGACAATCAAATCTGGCAATCTAAGTGCCAATGGTGAATATATTACCAGCTGGAATGAATGTACAAGATTACACTGAAGAAACTGCTTATTATCTTGGCTCATTCATATGCATGCATGAAGGCATAAGATTTTCATATCTAAACCTTTTCTCCATAACAATGGGATTGGTAATAGGGAATATTAAATTTCCCCATTTAATGTAGATTCAATATACGCTTTGCTATTCTGCAAAACTATCATCAGTCGGTTATGAGAAAAACTATGTATGCTAAAAATTCTGTTGTAAGACAGCCCAATGGCATGCATTTATTACTCTTGGAACAAATATCTGTGCTGTGTTATTACATGATCCACCATTCCCATACCCAATGCATGCTTTCTTCCATGTCCTAATATGGTTAGAGTTGGCGAGGATTGACAGATTATTATTATTCGTCGTGTGCATGCATGTGCACACATATGTGTGTGTGTGGCTTCCTACCACAATATGTTGGGTGCACAAGTAGTGCCAGTTTGGGGGATCGCCAAACTAAGTTCTCTACTCTCAAGCACTCAAGCTCAAGCTTCCACGGCTTGTGTGCATGGGTTGCAAACTAAATTGATGGCAATGAAGAGAGGAAAGTTCTCTCTATTGAATGTTTGAATGCTTTTGACATTGTAACATCTTTGTATGTGTGTGTGAAGGGAGGTGATTTCTCCATTCTGTGCGCGCGCGCTCTCGAGTGTGTATATATGTGCATCCTATATTTCTTTGAGATTGTAGATGTAGAATTGGATCGTGAAACTATTTGGGTTTGTGTAGATTCCCATGCCTTCACATGGTTGCCTCCATGCTGTAGATTTGCTGTATTTGTGTCGAGGTGAAGGGATGAGTGCAGTGGCGAGTGAGCGGGTCTTGTGGGAAGGGGGAGGAAGGGGAGGGTATGTCCAGTAGCAGAGAAGAGGAACTCGCTCAAAAAGAGAAATTTAATTTGAAGAGACACTAACTCTGAAGAGGACCATTGCATGTATTGCATACAAGAAGTGCTCAGCCATCAATTCTGTGAACCCTCTGCATGCATAAGTGAAAATCGTTGATAGCATACTCCACCATGTCCACTATAGAAGATAAATCAAAGTCTTAAGGCTTGGGATGATAATGTCTATACTTTTCCAAACTATGCAAACTTTTGCATATTTGCAAAAGTTTGTGGAACGCATCCTCTCCTCCTTTATTCTCTCCTTATACCTTTTTATGGAGAGTGTGGGTTATGAAACCCACCGTGTGGAGACCCTCTAACTAAGCCTTGCGTAACCACACCCGTAGTAGAGGTTTTTTTAATGTCCCCAAATACATTTTTATAGCCAGACAAACCGTTGGACTTAAAACTTTACACCCCTTTTTTTGGAAATTTAACTACACTAAGAAAAATAAACTGCAATCTTCTAATTGGAGGGCAAGAACCCAAAACCTGGTAGGTGCATTGCAACAATTCACAAGTTTTTCGTCTACCTCTCTATTTACAAGGAGGCAAAGAAAGTTAGGGATGCTGAGGTTTAGGAAGTCTACAATGAAATTGTAGTCTTTCTTCTGTCCTTCTCAATGACCCATATCTAAAGTAATATCGCACATGAACTAGTTGTGCTACATGCATATGACATTGCACTGGTAGTAACAAGTGGCTCAAAAAATCACATGCAAATTGCAAGGAATTACACATCACATTGTATGCCCATGTGTCATAGTGATCACGAAGATTGCCTTGATCTTTTCAGTTGTATAATAGCATTATCAAGAAGAAAAACGAGTGTTCCTCTCTCTCTCTTTTCAGTTGTATTAATGTACCTACTGGAACTACATCGGCACAGGGATAATCTAATGAGAAGACAAAGAGCACTACAGCCTCAGAGGCAAGTCACAGATTTCTTCGGATCGAGAGAAGCAGGAATGGAAGGAGAAGCGAGACGCCAGCAGCGAGCACAAAGGAGTACCCACATTCATACCAAAGGCACCCTCATTGACCGGGCGATTGAGCTTAGGAAATCGAGACGACCACGATCGAGATGCAGAAGCACACTTCACCGGAGGAGACTACAACAAAGGATTAGAAGCATTCTAGCCAGACACCCAGAATGCTCTTAAGAAGTTTATCTAATACTTTGTATTTAGTTTTTCGCATTTATTTTCACATTTTCACACTTTTCAGACATTGTAACAGACTCACCACTTTTGTATCAGTTTGGTCTCATAGGTCAGTCTGGCCTTTTGAAGACGTTAATATAACATTTCATTTCATTTCATTTCTCTCTCTCTCTCTCTCTCTCTCTCTCTCTCTATCTCTCTCTCTCACACACACACACACACACACACACACACAACAACAAGTCTTGAGTTCAACTCCTCGTCGGCTAGATCTTTAATGTCTCTTGGGATAGTTTCCTACAACGTGAAAACTCTCTTCTTCTTCTCTCTCTCTCTCTCTCCAAAAACTTTGCAGAAAATCAGAAAAGCAAACATCAAGAATGTATGATTGATTTGGGGAAACCCTATGTATACATTATGCGGGACAGGGATGTATGTGTGATGTGGACATAGTGGGTTGACTTGGCAGAAGTGCAGATTGTATTTTTGATGGAGGTCATGACTGTTTCGCCGGTGTGTAAGTCCCATCCGAAGGCAACCTTTGTGCTTACAAAACAAGCGGATTACACAAATGGAGAGGGAGATGAAAGACTGGAAAGCAGATATGGAGGGATGGTGGAAAGAGAAGGCCAACCTTCTTCAAATGTTTCTCAACGAAGGCGCGCAGTGGAAGAAAGAGAAAGAGGACCTGCACGCAGAGCTACAAGCACTTAAGGCGGAATCCAAAGCACTTAAAGAAGAGGTCTCAGCTCTCAAGCGAGAACTTGCGGATAGAGCAAGCAGTGGACTAGAGGAGGGGGAATTCCAGCCTTCGGTAGTAGAGGAAATCGAGGTAATCAAAGAGCAGGTACGGATGATCAAAGGAGGAGAAACAAAAGATGGTAAAGACGTCTTCGTGGATGGATGTGATCACGAAGACGCAAAAGAAGGCAGATGAGGCCGAGAAGTGGATAGAAGTCGCTAAGAAAGGCAAAGGGAAAGAAACCACATGTGTCCCCACTCCTACAATCATCAAAATGACTCTAGAGGAAGAACAGCAAAGGAAAACTAGAGCTTTGCATATAAGAGTAACCGGTCTAAAAGACCGAGATGATGTGAAAGGGGAAGTTGAAGAACTTCTCCGCATGATGGGTAGTGAGGCTACTCATACAAAGGCATGGAGGGTGGGGAAGAAGACACAAGGCAATGGGGAGACTTCAAAAGGGAGAGCTTTAATCATCCGTTTCCCATCCATGGAGGCAAAGAAGGACTTCTTGAAGAAGCGTCCTACACTAAAGAAAACGGGCATATTCCTTGGAGATGACCTCACTCTCACACAGCTTGCGCATATGAGAGAGGTATTGCCAGAGATTCAAGCAGCAAGGGAGAAGGGAAAGACGGCCTTCTACGGAGATGGCCGGGTTGTGATTGTAGAGCGGCACTCCACATGACGGTGCGAGACCCATGGGACCACACTCAAAGTTGCCACGTGGAATTGTAATGGATCTATGCGACTTGATGTGGGCGCTTTTGAGGATAGTTTCAGGGGAAGAGACATCGTCTTCTACTCTGAGACACATCAGGCCCCTGGGCCGTCTATGCCTCACATTAGTGGATATAGATGGGAGACTGCCTATAGACAAGAGACACGATCAGAGCATAGAGGGCGGGGATCAGGAAGAGTGGCAGTGTTATTCAGGGAGGAGTTGCAGCCATTTATACATATAGCCCGTAGAGATGAGCAAGCTAGGTACATGTGGGTGAGACTGAGAGCAGAGATATCTGTAGAGACAGACAGATATCTTTACATTGCTATTTGCTACTTTCCCCCGAGCATGTCAGTGTATGTACCACCCAGAGGACAGTCCCCTTTCTCTATTTTGGATGATGACATATGGGAGTTCTCTAGAGATGGTGACATCATCATTCTAGGGGATTTCAATGCTAGGACTGCCCATCATTAGACAGTATTTTATGATACTTCAGAGGAGATGCTGAGAGATCTGGATGCTGCAGAGACAGGCCTATCCAGACTATCACAAGATGGAGAACACACTGAGTATGGACGACACTTGATAGACATGGGGACTGCACATGGATTGGCCATCTTGAATGGCCTACAGAGATTTCCCGCTTCAGGGGGTTTTACATGCTTTCCACACAGACATGGAGCTAGCACAGTGGATTATGTCATGGCACAGCCGAGCCTCATCTCTAGTATCCAGAATCTCACGGTTGGACCCAGACCTGTTGGTGTGGCAGTGGATCATGCTCTTGTGTCAATGACCATCTCTTTTCAGTTTAGTGTAGCACACAGGCTACGGACAACAGCCCCTACTCGCTACACCTTCACGCGGGAGACAGACTCTGTATACATAGATGGGATCTACAGACGCCTATGCACAGAGGAGCCAGGGCGACCTCTGGAGGAGCTTACTACTATATTGACACAGACACTACATGATGCAGCAGTAGAGGCATACCCACATACCCAGCCTGAGCAGAGACGCCGTTCGGGGAGCATGCCCTAGAACAGTTGGTATGATGAGGAATGCCGAGACACTAGAGCTAGACGTCAGAGGGAGGTGCTTTTGGGGGACATCACTCACAGACAGTCACAGATTGACTTCCGACGCCTAGTGAGGCGGAAGAAGAGGGCATTTTTGGCTCGGCTAGAGCAGGATCTATATCAGCTATTTTTGAGTCTGGACTCACGTGAGGCATGGCGCCTCTTTCAGGAGCACTCCCCCCCCCCCCCCCCCCCCGCCATCACTTCTACAGAGGACTGGGGCCAGTACGCATCATCTCTGTACACAGTTCCAGAGCAGCCCCCCCTTCCCGACCCTCCCGATCCATGCCCACACACATGTGTTTTTTTCACCGCGGAGATGGTGAGGAAGGCCATTGACAGGATGAGGACTGGGAGAGCATACGATCATGATGGTTTAGTGGCTGAGCATTTCACGCATGCCAGAGATCTACTAGCAGAGCTTCTAGCAATGATGTTTAACCGTGCCATGTGTTAGGGCTTGCCTAATACTTGGAGCTTGTCTACTATTGTACCTATCTTCAAGTCGAGAGACCCTATGGAGCTTGGGAATTATCGCACTATCATGACTGGACACACATCGGCACGGTTGTACGCATCTATTCTTGAGCAGCAGCTAAGTAGATGGGCAGAGAGGGAGGGGATACGCGCAGCCGGGCAGGCAGGGTTCAGGAGGGGTTTTTCTACTCTTGACCATATCTTGATACTCAGAGCCATCATTGAGGAGGGTAGATCGCGTGGGAGACGGATCTATTGTAGCTTTGTGGATTTCCGCAAAGCATTTGACACAGTGCCTAGAGCTAGATTGATGCACAAATTACAGCACATGGGAGTACCCATAGAGCTCATTTGGGGGGTCATGGCATTATACAGGTCAGTAGTGGGGCAGGTACGCACCTTAGAGGGTCTATCCACACCGATTCACTCCACTATTGGGGTGAAGCAGGGCTACCCTCTCTCTCCTACTCGGTTTGGTATGTATGTGGATGAGGTTTCTGACTACATTGAGAGAGATGGTGATAGAGGTGCACAGCTGGCAGGGACATGGATTCCATTATTGTTATATGCTGATGATATTGTGTTGATCTCCGACTCTCCGGAGGGGATGCAACGTCACTTGGATGCTTTGAATAGGTTTGCCCAAGAAAGTGGTTTGTCCGTCAACCTTGGTAAAACCAAGGTCATGGTATTTAATACCACCCCACAGTGGATCAGGAGGTCAGCCCCAGCATTCACATACGGCCAGGAGACTGTGGAGTATACAGATGCGTACACTTACCTCGGAGTGGTTTTTAGTGGGCCAGCATTCTCATTGAGGAGGGCAGCAGAGACTAGACTGACCAGAGCCCATGCAGCATTGGGTAGATTGGAAAGGATGTGTTCACAGGTTCAGTTTCAGGAGCCTCGGACAAAGCTTTGGCTCTTTGACACTCTGGTGGCTTCTGCATTGCTTTATGGAGCTGAGATTTGGGGACCTTCATTGGATCATCACGGGAGGACAGGCCGCAATGATGGGGGGGGGACATGGAGAAGCCTCTGGTCTCTATGATCTCACAGCTCATTAGAGCGAAGGCCTCAGTACCACGTGCTATTGTTCGAGCAGAGCTAGCGGCCCCCCCACTAGTGGTTGAGGCGCTCACCAGATCTGTCTCCTTCATACACCGCATGTGGGAACTTCCCAAAGACAGATATTCCCTCCTTGCACTTGAGTCCTCTCGACAGTTATCCATGCAGGGAGATACAACATGCTGGTATGAGGAGATGACATCATGGTTTCAGGCGCATGGGTTCAGCATAGACAAATTGCCTCCCTTCCAGTACTCATTGGATGCACCCTCTCTGACTCTTACACAGTCCGAGATCACCAAGCTCATCCGCCAGGACTTAACTCAGCTAGACACTAGGAGGACATGGATACAGCCAGCACAGGAGCTGGGCACGAAGATGGCTTTCTACAGAGAGCATCTCCTCCAGCTTACGGTTGATGGTTTTGTGATGAGGCCCAGATACATGGACACCCACTTGTCTCATGGGATACGATGTGCTATCGGCCAGATACGCACATCTTCACACCAGTTGCGGATCGAGACTGGGAGATACAGCGGAGTACCAGCAGAGGCCAGGACATGCCCCCTGTGTGACATCGAGCCTGAGACAGAGTTGCACTACACATGCCACTGCCCCGTCTACTATGAGATACGAGGCCACTTCCATTGCTTGTTCAGAGAGGGCTTTGGAACATTCTCCAGAGTCATGCAGTACGAGGATCAGAGATGCTTAGGTTTTTTTTTGCTCGATCTACGCAGACACAGAGAGAGCCTGATGAGAGAAGAGGCTATCCAGTCTTAGAGACAGATCACAGATTTCTTTAGAGCTGCCACTGGACACCCGGAGGAGTTACTACCACAGCAGAGCTCCTCGTCTCACACCAGAGGCACACTGATCGACCGAGTGACTAAGCTGGGGAGATCCAGATGCCCATGACTGCGGAGGACTACACAGCATCGGCGGAGGCTTCATCAAAGGATTTGGATCACTTTGGCTCGACATGCACGATGCCCGATCAGACTATTGACCATGGAGGAGATTGATGAGATCCGCCAGCGACCGATGCTGGATCTCTTGTGATCTAGCTATCCCAGCTAGCTGCTTAGTTCACACCTTGTAGTTTAGGATTCCATAGTATTTTATTCTGACATTTGTCATTTCATTTTTGTCATCTTGTTACTCCGACTTTGTATCAGATCCACCACATTGTAACTTTCTGGTCTCATAGGTCACTTTGGCCTTTTGAAGACGTTAATATAACATTTCATTTCTCTCTCTCTCTCTCTCTCTCTCTCTCTCTCTCTCTCTCTCTCTCTCTCTCTCTCTCTCTCTCTCTCTCTTTATTGGTCTCTCTCTCTCTCTCCTACGCGCTAGTCTCCTACGCGAGCTGCACATCCTCTCCCCCCGCCTGCTGTGACAGCACGCCCAGCCCCTGCACATTCTCCTGCAGCTGCTGCCGCACTAAGAGAAGAAGCGAGGCCAGCAGAGGGGCAGAAATGGGTGGCCGGCTATTGTAATGGCAAGCGCTAGAGCCAGGCAACTCAGACGCGACAAATAGTCGTTGGCAGCAGCAAGGGAGGACGTGGACGTGGGCGTGCACTAGGGGATGAAGCAAAGGCAGCATAGGGATGCGAGCCTGTGTCTAGGCTAGGGTTGGTTGCAAGCTCCTCTACGCGTAGAAAGACTGTCTACGCGTAGAAGGTCCTGTCCTACGCGCGCCCCTGCATTTATCTACGCGTAGTACTTCCTACGTTAAAGGTTAAAGACTTTTAAGTTTTAAGTTAAACTTTTAAGTTTTGCCCTATTCTCAGTCCCTCACCCTAGTACCCTAGTACCCTACCCCACATTTGTGGCTCGGGTTCGATGGATCCGCCTACCGAAGGGGAAGGGCCGGGTGTAGATAGTTACACCACCCCAAAAAAAACAACAACTACATTTAAACGCAGAAACAGAGATACTGTACTATCACGAGGATCCTTACGAGTTGGGAAAACCTCCAAGATACATGATGAACTAATGATGGAGAAGGTCCAGGTGATGCTCAAATCAGAGCTAAACTATATGAGGGATGACATCAGGAAGGAAATGCACGCGGACGCTGAGAGCTACAGGAACTCCATGTATGGAGACATGATGAGAGAACTAAGGATAGAGATCCGGGGGATACAGAATGAGGAAATTCAGATCTTGAAAACGGAATCACGAAACCTAATCAAGGCCGAAGTAAATGTAACAAATGCGTTATGCAAAAGAAACTCGATGAGGTAGTAGCAAGTTTTGAAGCATGGAGAACAAATATGGAAAAGCACATGGGGGAAAAAGATGCAATAATCGAGGAGCTAAAAGGAGAACTTGTGGCTTGCAAATCTGCAACTAAGGAGAAGGGAGACTACCAACCTTCGGTGCTGAAGGAGCTCGAGGACATGAAGGATTAGATGAAAGCTCTACGGGAAGGAGATGAACAGAAATCGAAAACGGCATCTTCATGGGCGGAACGTCTTTTTAAGACACAAGAAAAGGTTGATGAAGCAGAGAAATGGATTGAGGATGCGAAGAAAGGGAAGGCCCAGATGCCCGAGACCACATCTACCTCATTAATACAACCATTGAGGAAGAGCAGAAAAGGAAGAATCAGGCTCTGCATGTGCGGGTCACAGGAGTCAAAGACAAAGAGAATGTAGATGAAGAAGTGAAGGAACTGCTACAACGCATGGGCATCACAGAGCCTACTCACACAAGTGCACGGAGAGTGGGAAAGAAAGAAATCGATGAGAAGGGAAACGTAAAGGATAGGGCACTTATTCTCCGCTTCTCGAATATAGAAATAAGGAAATAATTTCTAAAGCAGAGGCCAACTCTTAAGAAAACCGGTATTTTCTTGGGAGATGACCTTACATTGGCACAAGTGGCACACATGCAAGAGTTGATGCCAGAGATCAGGGCAGCAAGAGAAAAGGGGAAAATCGCCTTTTATAGAGGAGGGAAAGTAGTGGTTCTAGAAAAGCGCTCATCATGACGGTGCGAGACCTATGGGGCGACGCTCCGGATAGCGGCATGGAATTGTAATGGATCATATAGGCTAGATGTAGGTGCCTTTGAAGACAGCTTTAGGGGTAGAGACATAGTTTTCTACTCAGAGACACACCAGATACCGGGACAGCTTATGCCACATGTGAGGGTTATTTATGGGAAACAGCTGGTCGACCAAACAAGAGATCTCTACGGGGTAGCCAAGGTTCAGGAGGAGTAGCAGTCTTATTTGAAGAGGAGCTGAAACCACTACTACACATTATCAGGAAAGATGAGCAAGCAAGGTATATGTGGGTGAGAATGAGAGCCGAGACATCAGTCCAAGTACATCAGTCTACTCCTCACCTAAAGGACAGTCCCCTTTCTCCATATTGAATAATGACGTATGGGAGTTCTCTAGAGATGGAGACATCGTTCTCTTAGGAGACTTTAATGCCAGAACGGCCAACTCTCAAGCAGTATTCTATGATACTTATGAGGAAATGCTCAGAGAAGTGGATTTATCACAGAGGGGGCTTACTAGAAACTCAAAGGATAAAGAACACATTGAATATGGGAGACATCTCATGGAGATGGCAACTATACATGGTTTGGCCATACTTAATGGTCTAGAGAATTTCCTTTATCTGGGGGATTCACATGCTTCCCGCACAGGCATGGGGCCAGTACAGTGGAATATGTCATGACTTCACCAAGCTTTATTTCTAGTATCAAGGACTTTAAGGTGGGACCCAGACCGGTTGGGATTGCAGTGGATCATGCTCTCTTGACCCTATCAATCTCCTTCCAATACAATGCCTCTCAAGCACAAAGGAAGAAGACACACACAAGATATACTTTCATGCCAGAGACTGATTCAGTCTATGTGGAAAAGATCTATAATAGGATGTGGGCAGCCAAGCCAGTATATACTGTAGAGGAGATTACTTCTCAGTTAACAAAGATACTACATGCAACAGCACAAGAGGCATACCCACATACTCAACCTGATCAGAAGAGAGGATCTGGGAACATGCCTCAAAAAAGTTGGTATGACGAGGAATGCAGAGAGGCGAGAACCCAGGTCCAGAAAGAGCTTACACTTAGGATCATCACATATAAGCAGTCTCGGATTGCTCTTCGGCGTATAGTACGTCGCAAGAAAAGGGCATTCTTAGCCAAATTGGAGAAGGATTTATATCAGCTCTTCTTGAGTCAGGACTCACATGAGGCCTGGCGTTTATTTCACGAGCACTCACCACCTCCGACGATTACTTCTCCTGAGATTTGGGGTCAATATGTAACATCATTATATATGGTATCTGGACAGCCTCCATTACCAGATCCGCTAGAGCCATGCCCTGCTACTAGTACTTTCTTTACTACGGAAATGGTGGAAAAAGCCATTGATAAGATGAAGACAAGAAGAGCATATGATCATGATGGTTTAGTAGCAAAACATCTGATCCATGCCAGGGATCTACTTTCAGAAGTCCTTGCTCGTCTGTTTAATCGGGTCATGTGTGAAGGATTACCTGAATCTTGGAAATTATCTACTATTGTACCTATTTTCAAATTAGGGGATCCTATGATACCCGGGAATTACCATACCATTATGGTAGGTCACACATTGACCCGCCTGTACGCATCCATTCTTGAACAAAAATTGAGTAGATGGGTAGAGAATGAGGGCATAAGGGCAATGGGACAAGCTGGATTCAGGAGGGGCTATTCCACTCTAGATCATATTCTTACGCTCAGAGCCATTATTGAGGAAGGAAGAGCAAGTGGGAGAAGGATGTATTGTTGCTTTGTGGATTTTCGGAAAGCTTTTGATATAGTACCAAGGGCCAGATTGATGCGCAGGATGCAAGAGTTAGGGGTCCCCAAAGAGATTATTTGAGGGATCATGGCCTTATACGGGTCAGTAACTGTTTATGTACGTACTCTAGAAGGGGATTCCGACATTGGTCATTCCACCGTTGGAGTAAAGCAGGGATGCCCACTGTCCCCTACTTTATTTGGTATGTACATAGATGAGGTATCAGATTACATTGATAGAGAGGGTGACAGAGGTGCTCAACTTGCAAGGTCATGGATCCCTTCGTTGTTGTATGCAGATGATATTGTATTGATAGCAGAATCACCAGATGGAATGCAGAGGCAGCTAGATGCATTACATAAATTAGCGGGGGACAGTGGACTGTCGGTAAACTTGGGTAAAACCAAAGTTATGGTGTTTAACACCACACCGCAGTGGGTTAGGAGATCGGCACCTACATTTGCATATGGCCAGGATATAGTAGAGTACACAGATGCATACACATACCTTGGTGTGGTATTTTCAGGAGCGAAGTTTACTCTTAAGAAAGCAGCGGATGCTAGATTGTCCAGAGCCTCTGCGGCCTTGGGAGGGTTGGAGAGGATGTTTTCACAAGTGCAGTTTCAGGAACCACGAACAAAACTTTGGCTCTTTGATACTGTGGTGGCTTCGGCTATGCTTTATGGGGTCCAGATTTGGGGACCATCTGTGGATCAGGATAATTGGAAGTCAATGGAGAGACCTTTGGTATCTATGATTTCCCGAATGATTAGAGCCAAGGCCTCTGTACCACACGCCATTACCCGAGCTGAACTAGCTGCCCCTCCGATAGAAATTGAAGCTCTTACCAGATCACTGTCCTTTATACATGGTTTGTGGGATACAAATAATTGCCGATATACTAGACTGGCCCTCGAATCCTCTCGACAATTAGCAATGAAAGGGGATACATCATGCTGGTGTGCGCAACTGTCCTCGTGGTTTCAGAGACACGGGTTCAGTATGGAAAGATTACCCCCCTTCCAATACTCTCTTGAGGCTCCATCACTGGCAATTACACGAACGGAGATTAATAAAATCATCCGTCAAGATCTTATACAGTTGGATACTAAGAGGACATGGGTAGACCCTACACAAGAATTGGGCATGAAGATGGCCGACTACAAAGAAAACTTCCTACAGCTATCTGAAGATGGATTTGTGATTCACCCGAGGTACATGGATACCCACCTGTCTCATGGTTTGAGATGTGCTATTGGTCAGATTCGTACATCCTCACACCAGCTGGAGATTGAATTTGGCAGATTTAGGGGAATCCCACCTGAGAGCAGGATTTGCAAGTTATGCGGAATGGAGCCGGAGATAGAATTACACTACATATGCCATTGCACCGTATACTATGAGATACATGGGCGTTTCCATTGCCTATTTAAAGAAGGCTTTGGACCTCTAGATAGAGTCATGCAATACCAAGATCAAAGATGCTTAGGCTTGTACCTACTGGAACTACATCGGCGCAGGGATAATCTAATGCGAAGACAAAGAGCACCACAGCCTCAGAGGCAGATCACAGATTTCTTTGGATCGAGAGAAGCAGGAGTGGAAGGAGAAGCAAGAGGCCAGCAGCCAGCACAAAGGAGTACCCACATTCATACCAAAGGCACCCTCATTGACAGGGCGATTGAGCTTAGGAAATCGAGACAACCACGACTGAGATGCAGAAGCACACTTCACCGGAGGAGACTACAACAAAGGATTAGGAGCATTCTAGCCAGACACCCAGAATGCTCCTAAGAAGTTTATTTAATACTTTGTATTTAGTTTTTCACATTTATTTTCACACTTTCACACTTAGTACTTTAGTACTAAGGTACCCAGACATTGTAACAGATTCACCACTTTTGTATCAGTTTGGTCTCATAGGTCATTCTGGCCTTTTGAAGACGTTAATATAACATTTCATTTCATTTCATTTCTCTCTCTCTCTCTCTCTCTCTCTCTCTCTCTCTCTCTCTCAACATACGAGTGCTAGAGAGCACGCATGTTCACTATGTAGGAGATAGACACCATACTCTAGAGACCCTTGAAACTATTCATGGGATGACCTTGTACACCATGTCCATCTCTCTTGATGTATTATCTTTGAGTGCATCACCCATTGTATCAGAGTGTACAATGGCCATTCCCTATAAAACATGCTCCCACTATGGCTCCTGGGCCTCCGTTGGTCGCCATGCCGTTATTGCGGGCAATGGCCACTACAGGACCATTTCCTGCCTCGTCAAGGTCGCTGGTCCTTAGGCTGAAGATCTGAGCCGTACATCTACTTAACATTTTGCAACAGAATTTAGTCCATCAACCTTTGATGCATGCCAACTCAGAAAATGGATTCCCATGCTTCCTTGGATGAACTAGTGAGCGGCACGTCAACACTTCGAATTCAATCAGGGTGTGACACATCAACATGCAGAATGCTATTTGCCTGCAAGCAATGATTGAGTGCCGACTCAGCACAAGGAATAACATGTGCACAAATAAGGTGTGCAGCTCTAGGGTGTAGCGCTCACACACACGGACAGTTTGGATATAGTCTACACCACTCCCACTGACACTTGACGGTCGAGAATGGTCATTGCCTGTAAAACGAGCTCCCTCCATGGCTCCCATCCTCTGCCATTCGCCATGTGGTCACTCATTATTACAGGGAATGGTATAGAGAATGGCCACTGCAGGACCATTCCTTACCCCTTAACACCACTTCCTTTTGTGTAATGTGTCATCTCTACTAACTTCTCCAAATTCTGTTTACTTCTCTTTGGGATTTAAAAAATCCTCTCTTACGTCAGCAATGTCAAGCCAAGACCACACTATTTGCTCATAAAAGCTACATGTGGCTTCACATTCAATTTTACACAATTTCTCTTTCTAAATTCCAACGGCAAAGATTCTACCAATTAAGATTATCTCTTCCCTCTTTCCTCATTTCCAAATATCCTCTTTTTCTCCATTTCTATCTATAAACTAAACCACAGTGAACCGCCATTTTTTGGTTGGGAGCTCACTGTCTGCCGAGGGACGGGTCACGCACTTGTATGTTTATTCTCTACCCTAGCATCCCTTTCTCCGAAGGTTTTCGTGCCTTGAAACACTCCATTAGTCTCATTCTCTCCCTAGTTCCCCTTATCCTTAACAATCATCACATCTCTTTTGGTAATAGGTGTTGGCACCAAGTAAGAGACACCATCATAGGGTCTAACTTTCCAAGAGTCTATGCTTATCGTTGCCATTACCATCTACAAGAGATATTTTCCCTTTTATATCTTTGTGTCATGGAAGGTTCATAGATGATGCTTTTGATATTTTGCATTGTCCTGTCTTTAGCTTGAGAAACCTCCAGGTCTTTATGGTCACATGCTAGATAAGCATACCACAATCTCCCCTCCTACCTCTGTATGTGTGCACATTTCTAGAGTTTAAATTAGAAACTTAACTATCCCTACCTACTTATAGGCTACGTGAGAAAGTGCAATTCAATTTTTTTGGTGAGTTAACAAACTCACCGTGCAAAAGCCCTGTTAGCACCAACCAAGCCTCGACAATTTCTGACATGTGCAGAGATCATCACCGACTACAACAGGTAGAGGGAGGAAGACCAAGGCACAGATAGGAGAGAGAAAGCTTGAGCTGACCGGCAGGGGGAAGGCACAGTTTTGTAACTATGCCTTTTTGTAATGATACCTTTTTAGGCATAGTTACACTAGGAAGCCGGTGGAAAGCTGTGGAAAGTTGTCTAGTGTCAGGGCTGGTTGATTGTTCTTACGAAAAACTAAACCTCGTGTGACCATAGCCTAACTTCATTACATGCAGGTATCTTTTTTTCCAACTATACATGAACACGGACGCAGTAAGTTTGCAGAGTAATTTGGTGTTTATAATTTGTTGTTTTCTTTTTTTTGTGCTAGTCGAAATAAAAGAGAAATATCGATCCCAGATCTTGCAAGGGAAGACATTACAGAGCGCTCGCTTCAACAGACACACAGATCACGTTTTCGCGCCTGGTAGGGGTCGAACCTACGACTTTCTGCTTCGGAAGCAGACGCTCCATCCACTGAGCTACAAGCGCCGTATGGCTACACTGTAGGAGTTCTTAAACATCAACGATGCAAAAAGTGCTTCTTGTCCTTCTACAAGGTGGAACCATGCTTGCGTGGTTTAAGGCTAGCATCCTCTTCACCATTTTTTGTCACGGATTTTGGTTATCTGCCTTGGACATTCATCATCTAGACTAGCATTGGCATGTGTGTGTTTTTTATGATATGCAAGCATGTTGTATGCCTAAAACTACACACACATCCCGATTCCCTATGGAGCATAACGTCTTGAGTTTAAGACTCGTCGGATAGATCTTTGAGGTCTCTTGGGATTGTTCCTACAATGTTAAAATCTCTCTTCTCTTCTCCTTCTTCTTCTTCTTCTTCTTCTCTCTCTCTCTCTCTCTCACACACACACACACACACAAATGACCTTCTTCTATCTTGCTTCTTGCATGCCAAGATGCATGGAAGGTTGCTATGAAATTGGGTTGTAATATTATAAAAATCGATCAAACAAATACCTTGTAATTTTTTATAATATTTGTCTACTTAGAAAGGGACTTCATAAAAATCTGCCTTTAAAGGCTCTAGTCGAAGGGTTTGGATCATGATATAGAATGTTCTAAGTTGATTATCCTTAGACAAAGGCTTATTGTTAAAAATACCTAAATGGAAAGGTGCAAATCAAGAATAAGCTATGCTTACTCATCAAGTCCTCCCTTAAGCATAGCTCAAACAAAATGAGGTTAAAAGAAAATACCCTCCTAAAGGAGGAAGAAGTCCGCTCGGAAGTCATCTCCATATATGAGTAACAAAGCATATGATTGATAGAATGTACATACTGCAACAGGGCGAAGAAAAGTGAGATAAAATGTATAAATGAGCAACATTTCTCTCTATTTTGGGAAGGTAACTTAAGAAAGATTATCTTGAAAAGTGAAAGAAAATGATGGAAATTTTAAAAGGGGTCTGTTACCAAGTGGAAGCCCAAAATGTTGCTCTTGAAGTTGGACAAGTTTAGCACTTAAACTTGTCAAGGTAGAACCTTGGATGCGCCTTTGTATAGAATCTTTTTTGAGATTATATGCCTCCCCTTGATAGAGCTTGAAACTAGCTTGAATCAACCTTGAATCATATGTTGGAATTAGGGTTGCAGAGAAATGCACACAGCTTGGAGAAGACGAAGGAAGCTCAAGGCACACAATAGAGAGTGTGTTACTTAGTGTGCAATGGAAAGATAGATAGCCCTAGAGTGATGGGCGTATATACTATGCTCGGGGGGAAAAACCTCCTAAAGAGGGGAAAAATGCCCCGGCGGTCCTAGTGTGTTCACACACATCACTACCACATGTATATGGTAACAAATCCCCCCTAGAGTGATGCGGTGAACGAGAGCTGGCACATGAGTAAAGGGAAGTTCCATGCCCTGAGGACATGATCAGTCCACAAAGGGGAGGAAGCCCAAAGCTTAGCGGAAAGCTTCAAGCTTCTCATGAGACAATGCCTCTGTGAAAAGATCTGCAAGGTTGTCCTGTGTTGGCACATAAGCCAAGATGATCTCTCCTGCTGAGAGCCTCTCCTTGACATAGTGATAATGCACCTCAATGTGCTTTGTGCAAGCATGAAAAACTAGATTCCTCACAAGTGCCAATGAGCTCTGACTGTCAGTGTAGATAGTGTTGGCAGTGTCATGTTCAGCACCCAATCAGCCATAAGGCATCTCAACCATACACACTCAACCGTAGTCGTGAAGACTGCCCTGTACTCAGCCTCACAACTCGAAGTGGCCACAGTAGGTTGCTTCTTGCTCAACCATGAGATACATGAACTGCCAAGCATGAAACAAAAACCACTTGTGGACACTCACGTATCAAAACAACCGGTCCAATTTGAGTCCGAAAAAAGCATGTAAGTCTGGTGGCAATGATCCCCCCTTGGGATAAAACAAGCCAAGATGTAAAGTGCCACTAAGGTAGCCAAAAATCCTCTTGACAGCTTGCCAATGCTTAGACCCTGGGCTATGCATAAATTTGCTGACTTGTGAGACTGCAAACTGAATATCTGGCCTTGTGTTGCATACATAAATGAGACATCCAACAGCAGTTTGGTAAAGAGTGACATCTGCAGGATCACAAGCATCATGTAGACTCAATTTCAAACCCCTTTCCAAGTCCAAACTTACATAGCAATGTCTCTATGTAACTTTTCTGACACAAGGCAATACCACCATCACACTTCTTAAACTGTATACCCAAGTAATGATGCAACAACCTCAAATCTTTCATCTTGAAAGTGGCATTCAAATCAACCTTAAATTCAGCAATATGTCTCTCATTTGGTCCAGTGATCGGTAACTCATCTACATAAAGAACCACCATGAGAAGTACATCACCCTCACGCTTTACATACAGTGTGCTTTCTGTTGGACTGTTATGAAAGCCTTGTTTGACCAAATGAGTGTCAGCTTTCTCATACCAAGCACGAGGAGATTGCTTCAACCTATACAAAGCCTTGTTACATTTGCACACTTTGTCCTTTTTTGACAAAACCGGGAGGCTGCGTTACATAAACTTCCTCAAATATGTCACCATTAGGGAAAGCACTAACAATGTCTGATTGATGTACATCCCAACCAAAATGAGCTGCCAATGCACATAGAAAACGGCACAGTAATCATATGACAAGTCGGAGCAAAATTCTCTTCATAATCTATGCCTTTTTGTTGTGCATAACCCTTTGCAACAAGTCGAGCCTTATGGAGATCGATCTCACCATCCGGCTTGCGTTTCAACTTGTAAACCCACTTCATACCAATGGCCTTTTTGCCAGGAGTCAAATCACATAAAGTCCATGTGTCATTTTTTATAAGTGCATCATATTCTGATTGCATGTGGCAGCCATCCAATTTTCTGAATTTGTGCTTCATCAAAAGACAGAGGTTCCTCAACATCATGTAAGCTAGACACAGCCAAAGCATAACAATCTAATGCATAAGATACATGGCGAGAGCCTGAACGAGTACGACTAGACAAAGGTGCATCCAATTACTGTCACGCAAAGTGTACACCAGCCATTTTGGCATACCTCTAGCCTGCTCATTTTCAGCCCTTTCCTCATCAAGTACATCATGTACATCTACATCAGTAATAGGCTTATCTATAACATTTTTGAAAACCCCCATAGGCTGTACATTTGCCTCATTAGAATTTACATTCGAACTTCCACCACTAAAAAGAGGCAACAAAGTGTCATAAATGTCCTGTGAGCTTACATTATTGTCTCTATTACATGACAACAAGGGCTAAACAGGATCTTCCACAAACACTACATCTTGTGAAACTGAAATACGCTTTGTTTGTGGATGATACAACATGTAACCTTTGCTTTCAGTACTACAACCAACAAAAATACATTTGACAGCCTTATCATCCAATTTTCTGCGCTACACTTGTGGCACTAAACCATAAGCCAAACAGCCAAAAACACGCATGTGCTCAATAGATGGCTTTCTATCATGCCATGCTTCATATGGAGTCATAGACTGCAACCCTTTTGTAGAACACCTGTTGAGTACACAAGTGGCACACATGACAGCCTCGAGCCAAAACGAATGTGGTAAAGCTTGACTCTTGACCATACATCTTGCCATTTCCGTAAGAGACCTGTTTTTCCTCTTAGCAACACCATTTTGTTGAGGCGTATACGGCACTGTACATTGGTGTTTTATCCCACGACTAGCCAGAAATGCAATAAATTCATGAGACATATACTCCCCCCCTCGATCAGAACGGAGGGTGCCCATAGTACATTTCGATACATTTTCAACCATGGCCAGAAATCGTTTGAAGCACACAAAAACTTCGGACTTCACTTTAAGCGGAAATTCCCATGCATGCTTGGAGTAATCATCAATGAAAGTCACAAAGTACAGGTAATTGCCCGAGGACGGAGTTTGCATGGGCCCACAAACATCACTATGCACAAGCTGCAACCTACATGTGGCCCTAACTGAACCATCCTTTGGAAAACTTAGAACGCTGCATTTTACCCAAAATACAGCCTTCATAAACATGTTTGATAGGTGCTTCAAGAGGCAGCAAAGAAGCAGCCATAACAAATTTCTGCAAACGTAGCCAACTGGCAAAATTCAGATGCCCAAAATGTGCATGCCAAAGTTTTGCATCTGAAATAGCCCTTGAATCTGCAACTGCATTTGCAAAATTTTGTCCTCATTTGTCATACAAAGTGAGCTTATACAGCCCACAGCACAAAAGGCCAGATGCAACAATTTCATCACCAAAACTGAGATCATGAACTGTACATCTTCATCCACAAATTTGACTACAAGTCCAAGTCTAGCAAGTGCGGATACAAACAAAAGATTCTTCTTGATCCCAGGAACATAAAGTGCATCAACAAGTGTGAAAGAACTGCCATTTGTAGCATTAAGCACAATCTTTCCAACCCCCTGAACCGGATAAGAGGCATTGTTGGCACAAGTGACTGAATTCCCATGAGGGTCAGACTCAAGAGAGGTGAACAATTCACGATGTGAGGTAATGTGCTTTGTAGCACCGCTGTCGAAATACCACACATGTAAATCTACAGCAACTGACAAGCATGCATCATGGACAACAAGATTATAAGTGCACTCTGCACTAAAAGCCCATTCTGCATCAACATCAACATCACAGTCTCCTTTTATAGAAGACTCAACAATGGCTGCATTTGTAGTGGAACCAGCATTTGCAGGGAACCACCCTCTTTTTTCTTAGCCTCTTTGGCCTTCAACTTAGGACATTGCTTGATCAAGTGATCAATAGATTTACAATGATGGCAACACATATTCTTTTTTCCCTTATCACCAGAATTGTCAGACGAAGTGCTGTCAGAAGAAGCACTGGGAATAGAAGTTTTGCCACTTGCAGCAAAACCATAAGAAGTGGTTGCATTACTATTACCACCCTTTCTTTGAGAAGCAATAAAAGCCTGTTCAACTGCACGCTGCCTAGTCCTGTTTTTTCTGGAAAGTGACTCTTGCAACAACAATGTGCATAATGCATCAAATTTGACAACTTCAGGATTTCCTTGGGTCATAAGTCTCCAAGTACTAGCAAAAGTCTGGTAAGAATCTGGTAAGGCATCAAGAACAGTCTGCACAAGGGAACTCTCTGAAATGACTTCACCTGCAAAAATAAGTTGCTCATTGATATCCTTGACACCAGCAAGGAAAGTGTCCATATCATCTTCCTCATGCATAATCTTCGACTCCCGCTCTTTACGTAGCAAAGCAATTTTAGCCTCATTGCGACTTGCATAAAGACCAGCCAAAATATCCCAAGCCTGTTCTGCATATTTTGCTAAACGAATGTGAGAACAATGGTGCGCTTCACAGACAAAGCAATCAATGCATGAGCCTGCGCATCCTTTACATCCCAACGAGATTGTTCTACCGTAGGCAAAACAACTCTAATAGCAGCAATTCTTGCAGCAAGACCTGCAACATCCTCAACATCGCCTGTATCCTCAGAACCGGGACGTACATCAATGCCTTGCACAATATTCCAGACGCCCTTTGACACAAGAACATGTTGCATCATGTAAGCCCACATAGGGTATTGTCCCCAAACAACACGTGCTATATAGCACAAGCGGTAGTAGACTGTAAGGCACATGTTATGCAAAAAACGGCACTGACAGAAATTTTGCACAAAATGATGAAATAGCCTGTGCAATACTGACTGTAGTGGAAACGGAGGCCGAAATGAGCCCGAATCAAAAATCGGAGAAAGTGAGCAGGCGTGTGTTGGAGCTGCTGGCGATTGAGCCCGGGAGGACGCAACCTGTTGTGATACCAATTGTTGGAATTAGGGTTGTAGAGAAATGCACACAGCTTGGAGAAGACGAAGGAAGCTCAAGGCACACAATAGAGAGTGTGTTACTTAGTGTGCAATGGAAAGATAGATAGCCCTAGAGTGATGGGCGTATATACAATGCTCCGGGGGAAACCCTCCTAAAGAGGGAAAAAATGCTCCGGCGGTCCTAGTGTGTTCACACACATCACTCCACATATGGTAACATCATACTCTTGGATGAAGAATCTTGAAAGATGAAGCTTGACCTTGAATGATCATAGCAAAAATTGAGCAACTATCAACAAAGCAATGCATGACCATGCTCAAGCTTTGATGAAGAAACTTGCACTTGCTTTAAAGAACTTCAAGCTACCCAAAGAAAATGGACCTTCTCCTTAGACCTCTTTAGATGCATTGCCTAGCAGAAGCTCAATGTTCAATGCTTTATTTTCATGTGATTCAGATGGAGAACTTCCAATATGTGGTCAATTATTGTCCAAGTCGCCCTTGATTTAAAAGCACCTAATGAGAATAAGCTAGAAGATCTATCGCTAATCTTGAGCCAGGTCAAGGTGCATAAATAAGGATAAATAGGGAGAAAGTGATTTGCTTAGAGGCTAATTGATGTCTTGGTTCTAGCCCACGTGGTTTCCAAGGCAAAAAAAAAGGAAAGTCCTAGATTATATTCTTAATCTATAAGATCACACACTAAGCGCGCAAGGAAAGGATTTTTCTAGTTCATAAAGAAGGAGAAATTGAGTTTGCCTAGCTCATGGTGAGGTTCTATTCGTAATCTACATGCTTGCACACTTGGCTTGAAAGCATAAAACACAGTAAAAAGCGTCTAAGTCCTTTTTTGTTTGGAATTATTTTAAGAAGAGTTTTGCACGGAGGGGAGTGCGGGGTTAATTTTTTCCTTAACTATTTTGTAAGCATTTGCTCAACGAAGCTTTTGCAAGTCCAACCCTACCATTTTTGGCAGAGTTACCCAACCATTCTTTGTTTGGGGAGCTACCCAACACCACGGCAAACTGCAGAAGATCTTTTGTAGGCGAAAGCTTACAAATTAGATGACGCACGATTTACCCCCTCCAGCTCGACGTGCCAATGCGCTCTAAGAATATGGTCCACCTACTTTTAGAGGGGATTTTCACATGAAATTTTGACTCACCAAAACGATGCACTAAAGAAGAAAATGTGAAAAGTAAGGACATAACTAATGTATGAAGTTTCACTAGAGATAAAAATTTGAGTCTACCTAATTTTAGGAAAAGCTATCCACCACAAGAAAAATAACTAAGTGTAAATGTGCTAAACAATAAAAAGATGCATATTGGGGGTGAAATTTCTTGAGCAAATTGCTCGGCCAAATTTGTGGTACAACTTGTGTAGAGCTCTTTCTAATCAAATTAGGATGGGGACTCTTTGTTCCTATGAGCCGATGATGTTGTTTGCTCCAGTCATTGAAGACACTAACCTTCACAAACCCACTCTAGGCTTACCAATTAAGGACATGTGGAGGGAAGCAAGAAGCTTTGGAGAGGAGAATCCACTTCAAAGAGAGAACCACATAGCATGTATGTGAACTTGAATCAATTTTATGTCCTACCTACTTGATATGTACTTGAGGAATTGCACGCATCATGGATGTTTTATCCATGTAGGGGCAGAGAGTTTCTTATCAATGCCTTGCTTTCTATTCCCACGTTGTTTTTTGGTAGGAGTTCTTCTAGGCTAAGTATTAATGGTAGCAAGTTTCCATGTGAGTCCTTTAGAGAGGGTAACTAGGTTTTTGACCTAAAGCCTTCACCAACTGACAACCAACTGATTCAACCAATCATAAGGGGAAATTTGGGATGTTAATCCAGGCAAGAATCTTGATGGGTTCTCTACCTTCAAGTTCAAATCCTTTACATTACTTAAACAGGGTCATGGGTGTGTTTCCAACAAGCCACTAAGCTTGGCAACTATTATTTGAGGCCAGTCACAACTTGTCCTAAAGTTGATTTTTCCATAACGCTAGTTGTAGGCCTTTGGTAATGACTTCTCCTAAGGGAGTTGATGCATTATTTTCCTCCACATGTGTACTCTGAGTGCGTTAAGATCAACAATATCTCTTTGTAGAGCACCCAACATATATATTGTAGATGAGAGCAGCATAGAGAGATAAAGGATTTTGAGACCTATCACATGAGTCCTTGGTCACGCAAAGGGATATCTTTCAACTCTTCCCATGACCCTTACACTCTCATGCACTCAAAGGTGTGACAAAATCATCATATAACTATTTTTAGGCTATTAAATTGAGCTTCCACTGCTTTTTGCCTATTTCTAGGCCTTTTGCAAGCTTATCTTCTCCTTTATTGACCTAGCCTTGTGACTTGATTGAAAAATATCTTAGAAAATCAGTATATACTGATGCATAACCTTATTTTTACTCTGGCCATGTTCTCATGCTTTTGGGTACAATTAGAGAGAGAAAGTCTTAGTTCAGACATGGTTTGAGAAAATATTAGTTCAAAGGTAGTTTTTCATACTTTTGTTCTCAAAAAAGCATGGTGGAACTCATGAAAAATTCTTGCTCAGTGATAAATGTTCTTCATCCATTCAAGATCATCTATATTGGAGAACTTCATATATGAGCCCTTTTTATCATTTTTAGAGATATATTCTTAAAGTCGTTCTAGTCCTTATCATTTTTTAGTCATTGCTAAATCCCTTTTAAAAACATATCGCTCTTAAATCATATTCTTCCTTGACTATGCTTAAGAGCGTCCTGTAGGCGTTAATATGTTGCCTTTCCATGGTGTTGGCTAGAGCATCAATGTGCAATAGTAGGCATGTCAATACATATAGCGCTTACATCATCCCGCCATACATTGCAAGTCTTGGGTTGCTTGAGATATTTAACAAGACCTAAAATGCAAAACATTGAACGAGAGTTATGTCCTTGTTATGTAAGTATTACATTTATGCCTTATTTGTCTTTTCCTTGAAATTATTATGTGTTGGGATCCCTTTATGCTACAATATTATTCAACATTGGTTTTCAAGTATGAAAATAAAGTAAAGAAATTGTTACCTTTAGGGATAATTAGCCATTATAGCACATCCTCAATCATAGGAAAAGTGCTTGACTATTAATACAAAAATAGTGTTTTGCATGGGATGAGAGACTTGGGTTCCCAAAAATTTCTTCACATGGATTATGTTGACTAAAGCATGAAACTTTTCCAAGATGCTACAGTATATGAAAAGCATCTTCTCTTTTCCACATCGAACATTTGGAAGATTATATCCATAAACATGAGCAACAATATCTTACAACACTATTGCAAAATGATAAGAATTATGCATATATGATGTGTTCTTGAAATACCATTAGGTAATTTGTTTGAGACAGTTTCTACATTAATAGAAATGTTATTGAAATTAATTATTGAAAGAAGTATTTATCTCTTTAATTTAAATAGCCATAGATAGAGTAGGTCAAGCAAATACTTTTTGCTATTCTCCGTTTATGAAATCATAGTGTATTCCTCCATGGAAGCAGATAAAAAATCAACATGTAATTTGGTCTACCTCAAACGCTAAGTTTGGGCAAGTTGACTTGGTTGGAATAAAAATCCCTCTTGAACTTTCTGGTAAGTACTTTATTATTCATTAGGGTAAGTACAATATAATGCTAGCATTTATCCTTTACTATGCATAAGGGTAAGTATAATATAATCCTAAAGATATACATGGTACCTTTGGCCCTAAGTTGTGAAAGCATTTTGATTGCAAGTTACTTGGCTGCCATGTGAGTTCTCATGAAAACTTAGAAATTTGGAATAAAACATATATTTTCCTATTTAAGAAACCTCTTGGATTTAATCCCGTCAATTCATGTGGTAGAAATAAAAAGTTTGCACCTTTGTCACTTTTGGTCAAATTTTCATAGTCGAGTAATGGAGATTAAGCATGGAGAAATATTGTGGCCTTAAAACAGGGATACGACTCAAGTGTATGAAAGTTTTTTGTGGTATGCATGTCATTGGTTGTGTTAATATAGATAGAGAGTGTGTTTATTTATGGCTTATAGAGAGCCATGCACAACTATGTGGATACTTTTATCCTTGGAGACAATTTTAATATAAGATCAAAATAATCTATGCAAAACAAATTGTAGGTAAATCACCTTTTTCATTGAACGATGACTCTATAATTTTCTTAATTCAACCTTGTTTCCTTCATAGTGATTCCATCGTGTCCATGTAAATTCAAAGGAGTTTCGGAGCTTACAAGCCCTTTTCATCCTATCCCCTTATGAGCCTAGAATTAACCATCTCCAAGACTTGCCCAGCTATTAGATTCTTTTCCTTGCATTGGCTCAAGCCCTTGTGAATCCCTATGAATTATTTCCTTCAATACAAATTCAAGCATGAAATCCTCAACAAAGTTTCATTTTGCCTCAGTTTTTGTGTGAAGGGAGGATTTTGTATTTTTTTATGGTTTGTGGAAGAACCAAATACAAATAGAGACGTTCCTTCAGAAAGAGAATTTTCCTTAGGAAAAATAATTATTGATGGAGACTTATGTATGTACCTTGGGTCACCCAATGACTACATTCTTTTGCTCCAAAGTCAGAATTTGAGTCGTCGGTATTGATGCTTTTCTAGAAAACTTATATTTCTACTTCTCCCATATAATGGCTACATATCCTTATCCTTTTGTTGCAATGATCATGGAATTCATAGTTGCATTGGTGTTAATTTTGAAATCTTAGCATGCACACACTTTACATCATACTTCTTATCAATCAGAGATACCTTATAGGCCAGTAAGTCATCGTGGTATTCCTTTGAGCCTTTTGAAGTTTTATTTTAAGGTGAGAAGAGATAAAGATGATATCTCACTTGTGGCTCAATAAAATTAATTTAACTGGATCTCATATTGATTCCATCCTCTCAAGAATATTGGTCTATAAATTGACATGAGATCATATTTTAGGATAACTTTTCTATGTCATGTACCCAAAATTTCATTGCAATATGCTAATATAGAATCTTATGTGTGAATTTGAGTAAGTAGGTATTGAATTTTTCTTGATATGATTTGAGGGCTCTCATTGGCTTGCAGTTCCCTACGTGTAAAATGTGGAAATGGTTTGTCAATTTGATTCTTCTTCTCCATAGTACTCCTTGAGACCGAGAAAATTTTTAGGGATCATTTTGGCCTCACTGGTACCATGTGATGAAGGTGCTCTCTGTGATAACTATCATGTTGGGTCATACTCTAGTCAAGGTTTTTGTTAGTATATCAAAGAGATATCTTATATGCTAGTTCATGATTGAGGTTTACTTTTATTATAATCTTCATATATGATTCCTAAACAGAAGGTTATAGAATACCCAGTTTGTGGTGTTGCACTCAATCGGATCCTCAAACTCCCATATGTGTGAGAGAGAGAGAGAGAGAGAGAGAGAGAGAGAGAGAGAGAGAGATTGAAAGGTTTCTCATCAATTATTTCCAAAAATATTTTAGCAGAGGTAATTTTCTCTTCATAGGAGTCAATAAATGTAGATAGCCTTCCAAAAGCAACATACAATTTGCTTGGGGGTGTTTATGTATATTAAAGAGTTAGTAGAAAAACATGAGGGAATTATGTATTCTATTTGTAAAACAAAATTAGGACACTTTGGTCACATTTAAATCCAGCTCCCCAATTTTACATCTTTAAAAATCAAAGGAGAAGATTGAACTTGACTTTGAAACCAAAACTTTATGGTTGATTAATATTAATCTATTGGATAACCAAGTATATATACCATAAGCTCCATTAAATCATGCGGTAGAATTTGTGGCTATAAATACATGAAATTAGATTGTTTGAACTCTTGAATTATCTATACATGTAACCTTTGAGAAGGTATTGCACTCGCACTTTGTTGGGGTGGTAAAGCCCAATGTGCCGCACCTGAGTGTTGGGCGGCCGCAGACTAACCGGGAACTAACACTGACCATTCATTCTACATAAAAGAATAAGAACTCATAACCCTAACACTATTGGGTTTGGAGTCCACCCAAACCTGTGTCTCATCTCTTCTCCTCTCTTCTCCATTGCTGCACACACACACACACATGCTCTCGCATGCGCACTTCAACTGGGATTGGAGCTCAGGGATTGGGAGCACCATTGGAGCTCAGCGGGGAGGCAGGCAGAGAAGCAGCAAACACTGCAGCACGTTTTGCAGATCTGTTTGGCCTACCAAAACATCTTCATTCAAGCCGATTCCTCATCTTCCTAACCGGTTTTTTGTCCTCTTCAACTTTGGAAAAGAAAGTTTTCTCAAAATCTTCACCAATTTTGAGATACGTCACTCAGAGTCCAGACTGCCTATAGGTCGTGAAGTACAAGCTGCAAATTTTTACAGATCTGTTTTGACCTGTAAAAACAGCTTATTTCATGTCCATTCCCGCATTAACTATCCGTTTTTGCGTGGTCTACAACTTTGCAGAAGGAAGTTTCTGCAAGTTTTGCACGGTTTGAGAGAGATTCAGTTCAGACAGCAGGGTGGTCTACCTTCATCGATTTTTCGGCGTACAGGTTTTTGTTGTAGACTCGTTCTTCGATCTTTGTCACATGCATATTTGATGTAAGATCTTGAGAGTCTGTTAAATCAGACAAACCACCACAGTGGTTACAGAAAAGAGTTTCTGTGGTTGATGTAAGATCTTATCTGGTTTATGTATTGTGATGGAAATATGCAAAGCCTATTGTTGAGGGTCGTGGTGGTAAGGTTTTATTGAGCTGGGGGATTGTCAAATGTGGAGATCCTTTTGGTGATAGAGGTTTTGGAGCGAGCCCCCGACATCCCCATAGTTTTCGCATCGACATAGGATGTATGTTTATGCGGTTAGTGCAGTATTGGTGTGCATCTGCTAACCCGCCATTGTTGGCATTGCTGTCATCTTTTTGTGTATATGTTTGACAGTATTCAGTTGGTCAGAGACACTCTTCTAGAGTCGGAGACACTAACAATGACAATTCTTTGAGATTCTATCTTGCCGGTTTAGCCACTTTGATCAGTGTTTCAGTCGCGTTGTACACATTTGTTTTGGGTTCAAAAGTAAGTTTTGCAGGGGAGACTTTGCCAAAAGTTTTCAGGTTTTCTATTATCTTTTTAGTGCAGGATCTATCACTTTTTGTTCCTTGTCGATGATAGCTTCATCATCGAAGAACTCTTTGTTCAACATTAAGAAGTTAGATGGCACTAACTTCCCATTTTGAAAGAAACAAATTTACAATGTCTTAGAACAGAAGAAGCAGATCCGACCGATAAAGATGAAGGGGATAAAGCCTAAGGATATGGAGGAGTATGATTGGGAGGAGTTGGAGGAGCTTGCCAGGTCCACCATCATGCTGACTTTGTCAAAGAATGTGTACTTCAATGTGAACATGGAAAAGACTAGCTATGGGCTATGGAAGAAGTTATGTGACTTGTATGAGAAGCAAAGAGTAGCATCACAGGTTTATTGGCTGAAAAAGTTAGTTGATTTGAAGATGGATGAGGGCACACCCATGTGCAACCATCGCAATGAGTTCAACACAATTTTCAATCAGCTTTCTGCGCAGGGAGTCAATTTCGACAATTCGGTCAAAGCAATAGTCTTGCTAGTTACGTTGCGAGAAAGTTGGGATACTTTTTGCACAGCCATAAGTAACTCAGCATCTCTTGATGGTTTAACATGTGCTGATGTTGAGGGAAATTTTCTTATTGAAGAGGTTAGCAGGAAGAATCTTGATACTTTTTGTGGTACTAGCAATGCTCTCGTTGTTCGTGGTCGATCGCAAGAAAAGGGCAAGTAGAATCAGATAGGAAAATCTCCTAGAAAATCACGTGTTCAAAAATACATTGAGTGCTATCATTGTCACAAAAAGGGTCATATGAAGATAGACTGTCGAAATTCGAAATAAGAGAAAGGTAAAGACAAGAAGCAGGAAGAACACAGCATAAAGAAGCACTCGGAAAAGTGAGCCATTAGAGTTAGTGCATAGTGATGTGTGACCTATGCCTAATGTATCCATGGGAGGTTCATTGTACTTTTTTACATGCATTGATGACTTCTCAAGGAAAGTGTGGGTATATCGTCTCAGGAAGAAGGATGAAGTTCTTTCAAAATTTTAGAATTTTGTGGCATTAGTGGAGAATTAGTCTGGCAAGAAATTCAAGTGCTTAAGGTCAGATAATGGTGGTAAGTATGTCACTAAAGCCTTTCAAAAAATTTGTGATTCCAAAGGCATCAAAAGAGACTTGACTACTCCATATAACCCTCCACAAAATGGTGTTGCTGAGAGGATGAACCGTACCATACAAGAGAAGCTACGTAGCATGTTGTCTAATGCAGAATTGCCTAATAGATTTTGGGCGGAAGCATTAGCAACTGTTTTCCATCTTATTAATAGATCTACTAACAAGGCTTTAGATGAGAAGGTACCTGAAGAGCTTTGGTCTGGAAAGCCACCTTGTTACAAGCATCTTAGAGTCTTTGGGTGTGAAGCATATTCCCATGTTCCAGAGTTTTGAAGCAAGTTGGCTCCCAAGTCAAAGAAATACATATTTCTTGGCTATGGCAATCCTGGCGAGATGGGATTTCGGTTATGGGATCCTGAAGCTAAAAAGATAGTTCGCAGCAATGATGTATACTTCAATGAAGAAAAGATGCATAAGAAGCTTATGCATACAGTGGACGTCAAGAGAGTTATCTTCCAAGAGGATGGAATTATGCACAATATAGCTGAAGTGCCTAATGTCAGACAACAAGTACAGAATCCTCCTGTAGTACAAGATGTTGTTGAGGGACAACCAGCTCAAGCAGTTATTAGAAGTTCTACAAGAGTTTTAAGGCCTCCTGATAGATTTACTCCCTCATTGGACTACATTATGTTGACAGATTGCGAAGAGCCTTCCTGCTATAAAGAAGCCATGTCAATGGATGACAAGGCAAAGTGGGAGAAAGCTATGCAATCAGAAATGGACTCATTACATAAGAATCAAACTTGGAAGTTGGTTCGGTTTCCTAAAGGTAAAAAGGCATTACCATGCAAATGGGTGTATAAGCAAAAAAATACACCTCATGATAATAAACCCAAGTACAAGGCACAACTTGTTGCTAAAGGATTTAAGCAACAGCAGGGTATTGACTTTGATGATATCTTTTCTCCGGTTGTCAAGATGACTACTCTGCGGTGCGTACTTGTGCTGGTTGCTATAGAAGACATGGAACTTGACCAAATGGATATCAAGACGGCGTTCTTGCATGGTGATCTTCAAGAAGAAGTTTATATGCATCAGCCAAAAGGTTTTGTTGAGAAGGGCAATGAAGACTTGGTGTGTCAATTAGAAAAGACTCTTTATGGTCTAAAACAATCATCAAGGGAGTGGTATCGTAAATTCTACTCGTTCATGCTCTCTCAAGGCTACAAATGTAACGATATGGACCATTGGCTCTACAATAAGCAAGCTAAAGATGGTAGTTTGCTGATTTTGGTCCTTTGTGTGGATGATATGTTAATTACTGGAAAATGCAGGGATGAGATTTCAGTCTTGAAGTCAGTTACATGCAAACTTTGAAATGAAAGACATGGGTGAAGCAAGCCATATCCTTGGCATGTGCATTAAGCGAGACAGATGCAAGAAATTGGTCTATTTATCTCAATCTGAGTACATTGCTAAAGTGCTCAAGCGTTTCAATATGGAGAAGGGGAAGGCATTGAGTACTCCATTGCCTCCATATGTGAAACTTTCTAAAAATGATTGCCCTAAGTTTGAAGAGAAGAAGGTTGAAATGGCACAAGTGCCTTATTCATCTGCAGTTGGGAGTTTGATGTATGTTATGATTGCTACACGTCCTGATATTTCTTTTGCAATGGGAGTTGTTAGCAGATATATGTCAAATCCAGGCAAGAAACATTGGGAGGCGGTGAAAGGGGTTATGCAATATTTGAATGGTACAAAATACATGTGCATTTTCTTTGGAAGAAAGGAAGCATGTGTAATGGGTTACACGAGGCAGATTGTGCAGGAGACTTGGGCAAGAGAAGGTCCACTTCAGGCTATGTTTTTGAATTCAGTGGAGGTGCAGTTTCATGGCGATCTCGTTTGCAAGATTGGGTTACCCTGTCTACTACAAAGGCTAAATATGTTACAGCTTCAGAAGCTTTCAAGGAAGCTATATGGCTTGGCCAACTGGTGGGAGACTTGGGAATCAATGTTGAGATGCATGTGCTACATTGTGATAGCCAAAGTGCTATACAATTGGCAAAGAATCGAGTGTTTCATGCAAAGACAAAGCATGTGGATGTGAAGTATCACTTCATTCGTGAGGTGCTTGAGGACAAGCAATTGCAGCTTTCCAAGATACACACCACTGAGAATCCTGCTGATCTTCTAACAAAGGGCTTACCTTCAAAACGGTTTGCACATTTTCGGGCACTCATGGGCATTGGGTAGATGATTCTGGTCATTGTCTACCTGTATTGTATGTATATATACATTGTCACCCTAGCTTAAAGGCACATTGTCCTTTAAGTGGGAGGTTGTTGGGGTGGTAAATCCCAATGTGCCACGCTTGAGTGTTGGGCAGTCGGAGACTAACCGGGAACTAACACTGACCATTCATTCTACATAAAAGAATAAGGACTCATAACCCTAACACTATTGTGTTTAGAGTGCACCCAAACCTGTGTCTCCTCTCTTCTCCATTGCTGCACACACACACACACATGCTCTCGCATGCACACTTCACACTTAACGATGATTTCATCCATCATATTGTGGGATGACTACATTGGCAATTATGGCAAGAACTTGAGTAGTTATTTGGTACTCAGATGAAGAATGTGAAGGTTGTTCTCAAGATTGAGTTATTTTCCCTCATCTTGAAGAAAGGTACTATGCGTATAACTCACATCAATAGTATGCAAAGTCTTATGTTATAACTTTCTAGAATTAATGCCAACGTTAAAGAAGGTGAATCTATTATTGTCCTACTTAGAGTGCACATGATTTGCCAGATTATAGGACTATTTTCACTACATTGCAGAACCTTACTGATCTCATATTTTTAAGTGTAGTTGCTTCACTTTAGAGATAGGAATGTGTCAATTCTAACAACAAACATCCATCTTTTGCGGAAGTGTACACCAATCCTGCTCTCACAGTGCATCATCGAATACAACGTGTTGTTTCTACTAATACTTCTCCCTATAGTCATTGTAAAAATCAAATTAATTGTTCAAGATGTGGAAGACCTAACCATGTTGAAAGAGGTTGTTTTTACAAGAACATACAAAAAGGCGATTGGGTCAGAGATAAACAAAATGATGAACCAAATGTTCCACCACTTGGTGTTGCAACAAATCTTCTATATGATGAAGAGTGGATTCTAAACTAACTTCCTTTCTATTTTTTCACAATAGTTTACTTCTAGAAGGGTTTGATATTGACTCTATGCATAGTCAAGACCCCCTTCATTGCACAACAGAATCAAGGATAATTCAAGAAATGTAGAGACATCAGTTTAATATAGACAATTCTTAGTTTCCACAACTTGAATAATCTACAACTTTTTAACAAGTTGTGTAAGCAGCTAAACTAGATAAGAAGCCACTAAAGCCAAAGCGGAGGACACTTGATAAGGGGGATTATTGGATAATCAAGCATACATCACTATGGAATTTAGCCCTTAAATCATGCATCAGAGTTAATGGCTAGGAATACATGCAATTAAAGTGGTTGGACTCTTTAATTCTTTGAATTGTAACCTTTGGTTGAATACAATGAATTTTGTGTCTTTTCCCTTATTTGTAGCTTCCTCTTTGTCCTTTGCTACTTGTGCCTTGCACTTCAATTCCATCTTCTTCATCCTTCCCTGTCAAGGCTGGGTAAAGGCTATGCACACCGTACATGATCAAAAGGAGCATCTTTACATTAATTATCTAGGAATCCCAAATACTTTTCTCCTATTGGCATGACGAAAAAGTTAGTCATCAATGTCAGCTCAAATTCATACCACGCTACAAGTTAATTATCTTTAGCTTTGTCAAAGGAGAAAGGCTTCCCTTCCTCTTCTTGGGTTTTATAAATTCAAGAGGAAATACATGGCATTCTTCTTATAGATGTCCCTTTATCCAAGTTTTTACATTACATTGATGACATTAACTAATGGAGCTATCTAAGGCTTTTTCTTGTTCATGAGTTTTATAGAGAGAAATTTGTTAGGGACTCATAATCTTGTGTCAAATGAAGAGACACTATCTTCTCCAAAAATCTAGAAACTTTTGTACATTACCCACACTTGTGCCTTTGATTGTTAATTAATGAGACTAGGGAAGAAGGTCAAAAGAATATCCAACTTGGCACATCCAATCATTTCAAGCTTCTATATCTCAATAAGGGAAAAGTGGAGTATCTCCCTAGAGGAGAATTCATTATTAATGTTGTCACTCCCAAAATGTTAAGCTTGTTGTCATTTGAAGGGAGAATAGAGTCCTCATCCCATAGTTTGCCATCCATGAACTATCTTGAAATGTTTTGTCTTTTATTAGAAAGAGAACCTCGTGCTCATGCCAATGGAAGGGGCATTATTATGCATCGTTCCCAAAATGTTAAGCTTGTTGTTATTTGAAGGGAGAATAGATTCCTCATCCCATAATTTGGTTAACCAATAAGCAAAACCATCCATGAACTACCTTAAAATGTTTTGTTTTTTTATTAGAAAGAGAACCTCGTGCTCATGCCAACGAAAGGGGCATTATTATGCATCATGTTAATTTCATACAAATCAAATCAAATCTTTTTTTCACTTGACATGATGTGCACAATGCACCTATCACCATGGGGGTTATGAGATTAGGTAATGTCCAAGAAGAAACAACAAGTCCTAGTCTCTAATAGAAGTGTTATGATAATAATGATGATTCACACACCATGCCGTAAATGTGAAATATTAAGATGTTAGAATGATGCAAAATACACATATTGAAGTCTAAAATTGTTAAGAAAGCCTCTTCTAAGAAAGAATTTCACATTAGAAATAGCAAAAATTGTGGTACATCTCATTCATACCTTTTCCTAATTACTACATCTTGAAAATTTTCATTCTTCCCAACATCAAGTATCAATTTTCTATAATCATTGAGAACATTAAATACAAGAACTCTCAGTCTCATGGCTTGTTGACTACTCGAGCTATAAGTGTGGACAAAGAGACAAAAGAAGCTTCAAAGAGGAGAATCTACCTTATAGAGAACTTCTATATATAATGGCCCAAATATCTAAAGAGTTGGTATGGAGAACATAAAACTTCTTTACGAGATCTCTTCGTAAAAGGGGTTCAGCATAGATATAGTAGAAGACAGCAACATAGAGTGACAAAAGAGTCTATGAGCTCTTCGATGAGTCCTTGATCACCAAAAGGGCTACCCTACAACTCCTTCCATCATCTCCACACTCGCATGCATGGAGAGTGTGTGATAAAAGCATCGAATAGCTATTTTTAGGCTACTAAATTGAGCTTCTGTTGCTTTTTGCCAGTATTGAGGCATCGTTACGTGGTTTTTTTCTCCATTGATTTAGTCTTGTAAGGGCTAAGGAATAATATTCATGTAGACACATAGTCCTCCTCCATATCAACATTATGCATACGAATTCGTTCAAAATCATCCTTAGAAGCATCCTAATTAGAAATCTCACCATCAAGAGGAGAATCCTCAAAATCATTCACCACATTTGAATGTGAATAGCGACATCCATGCATCATCTTCCTTACCATCACACTAACTTCGATCTCACACTTTACTTCTTGGTCCACCATAGGTTTAACCACATGATCTTCTTCATATTGAAAGTTCACAACCATGACTCTTTTACATGTGCTATCAAACACAATGTCTTGCTTGCCCCACAAATATGCATACTCACCAACACACTTTTCATTACCATGTGAAAGGCCTTTGCTACAATGATTTCCAACTATATTTATACTTTGGTCGATTCTAAGATCATTTTTCATGCTTTTTGTTCTCAAAAAAGCATGGTGGGACTCATGAGAAATGAACTTTATTTCTTGATAAGTATTCTTCAATCACTAAAGCTTATCTCATAGAATCTCATTTATGATCAAGTCATTATCATCTCAAAAGAACTAGTCAACCCTTAGGAAATTGTGTCATCAGACCCTTTTAGCATTGCAATTGTCTAGTCTTGCCATTTTCATTGAGACAAGGTCAATTCAAGATGGAAATCACACGTTTTAGGTCAGTTGTGGGGCATTCTAGTCCTAGTAAACCGTTTCAAAAAACTTAGAGATGCATCTAGTGGCTTGTCAATGTATAGAACCTCTTAGTCTTTTTGGAATTTGGCTTTTTCTATTTCCATTAAGAATTGATCGATTATAGGGGCCTTTCTAAGCAATTTCTCCCATTAGCCTACACAAGAAAATCGTATTTCTTACTTCACTCCTTTATTCTAACCTCATCGATACTTTTATGTTATACCGAGATCATAGCTTGAAGCCCTAGAATATTTTTTTAGCCATCAATAAGTCCATTTTTGTTACACGGGCTGGCTTTTAGTGGTGAAACAAGCTACCACCCATTTATTACCCAAGGTATTGAGGCTTTTTTTATGTGCTTTTTCACAAGAGGCTTATATGAGAAAGGAGATTTCACTACTTCGTCGAGACCTCACCCTCACAAAGTAAAAACCTGCCATGGTTACCATGTAACCATCTTTTCTACTTTCTAACACTATGTTGCTCTCCATTTTAGTTTTTCCAAAAAAGAAAGAGGTTAATATTAATTAACTTCAAAATATATATATTCATTACCTATATAGTGCAAATGCACTCTAAAGAGGCTAAAGAGAAGAAAGCGTTGAAGGGAAAATAAACGAGAAGAGAAACACAAATATATCAATGTGCACACAGTTTTATGAGACATCTCATACTCAAGGGATTTTCTCTTCTCTTCTCTTTTATTTTCCCTTCCTTTGTCCACAGTTTTTAGACTCTCTCATTCATAACAAATATTTGTAACTTGCCAAACATGAATTTGATCTACTTTCAAGTACTTTAGTCGGTGGCCACCTTGTGCCTTTATCAGAGTATGAGAATATCTATTGAGCCAACACTCGCAAAGCCAAACCTTCAAATAACGCTACCAAATAGAATGTCAACCAATGGGTGATAAAGGAACATGGAGACATCTCATACTCTAAGGGATTTTCAATGCATGGAGCATGTTATGGCAAGGGGACACCTCACAATTGATCGAGTTTTGTCATGAAGATCCAAGAACATTAACCTTTTCACAAGGCATGATCCTACTTGAAAGAATCCACAAAGTGGGGCATATTAGAAGTGATAATAATTTATTTGGAAACTAAGACAATCACAAGCTCTAGTGGAATTCAAACTAAGGTCCACGAGATCATTATCTACTTGGTAGTAATCATGATCTTGTTGGCAACTAAGTCAAGCCAAGCTTATGTTTCTCCATGTGGAATGATGGTGTTTGTTTTGTTTGTAGCATTGAACTCCACTGTAATGGCATGTTTCTCATTAGGAGTTCCTTTTCAAATAGCTTTCAAAGACAAAGCCAACATTGGCTTTGAGTCTCATAAATAATAGGCTCACAATACTGTTTTGCTTGTTCGAAAAACCGCATAAACCATACACACTACATGACATGTGAAGTTTTGCTGCTTCAAGAAAGCTCATGAAACGATTTTTTTGTTTTAGCTTATGGCACCTTCTACACTATGTTATTATCTTCAAACATTTGGATCATGCTGCTCTTAAAATATTAATTTAAAATACAGCTCCTCCATAGTGCATGCTTTTTTTTTGCTTACATCATTCTGAAACTCTCATTTTTGTTTGTCAAAGCATCAATGGCTTATGTCCACATGGGAGTTTCATGCCAAGCTTCCAAATTTAATTCAAATGCATCCTACATGGGAATAGAGTTTGACATTGGCTTCAATTTAAGGGAAAGGATGTGTTTGCAAGGATTTTCGCCAGGCAAGGTCAGTTATTAACAAAATGAATCAATATCCGAACTGTCATGCCAAGATTGGATGTTTAAAGCATGTTTGCACACAGATTGCAAACAAAGTGATTTTCGAGCCGCAAGCAAGATCGAGTATGTCAACCACTACACTTAAATGGCTTTGACATAAAACCACTTGTGCATGCATTGTAACTCAAAATCATTGGTGCATGTTATTACCATTGACAGCCCAACCACCGCATGGGAACTACCTCGTTAAAAAACAACATTAAAAACCCAATTTGGCAACCTTTCTTCCAAAGTTCGACGTGAGAGAAGGATGCACATGGAAGTCTTACAAGAATAAAAATGTAAAAGATGCGTAGCCACAAAAACAGTCGCATATCTCAGTGTGAAAGCCCATCAACCCTTCAGGGGAAATTGGTTAAGGAAAGCTCTCTCAAGAGGTGCATGCATGTCATTTTTGCCACTAAATATGACTTCAATGGCTCAAGACCCGCCGCCTGTATTCACCAAGAGCCCAGATAGGAAATATATTGCGATAAGCTGAATAGGATATCATACAATTACGATTGAACACACCAGTGATTTCCTGCCAACAATTTCACGTGTCTTCATTAGCATATGAACACTTCAAAAATCTAGCGAAGTATTCATAAGGCCCCTACACCATACCTGCTGTGGATAGTCCCCGTTCTCAAGCTGAGAATTAATTAATACAGTAGCAGCTTCATGCAGAGGCCTTGGATCCCTTTCAGCCTGCATAATGAAGCCATTAGCAAAGAAAGTCCTCTTCTAATACAGAACGGTGTGTGCCAACATACACATAGAACTGAAACACAGTATATCATGCAAATGGATACTAGCTTACTTTGTGCGGTAATAGAAATTCGCTGACAGGAGCACAACACAGTACATTCCAACATACACACAGAATTGAAGCCCAGTAAATCTTGCACATGAATACTAGCTTACTTGTCCTGCATAAAGAAGAGCAAGCATTGCCCATGAAGTGTGGACAACATGAGGACGATCATTTGGAAGGTTTGTATACACCTGTGAAAAAAGGAAAACCCGAACTTAAGACAATCAATCGCGGGGTGAGAATTGAAGCATAAAGACTACGATGGAACCTTATCCTGGCAAGAAAGGTAGCTTTCACCCCAACCGCCTGATGAAAGCTTCTTGGAGAGCAGAAAATTGCATGCTTTTTTAAGCGTTTCAGATTCGTACGTTCTGCCAGCTGAGAGTAGTCCAATCACCCCAAACCACCCAGCATAAGTGAAGCATACTCCCCAACTCCCATACCTATAAAGAATCAATAAACACACAACAGCTTGCAGATTCAGTCACTACATTCTCCCAGCTCTTTAGCATGTGTAAAGGAAAGTAAATGCTGACCAAGAACCATCTTCTCTCTGAATGCTTTCGATGTATTTAGCAGCATGCTGAATGCAAGCATTGACTTCCTCTGTCCGATGTTTAGGGTACAACTTTTTGAAAGCTGCCAAAGCTTGAATGACTGCAGAGGTACATTCCACATACCTGCGAACAGGAGTCTCGATCGTCACTTGAATGGTTTCAAATGAGATACATATAACCGATCAGCCAGACTTACTGGTAGTCAATCACAATATCTCCAAAGGTCTCGGCTGGGTTGATTAACTATAAAAATTGATCAAGTTAGAATATACTGCAACTTGCTTGACTCAAAAACATTAGAAGACTAGTAAAATAGCAACCTCCAACCAAGGATAAGATCTCGTTAACTCATACGTGGCAACCCCACCATTGCCATTCTGCACAAGATTGCACATAAAAGCTATGAGCTACATAAATGTACACACGCACACACACCCATATATATTTATGCACCGATACACACTTTCTTTTTTGTAAAGTGCTCATGCTTAATCTCTTCAACACTCACTTTGCATAAGATCCCAACTGCTTTTCAAAAAACAAAACCTACCAACCTGATATGACAGCATTGTATTCACAGCATCGTAGAAACGTTCAGCTTGTAGCGATTCACCAACAATGTCAGAAGGCAGTTGGCTCAATGCTAGTGCAGCCTGCAGTTTTCAGAAGCCAAAAAAATGATTACCTGAAATCCCAAGAAAGCCAAGCTACAACAAAACTACGGATGGTCACCTTAAAGCCTTCTGCGGTGCAATCAGAAATAGGCCAACCATGGTCTCTTGTAGAAAAAGGCCAAGCACCCTTTGAGATATGCCTATACCAGAACTGAAGGTCTCCTGGGCAGTCATTTCGAACCTTCAAAAGTTCACTGGTCGCTCAGCAAACATGACAACAGGAAATCTATATCCTGAGACAAAGCAGCTTAAACACTACCTGACTTCGATCAATAAAATGATGTGCCTTTTTGAGCATAGGTCCACACGTTTCTAGGAGTCCAGTAGAGATGAGAGCCTGAACAGCAAAGGAAGTGTCCCACAACTGACTACCATTGTAGCCCTACATAACAAAACGATCATTTACCACGGATATTATAAAACTTCCTTGCTAAAAAATGAGCTTAAAAAGTTGGCATATCTATTCTGCACCTGCATCTTCATGCCATCTTCTGCAACCCATAGGTAATCAGGTATTCGAGGTAAATGGCACTTGAAGGCCTCTGAATTTGGATCCTCTATCCAGCAGCAAAGCATGTTTAAGACCTTCATGCAACAAGCAAAGCTCTGTTATAAGTGAATAGAGATGCTTCCCAAATAAGCCTACACTACAAATGAAAGTATAATGAGACACACAAACCATAGTCAGACGGAATGACGATTTTTGGGACTCCTCTTATTTACATTGAGTGAGGCATAGATGCGTACCTTGTTGACAGGTCCAATGCAGATATATCTTGTGTTTTCGTCCTCATAATGCACGTGCTTTATTACAGTGTCGAGAGCTTTTTTCCTTAGGGAGGAACATGGCCAGTTCATGAGTGCTGGCTCCACTAGTTTGTGGAGTGTTGCCCAAAGAACATCTTGTATCATGGGGTGAGGGTAATACAAATCTTCCTGTAATTTAGTAACTTATTAGAAACCTAGAAGACAGATATTTGACACATGCAAAACCTAAGAAAGATTGAAGCTGTACCTTAGCACATTCATTTCTTGCCTTGTTCCAATCAATGTCTTCATAGGGGACTTTGAAAAGTTCTTTTCTCAAAGCGAGAACAGTTTCTGTAATTTTCCCCGTGAATCTATTACCATAAATATAGCACATTGGCAGATATACCATTCTACAATGACACCACATTCGCCCTGCAAAGTAAAACATAGACCAAAAAGAAAATGTAAGGATTGATTTACATATTTCATTAGAATTTTAAGATGCGAAAAACTTGGTTGTGTATAATACCTGGATGTATTGGCAGAAAGTAAGGAAGCAGCCATATTTCTGGTGGCAAAGGGTTATTCCCTGCCCATTCAAATGTACCAAGCACCTACATTCCAGCTTCCAAAAAGTCAACCTCAGAAACATAATGGGTTTTCATAATGAAGTATGCAGAACACAAAATAAAAACCCAGCATTGTATTGATACTTACAGATAGCCAAAACTTTCCCCATGAAGGGATGGTCGTTGCCCCTCCATGCTGCAAGATCCATGCTCTCCCTCTCTCCATGGCTTGATCCTCACCATCGCTAAGTTCTTGCCCCAATAGTCTTAGAGTGACATAACTTAGAACTGATCCAAACATAGTACTGTGTCCTTCTATGTGTAGACCCCAACCACCATCCTTATTCTGAATTAATTTCCTGACACAGCTAAGCTCACATCACAAGTAACAACAAGTACTATTTAACTATAACTCACCTGATGATTATAAAGGTACCGAACCATTTCCTTTTTATGAGCCTCTGATAGAACAACATTCAAAGAACCAGTTACATATAGTGCAATAACCTGCAGGAAATGAAATGTAAAAAAGTCAAGAGTCAAGACAAACCGGCAATTACACCTCCATGCGGAGTTTAAAGAAATCACACTTTACCAAACCAGGCATCAGAAACATGGGGCCACCATAATCACCAGCCCAATGACCATCTTCAGCTTGAATAGTTGAATAAAACAAAACAGCACGTTTCAGCGTGTCTACGACATTTTGCTCCGGTAGTTTGCTTTGATCATTCACTTTTACTGGATTAGGAAGAGGTGGCAATGGATTTCTTTTTGCATACTGCAACAAGCCAAATTAAATACTCAGTAATGCTTACACATCAGCATATCAGTAAAAACATCATTAAGGATAAATTTGATTTTGTGTAGCAAGTTTAGCTGATTTAAAACACATAGAAACATTCAAGACACTTGCCTAATAAAGTGAATTCAAGAACATGCCCTACTGCATCTGAAGAAGGATCGGTAAGATGTGACGGTAGTCAACCATGAGCCTACATTATTTTCAGTTTCATTCTGCACTGTATCAACTATAACACAATAGTGCCCAACAGCGACTACGGCTAATTCCTTGGCCACAACAATGAACAAACATCCTCCTCTGTCATCTAATATCCACAATCTGATACAATAGTGAAACTGAATCATCAACCTGCTACCCATCGTATAGGAAGCTCTGTTGATAATTCCAAGAAAGACGTGCATTTGCAAAAGACAAGGCAAATCTGCCAATCAATCTCCTCAAAGAAAACACAGCCATAGAAACCTACTCGATAAGTATTGAAGAAGATCCTATTGTTGTCCAAACACTTCTCTCTGAAGAAGAAGCTGGAAATCAATAGCTCCCCCTTTGCTTCCAACAACTACATGCTTGCTCCCCTTGTGGAAGGCACGGATGACTCCATCTGGGAAAACCAAAAGCAATCCAGCACTGCTACACATCCTGAAACCTCCATCGGGTTCCCCTCACTAAAGAGAGGTCAGGGTAAACAAGGGTAAAGACGGGGAAGTCGAAGACGAGCGTCCATTGCCTCCACATACCCAAATCAGCCCCAAACTGGGAAAAAAACAGCAAGGTTCTTCTCTTTAATCAAGTCCAAAACGGCACCGGATCAACCAAATACGAGCATCCAAGCTGGTCGTCACACCTAGAGTTCTGATACCATGTCGAAGGTGGCAACACAAGATGCAATGAAGAAAAGAACTGGCTCGTAACCCGGTGGACACCTCAACTCTAATCTAGAACGCCTGCAATGCCACATACATGAGCAAGGCACCTACTAAGGTAGATAGAGACAGGACATCTGAGAATGAGAGAGAAATGAAAATGAAAATGAAATGATATATTAACGTCTTCAAAAGGCCAAAATGACCTATGAGACCATCAGATACAAAGTGGTGAATCTAATACAATGTCTGAAGTACAAGTACAAAAAGTACTGAAAGTAAAAATGAAAACTGAAATGAAGTGTGAAATGTGAAATGTGAAAATGTAGAATAGGCCCTCAATGACAATCTGGGTGTCGTGCTAGAATGCCTCTGATCCTCTGCTGGAGTCTCCGTCGATGTAGTGTGCTCCTGTGTCTCGGTCGTGGTCGTCTCGATCTCCCGAGCTCAATCGCCCTGTCAATGAGGGTGCCTCTGGTATGAATGCGGGTACAACCCTATGCTGGTGGTTGGTCTCTTGGCTCCCTCGATCCAAAGAAGTCTGTGATCTGTCTTTGCGACTGTCGTACTCCATGTCTCCCCAACAGACTGTCTCTATGTCGGTGTAGCTCAAGTAGATATAAGCCAAGGCATCTCTGGTCCTGATACCTCATGACTCTATCTAGGGGTCCAAAACCCTCCCTAAATAAGCAATGGAAGCGCCCTCGTATCTCATAATACACAGTGCAGTGGCATATGTAGTGTAGCTCTGTCTCTAGCTCTCTACCGCATAGTTGACATATCCTAGACTCTGGTGGTATCCCTCTGAATCTACCCGTCTCAATCTCCAGCTGGTGTGAGGATGTGCGAATCTGACCAATAGCACATCGCAGACCATGAGATAAATGAGTGTCCATGTAGTTCGGACGAGTCACAAACCCATCCCCTGAAAGTTGGAGAAGGTGCTCTTTGTAGAAAGCCATCTTCGTGCCCAATGTCACATCATTGAGAGAGAGCTGAGAGAGAGAGAGAGAGAGAGAGAGAGAGAGAGAGAGGCTCTATGTCACAAACTGCTTACATGTCAAGCCACTGAAAAACCAGAGGGTTCTTGCGGAGTGGCTCAAGGACAAAAGGGGTTAATACTTTAAAATCCTAACCTACCAACTTGCAGAACATTGGCCGAGGGGCCTAAACCCTCAGTAAAACAGGACACTACACACACTCATATTGTGTGAAGACATGATGACGTGGCATGTTGAAGGTGGCAACACAAGATGCAATGAAGAAAAGAACTGGCTCGTAACCCGGTGGACACCTCAACTCTAATCTAGAACCCCTGCAATGCCACATACATGAGCAAGGCACCTACTAAGGTAGATAGAGACAGGACATCTGAGAATGAGAATGAGAGAGAGAGAGAGAGAGAGAGAGAGAGAGAGAGAGAGAGAGAGAGAGAGAGAAATGAAATGAAATGAAATGTTATATTAACATCTTCAAAAGGCCATAATGACCTATGAGACCCGAAAGTTACAAAGTGAGAGAGAGAGAGAGAGAGAGAGAGAGCTAAGAAAGGCTCTATGTCACAAACTGCTTACGTGTCAAGCCACTGAAAAACCAGAGGGTTCTTGCGGAGTGGCTTAAGGACAAAAGGGGTTAATACTTTAAAATCCTAACCTACCAACTTGCAGAACATTGGCCGAGGGGCCTAAAACCTGAGTAAAACAGGACACTACACACACTCATATTGTGTGAAGACATGATGACGTGGCATGTTGTACAGCTGGCCCGCGAATTGGGAACGTGTTGGTGATGTGGCATTGTGTACGGACAGCCCACCTGGATGCTAGCTTTTGGGCCAAAATCTTTTTAACTTTAGTGCTTTTCAAGTAAGATGCTTTTGATTTTGGACAAGGGCCTTTAAATATGTACTAAGAGCGCTCTCTCTCTAGAATTCTACCCGCGGGAGATGCAGAGTAGAGCCCCGAGTGTTGTTGTCACAATCTTGGTCACCCCCAAGACGAGAATCCGACACGACATATGAGAGAATCATTTAAAATACTTCAAAACTTTAAAATCACGGTTCCAAATCTCAGACCATGACTGCCAACAACATATTTCGTAATCACATCTAGATTTATCCCGGACCTCACTAATGTCGAATTAACTAATCCTTATTGCGATCGTATCTATAGAGATTTTCGACTCAAGCACTGTCGTGTGCGAGTAATCATTCGAAGCACTGTCGTGTGCGAGTAATCATTCGCCTCAAGCACCGTCGTGTGCAAGTAATCATTTCTTGTGAGAGTGCACATCTGCGGAAGAGCGTGCACGAGAGAGAGAAATGAAATGAAATGTTATATTAACGTCTTCAAAAGGCCAAAGTGACCTATGAGACCAGAAAGTTACAATGTGGTGGATCTGATACAAAGTCAGAGTCAAAGTAACAAGATGACAACAAAGACAAAAATGAAATGACAAATGCCACAATAAAATACTATGGAATCCTAAACTACTAGGTGTGAACAGCAGCTAGCTAGGATATCTAGATCATAAGAGATCCAGCATCGATCGCTGGCGGATCTCATCAATCTCCTCCATGGTCACACAGAGAGAGAGAGAGAGAGAGAGAGAGAGAGAGAGAGAGAGATGAAATGAAATGAAATGTTATATTAACGTCTTCAAAAGGCCATAGTGACCTATGAGACCAGAAAGTTACAAGGTGGTGGATCTGATACAACGTCAGAGTAACAGAATAACAAAGCCACAGTACAAAACAAAGATATATACTATGGGATCCTAGATTGGTCGATGTAAACTAAGCAAAAAAAAAACTAAGCTAAAACTAAGCAAGAAATGGGCGGCTTGTTGGGATAGCTGAATCACAAGAGATCTAGCATCGGTCGTTGGCGAATCTCATCAATTTCCTCCATGGTTAGTAGTCTAACCGGGCGTCGTGCATGTCTGGCTAGCGTGCTCCGAATCTTATGATGTAGCCTCCGTCGATGCTGTGTAGTCCTCCGCAGTCGTGGGCGCCTGGATTTCCCCAGTTCAATCGCTCGGTCGATCAGTGTGCCTCTGGTGTGGGACGAGGGGGAGCTCCGCTGTGGGAGTGGTTCTTGCGGCTGTCCCATGTCTGCTCTGAAGAAGTCTGTGATCTGTCTTTGAGACTGGCTAGCCTCGCCATTCACCAGGCTATCTCTATGTCTGCACAGCTCGAGCAAGAACAAACCCAGGCATCTCTAATCTTCGTATCCCATGACTCTTGAGAGTGGTCCAAAACCCTCTCTGAACAAGCAATGGAAGCGGCCTCGTATCTCGTAGTAGACGGGGCAGCGGCATGTATAATGCAGCTCTGTCTCAGGTTCCATGTCACACAAGGGGCATGTCCTGGCCTCTGCTGGTACTCCGTTGTATCTCCCAGTCTCAATCCGCAGCCGGTGAGAAGATGTGCGTAACTGGCCAATAGCGCATCGTATCCCATGAGACAAGTGGGTATCCATGTATTTGGGTCTCGTCACAAAACCATCTTCCGTAAGCTAGAGAAGGTGGTCTCTGTAGAAAGCCATCTTCGTGCCCAATTCCTGTGCTGGTTGTATCCATGTCCTCCTGGTGTCTAGCTGGGTCAGGTCTTGGCGGATGAGCTTTGTGATCTCTGACTGTGTGAGTGAGAGATGGTGCATCCAATGAGTACTGGAATGGTGGCAGTCTGTCTATGCTGGACCCATGCGTCTGAAATCATGATGTCATCTCCCCATACCAGCACGTTGTAGCTCCTTGTATGGCTAACTGTCGAGAGGACTCAAGTGCTATGCGAGCATATCTGTCCCTAGGAAGTTCCCATGTGCGGTTTATGAAGGAGATCGATCTGGTGAGCGCCTCCACCACTAGTGGGGGGGGCGCTAGCTCTGCTCGGATAATGGCCCATGGTACTGATGCCTTGGCTCTAATGAGCCGCGAGATCATAGAGACGAGAGGTTTTTCCATGTTCCCCCATCCGTCTGTGCGACCCGGCCTCCCGCGGTGATCCAATGAAGGTCCCCATATCTCAGCTCCATAGAGCAATGCTGAAGCCACCAAAGTGTCAAAGAGCCAGAGCTTCATCCGGGGCTCTTGAAACTGAACCTGCGAACACATCTTCTCCAATCTACCCAATGCTGCGTGGGCTCTAGTCAGTCTGGTCTCTGCTGCGTGGTCTGAGTGAGAATGCAGGTCCGCTAAAAACCACTCCAAGGTAAGTGTAAGCGTCTGTGTACTCCACAGTCTCCTAGCCGTATGTGAATGTAGGTGCTGACCTCCTGATCCACTGTGGGGTGGTATTAAACACCATAACCTTGGTTTTACCAAGGTTGACAGACAAACCACTTTCGTGGGCAAACGTATGCAAAGCATCCAATTGACGTTGCATTCCCTCTGGGGATTCGAAGATCAACACTATATCATCAGCATATAACAAAAGTGGAATCCATGTCCCTGCCAACTGTGCACCTCTATCCCCATCGCTCTCAATGTAGTCGGAAACCTCATCCACACACATACCGAAAAGAGTAGGAGAGAGCGGGCAGCCCTGCTTCACCCCAATAGTGGAGTGGACCGGTGTAGAAAGTCCCTCCGGGGTGCGTACATGCCCTACTACTGATCTGTATAATGCCATGATCCCCCAAATGAGCTCTGTGGGTACTCCCATTTCCTGTAGTCTGCGCATCAATCTAACTCTGGGTACTGTGTCAAAAGCTTTGCGGAAGTCCACAAAGCTACAATAGATCCGTCTCCCATGAGATCTGCCTTCCTCGATGATGGCCCTGAGTGTCAAGATATGGTCAAGAGTAGAGAAGCCTCTCCTAAACCCTGCCTGCCCAGTTGCACGCATTCCTTCCCTCTCTACCCATCTACTTAGTTGTTGCTCAAGAATGGATGCATACAAGCGTGCCAGTGTGTGCCCAATCATAATAGTGCGATAATTCCCAGGCTCCATGGGGTCTCCTGACTTGAAGATAGGTACGATCGTGGATAGGCTCCAAGTGTCCGGCAGGCCCTCACCCATGGCACGGTTAAACATAACTGCTAGAAGCTCTGCTAGTAGGTCTTTGGCATGCATGAAATGCTCAGCGACTAAGCCTTCATGGTCATATGCTCTCCGAGTCCTCATCCTGTCAATAGCTTTCTTCACCATCTCAGCCGGTGAAAAAAACACGTGTGTGTGGGCATGGATCGGGGGGGTTGGGGAGGGGCGGCTGTCCAGGTACTGTGTACAAAGATGATGCGTATTGACCCCAGGTCTCTGTGGAGGAAATCGCGGGGGGGGGGGGGGGGGGGGGGGGGGGGGGGGGGACTACTTATGAAAGAGCCCCCACGCCTCACGCGAGTCCTGACTCAAGAATAGCTGATAAAGATCCTGCTCGAGTCGAGCCAAAAAAGCCCTCTTCTTCCGCTGCACCAGGTGTCGGAAGTCAATCTGTGACTGTCTGTGAGTGACGTCCCCCAAAAGCACCTCCCTCTGAAGTCTAGCTCTAGTCTGGCGGCACTCCTCATTGTACCAGCTGTTCTGAGGCATGCTCCCTGATCGGCGGCTCTCCTGAGGCTGGGTGTGTGGGTATGCTTCTACTGCAGCATCATGTAATGTCTGTGTCAGTATAGTAGTTAGCTCCTCCAGAGGTCGCCCCGGGTCCTCAGTGCATAGGCGTTTGTAGATCCCGTCCATATATACAGAATCCGTCTCCCATGTGAATGTGTAGCGAGTGGGGGTTGCTACCCGTGGCCTGTGTGCTACACTGAACTGGAAGGAGATGGTCATCGACACCAGAGCATGATCCACTGCCACCCCGACCGGTCTGGGCCCAACTGTGAGATCCTGGATACTAGAGATGAGATTCGGCTGTGCCATGACATAGTCCACTGTGCTGGCTCCATGTCTGTGTGGGAAGCATGTAAAACCTCCCGCAGCAGGAAATCTCTGTAGGCCGTTCAAGATGGCCAATCCATGTGCGGTGCCCATGTCTATCAAGTGTGGCCCATACTCAGTATATTCCACATCGTGTGATAGTCTGAACAGGCCCGTTTCTACAACATCTAGCTCTCTTAGCATCTCCTCTGAAGTATCATAAAACATTGCCTGGTGATGGGCAGTCCTAGCATTGAAGTCCCCTAGGATGATAATGTCACCATCCCTAGAGAACTCCCATAAGTCATCATCCAAAATAGAGAAAGGGGACTGTCCTCTGGGTGATGCATAGACTGATGTACTCGGGGGAAAGTAGCAAATAGCTAGGTAGAGATATCTGCCTATCTCTGCTTTCAATCTCACCCACATGTATCTAGCCTGCTCATCCCTGCGGGCTATATGTATCAGTGGCTGCAGATCCTCTCTAAATAACACTGCCACTCCCCCCGAGCCCCGCTCTCTGTGCTCTGAGCGTGTCTCTTGTATGTGAGCCGTCTCCCACTTGTATCCACTGATGTAAGGCATGGATTGCCTAGGGGCCTGGTGTGTCTCAGAGTAAAAGATGATGTCTCTTCCAGTAAAGCTATCCTCAAAAGCATCCACATCAAGACGCATAGATCCATTACAGTTCCAGGCAACCACTTTGAGTGTGGTCCCATAAGTCTCGCACCGTCATGTGGAGCGTCGCTCTAGTATTACCACTTTTCCATCTCGGTAAAAGACAATCTTGCCTTTTCCCCTTGCCACTCTAATCTCCGGCATTACTTCCTGCATATGAGCGATCTGCGAGAGGGTGAGATCATCCCCGAGAAAGATGCCAGTCTCTTTAAGAGTTGGTCTTTTCTTCAAGAAGGACTTCTTCGCTTCCATGGAGGGAAAACGGAGGATGAGTGCTCTTTCTTTTGAGGTTTCTCGACTGCTTCCATTTTTCTTTGTTTTGCCCACTCTCCATGCCCTTGTGTGCGTCGGCTCATGAACCCCCATCAAGGCTGTGAGTTCTTTTACTTCTTCATCCACATTGCCTTTGTCTTTAAGACCGCAAATTCTCACATGTAAAGCGCACACCCGTCTTCTTTGCTCCTCCTCTAGTGTTTGATTGATGATAGTGGGTGTGGATGTGGGCGTTATCTCCTTTCCTTTTCCTTTCTTGGCCACCTTGATCCATTTCTCGGCTTCATCCGCCTTCTGTTGAGTTTTGGTAAGAACATCCACCCAAGAAGTCGTCATTTCTTTGTGTTGCTCTTCTCCCTCTTTGATGGCCCGTACTTGCTCCTTGATCGTGTTGATTTCTTCAATTACTGAGGGTTGCAGTTCGCCCTCTTCCAGTGTGTTTCTTGATCGTGCTTCGGCGAGACCTTTCTTAAGTGACACAATCTCTTCCTCTTGAGTCGTGACTCGGTCTTCCAGCGTACTTATCTTGCTCTCTTGGATCAACATGCGTCCTTCGAGCATGTTTATTGTGCCCAAGAGATTGCGGTTCATCTTGGTAATGATCTCCGTCATTTCCTCTTTGCACTTTTGAATGGCATCCTCTAGGGGGTCGGCTTTATCGTTCAGCTTCCTCATGCTTGATCGCCGTCCGCAAAGGAGTCACTAAACATACGTGTGTACCCACACTAGCAGCAGGCGTGGCAGCTGGGCGAGTGGGGGAGCGTGAGGCGGTGTGGCAAGGGAGGGGCAATGATAGATTACAGATGAGAGAGAGAGAGAGAGAGAGAGAGGGGGGGGGGGGGGGGGGGGGGGGGGGGGGGATTTTTTTTATTTTTTTTTAAGGACTTCCTACGCGTAGGAGAAGGGGGGGGACATCTTAAGCGTAGAAGAAGGGGGGGGGGGGGACATCTTACATGTAGAAGAAAGGGGGGGGACATCCTACGCGTAGAAGAGAAGAGGGCAGCACTTCGAGAGGCGTGAAGCGGGGAGAGGCGCGTGAGCAGGGGCGGGGCTGCAGGCGGAGCGTGTGAGGGGGGGGGCGGGGTTGCAGAGGCAGTGCGAGGGGGGGCGGGGCAGTGCAGGGGGGGAGAGAGAGCGGGAGCACGGCAGGGCGCAAGGTTGCGGGAGCAGAGCAGGGCAGGGCGCGCGAGCAGGCACGGGGGTGCGGGGCAACGAGCAGGCGCAGGGGCTGCGGGAGGAGCGCGAGCAGGCACGGGGGTGCAGGGCAGCGAGCAGGCACGGGGGCTGCACAGAGAGAGAGAGAGAGAGAGAGAGAGAGAGAGAGAGAGAGAGAGAGAGAGAGAGAGAGAGAGAGAGAGAACAGACACAGAACTCAGAAGAGACAAGGTGATAGAATAGTAAGGCTGGCCATTCCATATCACTGTGGGGAGAGAGAGAGAGAGAGAGAGAGAGAGAGAGAGAGAGAGAGAGATGGTGGAGGGGGCGATCAATCCCCCCATGACTACCATGAGCAGAAGACCCAATAACAATGACCAGATGATCTCTGTGTGATGAGATGTGGGAGTGGGTACCCCCTTGGGCCCATATATAGGTGCCCAAGGGGAGGTAGGGCAAGGCCTGATAAAAATCCCCACGACCCAACAGAAAAATGAAATATATGAGGGCGTCTGGACAATGATGCAACCTAAATGCATATGCAAAGGGTGGCCAGCCCGGAGGCACACTAGCCGTACATGTATGCCCTAGATCTATGAAGCAGCAGAGTGGTGTAAGTCTAACACCCCCTCTCAGCATCGGATGCTGAACAAACCGCATGAAGCCGAAGATGTGAGGCAAATGATGAAGATGTCTGCTGCGATGTCCACTGAAGGACAATACTCCAGCAAACTCCGCGAGTGTAGCAGCAGTCTGGGGTGTCCTGACACCAAGATCTCCATGGTAAAGTGTCGTCACGAGCAGTGTAGCAAACTGTTGTACTTCGTCGATACACGGTGAAGATACTACGTGAAGGCCCCAAACTGAGTGTGAAAACAACTCCTTGTCGTAAAAAAAGTGCCAATAGACCTACAAGTGTCCTGCCCAATAGAATATGTGGTGTCTGTAGTCAAACTGTCTCGAGAAAACGAGGAAGCCCAACAACCGTCATGAGAATGACCGGAAGCTTGTCAATGCATGAACCTGCAACCAAGTGTGGCCAGGTGGCTAAGCTGTGTAAAACTCCAGGAAGGCCAGATGTAGCAATCTGCACTGTAATCGTCCTCCGAAACAAGGAAAGCCAGACTAAACAGTCTACACTGTAGAAGCTAGCGTAAGCTGCACTAGTAACTGAGAGACCGCACGGACCACCACCGGATCGTGTCTTGTCAGTAGGTAGGGTAATCCAAGATGAGGGGAAAACTAGACTCAACAGTCTGCGTTGTGAAGGGTCTCTAAGAAGGTGTGGTCAGACCAAGTTGTCTGCACCGTAATCATCCTGTATGAAGAAGGGAAGCCAAACTAAGCAATCTGCGCTGTGAAGATCCTCTAAGAAGAGGAAAGGCTAGACCAATCTGTCGGCGTCGTCTTGCCTGTATCTCCTGCCTCCGATTCTCCGGTGTCAACCAAAACAGAATCCGCGCCAACACCACCACCAAACCGCATCTCGGTGTGGCTCTCAATGTGAATGAGCTGGGAGTGGCCTATTGCTCAGGTCAGGGGATAAGTCTGTTGTAAGGTTACGGAGGGTGAGTGTAAGCAACTCTGAAGGTAGCAATCCAAATAATCAGGAGTGTAGAAGAGCAACTGCACACCATCCAAGCCAAACTCCGAGTGACTCTGAATGTAGTTGCAGGATGCTTGATCTCTCGCATCTCGTGGGCAAACTCTCCAAGAGAGTCCAAAGCACTGAAGTCCCACTCCAGTCTGTAGATCCAAGCAATGAACCTGTCCAAGAAGAGATCTGAGATCCTATCCCGAAGTCCATGTAGATGCTCCTGTGTAAGCAAGTGATCTGACGTGTTGAGGTCAAGTGGTAAGTGTCTGTCCACCCAAAATGGTGGTGTCGTCTCTGGGAATGTCGGAATCCCATATGCCATGAGCATGGCCATATCTCGTGTAAGCTTCTCTGATGAGTGCATAGGTGTGTGTCCATAACAAACAACAAGTCACCACCCCTCTGGAGTGCGCAACCACCGAATGATGGCTGGAATGAATGGATCTCCCAAGGATCAACGCCCGTAGATGATCAAGCCGATGTCGAAGATACCGTGTACTGCAGCAATCACTAAAAGACCGCATGGACCACCATTGGATGGAGTCCTAGCAGGAGGTAACTTCATCCTCTGTGAAAAACACAAACCATGTGGTTGTTGTCCACCCAAAAACGCAACTGCGAGGTGATGAAAACGCTGTTGTCCAGCGAATTTCAGCGTGCTCGTACGTACGCTCCTGACAAGGTCTGGAGCAGTGCAGAGGGTGTAGGGAGGGCAAGGAATCAATGTCAACCCCGAGAGGGCTGAAGACAGAAAAAACAGCAGGTGTATGGCTGAATCTGTAGATCTGAAGAGGATTCTTGTCTGCAAGGCACCGGATGCCGAGCCGGTGGGGCAAATATCTGAGTGGGCTGATGCTGGCACTGCTCCCCTCTGCTGAAAACGCAAGGTTTTCCACCAAAAATGCAGGTGCTCCCCAAAAACGCAAGAGTCAGCAAAAAACGCTGATGGATTGGAGGGGTTTTCCGACGACGAAATTGCCCAGAAAGTGGAGCGTTGGCAGCCAGAAGCAAAAACGCTGGCCTGATCTGGGAAAAACATTGATGCTTTCAAAAAAGGCTGGCTGATTTTTCTTCTTGGGAGGAGAACCCGTTGCCGGTAGTGGAAGCGCCCCTGACCATGAAGAGTCTGAAGCTGTTGATACCATGTGAGAGTGCGCGTGTGGAGAAGAGAGAGAGAGAGAGAGAGAGAGAGAGAGAGAGAGAGAGAGAGAGAACACAAACGCCAGAGATGGTGAGGGGTCAGTCCCCCCCCCATGACTACCATGAGCAGAAGACCCAATACACAATGATCAGATGATCTCTGTGTGATGAGATGTGGAAGTGGGTACCCTTATAGGTGCCCAGGGGAGGTAGGGCAAGGCCTGATAAAAATCACCACGACCCAACAGAAAAATGAAATATATGAGGGCGCCCGGACAAAGTGGGCGGCCGGCCAAGAAGTGGGCGACCAGAGAATGATGCAGCCTAAATGCATATGCAAAGGGTGGCCAGCCCGGAGGCACACTAGCCGTACATGTATGCCCTAGACTTGTGAAGCAACAAAGTGTTGTAAGCAACATTTCCGGGGATCCCAATCTTGCTTTTTCTCTGCTACTTCCGCATTTTCTCTTCCTCACTAGAACTAGAGGACGGCGAACTATCGCAATTCTCTGAAGACGAAGAAAAATCTGAGTCATCCTTGAAACGAGGACGCTTCTTGGATCTGCCTGCCACCTCAAAAGTCGACTTCCGACCCAAATAACCCGGGAAATCCGTTGATGTCCTCTTCTTCCAAGAGTGATTCAAGCCTTTCATTATCTGGTTCATCTTCTTGTCAAGCTCTGTCCAGTTGCGAGTACAGTTTCCGCTTTCCTGCACTCGTTTGTCCTTTCAGCTTTCTTCCCCATCAGAGAGGAGAATCGCATCGTATACAATGATGAACTGCGTATTGTATCTGAGGTAACTTCATCGGAACTGAGAGTGAAACCGTAGCTGATCTGTCTGGAACACCACCCGAGAGAATATCACCCCTCTAAAAGTGAATCAGGAACAAACATCCAGCAGAAAGAAAAACACACATCAATACTAAGACTGCAGCTAACACGGCAAGATCAAGATAAGATCCTGCTCCCAAGCTAAACAAGAGAAAAACAAGGTACTATCGAAAGCCACCAAATAGATTGTCAATCCTGTTCGCTGAACATGGAACCACAAGAACGGTATGAAAGTAGTCCCAGAAACTGACTCCCAAGCTGGATCCGTATCCCCCTCTAAAGGGAGAACACCCGAAGATAATTCTCATAGTTCTCCAACAGTCTCTGCCTGTGTAACTGGATCCGCAAAGATAGGTGAATCCAAAAGGAAAATAATATGCCTGTGGAACCTGGAACGAAATCTAGAACCAAGGAAACTGTCTCCCCTCTTTGAAGAATGCCAGCTAAGTGTAAATGGTTCCTAGTCCGAAAGGACTACTATCCACCTGTACAAGATTGTCACAAGACGGGCATCACCTGCCAATAGAAAAGAATAGACTGAACAGACTTTTAGCACTTCAATAACAACTGCTCTCCGAACCACTTTGCTCGATCGAGAGAAGGCGATCGTAGAGCAAGCAACACTCAATATTCAACGGCTTTGGGCAAAACATGGCATTTCCCTCATTGCCGACGGGTGGAGCGATACAAGGAATAGCTCTATCCATGGCCTCGTCGCATACTCGAGTGAAGAGATGTACTTTGTGCACTCTCATGATGCCACCGAGAGTGGCAAGTCCGCCGATGTCCTCTCTGCAGAGTGGACAGCAGCCATAGAAACGATCGGTGAGCAGCACGTGGTGGCCTTTGTCACAGATGGGAAGGCATCAAACACGGCAGCAGCAGCTATTGTAGAGGGTCACTATCCGCGTGTGTGTGTGTGTGCTTTTGCATGGCACACTGCTTGAACAACTTTCTAAGAGACATCGGCAAGCTAGACTGGATTGCTCCACTCATTGCTGATGCAGTGAAGATTGTTACTTTAATCAACAATCACAACTTGGTTCGGAGTGAGTACCTTAAGAGGTCGAGCGGCAAAGTGCTTCTAAAGTATTCAGACACCCGCTTCGCATTCAACTTTCTTCTTGTGCGTAGGCTGTCTGAATGTCAAAATGCGGTCCGACAGGTCTTCATCAGTGATGAGTTCACCACCTCCCCCCATGCAAAGCCACTCGCAGGAATTTTGTGCAAGGATAAGCCAGAGGATCTTGAGTTCTAGAAGGAGCTCAAGAGTCTAGATGCACAGGTAAAACCGATGGTTCATTTGCTTCAAGTTTTGGATGGCATGGACCCTTGCATTGGCAAGGTTTATGAGGCAATGAACCGCATGATCGAGCAGCTTGCACAGCTTGAGGCGAACGCAGAGCGATATGAGGAGATCCATGCGCTTTGCAACTCGAGGTGAAATTCATATGCCTCTCCTCTACACGGGGTAGCGTACATGGTGGATCCAGAGTTCCAAGGTACAGGGCAAGAGACAGATAGAGAAGTCATGAACCAATTTACAGAGATCTTAAACAAGATGGTTCTAGAAAGAGATGGGCGACGCATTGTCAGAGATCAGTTGAGACAGTACAGAGAGATGCGGGGGTCATTTGGCAATCTAGATGCTTAGATTGATCGCAGGAAGATAGCTTCAGTGCTATGGTGGGAGGACTATGGCTATGATGGCCCTGAGCTTCAGGCATTGGTGATCCGTATTCTCAGCCAATCAGTTAATACCTCATGCTTGGAGCAATTGTGGAGTACATTTAGCCACATTGCTTCCAAGAAGAGGAATCGGCTTGGAGTGGAGAAGGCAAATGATCTTGTCTTTGTCATCACAAATTTGAAAATGCTTTGCAAGAGTGCAAGTAAAAAGACAGATCCTTTTACATAGTGGGAGATGGAGCAAGAGGCTCCTCAAGCAGGTGGAGATGCAGAGCCACCGACACCAGGTACTTCATCCATGGCTGTGGTCGAGCCGGGCCTAGAGCTCGATGATGAGGAATGGGAGGATGTGCATGATGTACAACCGGCTACTACAAATTGAGAAGCTTCTCAAGCTAGTGGCTCTTGAGTCTTGAGGCTCGAGAGTTGTGACTTTAGGACTTCCATTATCCTTACCTTTTTGTATGGCTGCTTGAGCCTTGCCCTCTTTGACATTTGTAGCTACTAGCATATATATATATATACCTTCATAAGTTCAGAATAGTTTGAACTCACGAATTATAAGACAGAACAAAGAACTCATAAAGCATTCATAAGTTCAGAATAGTTTGAACTCACGAATTATAAGACGGAACAAAGCACTCATAAAACTATAAAACCAAGGGACACAAAAAAAGAAAAGAAAAAACAAAAACAAACAAACAAAGTAACTAAATCACTTTGTTTGCTACGAAACAAAACTAGATAAAACAAAACATTATTAACTTAAAAATGTTTTTAGAAAAGGCATACGTAAAATAAGTTGACTCAACTTAATTGAATTAAAACAAGTACTCAACTTTAAGCAAAAAAGGATAAGACATCTTAAAAACTTAATCCTAGAAATCAAACAACTTCTAAAGATACACATTCTTAAGTCCTTAGGTAAGCTAAATACGAAATCGAAAAATGAATACTACTACAAACCTACGAAGAGCAAAGATCCAAACTTGACAATATGTGACCTCAACTTCGCTGCTTGTCCAAACAGGAAGAAAAAGATTATCACCTTTATCATGCATAGCTTGAACAATAGCTATGACATCCCTACTCACGTCGTCAGTGCCCAAGAGTAGGTGCACGTTTGTATAGAGGTCATTCATGCTTTGAACGTACTCTACAAAACCAACGAACTGAGTTTCTATCACCCTCCGGAGGTGATGGGCATACTCAACCATGATAAAGGCTAGCATTTGTCAAGCTATAGTAAAAATACTAGAAGCGCTAAAGATCAAAACAACAACATATGGTGTTATTAAGTTAAACAATAAGTGGGCTTTTTAGCTCCCCACTTCTATTGAATTTACTACTGATTATCTTGAACATTTCAAAGGAAGAAACATTAAAAATAAACTTACTACGATGCAAAAATGAACGAACGTTTTTCATAATTCTTTTGAATGAGTATCCTTTTTTAACCAGCAAAGACATATGGTGGCAAGATTGAACAACAAAAGCAAATTTACTAGAACAAAGACGAGAAAATCTAAATAGTTGAGAACAAATGACACCGTACTTAGCTAAAAGAGAAATGTTCGAAGAAATGTGAGGCATACGGATGATATTTAGATTGGCATATTTTGGTTCAAGGCGATTATCATAGATATCTACTTCTAACCCCAAGGGAATCTTAAAATAAGGTCTAAAAAGGCACAACAATCACTATTTGTGGTACAGTTAAGTTCACAAAACTCCTTAGGATAAATTCCTTCGTCTACAGAACTCGAATTCAAGTACATATAATCTTGAAAAGAAGGAACATCGGGAACAAAAAGATCATCTACAAAGCGTCTTACATTGCATAACTTGTGCAAAACTATTGGGCAAGTGTTAGCAAGGACAAGACGCTCCATAAAATCAAACTCATAAGTAAAAAGATAGAAATTAGCAAGAAAAACAACACGATTGGTGCCCATAGGAATACCAATTGTTTGCTTGAAAAGAGAGTCGTCGATGGTTATATATAAATTGTCCAAAAGAAAATATAACCAAGATATGATGTCAATGTCATCTACAATCCTGATGAATCTCTTTCTTCCTTTGTCTACATCTACATTCTTACTTTTCAGCCATAAGAAGTCAAAGTTCAAGGCTGACTTTTCTACTAGCAATGCCTTGTACCTATCCTTCTCAAGCATCTTTATGGTATTTGTCACCTTTAGTCTTTTGGTATTGTGGTCACTGGTTTGGCCCCCCTTGTAGTCTCGTTATGGAATATGTCACCTTTGGTTTTTTTGTAGCCCTTCGGCGGGCCTTGTTAGCCAAAATTAAGCGAAAAGTGTTATCTCTGACTTCTACTCTTGCAATTATTTGAGAGCTCTAATCTGTAATTATATGTGTTATTGTGTATGGGCATTGTATTTGTTCAATGTTGTGTATGTACCATCATCCATGGCCGCGGCACCGCACATCCCAATCAAGTCATAATAAGGTTCAATGGTCTTCGAATCGTGTTTTTTGTGGGTATTAGAGTCAAAGGACTCTAGTACTACTTGTATTCAAACACATAACGCTAAAAATAGCATTATTTAAGTGTTTTTTAAGCCTCCCATTCCGCGCCGTTCAAGGGGAGGACCCCTTCCCGTTCCCCTGTTCCGCAGGGAGGCCCGTCGCCGTTCCCGTTCCGCGTTTAGGGTAACTATGGTCTGTGTCACAAACTACTGACGTGTCAAGTCAGTGAAGAGAAGAGTCAATCTTCAGATCACGGCCGAGGGGCCTAAACCCTAAGAAGAACAAGCAACAACATCGTTAGGAAAGGACTAGGTGATGGGTATTCCTGATGCGTCACAATGTGGGTGACGGGTGCATTGGAAAGGGGATATCCATAGTCGAGAGAAAATTCCGAACTGTGTTAGAATTGTGCACAAGGAGAAGCAAGCACATGAATGAAGATGGATTCAGAGGAAACTTTGAGGAAAAACGGATGCTTTTTGAGAAAGTGGGTTGCTTTTCGGAAAAGGAGATGCTTTCCCGCGAGGAAGTCTATGTCTGCATTGCAACTGTGCATGTGATTGCATCCAGGGACGCCTGGAAAGTTCTGTGAAAGCATTGTTTTTAACTTATAAGGTTTTATTGAGTTTTTCGACAGATTCATACCATTTTTAAAAGGTGACCGGCCGTCCACTTAATAAATGGACAGCCATCTGATAAATAAGGCAACAAATCAACCAACGTTTTCTCTCTCTCTCTTTTTCTGGCAGAACAGCGCAAAAGAAAAAAAAAAAACGGCCGCAACCTCTACGTGAGCAGCCTGCGTTCAGCTATTTGTGCACGTGGCCAGGAGCTATAAAAGCATCACATGCCCTCACTCAGAGAAGAAGGTCAACTCTTGCAAGAAGAAGATGTTGCTGCAAATTTCATCCGCAAAGAAGACGTTGCCAGTGATGCCCATGGCTGCCCCAAGTGTACCAGATGTCGCCAAGACCCAATGCACCAGTTCCCTCGCGAAGAAGTGCCTACGGAGCGTGTTTCCATCGCGACAAGTTGCTGTTTTTCTCTGTTTTCAGCCCATAGACATCGTAGACGGGGCTGATTTACAAGAAGGAACCCGAGAACACACCTCTTTTGTGTGTAGGATTGGAAGAGAGGATTTTCCATGTAAAGATCTCTTCCAGGGAATTGCTTTTCGAGAACCAAGTTGCCTTTCGAGTGTCGAGACTTTGAAGGTAACGATTTTCATGTTATGATCTCTAAGTATTTGTTTGCAGGTGTACTTCCTCTTAGCGAGGGAGTAGGAACAGAGGAAGGTATGAGCCTCTGCAAGAGAAAGCGCTCTAAGGAACTAGAGCCAAATCAGCCCAAGGGTTTTGTACCCAAGTTTGGGAAGCAGATCCACGGATCGAAGGGAGGTAGACTCTCGAGATGTGATCCAGAAGTTGGGAAGGACTTCGTGTCCAGGAAAGCGGAGTTATTCTGCAGGAAGAGGACTCGGGAAACAGAGTCGGAAAAGAGTTGCAGGGATGAGTCTGGAAGGTGATATCTAGAGGCGAGAACCTTGATTCTTGAGGATTTGGAATAAGGAACGGAAGTTTCTTGGAATAGGGTTTTGCCCTAGGAATAGGAAGCCGAGGCTTCCAGGAACCATCAAGTCTTATTCTAGAATGAACGTGGTAATACGTTCGTTTCAAGTGTTTGTATAAACTTCTCCTCAGTGATAAAGATACTATTACGAGGGGGGACCAACCCATCTTCTGGTCCCCAGTACTGTGTTGATCTTCTCACTCTCTCTCTCTCTCCCTTTATCTATTTCTCTCTATATACTTTGGCTTCAGTATTAAGTGATAAATTCTATTTATCCGAGTCTATTCTATAAAACTGCATATAGACTCAGAAGAGCACATATACTCCTATTGTTGTAACTTGCTTCCTTAAAATCTTCATCAAAAATTGTCCTTGGTACTTGTGCTGAAGAGAACATACGCACCACTGAACTGTGCAATCAATATCCAATACACAACATAACTCCAATACTCAAACGGAGAGTAAAGGAACCCGCTTGGGGAACAAGCCCGTGAAGGACATTGGGGCTGATTTGTAACTGCAAGGGAAGAAACTGCTATACTAGCCAGCCGTGGCCAAATCTGTACACCTGAAGAAGGGCTGCCCCCAAGGTTGGAGCTCTCCAAAGGGATCTATGGAAGAAGCATCCGAATGTTGCTGACTGAGGAGTAGGAACAAAATGTCCCCACCAACTGTCGACACTACATGCAAACCTGTCATCCAAAGGATCTCAACAAATCTGTTGTCGATCATCAAGAAAAACTGCCCATAGAAGGTTGCAAACTTGTCCCGAAATTGGTGTTGACAAGCTCACAAGAAGTCGTAAATTGTCCCACAACTGGTACTAACAAGCTCACAAACGGGCAAAGAAGAGACCAAATCTATAGGGCCACACTACCACCGGGTAAAGGAGAGAACATGGAGAAAGGAGAAGTCCACACTCCAACTAAGTCTCCTCGAACTGTTGTCATTGTTGGCCAAGGGTCTGGCACCACATGCTCCACCTCTAAACCTCATCCAGGGAAGTCGTATGATCAAACAAGAAGTGGTTATGGAGATAAAAGTATCCCCTTCTGCCTGTCGAAGCCAACTCCAATACATGCCCCTTAACTGCTGCATACCGAAAGAACAAGAGTCAACTGAAGCCGGAACTGGAACTTCCATCCTTAGATGGAAAATGAAAAATCAAAGAACATCCTCTGCTTTAAGACGGAAAGAGAGCCCCCTCTGTCATCCATAATCCACAATCTGGTACAAGAGTGCAATTGAATCATCAACATGCTACCCATCGGATGGGTAGCTCCGTCGACAATTCCAAGAAAGACGCACATTTGCAACAGGCAAAGCAGCACAGACATAGAAACCTCCTGCAAAAGTGATGAAGAAGATCCCCTCCTGCTGTCCAAACACTTCTCTCTGAAGAAGAAGCTAGAAATGAATAGATCCCCCTCGATCCAACTACCGCATGCTTGCTCCCCTTACGAGAAGGCACGGTAACATGACTCAATCTAGGAAAACCAAAGCAATCCAGCACTGCTACACATCTTGAAGTCTCCAACGGGTTCCCCTCAGTGAAGAAAGGTCGGGGTAATCGAGCGTAAAGAGGGGGAAGTCGTAGACAAGGATCCAAGGCCTCCACATACCCAAAGCTGCCCCAAACTTGGAGAAAACCAGAAAAAAAAACAGCAAGCTTCTTCTCTCTCAATCGTGTCCAAAACCACACCGAATCAACCACATCCAAGCAAACAGGTGATCGTGTCACCACAGGGCCTTGATACCATGTCAAAGTGGCAGCAGAAGATGCAACGAAGACAAGAACCGGCTCGTGATCCGGTGGGTACCTCGACTCCGATCTAGAACACTTGCAATGCCAAACACATGAACAAGGCATGCTTGTGGAGAAGAGAGATCACTGAGGTAGAGAGAGACACGACATCTGAGAATGAGAGAGAGAGAGATCTGGGAAAGGCTCTCCATGCTGATAACTGCTCATACAAGTGACCAAGGGTGGTCCGGCATAGAACTGACATGCCCAATGGATAGACCCGAGGACCATAGTTACCAAGGAACGGATCTAGGAGGACTTGGAACGCCGGAACGGTGTTCCAGCCGGTTGAACTTGCCCGGAACGTCCCGGAACGGACGGGCGTTCTGACAAGCCAGACATTACTAGAACGGCCGGTCTGGAACGGGCCAGAACGACCGGAACAGGCAGCGACGGCCATAAACAGGCAAGAAAAAAAACGGTCATCTGAGCAGCCAACGATCATAAACGGGCATAAACAGCCAGCAGCATAGTTATAATTTACCTCCTCTTCCCCCCATTCCTTCACAAATGCATCAAGCCTCAAGGCTCTCTCTCTCCCTTGCTCTCAAGCCATGGTCTCGCCACTCGGGCCTCAAGCTCTCAACCTCTCTCTCTTGGGCTTGCCCTCAAGGCTCAAGCTCTCTCCCCCTCAGTCTCAACTTTCAAGAGGTGAAGCCTCTCTCTCAAGCTCTCTATCTCAAGCCTCTCTCTCTCAAACTCTCTCTCTCAAACCCTCAAGGATCAAGCTCTCTCTCTTTCACGAATAATCCATGGCTCCTTCTTGTCGTACAACCCCCTCCGTTCATGCGGGCAACACTCAACAGGCGAAGGAATGGTCGTGGTGGGATGCAGTGACCTCGGGAGGCACCTTGTCGGCAGCGGGAGGTTCTCGTGCATGGGCATGCAAGCTATGCTCTTACACGCGGAAAGGGAGGCATGGCAAATTGAGGGCACACTTTCTTCGAGTGTTAGGACATGAGGTGAGATTTTGCACCAACGTAACCATCGAGAAGAGGAAGGAGCTTGAGGAAAAGGATCGGCAAATCAACCATAAAGCCAAGCCCACACGCAAAGGTATCGACCCAAAGACCCTCATTTTCCCTTCTTCTCTACCCGGTGCCCGGTGCCGATGGATCTTCATCGGGTCCGATTCGTCGCCAAAGGACCCTTGCCAGCTCTTGGGACCCAAAGAAGAAGGAACAGGTGGATGCCGCCGTGGCCCGATTCTTCTATACGACCATATCCCATTTGCCGCGGCGAGGTATGCTTTATCGATCTTCTCTCTCATTTCTTCCATTATCGTCATCTCCGCCACTATGATCTCTAAAGTTTAAACTATGAATAATCAATTATGATTTATTATACTAACCTCTTCTATGTGTGATCGAAATAGGTCGGAGTATCGGAAAGTTATGGTGCAACAGATAGGGGAGTACGGCACCAGCTATGTGCCGCCATCTTTAGAGGCTCTCCAAACCACTTTACTCAATCGAGAGATGTTAGGTGCAGCGGAATGATTGTTTGTGCTTTGCTCAAGATGAGTGCTCTGAACTATGCTCAAGGTTCCTTTTAGTTCTTATGGAAGGGAGAGCCTTCCGTTCTTAATGGAAAGTGCTATGATCACAACAAAGTGAATGGACACTGTGCGTGCAAGTGTATGAGACTGAGAGATAGAGAGAGAAGAGAGATACGACACCAGAGACGTTGTAAAACCCTCCTCCGAAGGCCCCACTCTCGTCGGCGAGAGTGGTCTACTTTTGATTGCACAAGTGGTACAATGCGGATGCAATGGACTGATGCAACTTGGGACAATGCCGATGACGACGACGGTGATGACGAAGACGACTTTAGGGCTGAAATCTGTGGTCTTCTAACTGCTAAATTTCAAAGCTATTTCGGTGGCTGAAAATGACTGTTTTGACTGCGTTTTCGAGGGCTGAATTTAGGGATCCTCTGCAACCAACTAGGGTTGAATCTGCTACCATCTTCAAAGCTGAAAACGCTGCTGCATCTGATGAGATTGAGGCTGAAAACCAAAAACGCTGGGGCTGCCTGCTGGCCTTAGTGAAAACGCTGAAATTCTGGTACTGCTGGCGATGATCTGGAAAACGCTAGGACTAAGTGTTGATGGCGATCAAGCAAATCTGCAAACGCTAGGTATTGGGGAGGTGCTGAGGAAATCCAAAAACGCTGGGGTATCTGTGGCGAGGATTGAGACCAAAAACGCTAGGGTTGATGGGTTCTTGCTGAGAAGGTGTTTGTTGAACGGGGAGCTCCTGCTGCCTCTTCTGCCAGAAAGTGCTAACTTGGGTTTGCTTATATATTAACTTAGCAAAATTGCCCTACCTACTTTTGTTGGAAAGTCACTTAAAAATAATAAGTGAAAAATACCAAAAATAAGAAAAATAGGCTAAATGGACTAGAAAATTCCCCTAACTGAATCTGATGGATTCTGAAGGGAATACTGATGATCATGCTGTGTGCAACCGTGCAACCAGAGGATATGCATCTTCACTAAGTGACTGGGCATGCACGGTCTACGAATAGACTCACAAAAGTGCCATATCACTGCTAATCTAGACTTGACTAGACTGACTGAACCCTTGTCATGTTGTAGCTTGTCCACGGACACATAGGGTTGGATGTGTCACGTGACATCCCCTCCTTTTCAAAGTGAGGTACTGGTACCGAACTGTATGGCGTCGAGGGAGATCGCCAATAGCATCCGGAATCCTGGAAGGGACTCTTCGCCGGCCCACTCTGATGTGTGGGTCGAGCGGTACTTGAACTTCATAAAGGTCTGCAACGCTTGCTTCTTTGGGCCACGCCGAAAGCGACACAAAGTCTTCTGTGGCTCCTTCGATGCTTCAACTTCGTTGAGAGTCATGCTTCTTTCTTCTTCAAGAATCTCCATGGCTGAAAATTCCTGAAACCATTTCCAACACAAAAACATGAACATACCCATTCCATGTAAAGTGAGTGGAAAAAATCTTGTCTTCGCTATAGTCTATGTATGCAATGTAGATGAACATAGAGACGGAGAGACAACCCGTTCATCAAACACACGCAAACAATGAGATCGAAGCTTTCTTTTATGATCTAGAGCAATCAACTGTGGCAATTCACAACGGAAATGCCCGTGCTTGGTGCTCATACTGTTATGTGCTCGTTTGGCAACTGTGTCATGCCAAGGAAGAGACATAAATTGTGACTTCCTTACATGCATATTTCAGCTTTTCATGAAAAATCCGCATACATTCGTGCTCATCCATGAGAGAAACGTGCTCAACATACAATATGTCATGCCTAGGAAAAGGGATCACATAATGATGCTCACTAAAATACAGGAAACGGTCACAAATGAAACATTCGAACAATACGTGCGTATCAATCATGCGAACACATAATACTTCCTGTGAGGGTTCTTTGGACCTAGGCTCGAGAGCCAAGATCGGTTCTTCTTGAATAATCGAATCGTCTTGTGGGGGTTCTTTGGCATAGTAACAGGGGACGCCCTTTTTCGGGCTTCCCGTCCCCACTTTTCCGTCCCCACTTGCCGTCCCGCTCTCTTTTTTACACTAAAAATCCATTTCAGCCCCGTCCCCCGTCCCCCATTCCCCCGTCCCGGAATGCGTCCCTTGTGACTATGTTCTTTGGACCTCGACTCGAAAGCCAAGATAGGTTCTTCGTGGTTGATCGAATCTACAACGAGGTTAGCTTCGCTAGAAAAAGCATCAACTAACACATAAAGCATCTACAACGAGGTTAGCTTCGCTAGAAAAAGCATCTTCCTTGTGAATAATCACATCATCTTCATGCAAATCATCATGCTTGTGAGAAATCACATCTTGATCATGCATAACATCATGCTTGTCATTAGCACCCAAATCATTATGCTGATCATTGTCAATCAATTCATCATGCAAATCATTGTCAATCAAATCATCATGCTTCACACAATCATGCAAATCCTGTGTATCAAGCTTTGGAGAAGAAGAGATTGAGAGAGTCTCCTTTTCCCGAATCTCTTGCATCTGTGCCTGAGCTTGAGAAAAGAGTCGCAAGAACTCTTCCCTTCTTGCTTTGATCTCGCGATCAAATTTTGCTTGTCTTGCTTTGTTCTCTGCTTGTCTTTCTGCTTCGTCTTCTGCGTGTCTGCGTTCCATTTCTGCTTTTCTTTCTTTGCATTCACGACCAAATTTGGCTTGTCGTTCTTTGGCTTCCAAGCGTGCTTGCTCGCTCTCACGCGCTATGGCTGCCATTCTTTCTTGGTATGTGCGCACTATGGCTGCTATTCTTGCGGCATTTCTTGCTTCGCGTTGTAAATTCTGTTCCATAAACAAAAACTCCAACTCCTCCAGTGGAGTTAGGGCAATCGGTGTCGTAGATGGGGAAGGGTCAAAAAAACCTCCTGGTGGGGAAAATTCTTCTTCGCCTCTCTCATGCTCATCACCTCCAAGCGAAGTATCCATTCCGCTTCGAGTGATGACCATTCTGAAGTCGTGGGTTCTGGTGATCTTGGGTTCTTAAGTTCACGAGGAACTTGGGTTCTTGCGGGTCTTGGGTTCTTGAGGTTCTTGAGGTTTTCTTTCGCTCGCAAATCGCATTGGAGAAGGATCTTCTCTTCACCCTAGTTCTACTCTTTCCCGCGGGCGCACCCCTTGGCGGCCTTGCGCTCACACCAAGGTTGCTTTTTTCCACCTCACGTCGATTGGCCGGCCGCTAAGTGCACGGTCCGCTCTCAATGAGTGAAAAGAGACACAAGGGGAGGCTGGACAAGCCCTTCTTTCTTGGGATTCCTGTCACTCTTCAACAAAACACGATTAGGAATCGACACGCCCAAGCGAACTTGGGTCCGTGCGACCTCAACAAGCAAAAAAAATTCTTGTGGTTCTTTCCTTGAGTGATACAGAACACTACCAAAGCTCTGATACCAATGTTAGGTGCTGCGGAATGATTGTTTGCGCTTTGCTCAAGATGAGTGCTCCGAACTGTGCTCAAGGTTCCTTTTAGTTCTTATGGAAGGGAGAGCCTTCCGTTCTTAATGGAAAGTCTATGATCACAACAAAGTGAATGGACACTGTGCGTGCAAGTGTATGAGACTGAGAGATAGAGAGAGAAGAGAGATACGACACCAGAGACGTTGTAAAACCCTCCTCCGAAGGCCCCACTCTCGTCATCGAGAGTGGTCTACTTTTGATTGCACAAGTGGTACGATGCGGATGCAATGGACTGATGCAACTTGGGACTATGCCGATGACGACGACGGTGATGACGACGACGACTTTAGGGCTGAAATCTGTGGTCTTCTAACTGCTGAATTTCGGGGCTGTTTCGGTGGCTGAAAATGACTTTTGACTGCATTTTCGAGGGCTGAATTTAGGAATCCTCTGCAACCAACTAGGGCTGAATCTGCTACCGTCTTCAAAGCTGAAAACGCTGCTGCATCTGATGCGATTGAGGCTGAAAACCAAAAACGCTGGGGCTGCCTGCTGGCGTTAGTGAAAACGCTGAAATTCTAGTACTGCTGGCGATGATCTGGAAAGCTAGGGCTAAGTGCTGATGGCGATCAAGCAAATCTGCAAACGCTAGGTATTGGGGAGGTGCTGAGGAAATCCAAAAACGCTTGGATATTTGTGGCGAGGATTGAGACCAACAACGATAGGGTTGATGGGTCCTTGCTGAGAAGGTGCCTGTTGAGCGGGAAGCTCCTGCTGCCTCTTCTGCCAGAAAGTGCTAACTTGGGTTTGCTTATATATTAACTTAGCAAAATTGCCCTACCTACTTTTGTTGGAAAGTCACTTAAAAATAATAAGTGAAATATACCAAAAATAGGGAAAATAGGCTAAATGCACTAGAAAATTCCCCTGACTGAATCTAATGGATTCTGAAGGGAATACTGATGATCATGCTGTGTGCAACCAGAGGATATGCATCTACACTAAGTGACTGGGCATGCACGGTCTACGAATAGACTCACAAAAGTGCCAGATCACTGCTAATCTAGACTTGACTGGACTGACTGAACCCTTGTCATGCTGTAGCTTGTCCACAGACACATAGGGTTGGATGTGTCACGTGACAAGAGAAGGTGACCGTGGAGCAAGCAACACTCAATATTCAACGGCTTTGGGCAAAACATGGTGTTTCCCTCATTGCCGACGAGTGGAGCGATACAAGTAAGAGATCTATCCATGGCCTCGTCGCATACTCGAGTGGAGAGATGTACTTTGTGCACTCTCACGTTGCCACCGAGAGTGGCACGTCCGCCCATGTCCTCTCTACAGAGTGGACAGCGGCCATAGAAACGATTGGTGAGCATCACGTGGTGGCCTTTGTCACAGATAGGGAGGCATCAAACAGGGCAGCAGCAGCTATTGTAGAGGGTCACTATCCGCATGTGAGTGTGTGCTATTGCATGGCACATTTTGAACAACCTTCTAAAAGACATCGGCAAGCTAGACTCGATTGCTCCAGTCATTGCTGATGCAGTGAAGATTGTTACTTTCATCAGCAATCACAACTTGGTTCGGAGTGAGTACCTCAAGAGCTCGGGCGGCAAAGTGCTTCTAAAGTATTCAGACACCCGCTTCGCATTCAACTTTCTTCTTGTGCGCAAGCTGTCTGAATGTCAAAATGCGGTCCGACAGGTCTTCATCAGTGATGTGTTCACCACCTCCCCCCATGCAAAGACAGTTGTAGGGATTTTGTGCAAGGATAAGGCAGAGGACCTTGAGTTCTAGAAGCAGCTCAAGAGTCTACATGCACAGGTAAAACCGGTGGTTCATTTGCTTCAAGTTTGGATGGCATGGACCATTGCATTGGCAAGGTTTATGAGGCAATGGCCTGCATGATTGAGCAGCTTGCACAGCTTAAGGCAAACGCAGAGGGATATGAGGAGATCCATGCGCTTTGCAACTCGAGGTGGAATTCATATGCCACTCCTTTACACGGGGCAACGTACATGGTGGATCCACAGTTCCAAGGTGCAGGGCAAGAGACAGATAGAGAAGTCATGAACCAATTTACAAAGATCTTAAACAAGATGGTTCTAGAGAGAGATGGGCGACGCATTGTCAGGGATCAGTTGAGACAGTACAGAGAGATGCGGGGGTCATTTGGTAGTCCAAATGCTCGGATTGATCGCAGGTAGATAGCTTCAGTGCTATAATGGGAGGACTATGGCTATGATGGCCCTGAGCTTCAAGTATTGGCGATCCGTATTCTCAGCCAGTCAGTTAGTACCTCATGCTTGGAGCAACTGTGGAGTACCTTTAGCCACATTGCTTCCAAGAAGAGGAATCGGCTTGGAGTGGAGAAGGCAAATGATCTTGTCTTTGTCAGCGCAAATTTGAAAATGCTTTGCAAGAGTGCAAGTAGAAAGACAGATCCTTTTACACAGTGGGAGATGGAGCAAGAGGCTCCTCAGGCAGATGGAGATGCAGAGCCACCGACACCAGATACTTCATCCATGGTTGAGGTCGAGCCGGGCCTACAGCTCGATGATGAGGAATGGGAGGATGTGCATGATGTCCAGCCGGCTTCTACGAATTGGGAAGCTTCTCAGGCTAGTGGCTCTTGAGTCTTGAGGCTCGAGAGTTGCGACTTTAGGACTTCCATTATCCTTACCTTTTTGTATGGCTGTTTGAGCCTTGCCCTCTTTGACATTTGTAGCTACTAGCATCTTTATGGTATTTGTCACCTTTAGTCTTTTGGTAGTGTGATCACTGGTTTGGCCCCCTTGTAGTCTCATTATGGTATATGTCACCTTTGGTTTTTTTGTAGCGCCTTGGTGGGGATTGTTAGCCAGAATTAAGCAAAAATTGTTATCTCTGACTTCTACTCTTGCAATTATTTGAGAGCTCTAATCTGTAATTACATGTGTTATTGTGTATGGGCATTGTGTTTGTTCAATGTTGTGTATGTACCATCATCCATGGCCGCGGCACCGCACATCCCAATCAAATCATAATAAGGTTGAATGATCTTCGAACCGTGTTTTTTGTGGGTATTAGAGTCAAAGGACTCTAGTACTACTTGTATTCAAAGTTCAAACACATAACGCTAAAAAAAATTTAAGCCTCCCGTTCCGCGCCGTTCCCGTTCCCCCATTCTGTAGGGAGGCCCGTCGCCGTTCCCGTTCCGCGTTCCAGGTAACTATGCCAAGGACACACAACTGCAACTGCTACTGACACTGCCAACTGCTCCTGCACACAAGACCACTCACACGGTCTCATCATGGGTTGCCCTAGCCTACTGTGGAACCGAGGCTCTGGCGGAATCTCCCCCTGGCAGGAAGGCTAATCTGAAGGGAGAAGGAACCGGATAGGGGCTGCCCTATGGTGTGGCTGCCCCATGACAAACATGGATCTGCTCCTCTCGTATGCATGCACCATGATGGAGGTGCTCTGCATCTGCCTAGCGACTCCATGCATCTGCACTCGAAAGGAAAAACGCTAGGCATGCTGTGGAAAATGCTAGCCTGATCCCCTGCTCCTTATGAGGAAAAACACTAGGTTGATGCGGAAAACACTAGGGATGAACTGCCCCACCTGCCCTCTACATCACCTAGGGCTGCCCCATAGGGCGCCCTGTGCTCTCAGTGTCTGTACACAAGTGTACTCCCATAAAGCCCTGCCCTCACCTATATCCCTCCTGCTCCTTATGAGGAAAAACGCTAGGCTGATGCGGAAAACACTAGGGATGAACTACCCCACCTGCCCTCTGCATCACCTAGGGCTGCCCCATAGGGGCGCCCTGTGCTCCCAGTGTCTGTACACAAGTGTACTCCCATAAAGCCCTGCCCTCACCTATATCCCTCCAAGAGACCAGGCCGGCCAGCTGTCCACCAACCCCCACGACCTCGGAAATGGGAGAAAATAGGAAAATGACACCAGAGGCCCTGTGGGTTGTAGGGAAAAATACCAGCAAGGTTGGGAAAAATATCCCCAACCTGTAGGAGCCTGATGGCCATGGAATTGAGCCAAAACCCAAGGCTAAACATGGCTAGACACGACCCAATATGAGAAACCTACCTCACACTCGCTGGGCACCACCACAAAACAGCCCTCACTCCCTAATCTGCTCCGGGGAGATATCGGACCTACCACCGGACGGGAAAATGAACTCTTAACACCCTCGCCGGTGCTCAAAAGTTCTTCTAGGTTCAGTTCTTCAGTTTCTCTTGTCCACTCTTCCAGTTGGGCATGCCACGTTATTGTGACAGAAGTATGTTACTGAGAAACATCGGCAAGTTACTTTCACAGAAAGTCCTGAACAGGTATTTGTACATGTTCCAAAACCTTCAGAAAATCTGAAAATTGGTCATCCATTTCGTTACCTCTTAGGTGTTGGGACCCATTCAAAATACTCAAGTGAGTTGGAGATCTGGTCTATACAATATCATATTCATCCAGTTGTTATGTACACTGTTTATGTATACGCTACAAAGTAAGGGACAACAATGTTGTCAATCAAGATGTTCTTGTTGATTTCATTGAACCTCCCACTCCTTATATTCTTGACTATCATGGTATAAATCAACTGCGAAAACATTAGTGTTGTTAAGGAGAAATTTGCCACTTTTGTTTTTGAGGAAAAAAACACTTCTCCATGGGGGGAGTAATGCCAGGCCAAGGGTAGGACTAGGAGCGCACGGCCCTGGCAAAGTGCCGGTAATGCATGTAGTACAAGGGTCTATATATAGCTATGAGCTAGGGGTTATATATAGGAAGGATGGGCGGTTATTGCATGCTTCAAAGAAAACTTTGAGGAAAAACAAATGCTTTCTTAGAAAGCGGGCTGCTTTTCAAGAAAGCACACTTTTTCGTAAAGAGGTCTATGTCAGCATTCCATTTGTGCATGAGACTGCATCCAAGGACACCTAGGTTGTGATCGTATAAGCAATTTTTTCGACTTGTAAGGTTTTATTGAGTTTTTAGCAGGTTCAAATCATTTTTAAACGTGGTTAGCCACCCACTTATCTGATTTAAAAAAGCAGCAAAAAACCAGGGCGCTCGGAAGACAAGACGATCTCTCTCTCTCTCTCTAGCCCTAGGCGCCCCCACACTGCCCTATTCTTGCTGGGAGGACCATTCCTATTCCTGCCGGCTGCCGAGAGCTATAAAAGCAAACTCTCATTCTCAGGTATAGGAAAAAGCCAGCGCTGAGGTTCAGCCCCTGCTGCTGCAGATTTCAGCCACCAAGATGACGCCGCCGGTGACCCCTATGGCTGCCCCAAGTGCACAAGATGTTGTCAGGATCAAGTAGGCAAGTTCCATCACAAAGAAGTGCCTACAAAGAACATTTCCATCGTGACAAGTTGCTGTTTTTCTCTGTTTTCAGCCCAAAGACATCGTAGTCAGGGCTGATTTATGAGAAGGAACCTGAGAACACACCTCTTCTTTGTGTAGGATTAGCGGAGAAGGTTCTCTGTGAAGCGATCTCTTCCGCGAAGGTGCTTTTTCAAGAACCGAGTTGTGTTCTGAGTCAAGACTTCACAAGTAACGTTTTCATGTTTTGGTCTCTGAGTGTTTGTTTGCAAGTGCACTTCCTCGTCACGAGGGAGTAGGAGCAGAGGAAGGCATGAGCCTCTCCAGGAGAAAAGCGCTTTGAGGAACTAGAGCCAGATCAGCCCAAGGGTTTTATACCTTGAGTTTGGGAGTAGATCCACGGATCTGAGAGTGGTAGACTCTCAAGTTGGGAGTCGGGATCAGGAACTTGAGATTCTCAAGGAAGGACTTCGCGTCCAAGAAAGCAGAGTTGCTAATAGGAATTCTACGGAAGAGGATTCTGGGAACAGAGTCAAAAAAGAGTTGCAGGGATGCCATGCCCTTAGTCTGGAAGGTGAGATCCTGAGGCGAGAACCTTGGTTCTTGAGGATTCAAAATAAGGAACGCAAGTTCCTTGGAATAGTTCTTTTGCCTTGAGAATAGGAAGTCGAGGCTTCCAAGTACCATCGAGTCTACTTCTAGAACGAACGTGATAACACCTTTGGTTCAAGTGCTTGTATAGCCTTCTCCCCAATAATAAAGATACTCTTACGGGGACCAACCCATCTTTTGGTCCCAGTACTGTGTCGATCTTCTCACTCTCTCTCTCCGTTTCTCTCTCTATATCAATTGGCTTCAGCATTAAGTGATAAATTCTATTTATGCGAGTATATATTGTTATGCGCTCCCGTTTGTGACACGGACACTGGAGGCGATTGAGGGCCCCGCTTATTTTCCATTAGTGTAACACGATTGTCTAACCTGGTGCCCTCAGAGATTCAATAGAGAGTTGGTGTGATTGATGCAATGGTCGTCTAGACTTGTCAGGTTCCTTCTTCACTCTTGGAGACCCCCAAATCCCTATTCTTTTGTGTACATATGATCTAAGAGAGGGTGTTAGATTTTTGGAGGTGGTCTCCTAGGTTTTCCTTCTAGATCTAGTGAGTGAGGGCTTCTTTGTGGCTATGCTCGGCCTTGAGAGAGTTTTCTAGAGTCTACGCACCATGAGGGATTTACCAATTTTTGTCTGACGTGCCGGCCATCGGCCTTTTCAGTGGGTGCCCCTATCTTCTACAAGTAACTCCTCATAATACCCACGATTATGGGTTGTTGGGTATTTTTGGGGGAGTTTGTTTGCATCTCTAGATGAGGGAAGGGGGCGCCCCCTTGTAAGTCAAATTGTTTAGAGCATTATCTCTCTTGTTGTGCAAAGATTGCCCCACAAGTCTTGTCCACTATCTCTCTCTCTCCATCTTCTCTCTCTAGCGTTTTTCCTCTTCTCGCTTTCTCCCCCGCCCCCCCGCCCCCCCCCCCCTCCATAACATTGTTCAAATTCCAAAATACATAGATGGCACTATATCTCAAATTTATAAATCAATTCAATACATGAGGCTCACATGAAGCTAGTTGATCAACGCTTGCACAAGCCTCACTAGTTAAATCATCTAAGAACGGATGCAAGTAGAGAACGTCAAACATTAACTCAATGAGCTCCAACATGCATTTCACAAGCCTAGAAAAAGCATGCTCTTTTATACTTAATGCTTGTTGCATTATGCAAACTGTTAATCCTTCTCCTCGTTGTTGCATACACAAAAAAGACACTATGTTGTCCCCAAAGTGTTGGTCTTACAGTAAGGCTTTGGCCTCTCAACCTATGGGTTGTGGGTTCAAATCCCCATTGGGTCACACTCTAGAGGGACACCTTGTGCTCACTTGGTGTTCACGTTGCTAGGGCTCTTGCCCTTAGACACTCGAGTGCATCCTCCTCCTGGGGTGGGTCACCGGAGGAGGAGGTTCCTAGTTGGTTGCTACAAGTTCTCTCCGTCGTTCCCAGCACGTGGTGCATCAATTAGGTGGCCATGGTGATGTTTGCGCATGGCTCTTGCCCGATGGTACGCGGCCCTTGCCCGACCATGTAACATGGCTAATATGTGGAAGGGATAAGCACCTCCCCCTGTGGGCTCTCTGGTGTGTCGGGGAAAAGAAAAAAGACACTATGTTGCTCCACGGTTTGCATAAGGTTCTAAAATTAAAGTACCAAAAAAATTCTCAATTCCATACATTGCAAATTTCCACAGTTGTGCAATATACGCTCTAAATCAAAAATTCAAAACAGACTCTAATTTTATGCTTCACGAAGCAGCTGACTTCGTTTTAGATGGGAGTATGCATGCACGCAATACAACCATGGATATGAGCTACACATAGAAGTGCACGCACACAGACACGACAGAGTAAGAGGCAATAGAATTTTACCTGCATGCGCATGAGCAAATCTGCACTGTGTTTCTTAGTGAAGCGGTTTTCAAAGAATTCTCTGCGTGCATTCTCGACTGCAAGAAGGTCAGACGGGGAGCCAGCGTCAGGGTCGAAATGCCACGTCTGTCGTCCCGTATGTTCATTCAGAGTATGCAGCCATGTTGATCCCGAGTCACCATCTGCTATCTTCAAGGTCCACATTCTCTCTCTCTCTCTCTCTCTCTCTCAATAGATCCTTGAAGTCTGTTGTGGAATCGTTACAACGACGTTAAAATTCTCTCCTCTTCATCCTCTCTCAAGCATGCAGAGGGATGGTGTTTCTCTCTGTCTCTCTCTCACTGGCAGACGGCAGAGCTGGTCTCGCTCGTAATAATAAAGCTGTCTTTACAAGCCGTGATGCTCAGAAGTTTCACGTCACATTTAATACGTCCTTCTTGTGAGGTGGTGCACCAATAACTGGATATAGAAAAGCCCAATAGGTAAAAAAGTAAGTGGGTGAGTGATTCTGTGAGAACGGTCTTCCTTATGAAGTTAGGAGGAACCTATTGGAGTTATGGATCGTCTTTTGGCCTACTAAAGGCTTTAGTATCCATATGGGTGAAGGTCGTTCAAATTTGTTTGTTTGACATGTGTTCCGTTAAGAATTAAAGAGAAAGAAAGCATTTTTTTTCAAATGCTATTTTCCAAAGCTGTTTTCATTTTTTGGTCTGCAAAAGGTCATAGTGGGGAAGGTGGATTTTTGGTGCAAATTGTGGATCATCAATGCAAGTCGATCTGATGGACAACACTTGTACAATTTGTTTGTTTTTTAATATTTTTTTAGGTTTTTGTAAAAGGTGTCGACATTTGTGTAACTTTTTTTTTAAAGAGTACCATTGAGAATTGGGTCACACACAATCTTTTTCGACTTCTTCCACCTCTTTTTTGGCTTTCTAAAAGAAACCCTTAGTGTTGGGTTGGGTTAGGGGGACTTTCATAGTTTTCAGTGCATGATGGAGACTTACCTTTCATTTCACATCCAGTCTTTACTTTTCTTGCATTCTATTGTTTTAGAATGCTAAAGTGAAGTTTCACCTTACATGATTTTAGTAAATTTTACACACACACATGTTTTTTTTTCATTCTATTGTTTTAGAATGCTAAAGTGAAGCTTCACTTGTATAATTCTAATAAATTCTACACACACACATATATTAATTAGTTCTTTTTATTTCACCTTTCATTTCACAACTTCACATGGCTTTACATTTCTTGCGTTTTATAGCTTGATTCCAATTAGTGTTAACATTCAAAAAAGTCTCCTTTATTAAGCGGTTGTTGGTCAAGTTTTCTCCTTACAAAGAAAAAAACCGAAGATACTAGCAAAAATTTTGAGATTTGCAAAATGTTTGGACGACTTTCTCACATATTTCATCCGTTTTTCTTTCATTTACCATGGTTTGCAGCTAGCGAGTCTCGATTTTCAATCGGCTCAAGACTAAGCTGATGCAATCGTTTCCCAAACACTAATGCCAGTTTAAACAATTTTATCACTTTCTTATTGTTTTTGAAAGACGTCGTGATCCTTTCACTTGTTGTTATTTTAGTTTGTAAAAAAATCCTTTCATTTAAGAGTATGGCCTCCATTTCAAAAAAAAAATTACTATGTCAATCTATTGAACTATTTTTAAAAAAATTAATATGCCAATCTATTGAATTATTTTTTACATTTTTATTTGATAAAAACCCTGTAATTTAAGAGCCTCACAAGTGTCCATTTCATTAAATTGTTTTAGTATACCAATGTGACCCTTCGCCTTGTTAGTTTCATTGGATCCCTTCATTTAAGAACCTAAAAATGACTTTCTTTGCAACTTTTTTATAAAAAACACTTCGTTTGAAGACAATTTACAACTAAAAATTTATAAATTGTCTTTAAATGAAAAAAATTATTCACAACTAAGAGTGAAACAATTGTAAACTATAAAAAAATTATAAATTGTCCTTAAATGAAGGAATTTCTTTACGATTGAGATTTTTTTAAAAAATAGGCAAATGTCACTTTGTTACTTTAATGTAATATGTATCATTTAAACATTTTCAATGTTGATAAAATAAATTTCAAATGAGAAACTCAGATATACATGTCACATGTAACACTTGATTAAGAGAATTTTGCAAGAAAAAAAATGTCATTAATTAATGCCATCTTCATGAAAATTTATTACTGTTAACTTAGATTTTCACGCAAAATTACTTAGGTCCGTCATTCCTTTGGAAATGTTTCTATAATGTAATGATCAATGTCATTTGTTTGATGTCATCTGAATGTCAATATTAAGCCTAAAATCCCCATCTATATTGAAATAATCACATTGGTTTTTTTACGTAGTTAACTGAAACGTTTCTCTCAAAAAACAACAAACTAAACTTCTAAGTTCGATCAAATTTGGTCAACAAGTAACTTCTCATGTTTACCACTGAAACAACTTGACCTACACCTACTAGTCACCTTTTGCCATATATCTATTACTCCCTTCGTAATATACTCTCTCTACAACCTTTAAAAATATTTGTTTATGAAAAAATAAATCCTACAAATACAACTCTCATCTACTTTTGTGCATTACATTTCCTTAGCAAGCGACCGTGATTCTTCACCTTTTTTTTTTTAAGGGTGACTCTTGTCATCCATTTGAAGGGTAAATTTTTACTTGTCCTTTATTAAGCTATATTTAGGTAAAAATTAAAAGGATTACTTAAAGATTTTTCAATAGTTTTACCCTAGTGCCTCCAAAGGGCGTCGAAGCCTTCAAAAATTAGCTTTTGACTAAAGCGAGTGTGTGAGGAACTCACAAAAAATTGTCGCCCACCAAAAGTTGTTCCTTCTCTACAAATTTACTCTCCTCTCGAAAAAAACGACAATTTAACGATTAATTTTTAATACCCGTTTGTTTGCATGCATTGAATACCAGTCACATTTTTGCATGCTTAACACTACAAGTCAGTAGCCATATCACACATATGATCCATACAAGATTGTATGTGTGGGGAGATTGTGTTATTCGCTCCTCTTTGACATAGTGAGGCAAAGATGTTACCTCCTTTCGCTTAAAGTAGAGGGTGTTAGATGTCGGGTTCGGGCTTCCACATTTGGAGGCAAGGATTTAAAGGGCTCCAAAAGTAAAGTAGTTGATTGCCAAGTCATTGATTGTTTTTTTCTCATACTTCTCAAGGCGCTTGTGTTTCTCTGCAAACTAGTATGGTTGCTTCGCTTTGAGTTGTCTTGAAAGTAATTCCATACAATATATTAAAGTTACATGAAAGTTATGAAGCGTAATGTTCGATCAAACACTAACCCAATTGAAAGAATATCATCGAGCCATTTCTTGGCTTTCTTATATTTATTTCAAAAAAATTAATAAAGTTGATCATATGGTAAATGACTATATTCGGCACAGAAAAGAAACTATAACAATTAAGACAAAACAAGGTGAAGGCTCACATGGCATTCTAAAACAAAGAAAGCCCAGAGAAAAGGAAGGAACCTGAGGCCTTGAATAAAGGGGCACGTTACAAACTTCAGAAAAGGCATACAAAAAAGTTGGCATTCTAAAACAAAGAAAGAAACCATTTACAAACTTCAAAAAAGGCATACAAAAAAGTTGGCATTCTAAAACAAAGAAAATGGAAGGAGGTTACTTGAGTCCTTAAATGAAGAGCCATTCACAAACTTAAACTTGAAAAAGATTAAGTTGAATATGCCAATGAAGCCTTCTTGGCTTAATACATTGTGATTAAAAGTAGAAAGAAGCTTAATCAAGAAAGAGAGAGGGTTGATGCACAAATTAAACTTAAATTTCATATAGTATATTGTTTGTACATTGGGTGCTCTAATTGATAGAGATTATAAATGTGATTATAGAGCTTAATTAAGAAAGAGAGAGTGTCAATGCAGAAATAAGACTTAAGTTAATGTGCTACATTATTTGTACATTGGGTGCTCTTTTGTAGAGCTAAAAGAAAGCACAAAAGGTGGCACACATGCACAAACACAATAGGTGGCATAATATAAGCCCTTATGCATCATTCACTTTCCACATAGGATGGTTGATTAAGATTCCACATCACAATCACATGGGTTTGCACATAGGCACATGTAGAGGGGGTTTCACATAGATATAAGGTGCAACAAGGGCCACATCCCAATATTTATATTGGAAAGATTATCTACCAATCTTAGAGTTTTCTTACAATAGTGCCCAGCTTGTGTCTACAAGGTTCATTCCCTCTATGTTAATATATGGTTTTCAACCCCATTCACCAATTTCAATGGGCTTAGCCAATGATAAGATCCAACTAGATAGGGACTTTTTACAAGAACACATATCCATGTTACATGTTGCTCGTTTTAATGTTAAACAAATGCAAGATATCTATCAAAAGTACGCATGCTTACTTTTGAAGAAGGTGATCGAGTTCTTCTAGGTGTACTAGACCATACCAAAATTGTCAAAACTAGTCTAGTTTTAAAGGTCTCTCCTCATTATTGTGGTTCATTCAAGATCATAAAATGCATAATTGCATGTTACATGCTACTCATTCAAATGTTAAACAAGCACAAAATAGATATCAAGAATACGGTAATGAAAAACAACGATTGTTTACTTTTGAAGTAGGTGACCAAGTTTTGCTACACGCACCAAAACATTCCAAAACTCTTAAGGCTAGTCCAATTTTGAAGTTGTCTCCTCATTATTGTGCTTCGTTCAAGTATGTAAAGTGCTTTGGTGGTGTTGTCTATAAGTTGAAATCGCCATCCTCTGTTAAGTATGGAGCCAGATTTACCCCTTGTAATTTTTTGTATTAAAAACGCACATTTGTAAGTCCCCCATTATGAGGAGAAGTCATCGTGCGTGAGGAAAAATCACTCGCCGGAAACCAAAATTTTCACAGCTAGTTTCGAGCAAAGCTTGAGACTGGCTTTGCCGGGATATTATGGCCGGACGGCGGTCGAAAAGTGGTCGAAAAACAGTCAGTCTTGGCCGGTTGGCCGATAGTCAATGGCTGGTGGTTGAAAGTCAATGGCCGGTGGCCGACGGTTGAATTCAATGGCCAGTGGCCGATTTCAAAAGCGAACTTGTCTTTTCAAGGGCGACCACACATGGGCGGATTGAGGGTCCAATTTGGACTTGTCAACACAAGGGCGGCTACACACGACTGTCTCTCATAAGAGAGGGCAGCCCTTTTGGCCTATAAAAGGAGGCCTCTTCTACACACAAAAACAGAGTGTGAAGTAGTGTGGTGCATTGTGAAGTTGATGTGAGGTGGTGAGACTGATGCAAGGCGGGAGCTCCAAAAGGGTATAATCCCTTTGTAACTTACTTCTTGTTTGAAGTACTAAAGCCACTGAGTGGTTGCTTTCCCGTGGATGTAGCCCACATTGGGTGAACCACGTATATCGTGCTCTCTCTCTCTCTCTCTCTCTCTCTCTCTCTCTCTCTCTCTAGTCTCTTGTGTGTAAAATTATCTCTCTCCATTAAGTAATCTACTCAATTATCTACTTAGCTACGTCATATTTCCTAACATCCTCTTCAACTGTGGATTAAGTGTTTCATGTTAGTCGTTTTAAGAAATAGCTACGCATTAATGATAATGTTGTGGACCTAGCTATTTGATTGATTTTACAGAGACATCAAGTTTACCTTGTGAATCAAAACATATTTTCAATTCGCATGTATTATGTACAAGACATCATGTATTATGTACAAGGCATCATGAACACCATCAAGATTTGGTCAAGTGGAAAGGCAAATGTAAGGAGTGATTCAATTTGGAGAACATTAGTATGATTAAGAAACTTTTTTCCACTTTTTGTTTTTGAACATGAAACTCTTCTCCAAGGGGAGAGTAGACCCGCATGGCATATCGACAAGCAAGGCTAAAAAAAGATAAGACGTGTGGTGACCCATAAGCCATACCAGAAGGTTTTCACAGAAGGCCATGGCTTAGAGCAACGAAAGCAATTGTAGAGAATCGATATCATTGTGGTAAACCAAAGTAAGAAGAAGCTAAGGATAGAAATGATTCATAGGAAGACAATATATTGAGGCTATAGAGCTTTACATACAGAAGGAATTGATATAGTATTTGAACTAAAATAAGATGAAGAAGAACAATTCATGAAGCCAAATAGCAATGTGATGCCTATTTTTGAAATTGATGTGAAAGAATTGCTGACAATTATGTAAGACATAGGAACAAAAAACCACAAAAAAAAAGGAAACTATAGATTTTCAACAATTAAGCACAAGGAAACACCAATGATATCAAGAGATGAATTAAATCTACCTAAGGAAGCAATAACAAGTCAGAGAAATTTTTTGAGGAATATATGGGAAAAGATTCTAAAGTCAGCATAAATGGTTAGAACAATTGAATTTGAGGACTGATGGCAACCATGAAAAAAAGAAAATATCTACTAAATTGGAGGTAGAATTCAAGGAGTTGAAAGCTCTCTTACTAGAATTCAAAGACATTTTTCCATCACAAAATAAAGTTAACGAAGGATGCAATAATAGTGGTCAATAGAGCTGGAAGATGAACCCAAATTAGCAAAGCGAGTAAAGGACAAATTGAAGAAGTTACTAGTAGTAGGTTGCATTTACCCTATGGATAAATTCACATGGTTATCACCTATTGTGGTGATACCCAAGAAGAATGGTAAAATTGATGTATGTGTTCTTTACAAAAAAAAATGAATGTTGCAATAGTGACGGATCCATTTCCACTTCCATATTGTGATACAATACTGGATGAGGGAATTGATATTTAGCTAAATTAAAAGAAAAAGAGCACAAGTTTTGAAGCAAAACAGCAAAGTGGTGCCTATGTTCAAAGAACTGTAGACATGCAGAACTTTAGGAGCAAAAAATAGAAAAAAATAGGTATTGAAGACCTAAAACCTATAGACATACAAAAATTAAGCACAAAGAAAAAATAATGACATCAAGACATGAATTGACGCTAGCAGACGAAGCAACTATCAAAGCAGAGAAAGATTTTGAGGAATATGTGGAAAAAGGTGCCACAATCAAGGAAGATGAGTAAGAACAATTAAATTTGGATACTAATGTTTCTTGGTAATATATGTACTAAATTAGATATAGAATTCAAGAAGAGGTTGAAATCTTTGTAATTGGACTTAACGGGAGCCACTAAAATTTAAATCCATAGTAGCTAGAGATATGTTTTCATTTTACATGTAATAGCATATACCACAATTTTGATGTGACAACTTATGTAATTTGTTGATTTTGTAGATGTATGTAGGAATTCAGTGAGTAGAATGGGGGCCATAGGCTTTTAGCTTATAAGTGATTCACTCAAGGTACATTGATTACTAGATAAAATAGCCATTTTGACTTAAAACTCATTTTTGACCTTTGGCTAAGGCATAAAAGCCAAATTTTGTATGTTATTGTCAAGTTTTTGGAAAATGAAAGAAAACGCTCTATTATTTCAAGTACATTGTCAATCCTCTTGCTTTTGATGCTTGTTTCTCCCTCATACAAAGTGTTGTCATAATTTTGAGACTTGCATTGCGACAATCAATTTTATTGCAACAATCAAGTTTTTGAGGCACCAATTTTATTGCTCTAGAAAAATTACGGATCTATATGCATGTGTGTAGATTATCGTGCTTTCAATGAAGTGTTTGTTGTTAAGGACAAGTAACCTACCCCAAGTGTGAACGAGTTTGCAATAAGATAAAGAGACCTCATTATTTCTCCAAGATAGATTTACACTTCGGCCATCATTAACTGTGTATGTGTTTGTGGAGGAAAAAGCTACCAAACTTGCTCATTTATGACTCTCATTGGAGTATCAAAATCTTTGGGGGGTTGGATTATCACAGGAGGCTAAGAAAATTTCACCGGAAGGTAATATCATTGTATCTTGACATGACTAGAGAGATATTGATACAAGGATAGAGCTTATGAATCTGTGGCACCCTAGTCGCATTGTGTATTGAAAGAATGGGATCCCAGGGTGATCATCCGCAGAGAATGGGTCTCTCTAGAACCACTCTCTAGGGTCCCACTGCACTTGAGCGATAGGGCAACTCTCCCAAGCCCAAAGTTTCTAGTGGCGTGTCTCAAGATCTACAGGGTCTCAATCTATGACACAAGTCCTCCCACTCATGCCGAAGACTCCTATCCTTTGAAAGAAAATCGGCAGCCTTTGGATCTTCTACTAAGACTTTGTAAAGGCAACCCTCTCCTAGGGTACAAACTCGGAGCAAGCCCAAAACTGTGATGAGGACCTCAAGTCGCATGAAGGCCCCCATCCATCTGGGAGCTATTGTCTCTAGAGGGATGACCACTCAGCTGGTTAATCCTCTGTAATGTCCTGGCACATGCTCTACACACCTCTCATGCCTCGTAGCCAGATGCTTTGAGCCTCCTCGGAAAAACCTGAAAACTGAAGCCAATCACTAACAGTGCGGGCTCGAACCTCTACCGTGGGACCCCAAGAAACATGAGGCCTACTACCAACGAGGTGGCCTCTCTATGCAGGTGGGTTGATACTAATCTAGGACACTCCTCAATAGCTCCTAGGATCTAAGCAAGCTTGCAGCAAAACTATCCTCCATCCTTCTGCTCAAACCAAATCTATGCATCTTTATAAAAATCCACTTGATGGAAGGGCTCTAAGGGAATCTTGCATAGCACTCAAGCTCAAAGTTGGTGAGGAAACAACTCCTTCAAGGGATCCTCACCTTGAAGCACTCCTCTAACCACAAACTTCCGAAGAAGGGCTCTACTATGTTGTGTTGGGTTGATGATTCCTAGCCCCCCTGAGAACATTGTAAGGTGATGACCTGCTAGGCTACCTTGGCCTAGGCGAGCTGGGTATCGCACCTTGACCAAAGAAAGTTCCTAATCAAACTCTCTAACTGGATGATACAGGAGATTGAGAAGATCCAGCATGACGTGATGTACCACATAGTAGCCAACAACATCTAGTTGGCCACTACAACTCTGCCTGCCAAAGAGATCCGTGTTGAACTCCGATGCAACAACTTCCTCCTAACGGATAGGAGGAGGGGAGAAGTCTACTACTCAAGGGACAAGTCTTATCCAACCTAACAACCCAATTATCATAGTGGAATTTGTGGGGGGATCCACCCAAAGCCCTCCTCCTCCTAACGAATAGGAGGAGGGGAGAAGTCTACTACTCAAGGGACAAGTCTTATCCAACCTAACAACCCAATTATCATAGTGGAGTTTGTGGGGGGATCCACCCAAAGTCCTCACCTGGCGACCAATCAAGCGTAGGAGCACTACCAACCGAGATAGCCTCTGTCTTCCTCCAGTTGACTAGTGCACCCGATGCAGAACAAAACACCTCTAAAGACTTCTCATACCTATGTAAATTGAGCTCCTGGCCCTCCACGTACAAGGCTGAGTTGTTGGCAAACTCAGCGTCCAAAATCTTGTCTCCCCTAATCGGGAGCTCTAAACCTCACAAGCCAACCTATTGTGAAGCCAAAAATCTTCTCATCGCTTGAGCATAGAACAGAAAGAGGAAGGGGGACTAGAGGGCAACCCTGTCTAACCAAACATGCGAGCATCAAGCACTCCCCTCGTTCTCCTACCAAAATCACTTGACTGTGTGCACGCCTATTGAGAGCTGACTTACCTCTGATCCAAACATCTGAGAAACCCATCATGCATAAGGTGCCCTCCAAGAAGTCCCAGTCAACTCTGTTGTAAGCCTTCATCAAGAAGGAGAATCACTAGATGCGTGACAACAGACACCTCCCAAAAAGTGAAGATGTTGTCAAGGATGCTACGCTCCTTGACAAGACAAAACCTGTATGGGTCCCATGGATAATGCTCTCTAGTAGTGAATGAATCCTCAAACTCGGAGCCTTTGCTAGAATTTTGTAGGCTGAGTTAAGGATGGTGATGGGTCACCATTGCCAAATCTCATCCAAGGAGCCACCCTCCTTGGGAATAAGGTAAATCAAGCCCTCCCCGGCAACGGCGCCAAAAATGTGCGCGTATGTCGCACGTGTCAATGCAAGGAACTTGCCGATACACCATGTGCGAGCCACAAATGGCTCCAAGCACACAACAAGCCTAAACTAGTAAGCTCAAAGAAGGCTATGGTGTGTCACTCACCGCTCTACGCTTGCTTCATGGAGGATTCCTCACCGCGAAGAAGAAGGAGCCGCTGCTTCGCCGCGCTCAACCGCTTCGCCGCCGCCGTGCCGTCGTCGCAATGCTCGATCGCAAACACTCTCTCTCTCTCTCTCTCTCTCTCTCTCACGTATACACACACACACACAAGGAGATGAAGAAGAAGAAGATGGAGATGGAGCAAGAGCACTCTTCAATTGCACAAATGAGAGAATGAGTGAATTTTAGGTTTAGTTGACTTTTATATGAGCTCACCCCATTCACACTTGGGCGCCCATGCTTAGCCAACTAATCCCTTGAATGTTCCAGTTAGAGTGCGCCTCTCATCGGGCGATCACTCTTACCCTTTTTCTATTGGACCGACAAGCCCGGTACCTGACTCTACCAAGTAAATAATACAACGTCCGTCGTAGGTGATAGGGTGTCCGTGAGTCGTGAGGGTTAACATGCCCCCCTTCCTGATGTAGATTCCGTCCTCGGAAGCTATTGAGTTGAAGCTCGTTCGTCAAGGTGGAAGAGCATTTGAGATGCATGTCCTTAGCCTTCTTCAGTTCACTGCAAAATCAAACAACATTGGCACAGTAATTGCATTCTCATAAGCGATTAAAAAGCATATGCAGTTTTAGACAGACAATTTGATTGGTAACAAAAATTTTAAACCATTTGTTAGCCATAAACATTAAGTTGCAATATAATCAAACACATAAACAATTGTAAAGGTAAAAAATTAAACAAGTATGGGGTCGCTTATTTAACGGTCGAAAGGTACTAAAGATCGACTATTAATTCCATGGGTAAGCTTCTGAATTTTCTCTGGTCAAATAAGTTGTTTAATCGCGAGAGCCAAGTATTTCATGTTCGAGGGCTGACTAGAGGCTATACCTAGAAGACCTTGTAGTTAAGCTACGATAAAAGGAATTGCTCATGAAATCATCGCCTGATTTATTTTCTTTTTTTTGACCCCCCAAAGTCTTTTCACAGTGATTCAATTTTAATGTGTGTACTTATTTTGTATGCCTTGGGTTTTTTGCTTTTCAAGGAAAGGCGCCCACACTGGGAACCTCTAGGGCTCTAGTACCATAGGTGATACATGTGAGTGGAGTACCAAATCAAGTTGAGGTTTCTCTTTCAGCTTAAGATTTTACATTGTGGCACTTTGATTTTTTGTTTGTTCGTTTTCAACATTTTAATTTTGTAACTTTGGGGGGTCATATAACATTGATACACCTCCCCAGGCTCATCACACAAGTAAACTCCCTTTATAATACTTAAGCTAAAGGTCAATAGGGTCAAGCCCACTAGAAACCCCTAGTACATTTCACACAAGCCTAAATCGGATTAAGAACCTAAGTAACCATTAATTATTAGGAAGGCATTCCCCATGGTATTAAGAGAAGATCCCTAACACCTAACTTGGTCAAACTAGCTTAGTCGGACTTGCTTGATGTTTAAATCTAGACAAGTGATTATGACAAAAAATTACATTGAATTTAATGTTTGATACTAAGCAAATGGATTGAAATTATGCTACCAATCAAAATTAAAGCAGACAAACATGGATGCAAAAAGATAAGGGGCAATGGTAATGGACAAGAAACACCTGTTTGCGTTGATAATTGCACTTGATTTGAAGTGTGAACGAGAGAAAGATTCTATGAAGGTCCAAATCCAAATCACAGCAACACGTTCCTGTACACACGAGGAAACACAAAGAATACCTCTAGGAGGCACATCAGTGGGAAAAAGAACTTTGCTAATCACTCAACTCTAAAACAAAAACACTCCTATCGTACCAATCCTACGTACCCTCCATCATTCGAGTGATGAGGATCAAAGGTGTTTTATGGCATAGGTTTCTGTTTCAGTGTACCAAATGCGAATGTGTAGGTCTGAGTCAATGTTTTGACTTTTATTGTGCATACTCATTTGCTAATTGCTCTTGCTCTTTACTTTTTTTCGGTTTTTTGTGAGTATAAGGCTTTATATATACATTCCCTAAGATTGGAGATTAAGAGGTCAGGGAGGAAGGTTGAGAGGGAAGCAAGTGAATGATGACTGTCAGCAAACACTCCCCCCTTCCTTGGGTAGATCATACCGTTTGAAATGTGCTTGTCACCCTTTGAAACCAATTGTTCCAGTTGGTAATAGGTGGGGATTTTTGCCAGTAGTTTTCTATTACCTTAGGTGCCTCATCAAGTTGCAAGGGTGGTAAGGTACTCTCCCAGGATCGAACTTGAAGTGGTTCATCACGTGATTCTTGAACACTGCGAGGTGTGGATTCCTTTGTAGCTTCATGGAGGTCCACTATTGTAGGTGGAGGCTGTGGAGAAGCTTTTACCTCTATGGATGCATTATATGAGGAGCTAGAAGCTTCATGGGACTCTCCCCTTCCTGAGCTAGGTGGAACAAATCGTTCTTCTTCTGTACCCAAACTAGCTCTGGAGTGGGTGTGTAACGTTCTGTTATGTTTTTCTTTCCACGATCGTTAATTTGTTTTGGAGCTACGGTGTCGTGCTGTGACACGTACATAGTGGGAACGCATGCTACAAGATCTATCTTGTATTTTTTTAGATACATAATTATATTTCCTATAGTGTACATATACATATTTAAGTATAATAATAAGCCTTCTATCTCATCCTATTGTTTTTCTCAAGGGTAACATATCCTTACTTTACCATCAGAAAATACTATGGAAAAAGCATCAATAGCTCCGTCTCTTTAACTTGGGGCAAAAAGCATTGATTCTTTATTTCTACTATTTCATTATCATCTCACACCCTAGCTAGATCCTATATCTAGGGTAAAATCCAATATATATATATATTCTATGTATTTTTTATACTTTTCTTATATTTCTTTTTAAATAGCTACTAGGAGAGAATCAAATCCTAGTGGGACACTATGTGGCATGATTTCAAAGATACACTTATTTTAATGCATTATTGCAAGCATGATTACAAAACTTTGTCAAGGAGCAATGTCATGCTTTCATATGGCATGAGGTGTCCTTTGGAATTAAATGAAAGTTTAAGCTAAGGAGACCACATGAAGACTTTTGCTGCCATAAATGGACCCTATTTTGATGAATTTTTTACACAAGGTTCCAATCTGAATTGGAAAACGATTTAAAATGAAAATCGTAGCTAATGAGCTGAAGTTTTTGCCCATATTTTTTATTTTTTATTTGGAGCCACGGTTGAGGAGATATGATCAAAATACTGGACCCCAGTCTGCCCACATCATGCAGGGACAACTCATTTCCAACTTTTTCAATTCCTGTTCACACTGGCTCCTCTCTTCTTGTGTAAACCCTTGTGGGTTCCCTTCACCTATAAAAGGGGACCTCTTCTTCCTTGGAAAGAACTCAAGCATTCAAGCCATTGATGAGAGGAATTCTTGAGGGAGTGAGTAGTAATGCCTAATTGTACTTAGCCATTAACATAAGCCCAAGCCTACACTTTCTCCTAGAGGGAGACTAGCCATTCTTGCAACAAGCTAACCTTGAAAGATCAACTTTAATCAAAGAAGGTCTTGCACTTGGTGTATCAATCAAAGTGGAATTATCCACTCTTCTTCTCTCTCCCATCAATAATGGTGCCGAAGGGTTTCAAGTAAGATGTGTTCTACATTGATGTTTTCTTGATTTCTTGTTGTTTTCATTTTTATCTCTAATCCAACATATATATATATATATATATATATATATATCTAATATCATCTCCTTAACCAAATCTATCTCTCACTCTTAGTAATTCATCCTCTCTACAAATTTTAGGTTCTCCTTGCTACAGGTACATCTCTCCCCGCAGTATCCTTATTGCCTACGGGCAAGAATAGGGCTTGGGAGGGAAACTCTCTTCTCTTCTCTTCCCTTCTCTTCTCTCATATCTACATTTCTCACATACTATCCTAGATGAATAACCCACATGATGATCATTTATATCGCTTTCACTCTGTACGATCTATTAGAATTAACGTATGGATTAGCCGTAAAATACACTTCCAACAACGTATAGTGTTTCTCTTTGGCCCAGAAAGGCTTAATGAAATACTTCTATCACCGGATCCCATCATACTACCTCTCATAGACTATAATTTTTCTTTTGATGTAAGCGTAGTTATCTTGCTATGAACCAAGAGGATTTGTACACACAATTAATCCCAATCACTAGACAAAATATATATATTATGGTAAGCACAAAACTACAATTCCAAAGAACAATTCGTAGCCTATTTGGTCAGCCAAGATTGAATGCCATTAACTTATCCATTAACCCTTTCATATTACCCATGATACGATATGAACATAGCCATGATGTTTTCATCTTCGTATTGTTTTGACATTCTCTTTTGCATTCTTTCTTTGTGTGTGTGAGTGCAAGAGAGAAAGAGTGAGTCTTCTTTGATTGCACTTCTTTCCAAACCCTATTCTTCATGGCATCTATGGTTTAACTCCTTCATATAGTTTTTGTTGAGTTCTCTCACAAACTCTCACAGCCATAAGCCCGGTGCTTTCCTGGCAAGACCGCAAATTTCTCGACATATTTTTGGTGAACCCGACGCGAATCTGCTAGGGTGAGAGTTTGTGGGTAACCATGGGTGATCATGTTGAGAAACAGGGTATGCATTTTGACCCAGCAACAATGCAAATGTTTCAAGCATTTGCAATGTTCATGCAACAACAACATGCTACTGAAAGAAGGGAGATTTCAACAACGAAGGCCATACAAGCGGTCTTCAACAGAATGGATCAGTTCAATGGCAAAGATGTAACCAAGTACTTACGCGAGTATGTGAAGGAGATGGAGTTGCATCGCGTGTCAGAAGGTGAGATGATTCAAAGCTTTGAGCTAGTTGTTGCTCCAGAAATTAGGGAGCATGTTAGGGCAATTAAAGATGGGCATGGGAGAAATTGGGAAGAACTCAAAGTAGCTTTAAAGGAGGAATATTTCATGGAGGACTCGGAGAGAGTGACCAAAAGGACATTCTTAGAATGGGTAGTCAAGCCAAAGCAAGGACTATCAATAACAGAGCTACTTAGGGAATTTGAGCGGCGCTATGCACAACTCACTAGGACAGAAAGGGCCACACTAGATGCAGAGAAGACAGATCTTTTCTTACAAGCTGCAGGTAAAGAGTTTCAAGAAAATTTGGAGCTTCTTCTTGAAGATAAAGATGCTGAGCAAGGACTAAAGACCGACTGGAATGAGGTTGAAGGTGCTGTCTCACTGCTTGCCAAACCACAAAGAAGAAGGGACAAGATGGTAGTAAACACTACAAGTCCTTCCACCTCAACTTCTGACAAAATGGTAAAGCCTACTTTTATCGCTCCTAAGTTTGATGAGTCCATGCTAGATGAGCTTGTGAAGGGAATGCGTGACTTGAAGGTGAAGTTTGCAAAGCTTGAAGAAAAGGCCAACCATCAGGGCCACTTCCTAGGCAAAGACAACAGCCCAAAGAAGGGTTTGTTAATAGATGTATTTGGTGTGATAGTACAGACCATGTAAGAAGGGATTGTGATGATTTTAGTGATGCTTTGTCAAAAGATGTTGTCTTTTTTAAGGATGGTAAAATCCACTTAAGAGAGACAGGTCTACCCTTGAGAACTAACTTTGGGAAGGGGGGAATGCAAACCTTAGTTGAAGATATGGCAACCAAGCATGCCACCTCTTTAGTTGAGGCAACTACTTATGGAGTAAAAATTGAACATTTTTGTGATGAAGAGGTGAGTGACCATCATGGTCAAATTTGGCCAAATGTCATGCAATTAGCTAAAAAGGAAAAGCTTACAAAAGAGATTCTACATGAAGCAGGTGATTGCATACGTCTAGAAACAGGATGGAATGATCCAGTGGACTCATTGTCAGTGCTTGCCTACATTACAAAATGCCAACAAAATGAGGCAATTGTAGAAGAGAAGCGCAGACATAAGAATGCTGATGAAGGACCATCAAAAAGAGCTTCTAGAAGTGGGGGAAGAAGCGACTCAATGCCTTCTCAAACACCCTCAACACAAGGAGCATCTCCACCTGAAGTACTCATGGAGGAGTCTACAACAGGAAAGAAGAAAGAGCCAACGAAAGGTAAGAAAAAAGGCCCAACTTATAAACTACAATCTGATATTGAGGTTGCTACAGATTTAAAGAAAGTCTTGGAGGAAAGGATCTTGAATAGCAAGATTGAGTTTACTCTGGGAGAAGTTCTTGGCATTGCAAAGCGTGAATTCCATGAGGAGATCATTGAAATCATCAAGAGAAAGAGGCAAACCCTTGCTGAAGTTTCTCGTCCACAGGTTGAAGGGGAAACCTCAAAGACACAAGGGATGCAACTGCAAAATAAGGAGAATGATGGAGCTGTGGTAGGATGCTACCAATCTAGTGGGAGAGTGAAGCAAGTGTATTTCTCAAATGATGATGAAGAAGTTGAAGATATTCCTAGGAGTTACTATTCACGAAGTCATTGGGCAAGGGCTACTACAGAAACTTTGGTCAAGGTAGGTGATCTTGAAGAGCCATTTGTTGCCTTAATTGACCATGGTTCAGAAATAAACATAATGTCAAAGAGTCTCTACAACAAGTGCAAATGGCCGATGGACACAGATCATGGCTGGATGGTAAAAGTGGCAAACAATTCATCTGGTGAATTGTATGCAGCATGTCCAGGTGTGAAGGTAACAATAGGTGATGTAAAGATTGACCAAAACTTCTTTGTACAGGATACATCTTCATATCATCTCATCCTTGGACAACCCTGCATTGTGGGAGTTCGAATGGAAACAAAGGTAATGGACGATGGTTCAGTATATGCTAGAATATGTAGCAAAGATGGTAAACGAGCTGTCCAATTTCTTACAGTCTGTGTAAACCATGAAAGAAATCGTGACAACCTCAGAGAACATCCTCTACCAAAGGTAAACAAAGAGTTTCATGATCATAGAGAAATGATGGGTTTTGGCCAAGTACCATTGTAAAGCGGGATTGCAGTGGTACAGAAAGAAAAAGGGTCTCGCCTAATCCAAAAATAGGTGAAACTTTCTCGATGAGCTCCTTGGTAACAAGGAATGGATCAGTATGTTTTACAAAACTTGAAGATTTGAAGAGATATGAGAGGCAATATGTGCATAATGTACAAATAGGCATGAAAAAGAGTGGGTTGCTAAAGCCTACTGAAAATGTTTTGGGTTTGTGTGAACAAGTTTCTTTTGTAGATACTATGGGTGAGCTTGATGCTATAATGAGGTCTAGTTTGCATCTTGAAAATGAAGTTGTGTAAGTTTGCTCTATGGAAATGTATCAAGTAATAGAAGCCTTTAAAGAAAGCCAAACAGTTGGCCCAAGAGTCCATGTTGAAACTAAATACAAGAGTGTAGCAAAGAAGGTGAAACCAGTAGCTTCACCCTTACCACCCAACAACAGGGAAAAGATTGAACAGGCTTCTTTACAACCAAGTTTGCGGAATCCTAAAAAGATCGGGCATACCTTCACAAAGGAGTCTTTTCAAGAGTTGCAGATTGGTTGCGAGGAGTTTCTAACACAGGAGGAGACAAAGTGCTTCAAAGAAATGCTTTCAAAGCATGGTAAGGCTTTTGCATTTGAGCCACATGAGATAGGATGTGTTGATCCTTATATTGTAGCTCCTATGGTGATTTTCACAATACCTCATGTGCCTTGGAATCTGCGGCCTATTCCGGTTCCAAAGGCTCATTTGCCAAAGTTAGTAGAGCTACTGAATGAGAAAATCAAAATGGGAATCTTGGAGCCTTCTTGTGCTCCATACTCAAACAGGTGGTTCACAGTTCCAAAGAAGAATGGTTCTCTACGCTTCATCCAAGATATGCAACCAGTGAACAAGGTGACAATTAGAAATGTAGGAACAGGTCCAATTGTGGATGAATTTGCAGAGGCGTTTGCAGGGAGGGCAATCTACTCAATGGGGGATCTCTACTCAGGGTATGATCAATTTCAGCTTGCAATCGAAAGCAGAGACTTGAAAACCATGAGAACACCTTTGGGTTTGGTAAGGATGTGTACCTTGCCACAGGGAGCAACCAACTCGGTTGCACATATGATGAATGGGATGAATAAGGTCTTACGTGACTTTATTCCTCAAATCACAATGCCTTTCATTGATGATTTGCCTATCAAAGGATGTGAAGAAAGTGACAAAGATGAAGCTTTGGATCTCAAGGGATGTCGTAGGTTTGTGGTAAATCACATAAATGATTGTGATAAAATTTTGTCTAGGTTGGAAGAAGTGAATCTTACATTGTCAGGGAAAAAGTCTATGTTTGGTGTCAAAGAAGTGCTCATTGTGGGGCACATGTGCGGGCCATATGGTAGGAAACCTTGTCCATCAAAGGTAGATGCCATCCAAAGAATGAAAGAAACATGCACTAGCATCACTGAGATTAAAAGGTTTCTGGGAGCATGTGTCTTCTATGTTATTTGGATTCCACATTATGCACATGTAGTTGATCCTCTTTATCAGCTGCTTAGAAAGAATCAAAAGTTTAAATGGACAGAAGCACATGTAAAATCCATGAAAAAGCTAAAGGAGTTACTCCAGTCAGCAACAACTTTGAGAAAGGTAGGCTATGAGTGTCAAAGGCCAGTGATTGTGACAGTAGATACCAGTCCTACAGGGATTGGATGGGCAATAGGGCAAGATGACAAAGAAGGACACAGGTATGTGGTAAGATTTGGAGCAAAGGTACTAAGTGCTCGCCAAGAAACTACCCACAGATAAAGAGAGAGTTATGGGGTATGGTTACAACCTTGAAAAGTGGGAAAGAGTACCTAATTGGTGCATGTGTGGTTGTAGAAATAGATTGTCTACCACTTCTTGGGATGATTACAAGCTGTTCAACACCAGACATTGCTATGTTGCGGTGGATTGCCTACATTAAGTCCTTAAATCCCGAGTTTAAGCACATTGCAGGTAAAGACAATACAGTGGCAGATATGCTATCAAGGGCAAGGTATGAAGATGAGTCACAAATGATTGATGAGGGAGATGATGTAGGCACAAAATTCTATTCTATCTCTCATGTCAAAGGTAACAATGTCTGCATGACTAATTCACTTGAATTGTTCTTGAAAGATCTTTATGAAGGTGATTGGATTTCTATTGGAAGGTACTTGAGTACTCTAACAAAACAGGATGATTGGTCTGAACAAGAATTCAAGAGGATACGTAGGAAAGCATATGGGTACTTTTTAAGGGATGGTTACTTGTGGAAGCATCCTAAACAAAAGGGTGCTACACCACAACGGGTTATATGTAAAAAAGAGACTCAAGTAAAGCTCATGCAAGAGTTTCATGAGAGTCTATGGGCTGGACACAGGGGTGTGTGGGCAACCTTCTCCAAGTTGAAAGAAAAATACTGGTGGAAGGGTATGTATAAAGATGTATCTCAGTTTGTAGAGTCATGTGTAACTTGTCAAATGTATTCAAATGTTCGACATCGTGATGGATTGCACCCTACATATCCACTAGCCATGCACTATAAATGGGTTGTGGATCTAGTCACGATGCCTTTAGGACTCTGGCAGATGAGATACTTGGTTCTTGCACGAGAGGACCTAACTAACCAGGTTGAAGGAAGAGCATTAAGAGCTAAGACCACAGAAGTTGTGTGCAAATTCCTTCTTGATGAGGTGATTTGCCGTTATGGTTGTGTGGGAAAAATCACTGCAGATCGAGGTGAACTGGATGCCGAAGAAGCAAGGGAGTTCTTTTCTAGATTAGGGATCAAGCTTTCTCTTACTACAGCTTACAACCCTGAAGGCAATGGAAAGAGTGAAAGAGGGCATCCTCCTATCATCAAAGCTTTGGCCAAGGCTTGCGAAGGAAGAGTTGGTGAGTGGCCAAAATTGTTACCATATGCTTTATGGGCTGATCGTACAACACATAGCTCAGTAACTGGCTACATGCCTGCGGAGCTAATGCATGGTCAAAAGCCAGTGATGCCGATTGAGGATACAATTCCCACATGGAATGTACTACCTTGGCAAGAGGGGCTTAGTAGGGAAGATCTCCTTGCACTGCGTATAAGGCAACTAGAGAGAAGACCTGGAGACATTGAAGCTGCAAAAGAACGACTCAAAAATGCAAGGTTGAAAAACAAGGACGATTGATGAGATAGTAGACGGCGTACGATAAATTATGCAGACAATGACCCTGAGGCCTAATGTCAATCTATTGTCACAACACTAAGTGCGTGCCTTGCAGGTTGCTTCAAGAGCTACTTGATCAAATGTAAAAAATGTTGGCACTAGTAGAGAACACAATTGAGGTGCATTCAACAATAAAGTAGCAATACAAACAGTTCTTATGCAGAGAAATAATGGAAGCTAGTGAATAGGCAAAAATGATAATCAAACAAAATGAACAGAGGGAGAAAAAGAGACAAGAACTATGAAGTTTTTGGCATCAACGAGTAGAATTGGAGAGATAGATAGAATGCTACAAAACTACATAAGCATGCAACAAAACAGACCATAAGATGAAGATGGGGATGAAGGACGCTAACCGAGCAAGAGCCCAAGCTCTTGAAACGTCACTATGAATTGCAAAGAAAGCAAAAGAAGAAATTAAAGCTCGTATGCTTACTACCATCGAAGCTTACACGATTGATAACAATTCACTGAGTTTGGATGTGCAGTGGTATTGGCAGGCTTTTACATCAGGAGTTCAATACCTCAAAGAGATTTGCCAAGACATCCTTGTCTATAATGTATCGATGTTGGAGTCAAGACACTAGTATCGGATTCAATTGTTCTTGGAGAACAATATGAGTTCATTGCATCTCCAGTTCTAACAACCTGAACCTCGACCAACCCAAGTAATTTTTCAACCACCAACAACACCAGTACAACCACCAAGAACACCAGTACAACCACCAACAACACCAGTTCAACCACCAACAACACCAGTACAACCACCTCCACCTTCTCCATTATCACCAGCAACACCAAGTTCCAACCTAGGAGAAGAGGTTGATGACCCACTAGAATGATTCATGTAACATGTGTAGCAGCAAAATCAATCTCCACATTTGTTTAAATAATGTTGTAGGACATTTTATTTTCCCAAAAATAAAATGAAAGACGATCTCAATGAAGATTTGTAAAAGGTATGGTGCAAACCCACTGTACCAAAAAAGATTTTAACAAAAACAAAAGTTGTTGCATAATTCAATTATTCCTCTAATTGTCAAGAGTAGCATATTTAAAGTTTTAACTATCGTGCTAAATTTTTGTGCCCGTTTATTAAATGATTTGTGGTTCCAATCTTCAAAACACCTTTTGAATCCATTGGGTGTGCCAAGTGTTACTAGGTAAACCCTTTAACTAGCAAAAGGAGGTCACCAGGTGTTGTGTCAGTTTGGATCAACCGAGCTTGTCAAATGCCTTTGGCAGTTACAAAGGCAAGCCACCAGACAGACATTGTGATAGATACACCGTGAATTAGATGTATGATTTGCTTGCAAATACATAACAATGTCCTCTGCATCTTGTAGAGTGTCTTTCCATTCAATTGAGAGAGATCCACCATAGATCACTTACACACAGTAGTTCGGCATTGCACAAATTCACATGTTGGACTCCCAAGACCAATAGAAATATGCTTCTTCTTCTTCACTATACACAATGATAAGATGGCCTACAAAACATAAGAAGGGAAATACAATATAATTAGATAACTACAGAAATGGTCAAAAACGCTAGTGAGCTAGCAAGGTAAGGGACATCAGCTTGTATTGGTATACTATACCTTTAGATATCTTACATACAATGGATACTATCTTCTTGGGATGCCCTTCATCACATGAATGTCCTCAATCTCAAGTATTTTATGATGCAAACCAAGCCTAATGGAGAACAAATGAGATTGGAAATTTTGTTTTTTGCATTGTAATTTTCATGTAGCTCACATACTAGGCAAGCACAATTAGGTGAGCCGATGCACTATCACAAAGATCATGTGCTTAGCTTATCACGATGATCTCACATCTATGATAGATAATTATGCTACCAATTCAAATTTGAAAGATTTTATGTCAACCATAGCACTTGGGATGACATTAGAACCAAGGATTGATATCAACCAAGCTTTTAGAGTGAGTCACTAAGCAAGCTTTTCTATCCTTTTTGCTTGCACGCTAAAATTTTCTAAAAATACTCGCTCAAGCGGCAATTGGAGCGAGCTTTCAAAAGAGAGCTTTGTTATCCATTTCTCTCAAGTTTAGCTCTCCATCTCTCTTAACTCACGCCTACCTCCCTCTCTTCCTCTATCTTTGTTCTCTCTTGTTTTGTGTCTCTCAACCCTCTCTTTGAATAGAAATTACATTTACTATGGAAGACGCCATACATTTATCTCTCAACCGCACTATCTCTCCATCTCAACCTCTGTCACTTAAGATTGGCTCTCCATCCCCCTCCCTCATGTCTTCCTCCCTCTCTTTTTTTCTTCCTCTCCCTTGAAATCTCTCTTTCTATCTATCTCCATCTCTATAGCTCACACGGCTATCACTATTTCTCTCTATGTCTATGCAAACCCTTATCTCTCTATCTTTCTTGCCGTTTCAACCTTTCTCTCAATCTAATTCACTCTTCACAATTTTACTGAAAGTCACATTGTCTAAGGAAGACGCCACCAATGACTTTACATGAATGCAAGCATCAATTGAACATTGACACATCAAAACAATGAACCAAAGAAAAATGTTTTAAGTATCGATGCAGCATTACAAGGTACATTCACAACACATGTCGTGGATGATGATGAGATCTAGGATGCAAAGAATGTTATGATTCACATCCAATCCAAAGCAGCATAGGAAAATAAAATAAATGTGCTTGCAAGCCATGTATGTTTTGCTCTATGCTATGCAATTTGTACAGTCTCCACATGTACAAATTGGACTATTTGTGATGTGAACTTCATAAGACTCGCCTCCTACCTGCGAGGTAGATGTTTCCACCATAATTTTTTCATGCAAGTTCAACTTTACAATAGTGTGACATGTTAAGCCTCCATTGCAACTATCAAATCGATTTGCTTCGATGCTGACACTCTTGGTCAATAATGCACCTATATTGAATCTGTATTTGCACACCTCTTGGTTGTGTATCCTACAACCTCCAAATTCATCAATTCACTAGTGGTCAATTTCTTTCTTTTCTCAATAAGCCATATGGTAGGCACTCTAGTAGGACATTGTGTGATTGTGTTGCAAATACTCCAAGTGTGATCCACACTATCATTACAAAACCACATAAATTGAGCCTTTGAGCCTCTTCCATAGACACTATCTGCTCTGTTATCCCAAGTTCTAATCCCCAAAAAGGAGGGATCTCTTGTACATACTGTCATAAAATTTAATATCTAACCAACACAAATGATTTTCTCATATTAAACTGATCATTTAATGTGGGAGAATAAATGGGAACAAGGGTTAAGATATAGACATGTGCTTATAGGTCTATCTCAACAGGGGGCCAATGGTAAAGGGGCCCAAATGAGAGATGGTCTATCAAAGAGCAAGGCTAATCAATGGAGCATAAGACCTTAGGTTAGCTTCATTGAAGACCTCCAATAGTTAGTGTAAAAGTCCTTTGACCTTAGGTAAGCTAGGGTTGAGCTTGAGGTGGGAACCCGGTCCAAGCTTAAGGTGCTTGAGGTGCTTGTCGTGCTTGATGACTAAGGTGCTTGATGATTGGGATGATTGAGGTGCTTGATGATTGAGATGATTGAGGTGCTTGATGATTGGGATGCTTGAGGTGCTTTTCATGCTTGAGATGCTAGGGTTGTACTTGAGGAGGAACCGGCCCAAGCTTGAGGGGCTTAAGGGCCAAGCTTGTGGTGGGAACCGGGTCCAAGGTTGAGTGGTTTAAGGTGTACAAAAGTCAACACTATTCCCTACAAGGAAGGGGCGAGCCCTACAAGAGGGGGATGAGAGAGAACACCCACACACTCACTCAAGGAAAGCTTGGTACAAAGAAAGCTATTGGAGGGGGGACCGGCTCCAACATAAATCCGGTCCTCAACCGTTGTCATGTTCTTTAAATTCTCTCTCTTGCAAAAGTATTGTTCATGCCAAGTTAACTAAATGCTATGTTTATTTTGCTACTATCAATTATGTTCACCTGCTATGCTCACAAAGTAATTTCACAAAAGTACTCTCTCTAATTTTCGCTACTCTCAAGTCAATAGGCCAATTCCATTACATTGGTATCAGACCATTTGGTTTCTTTTTTCTTGCTTAAGAAGAGAGGTCCCAAGTAGCCTATAAATGGTTGATTTTGTTAATTATATTAAGGTAAGTGAAACTAGGATCTATTATTGGTTTTGTTGAGCCCACTATATGTGGGATATGGTGCACACCTCGGGAGCTTTGGACTTAATAATGGAGTCTTTTTAGACTTGTGTACGGCTTTACCATTATTGAGCCATAAGAAGTCCAGAAGAAGCTAGCCCTTGGCAACTCTGCTATGTTAGACCTACTCCAGTACTGTCTATAATTAACCACTTCGAGACGTGGGTGTAGATACATAAGAGCCAATTTTCAAAGGCTAAGAGGAGTGGCAACTAAGGTTTTGAATTTCCAAAGCATACACTAAGTACGTACACAACTTTTGTTAATATGGCTGACAATAAACAAGAGAGTAGAATTAACATTGATAGCCTTGATTTTGCACATGAAGGTGCTAATGATGATGCCCCCATGTTTGTGAATTATCTCGTAACTAGGTTGCAGCAAGCTATGGGCAAACCTGCTTTGCAAGCTGAAGTTACTCAACAACTTCGCGCTTATGGATCTCCCTTCCTCTCCAAGAGGAGAGAGAGCTTAGGAGGCCTCTTGAAGAGACCCCCAAAAGAAGACTCTCTCCCATACAAGAGGAGGAATCCAAAGAGCAAGAAAGCAATGAAGCTATAAGTTCCTCTGAAGATGTGGCAACATGGAGACGGCGGTCTAGACGATCGCCCACTCCTTTCAAGAGGAAAAGTTCAATACAAAGTCCTTCTCCTCGTCATTCCAAAAGGGAAGAGAGGAAACAAAGGAAGAAAAGGGCTAGAAAGAGGTCACCCTCTTCTCCTTCTTCTTCACCTTTCTCCTCTTCCGATGAAAGCTATGGCTATTCTCCTAGAGAATACAGGAGGGGGGAGGACATCACAAATCATACCCTGCATGGGGAAGGTCACAAAAGCTAAAGAAGTTTAAGGAGGGAACAAAAAGTATCTCTTTTCTCACCTATGATGTCACCTTTGGTGCTACCAACAAAGTGTTGTCCTTCATCTAGCAATTTGATGCAGCCTTTGGAGACGAGGGCTTCATAGAGTCCTCCAAGCTACACCATGTAACTATGCACTTCCAAAAATCAGCTCGTCAATGGTGGTCTAGCCTTCATGGCAACAACAAAGCCCCAAAGACATGGAAAACTCTACGAGCTTCCATCATGAAGCAATTCCTTGCAAGCGATGCAAAGGACAAAGTGCTTATCGAATGGCGTAGCTTGAAGCTTCTCTCTCATGAGTCTATCCACAAGTATGTAGAAAAATTTTGGGATTTATATCTCAAGGCTATTGTCTTTCAAAATATAGACTTTGCCGAGCAAAAGCAACAATTATGTGCCGGATTACCCGAAGAGATGGCTGAATACATCAACTCTCAACGGCCTGGTTCTATCACCGAAGTAATCCATCGCACCATGGTTGCTTCATGCATCAATTTCCATCAAGGGGCTAGACGGAATGTCAAGACCATGGAAAACAAAGACAAAAGTGATGCAAAGGGGAAAACTAATGCTCAAAATTCTTCCCAAGGCACTTCCAACAACAACAACAACAATTGGTCCAAGGAGAAGGGAGTTTACAAAGGCAAAAACAAACTCTCTTCTGAAGAGCTTGAAGTTTTTTGCAAGGACCATAAGTGTTTCAAGTGTGGGGAGCAAGGACATGGCTTTTGTTCTTGTCCCAAGAAGAATGCAATGAGAATCCTAGGTCTTCCACCATCGAATCTCCAAAAGAGGATGTTCATTGCAAAGGATCATCACTTTCCTATGCTTGGGGAAAGGTAAGAGAGCATGATGCCTTCATCTTGTTTGACCTTGGCTCTACTCACGACTTCATATCATGAAGTTGGCCACCAAGCTGGGCATTCAAGATTTTGAGATGGGAAATATTGTAATGTATGACACAACTTTCAAGGACAGCAAGCCTCCATTACTCCCTTGATTGGGATGTTGAGGCTTCTGTTTAAAGCTATGTCGACAAAGAAGACCTTTTCATCTTTCCTCTCCAACATGAGGATGCTATCCTAGGGGCGCCATGGTTTGATCGCATGGTTGCCAATATGAAGTTCCTTGAAAGGAGAATCTACTTCACCTGCAAGGGAAAGAACATGTATAGATGCTAGTGAGCGTGGTCGCACTATTCCACTTGTAAATTCTCCTGATCTTGATAAATCAATGAAGAGCTCAGTTTCTGCGTATATGATTTTTGTCAAAGAGTCTTCGAAAGATCCTAATGTTTCATCCAATGTAAATGGTAGGAATCAAGAAGAGTTAAACTTGTCTAATTTTCTAAAAGGATTCCAAGATGTGTTCATCGATGATATCCCTACGTCCAATACGAGGGGATGATGACCATCGCATTGAGCTCCTTCCAAAAAGCTCACCGCCTAACAAGCCTCCTTATTGAGCACTAAACCATATCACTATCGAGCACTAAACCATATCACTATCAAAAACAGATTTTCTGTGGCTTGGGTAGAAGGTCTGTTTGATAAGCTACAAGGCTTTACCTACTTCAGTAGGATTGACCTTAAAAGTGGCTATCATCAAATAAGGATAGTGGATGTAGATATCCTAAAGACCGAGTTTCACACAACGTTTGGTCTTTATGAATATCTAGCCATGCCTTTTGGCTTGACTAATGCACCAGCTACGTTCAATCATCTAATGGAGAAAAATTTTAGACCTTACCGCAAATTCACTGGAGTGTTCTTTGATGATATCATCATCTACTCCAAGTCTTTGGAGGAACATAAGCAACATCTCCAAGTGTTTTTTCAAGCATTGAGGGAGAAAAAGTTTTTTCTCGACCAAAGGAAAGGGAAATTTTCCTCCAAGAGATTCAATACCTAGGTCATATTATCTCTCAAGATGGTATCTGTATGGATCCATTGAAGTATTAGATAACAAAAGCATGGCCTAATCCAAGGAATCTACATGAGCTAAGAAGCTTTATTGGTATGTGCGCATACTATAGACACTTCATAACAAAATTCTCTCAAATAGCAAGACCACTACATGACTTAACTAAGAAGAACGTTAAGTATGTATGGACTGCTAAGGAGAAAAATGCTTTTGACAAGCTCAAGGAGAAGCTTACCTCCCAACCAATACTCATGCTTTTGGATCTCTCAAAGCCATTTGAGGTCCAATGTGATGCTTGTGGTGATTTCCTTGGAGCAGTTTTGCTTCAAGAAGGGCATGCCATATCGTATGAGAGGCGAAGGCTCAATATCGATGAATGAGTCTTGGGCATTTATGAGAAAGAGCTTTTAGTTGTTCTACATGCCCTAGACACATGGAAGCACTATTTATTGGGGACTCCATTTATTCTACGAACCAACCACCAAAGTCTCAAGTATTTCATTACGCAAACCAAGCTTTCTGACAAACAAATGAGGTGGGCAAATTTTCTTTTGCAATTTAATTTCCATATTGCTCACATTGCTGGTAAGTACAATCAAGTGGCTAATGCACTTTCACGACGACCAAAAGTTAATGCGGTGTCTATAACTACTACAATGATCTATCCTCTATGATAGATGAGTATGCTACTGACCCTGACTTTAGAGACATAATGTCAGCCCTTACTTTGGGGAAGAAAGAGGAACCATTCACCTTGCAGGATGGTTATCTTCTCCATGGCAATAAGCTATGTGTTATACATTCCCTTCGTGGAGAAAGTTATGTATGAATCCCATGCTCCTCCCTATGCGGGGCATAGAGGTATTCAACCTACTCTTTGAGGAGTAGAGAAGTATTGCTATTGGCCTACCATGAAATTGGACATAGAAGAGTATATTTCAAAATGTGTAGTATGCCAAAACACCAAGTATGATAGAGGGAAGCAAACTTGGATTACTCCAACCATTGCCTATCCCAAATTCACCATGGGAGAGTATATCCACGGATTTCATCTTTGGATTACCCAAGTCTATCGATGGGAATACAGGAATATGGACAATAGTCGACAAGTTTAGCAAGCAAGCACACTTTATTCCTGTCAAAAAGATTATTAAGGCACACCAAATGGCAAATCTCTTCATATCTCAGATTTTCAAAAACCATGGATTACCAACATCCATCGTGTAAGATAGAGATCCTAGAATGACCAGTAATTTTGGAAAGGTCTCTTTGAAAATCTAGGACAAGATTGAATTTCTCTTCGGCCTTTCACCCACAAACAGATGCCCAAAGTGAGATAGCCAATCTTTCACCCACAAACGGATGCCCAAAGTGAGATAGCCAATCTTATGATACTTAATCTACTCAAGACTTATGTTACCAAAGTAGATCAATGCTCACAATGGGAAAAGTACTTACCTCTTGTAGAGTATGCCTACAATAATATTGTACATACTTCTATGGAAAAAGCACCTTTTGAGATCATTGAGGAAAGACCTAAAAGTCCCTTTCTACTTAAAGTACATGGGAAGATCTTTGTTGTGCCGATCAGTATAGCTGTGACCTACAAGAATCGTTTCAAAAGATTAAGGAGGCTATATCCATCTCTCAACAAAGGCAAAAAGTTGTTGCTGATGACAAGCACAGAAGGGCCTTAACGTTCAAAGAAAATGATTGGGTCTTACTTAAGTTGCCTAAGGCTCGATTAAGGCAACCGACGGGTAAAAATCCTACGGGCCATCAAAAGTATTATGCTAAGCTAGCAAAAAGATACCATGTCCTTTCTAGATATTGAAGCCTATCAATGAGACGGCTTACCGACTCAAGCTGCCCAACCATTGGCTCATACATAATGCTTTGCATGTGATCCTACTCAAGCCCTACAAAGGAGAATCACCAAGTGAACCAATTATTGAAGACCCTCCCAAAGTTGAAGACCAAGAAGAGGTGCTACAACCCGAAGCTATCCTCATGTGAAGACAAGGTACTACGACATGGTAAGATTATCCGACGGTATCTTATTAAGTTCAAAAATTATCCTTTTGAAGATGCTAGATGGATGCAAGGAATACAGCTTAAGAATAGTATGAACCTTGTCAATGCTACATCAGAGTAAGCAAATGCACAAATTTCTTTTAAATGACCCATGTTTTTGTCTCATAAGACTAGTTCTCTTTTTAATTGTGCACAAATTTAAACAGTATGCATGCTTAGAATCATGTTTGTGATGACGATGTCTCTTGAACACCAAATAGAATTTGTCACTCTACTTTGGGAGAATGAAATGAACTAAAGAGCAGACATGCTTGCAGCAGCTATGTCTCCGAAGCACCAAATGGATTGGTCATTCATCTTAGATAGATGTCATAGGGTAAAAAGGGATCCTCTACCCACTAAGTAAGATTGACTAATGACTATGGTTTTATCCCTTCTACCTCATAGTCGAGGACGACTATGATTCCAAGAGAGGTGTGATGTCATAAAATCTAATTTCGAACCAACACAAATGATTTTCTCATATTAAACTGATCATTTAATGTGGGAGAATAAACGGGAACAAGGGTTAAGATATAGACATGTGCTTATAGATCTATCTATCTCAACACGGGGCCAATGGTAAAGGGGCCCAAATGAGAGATGGTCTATCAAAGATCAAAGCTAACCAATGGAGCATAAGACCTTAGGGTTAGCTTCATTGAAGACCTCCAATAGTTAGTGTGAAAGTCCTTTGACCTTAGGTAAGCTAGGCTTGAGCTTGAAATGGGAACCTGGCCCAAGCTTAAGGTGCTTGAGGTGCTTGTCGTGCTTGATGACTAAGGTGCTTGAGGTGCTTGATGATTGAGATGCTTGATGACTGGGATGCTTGAGGTGCTTGTCATGCTTGAGATGCTAGGGTTGTACTTGAGGAGGGAACCCGACCCAAGCTTGAGGGGCTTAAGGGCCTGTGGTGGGAACAAGACCCAAGGTTGAGTGGCTTGAGGTGTACAAAAGTCAACACGATTCCCTACAAGGAGGGGGCTAGCCCTATAAGAGGGGGGAAGAGAGAGAACACCCACACACTCACTCAAGGCAAGCTTGGTACAAAGAAAGAAAAAGGGACACTTGTCAAGTTCCTCCTATGTTGCCCTCATGGTGTGATTGAAGCCTATTGGTTGGCCACCCAAGGGGTCCAATAGTAATTTAGAAGATTTAATTAATTATTTTAGCATTTATCAAGTCCTGTCTTTCAAAGGGGAAAGGGGGACACTTGTCCCAAGGCTACCTTTGTTACTTGATTTACCTCCTGCTTGTGATTGGCTAGGCCTGGAGGGGTCCAATGAGCTTAAAGCATGAGCTACAAGGGGGGGTCGACCAAGGAAGCTAGGGGCTTCCTTAGGGGGTATACTCTCCCACACACACCCACACACACTCTCATTGTGTGAAGTGCAAAGTGCAAGAGCTCCCTCTCCTTCTCCAAGTAACTAGAGAGGTTGGCTATAGAATGCAAATCCAAACAAAAGCCATGCTTGAATTCTTAAGCTTGCCATTTTCTCCATCTTCATTAATATGCTAGCAAGAAGAGTGTTTTTAAGTGAGGAACTAGTTTTCCTCTTCCCTACCCTCATTCCTTGCTAGCTCTCTCCACCTTCGAAGGTGTTTGAGGTCTTGAGACTTAGGCTTGGGATAGTTAATGCTTTCTTCAAAGTTTATGTTATGCTTGTTGGGGTAAAGCCCATGTGGCCGGTTAGGCCAAGTGCCTGCCCACTATACTTATTCATTATGTACATAATAGAATAAGGGGGCTCCCATGTAGTGAGTGAGGTTTAGCCCCTACAAACACAAGGTCTCCTCTTCTCCTCTCTTCTTCATTGTTGCACACACTCACACTCTCTCTCGCTTGTGCACTTCAACTGGTATCGGAGCTCAGGGATTGGGAGCACCATTAAAGCTAGCGGGGAAGCAGGCAGAGAAGTAGCAAAAACTGCACCATGTTTTTGCAGATCTGTTTTGGCCTATCAAAACGTCTTCATTCAAGTCTATTCTCGTGACTCCTGACCGGTTTTTTTTCCTCTTCAATTTTGCAGTAGAAAGTTTTCTCAAAATATTTACCAATTTTGAGATAAATCACTCAAACTGCCTGCACGTCTAGGGTACACAGCTGCAGACTTTTACAGATCTGTTTTGACTTGTAAAAGCAACACATTTCAGGTCTAGTCTCGTTGAATCTCAACCGTTGTCACATGGTCTACAACTTTGCAGAAGGAAGTTTCTGCAAATTCTGAACGGTTTGGGAGATATGGGTTGACCGGCTGCAAGGTATTCGAAAAGTTGAAGATGATGTATGCCTATTGTGATGATTTGCTACATTCGGAGAGCTCGGATTGAGCTTTGTCATTCTCTTGTTTTGCGCATTGATGTTTTGCTCTCAATGAAGAGAGTCTGGGTTAAGATTTTCAACAAATTTATACGCATACGTTGAGAACACTTTTGTGGATGTATGCATTCTTGTGGACTCTCAGGTTAGAGAGTGGATTCATCACAGGTTATGTGCATTGACTTTTGCAATTGAGCAGATTTTGAAATGGTTCATAGATTTGCAGAGAGTTTTGCAAGCATTTCTGGCATAATTGTGAGCTGAATTTTCAGCTGATTTGGATTCTCATTTGCTACACATTTGGTACATGCTTGATGCTCGTTTACATTGCCATGTGGATGCACATGATGTGCGCTTTTTGGTAGATGATATTCTTCACCTTGCAATGGCATCTGTGGGCTGATTTTTAGTTATTTGAGCATCAATTTATGCCACATTTTGGTTGGTTTGTTTCCAAGTTTATGCTAGTATATGCCTTGCTTGTAGAGTGCGGTTGATGCACTTTGTGTTTTGGATTACAGGATTGTTTTCCAAGTTTAAGGAGTTGAGACTTTGGGGTAGCTCATGTATGCTTAAGTGCAGATTTTAAGCATGATTTGCTCATGTTTTTGAGCATGTTTATGGCATGTATGGTTATTATGGTTAGATAGCCAAATACTGTCGAAACTCTGCCGGATTTTTCTTGCGAGTTTATTTGTTTATGTGCTTGGTTTGCAATTGTGTTTTGATTGCATTTGGCACTCAGTGGTTGCTTTGCCATAGTGTTTTGGCATTGCATTGTAAGAGTGTTTGCTCACCGGATTATGTCATTTGACATACATGTGGTAATCTCTTCAAGAGGGAGATTGTTGATGATAGTTTCATCGATCACCACATAGTGCTCTTGGATTAGAGCGGGGTTTTTGGCATCATTTGAGAGGTTTTGCTCATTTTGTTTTGTTACATTGATCGTCATAGTGTTGATACTTCTCTTAGACAACTTATGCCAGCTTATGTTGTGTTTTGATAGTATTTGGTGTATGAGTTATCCAGGGTTTGGCTATTGTTAGTTGATCGATTTGTGCTCGGTCTTGTCACAGGTTATCGCCATGGATTTGGCATGTACGTCATTGTCAGGGTTTGTGCTTTTTCATACAAAGTTTGATGGTTCAAATTTTGAGCATTGGAAAGCAGGTATGCATGAGGCATTGACTCAGTTGGGCCAAGTGTTGCCACTACAGGGCATGGATGCTAGGCTAGAGTTTATGACTGACGATGAGTGGGAGGACTTGATGAGCTTGCACTTTCGATGATCATGTTACACCTTGGTGAGTCTGTCTATCGCATTGGTTTAGATGCATGTACATCTAGAGAGTTATGGCAAAGATTGTGCAATGCTTTTGGCACAAATGAGTCTAGAGAGATGCCTACAGTCAAAGGACGATCTCGCAGACATAGAGATGTTGTGTGTTGGCATTGTGGTCATACAGGGCATGTACGTAGGTGTTGTTTTCGGCAGATGAGACATCACAGGAGACAACACAAGAGGGATGCTATCACTTTGGATGATGTGGGAGTAGATGTAGCGTATGTGGCTACACACGACGATGAGGTCGTTCTTGCTTCCATGTTTACTCCTGAGGTTTTCATGTCATGTGATGGCACATTACCTTTGTAGTGATGCTAGATATTGATGCTTCAATTCACGTCTCACCGAGACGCGAGTACTTCTGCTCGTATGCTAGCGGTTTGCTTGGACATGTGCGCTTGACTGATGGTTTAGTCCATGACATTGTTGGTGCCAAAGATGTTCAGATGTCATTGCCCAGTGGAGCAATGCTAGTGCTTAGGCATGTTCGCCATGTGCCAAGTTTGACTTGGAGTTTGGTCTCCTTGAGTCAGTTGAGAGACAGTGGGTGCCATGTTGTGCTAGATGAGCACAATTTTAGTTTGCATCGTGGACAGCTTGTCATAGTGAGAGGTGCTAGTGTTGGCATGATTCATGTGATGCGAGTATATCACGTACGAGTTGGCACGGTCTTCGTGAGTACGCAGCCATGCAGAGAGATGAGGCATGTCTCCTTTGCGGAGAATAGGTTGCATGATGCTCCAGTTTGTGAGCATGTTGAGCCAGTTGTGCAGATAGCTGTGTAGCAGGGCATGTCATTCATGAATATGATGACGTATATGGATGGCTTGAGTGCTGAGGATTCAGTCGTGATTCAGTCATTCATGGATATGCTTAGGCCAGAGGCTGATGTGTGTGAGTTAGAGCTAGGCATTGCTCTTACCACACAGGGTCCAGGACAGACAGATGCTCTTGGTGCACATGTGACATACGATGGACACGAGGATGGATTCTCGGGATCGAAGTTCGGGTGTCAGGGTGATTTCCATGAGTGGAATTCTGAGCCAGATTTGACTGAGATGGTCAGATTGGCAAATAGTGCTAGGATTGCATCAGCATTCGGGAGTCTCATGTACAAGATACTCATCTCGAGACCTGAGATTGCATTTGCGGTAGGTGCATTTGCAGTGGGAGCAGTTAGTCGTGTAGTGATTGATGTTGGCCTTGAGCATAGGGGCACTTTGCAGTGTATGGTGAGATACCTGCAAGATGTGTGCGGCTTTGGTGAGGAGTATGTGGTCGATCCCTCTATAATTTTTCTACAATTAGAGCTAGATGCACACAAATTTAGTGAGCTAGTGGGTGTTGGCTGAGGGCATACTTGTGATGGGCTTGTACAGGTTTTGTACGGTTTTCTTTTCTCTCTTACGACCACATTGGCCTTTACGTGGGAGGTTGTTGGGGTAAAGCCCCATGTGGCCGGTTAGGCTAGGTGCCCGCCCACTATACTTATTCATTATACACATAATAGAATAAGGGGGCTCACATGTAGTGAGTGAGTTTTAGCCCCTAAAAACACAGGGTCTCCTCTTCCCCTCTCTTCTCCATCGTTGCACACACGCTCTCGCTTGCTCACTTCAATGCTCGTGATGCATGTAGCTTTCCATTTTCATTGCATCACCTACGTCACAAGGAAAACAAAGATTGTATCGTAACAAGTCTCTCTTGATCGGAGAAATCATAATACAAATGCCTATTGGAGGGGGGACCAGCCCCACATAAATCCGGTCCTCAACTGTTGTCATGTTCTTTAAATTCTCTCTCTTGCAAAAGTATTGTTCATGCCAAGTTAACTAAATGCTATGTTTATGTTGCTACCATCAATTATGTTCACCCGCTATGCTCACAAAGTAATTTCACAAAAGTACTCTCTCTACTTTCTACTACTCTCAAGTTAATAGGCCAATTCCATTACACATACACCTATGTTTTTCTATCCTTGTTCTTAAATCATGGATAATTGAGTTGTACATTCCATAAACGTTATAGAAGTGTAAAAAAGTGGAACTTGCATACTGACTACTTACACAGGATCGTGTACATGTACAACCATTGTTGCGCACTCCACAACCCTGCAAACATGGTAAAAGAAACCCCAGCTTCATCACAAGCCTCCACTCCCATCTTGTCACATTCTATTAACAAGCTCGACACCTACCTGTGGTAGACATCCTGAACATATGGCATCTTTTGTTTGGATTGTTGCACTGCCCAGGAAACAACATGTCATGGAAATACCTATACCCGCATGTGTTCTCTAGCTAAGAAGTTGGGACTTTGTCCCCACTGCTATTTTCACAGCATTGGCTACTTACGTCATGTGCTTAAATCTGAATCGAGTAGTTATGATCTCAACACAATACTTTATGCACATTGAACTTAAAGTTACCTTTGCGTATGGACCAATGGTCTCACCTCCTTCAAGATAGAAATAAGTTTTGTTGTTTAGTTGTTCCCCATTTTCACGAACAACTGCTCCCATAACCATTTGTTAGCAATATTCAACTGCAAATGTCTCACACCACTAGTAGAAACTTCAATGACCACATAGGAAACAAGCTCTCTTGTACACTGGATCAAAGATCTTAATACACCCCTAGCTACCACGTGGCTGTGAGTTTCCATGTGGATGAACAAATGTGTCTAACCGTGAGCAAATAATAAACAATGCAAGGACATTCCTAGACTAGAACTGGACTTGTTTTACAATGGAAGCACTTCAAGGTTCTATTTATCGATCTCAACATACCCATTGTAGCAATTGATGTCATCATTTTTTAATCTCCAAGAAGTTTCGTTTGGACTTTCGTTTATTGCTCTAATTGGACATGTAGCATTAGAGAAGATGAAGTGTCCAATGCGTTTACTACACCTGATGATAGTTGGATACTTTATTCTTGTATGCACTAGTTTCACCCATCAATGACCATCATTCTTTGCTCCATCCCAACCATTTTGGAGACACCATTTGGAACAAGCTCTAGCTCATATACACAATTTCCGTTGTATTCTTGTGTTACTTCATCCACCCTTTTCCTAATGGAGCACCTTAAAAACATTTTGTTCAACTTGGGGTATTGGTGGCCATTGAGCACTATGTGATCAGGTGTGCTCTGTGTCAACCGGCTCTTCTACAGAAGGCTCGCTATCAGATGGAGGTTTGCCATCAGACATATTGTGAGATAGCTCGACCAAATCGATATTTGGGGGGTGGAAACTGAATTTCCTATACTATAGGTTGAGCTCTTGTCCAAGACCATGAGGAATCTAGTTGATAGGGTCTGTTTCAACCAGCTCTTCTACAGAAGGCTCGCTATCAGATGGAGGTTTGCCATCAGACATATTGTGAGATAGCTCGACCAAATCGATATTTGGGGGGTGGAAACTGAATTTCCTATACTATAGGTTGAGCTCTTGTCCAAGACCATGAGGAATCTAGTTGATAGGGTCAAGTCCAATATGAACTACATATGATTCCCAAGAGAAACACCATCTTTCAGATGTGTATGTATGTCTCCATCCGGCATAGACAAGATATTAAACATTTCACTATTACTACTTCCTCCAAAAATTGTAGGGTTAACCATTGCATATTGTGCCAAATAGTGCAGGAGTATTGGCTCATTACAAAGACTATCCACACAAAAACTAACCTTGCAAGATGATGAAGAAGCCATGGCTTGAGATATGTTGGTCAATTGAAAATTGTTAAGTCTAAAGGTGTATTTATAGACAATCTATAGTCACAAATATTTGCACAATTCTCCCCATCTCTCTCTTCAAACCTACTCCCATCCTCCCTCTATTTCATCATATTATCTCTTTATATTCGTGTCCCTCTCCCTCTATTATATATCTCTATAGCCTTCCCATATATTTTTTTAAGCGGAATTCCTCTGAGTAATAAAACCACTATCTTCTACCCCTCCCACATTCCTACATTAAAATCTCTCCCCATCTTTCTGTCTGTCCCTACCAATCCTCTCTCCTTCATTCTATCCCTCTCTATATTTCTGTAACACAATCTCCCTTTCCTTATCTTTCCTAACACCATTGCTCTCTCTACCTTTCTAACTCTCTCTCTCTCTAACCTTCCACCTCATTCTCTCTTTCTCCATCCCTTGACCTTATGGGAGGGAAATATAGGGAGTCATAAAAAGAAACAAAGTGAGTGAAAGCTAGCTAAATTAAAAGATTAATAGAGTTAGGAACAGAAAGAGAGGGAGGATTAGGGAGGGAAAGTGATAGATCCCATAGAAAGGGAGGTCATTTTTTGTTATCAATTAAAAAGGCAAATTGTTTGCATGCTTCTCTCCTTAACACCCCCTATAAGTACCTTCGTCCCTGCAAATGACAAGTTGGTAGTATTGTTCAGTTGCTCTCTATCTCTCAACCCTCCCTTTTTGTCACCTTAATCTACTCAAGTGGGGTGAGAGAGAAGATAAGAGAAAGGGGATTTGCAGAATTAGGTGAGAGAAATGTGGAAAAGCAAAGAAAGGAGGATGAGAGCGAGAAAGAGAACGTAGGGATATTGATAGGGAAAGATGTAAGGTGATAGAGAGGAGCAAAATGGAAAGAGAGGCAAGAAAGTGAAAGGCAATTAGAAAAACATTTTTTATTTCTCTCTCTCTCTCTCTCTCTCTTCGGCTTCTCAGCCACAGAGAAGCTAGAGAGAGAGAGGGCTGAGAGAGAGAGAGAGAGTATAAAAAAATATACTCTCTCTCTCTCTCTCTCTCTCAGCCCTCTCTCTCTCTCTAAATCTCTCTCTGCTCGGTAGTGGTAACTTTATGCTCGGCGAATCTTAAACAGACCTGCAGCCACTGGGTGCGAGGGCGGCACCTAGCCCTTCATGGCTGCCTCACAAGCCCTGCCCTCCCCTCTGAGGAAACCCCCCCCGTCTGTAGCAAATGCATGACACAGGCATGCCCGTCTCTCTCGCGCACCTTGTTGACCTGCTCACGACCAAGCAGCTCATACCCAAGCCCAAGCCCGTCTTTGTCGGATGCAAATCTTGAGCCCGTCTCTGTGGTTTGTAGCAAGTTTTAGGCCTCGGGCAGTGCCCTGCTTGACAGCAGTTCCCACTCACTCTTGATCCCATCTCTATCCCTGGCTGCAAATCTTCACTACCTAGCTCTTAGGCTTCGGACAGTGCATTGCTTGACAGCAATTCCCACTCCTGAGCCCATCTCTATCGACTTAACCACCTGCAAGTCTTACTCGACAGCAACAAGCCAATCGACTCCCGAGCCCGAACGATGGCCAAAACCAACAATGTCAAGAACATTGGTGGTGCACCCTCAACACCAAGCAAGACTAGGTTGTTCGTGGCAACCCCCAAGATAGACCCGCTCGACCGCCTCCAACAAGCCCAAGTCAAGGAGCTGAAGAACGAGAATGATGAACTCAAAACACGTCTGGCTGCCCTCGAAGTGCACCTCCAATTGCTCAATTCTCAGAAAGTAGCGGACACTGATCTCATCCTAGCAAAGGCCAAAGAAGCAGAGCACACATTCACTCAGAATGTGGCTTCATTAGCCACCCAAATTCAAGCAAATGCTGCTACCATCCCCTTCAAAGTGGAGGAGTGCCTACAAGAACGTCGTCGTAGGGAAGGCCTTGCTTTGACTCTACGCATCGGTGGCTTACCCTCCTCTTGGTGGGAGGAGACTGACGATTTTCCTACTACCTTAACCAAGCTCAACAATGCTATCCAACCAGTCAAGTTTGACCTTCCCACCATCGATTTCATCGATCGGGATCCCCACACCAACCAAGGGAGCCTTGTTTTCAAGACCAAAGAGGACCGCATGGAACTCTTGAAGCAAACACATCTTCTCAAGGGCACAACCATATGGATTAGCGAGGCTCTAACCCCTGCCCAACTCAAGATAAAGAAGCAAGAGCTGCAATGTCTCTATGTAACTTTTCTCACACAAGGCAATACCACCATCACACTGATTAAAGTGTATACCCAAGTAATGATGCAACAGCCCCAAATCTTTCATCTTGAAAGTAGCATTCAAATCAGCCTTAAATTCAGCAATATGTCTCTCATTTGGTCCAGTGATAAGAAAATCATCTACATAAAGAACCACAATGAGAAGTACATCACCCTCACGCTTACATACAATGTGCTTTCTATTGGACTGTTACAAAAGCCTTGCTTGACCAAATGAGTGTCCACTTTCTCATAACAAGCACGAGAAGATTGCTTCAACCCATACAAAGCCTTGTTACATTTGCACACTTTGTCCTCTTGTCCTTTCTTGACAAAACCGAGAGGCTGCGTTACATAAACTTCCTCAAATATGTCACCATTCAAGAAAGCAGTAACAATGTCTGATTGATGTACATCCTAACCAAAATGAGCTGCCAATGCAGATAGAAAACGCACAGTAGTCATACGACAAGTGGGAGCAAAAGTCTGAACGAGTACGACTAGAGAAAGGTGCATGGCGAGAGCCTGAACGAGTACGACTAGACAAAGGTGCATCCAATTTACTATCACGCAAAGTGTGCACCAGCCATTTTGGCATACCTCTAGCCTGCTCATTTTCAGCCCTTTCCTCATCAAGTACATCATGTACATCTGCATCAGTAATAGGCTCATCTGTAACATTTTCAGAAACCCCCATAGGCTGTACATTTGCCTCATTGGAACTTACATTCGTATTTCCACCACTGAAAAGAGGCAACAAAGTGTCATAAATGTCTTGTGAGCTTACATTAGTGTCTCTAGTCCATGATAGCAAGGGCTGAACAGAATCTTCCACAAACACTACATCCCATGAAACCAAAATATGCTTTGTTTACAGATGATACAACCTGTAACCTTTGCTTTCAACACTATAACCAACAAAAATACATTTGACAGCCTTATCATCCATTTTTTTGCACTGTGTTTGTGGCACTAAAGCATATGCCAAACAACCAAAAACATGCATGTGCTCAATAGAAGGCTTTCTATCATGCCATGCTTCATATGGAGTAATAGACTGCAAAGCTTTCGTAGGACACCTGTTAAGTACATAAGTGGCACACATGATGGCCTCAAGCCAAAAAGAATGCGGCAAAGCTTGACTTTTGACCATACATCGTGCCATTTTCGTCAGTTACCTGTTTTTCCTCTCAGCAACACCATTTTGCTGAGGTGTATAAGGCACTGTACATTGGTGTTTTATCCCACGACTAGCCAGAAATGCATTAAATTCATGAGACATATACTCCCCCCCTTGAACAGAACTGAGGGTGCCCATAGTACATTTTGATACATTTTCAGCCACCATAGCCAGAAATTGTTTGAAGCACATAAAAACTTTGGACTTTGCTTTAAGCGGAAATACCCATGCATGCCTGGAGTAATCATCAATGAAAGTCACAAAGTACAGGTAATGCCCAAGAACGGAGTTTGCATGGGCCCACAAACATCACTATGCACAAGTTGCAACCTGCATGTGGCCCTAATTGAACCATCCTTTGGAAACTTCGAACCCTGCATCTTACCCAAAATACAGACTTCATAAACATGTTTGACGGATGCTTCAAGAGGTGGCAAAGAAGCAACCATATCAGATTTCTACAAACGCAGCAAATTGGCAAAGTTAAGATGACCAAAACGTGCATTCCAAAGTTTTGCATCTGAAATAGCCCTTGAATCCGCAACTACATTTGAAATTTTTTGTCCACACTTGTCATATAAAGTGACCTTATACAACCCACGACACAAAAGACCAGATGCAACAATTTCATCACCAAAATCAATCATGAACTGTACATCTGTCATCCACAAATTTGACTACAAGTCCAAGTCTAGCAAGTGCGGATACAAATAAGAGATTCTTCTTGATCCAGGTACATAAAGTGCATCAAAAAGTGTGAAGGAACTGCCATTTGCAACAGTAAGCACAATCTTTCCAACTCCCTGAACCGGATAATAGGCATTGTTGGCACAAGTGACTAAATTTCCATGAGGGACAGACTCAAGAGAGGTGAACAATTCACGATGTGAGGTAATGTGATTTGTAGCACCACTGTCGAAATACCACACATGTGAATCTGCAGCAACTGACAAGCATGCATCATGGACAGCAGGATTGTAAGTGCATTCTGCACTAAAAGCCCATTCTGCATCAACATCAGCATTACAGTCTCCTTTTACAGAAGACTCAACAATGGCTACATTTGTAGTGGAACCACCCTCTTTCTTCTTAGCCTCTTTTGCCTTCAACTTAGGACGTTGCTTGATCAAGTGATCATTAGCTTTACAATAATGGCAACGCATCTTCTTTTTGCCCTTATCACCAAAATTTCTAGACAAAGTGCTGCCAGCAGAAGCATTGGGAAGCAATGCTTCTTTGAGAAGCAATAAAAGCCTGTTCAACTGCTCGCTGTCTAGTCCTTTTTTTTTTTGGAAAGTGACTCTTGCAACAGCAATGTGCATAATGCATCAAACTTGACTACTTCTGGATTTCCTTGGGTCATAGTCTCCAAGTACTAGCAAAAGTCTCGTAAGCATGCGGTAAGGCATCAAGAACAGTCTGCACAAGGGAACTGTCTGAAATGACTTCACCTGTAGAAATAATTTGCTTATTGATATCCTTGACACTAGCAAGGAAAGTGTCCATATCATCTTCCTCATGCATAATCTTTGACTCCAGCTCTTTACGCAGCAAAGCAATTTTAGCCTCATTGCGACTTGCATAAAGACTAGCCAAAATATCTTAAGCCTATTTAGCAGATTTTGTTGAACGGATGTGAGGAACAATAGTGCGCTTCATAGACAACGCAATCAATGCATGAGCCTGCTCATCCCTTACATCCCAACGATCTTGTTCTGTCGTAGGCAAAACAACTCTAATAGCAGCAATCCTTGCAACAACACCTGCAACATCCTCAACATCGCCTGCATCCTCAGGACCAGGACGTACATGAATGCCCTGCACAATATTCTAAACGCCCTTTGACACAACAACATGTTGCATCATGTAAGCCCACATAGGATAATTGTCCCCATCCAACTTGTCCTCAGTAGCAAACATCTTGAACACATCTGTGTTGTTGTCAGCCATGGTAAATGCTGCACCTGATGTGAAAACTACCCGAAAATAGAAGAAACGGAGCAGGAACAACACGTGCTATATAGCACAAATTGTAGAAGACTGTAAGGCACCTGTTATGCGGAGAATGACAGTGATAGAAATTTTGCACAAAATAACAAAAGAGCCTGTGCAATACTGCCTGTAGTGGAAACGGAGGCCGAAATGAGCCTGAATCAAAAATTTGAGCAGACTAAGCTCTATGAGCTTTCCCAAAATATTTTTTGACCTGCGAACGCTCGCCAAACCTCACTATAATCGGAGAAAGTGAGCAGGCATGTGCTGGAGCAGCTGGCGACTAAGCCTGGGAGGACGTAACCTGCTCTAATACCAATTGTTGGAATTAGGGTTGCAGAGAAACACACACAGCTTGGAGAAGATGAAGGAAGCTCAAGGCACACAATAGAGAGTGTGTTACTTAGTGTGCAATGGAAAGATAGACAGCCCTAGAGTGATGGGTGTATATACAATGCTCGGGGGAAAAACCTCCGAAAGAGGGAAGAAATGCCGTGGCAGTCCTAGTGTGTTCACACACATCACCACCAGATGTATATGGTAACAAGAGAGAGGGAGATAGGCAAGAGGAGAATTTGTTAAGCTATGTTTTTCTCTTCTCTCTTATTTCTCTCTTTGTATCCACCTCTCTCTCTCTCTCTCTCTCACACACACACACACACACACACACATTTTTCTCTCTCAGGCCTCTCTCTACCATTCATAGCACCACATGAGTGGGCACGATGAGTGGTAGAGAGAGTGTATGAGATAGAGCATGATGAGTAGTAGAGAGAGTGTATAAAAAAGAGAGAAAGTGTGTGTGTGTGTGTGTGTGTGTGTGTGTGTGTGTGAGAGAGAGAGAGAGAGAGAGAGAGAGAGAGAGAGAGAGAGAGAGAGGAGGGGTGAAGAGATTAGGAGGGAGAGACAAAGCAAGGGAAAGACAAAGCAAGCACACAACAGAGAGTGTTTTACTTAGTGTGCAATGGAAAGATATATAGCCCTAGAGTGATGGGCGTATATACAATGCTCGGGGGGAAAAACCTCCTAAAGAGGGAAAAAATGCCACGGCGGTCCTAGTGTGTTCACACACATCACTACCACATGTATATGGTAACAAATCCCCCTTGGAGTGATGCGGTGAACAAGAGCTGGCACATGAGTAAAGAGAAGTGCCATGCCTTGAGGACATGATCAATCCACAAAGGGGAGTAAGCCCAAACCTTTGCAAAAAGCTTCGAACTTCTCACGAGACAATGCCTTTGTGAAAAGATCTGCAAGGTTGTCCTCTGTTAGCACATAAGCCAAGGTGATCTCTCTTACTGAGAGACTCTCCCTAACATAGTGGTAATGCACCTCAATGTGCTTTTTGCGAGCATGAAAAACTGGGTTCCTCGCAATTGCCAATGCACTCTGGTTGTCAATGTAGATAGTGTTGGGAGTGTCCTAGAAGTGGCCAGAGTAGATTGTTTCTTGCTCAACCATGATATACATGAATTGCCAAGCATGAAACAAAAACCACTTGTGGACACTCGCATTGTTGTGCCGCTTTGCAGGCACGGAGTGAAAGACAAGGGTCTGCCTGCATTTTCAAGGTTTTCCCAAACTGGAGATTTGGGCCAGATTCTGCCATGATATCAGGAGTTGATAGGAATGTATGCATTATATGGTTTTTTGTAGACCAAACTGAACCAATTGGGCTAGCAAGTGAAGATTCTATTGAAGATTGATATTCTACTTAAAATGGTAGAGGTTGAAGTCCTGAGTAAACTGGTCCAGATGGCTCAGCAAACAGAGCCCTAGTGAGAAAGTTATTGCAATTTAAAGCTGTAAGTGGTTGCAGATTTGAGACGGATAGGGCAAATAGGGACAGATGGTCAAAGGTAATTTGAAGTGATAGATGCATAGTGCTTGATTTGTGGAGCCTGCTTTTTCAGATTGGTAATCTAGGTCCCGTATGTCAAGTTATTAGCAGTTAAAGTTTTGTCGGGGTCGTGTTTGTGCCCACATGACTACATTGGAGGACGTTCCATTTGGCATCTTCTAGACCTCAACACGGTTCAAGCACATAGAGAAAACCATGTTAAGCCATCAAGAACTGACGGCTCATCCATCGGACTTATGATTTCCACGATATAGCAGGATGAAGTTTTGACATGGGCTGGTTTTGAGCTGATTTGACCACTATGGAAATTGTGTCATCTTGTGTTTTTTTGGCTTGCCTGAGCTCAAGAAGGTAGAAAGTGATGTATGGAGTCGTCACAAATAGATGGCTTAGTCATTGGATCTTTGGTGAGCAAGATATGGACGGTTAAAGTTTGGTACAGTTGTTCAAGGGATGATTGCAAATGGTTTTCTCGTATTTTGGCGGCCACAATTAGCGAGCACGATGGAGTCAAAATGCGGCTAGGCTTTGAAGGATAGGAGATTGAATAAAGGTATTTTAGCTAGGCTTGACGGCTTGGCCATCGGACTCGTAGGAAAGAAGTTGCAGGACTGTGATGATTTTTTTAATGCCTTAAGGGTGAGTTGTATGGAATTGATGGGGGTTTTGAGGGCAAACTATAGGTTAGTGCCATGTGGCTTCAAAATATCTCTCATAGGGAGCATGGAACAGGCATCATAGGAGATGAAGCCAAAATCGGCACCACTATTGGCATGAGGTGAGTGGGAGTGAGAGCTTGGAGCTCCCATCCATGGTGTGAGCCAGTTGATGCTGCACAGGCGGAGGTTATGGCCTGTCGGGTGCGACCTGGGTGCTTTTGGCCTCTCAGGTGGTGGCTCCACTTGTTGAGGGCGTTGTTGCACACCCGTGGCCGAACTTGGTGGCTCAGATTGATAGATGATGTGACAGTCTGTAGGGCTCTATCTCGCACCCGTGTCGGGCCCCTTTTGAATACAAGGACAAAGAGCCCCCCCCCCCCCCCCCCCCCCCCCCCCCCCCAAACTACCACCACCACTAGAGAGGTCGCTAGTGCTAGGGGTAGGGGGTGAGTCACATGCAGAGGAGGTAGAGACAGTGGCCGGACTGGACAAAGCCTAAGGGGCAGTCACACAGTTGAAAGAGGCAGAGAGCAGAGAGAGAGAGAGAGAGAGAGAGAGAGAGAGAGAGAGAGAGAGAGAGAGAGAGAGAGAGAGAGAGAGAGAGAGAGAGAGAGAGAGAGAGAGAGAGAGAGAGAGAGAGAGAGAGAGAGAGAGAGAGAGAGAGAGAGAGAGAGAGAGCCAGGCGGACAAAGGACATGGCGATGTGTGCACCATGCAATTGTTTCCAAAAGCAAAGTATGTCAAGTGCTAGCAATGCATAGAAAATGCTAAAAAGGGACTAAAAAGGAGATGCACAAGCAAGAACAAGCCAAGTTTTTTTATTTTTTGGGCAATGCTCACCTCCTATAAGAGGAGTTCTTTATGAAATTGAAGGGGTTGGTTCTTTTTGGTTTCCTTTCTTTTCGGGAGGGTCAATTCTCATGGGGACTTTTTGGGGAACCAACTGGAGTGGTGGGGAGTTCTTCTGCTGGAGAGCAATTGGAGAAGAGAAGGGAAAGGTGGGAGGAGCGTCCAGAGCATAAGGAAACTGGATGGTGGGACAACTTGGGGAAGAATTATGAGGCGAGGGTTGCAATTCAAAAGGCATACCAAAGCGGGCGTATGCAACAGGATTGTAGAAGAGCATTCAAAAATCTTACGATGTATATGCTATCAGTTGTCAGCATCTCTTGAGTCTTGAAGCTCTTTTTCTTCTCGTATCAATCAATATTTTTCTTATTTGCTATCTTCTCTCTCAAACTCTCTTGAATCATCAATATTACGTGTATTGAACTATTAACTAAGTCTCTATGCACTCTGTGATCCTAGCTTGAGCGTTTGCTAAGCTCCTGTCTACAACTAGAGGCCCGGTGCTTTCCTGGTCGACCTTGGAGAACTGCGCACTCCGACAATTTGGTGAACCTGATGCAAAATTGACCGGGGTAGACGGAGCCAAACATGGTGACAAGCTAAGTGAAAGAGATGCAGCAAATTATAGGGCTCTTTTGCAACAACAATATACAAATCAAGTGCAGTTTATGCACCAAAATTTTGGTACCGGTTTGAAAGTTGAGAACTGGGAATTGCAGCAGTCTGCATAAGGTGAACTAGGTGGATTTCAAGAGCAGAGCAACCCAAAAAAAATCAAGTATCAAAGTCGGTAATAGCAAAAAGGGAATTTAAAGAGGCAAAAATATGGAAGCGGGAGATGGTGGAGCAATTGGCACTTGAAAATGCCAAATGCTCGGTTTTTTATCAGTAAGGGATTTTTGATGGCTATGATCCTGCTGGTTATTTGCAGTGCTATGAAGAGGAACTAGAGCTGCATGGGGTGCCAAAAGAGAATCGGATTCTAAAATTTGACAGGTTTGTGATTCCAAATTTATTGAGCACGTCCAAGAGCTTCAACAAGAACATCTGCATAGTTGGAGCAAGTTTAAAGTTGCTATTATCCGTGAACGATGGGATCCAAGCATGTATGAAGATGATGAGAATTGTGTTAATGTGCCTATTTATGCGGAGGTTTGCAATCAGATTTAGGCTAAGCTTGACACTGCTATTGATGAGTGTTTGCTTGAGGATGGAAGATTATTACAAGTTAAAGATGATGAAGAAGTTGTTCGGGCAGTCTATGCAAAGCTAGGGATTGCAGATTTCATGATGAAAGTTGAAGTTGAAGACGCACAGGGTCGAAAAAGGCATGATAAATCACAGGGTTTGTCTACACAGTAGGAATCACATGGTGTAGTTGTGCATGAGCATCTACAGGGTTTGGATACACTAGATTTCGAGGGCCTGAATGTTCAAGAAAATGTGTTTGAAGCTCCACAAGGTGATGACTTAGAGGGGGTGCATACACCTTGCACGAAACACGATGTGGCAAATTGATCCCCAATTTGATGGTGCTTATTCAGAGGGGGTGCATGATCAAGTGCAATCTCTTGGTGTTGCCTATGATTGGGATCATTGTGCTGATCATATGGATCGGGTGGTGGATGCTATTTTCCATGAGCATGCTGAGATTTGTGCTACAGAAGTTCAAACATATTTCGATGAGGAAGAGAGGATTCAAGATCATTCTATAGCAGGTATGGCTAGTGTTGTGCATGCCATATGTGAAAAGCCTAGTTTGCTACGTGAGATGTGCAAGGTAGAGAATTCTTCTGAAGCGGTGGACCCAGAACTTATGTGTTTATTGAATGAATCTTTGGAAGGATTCTCATTATGGATGCTAAGGGTACTAAGCAACCTAATTTTGTGCATAATCAAGTCTATCCAGATGTAGCTGATGAGGACCTTATGCAATTGCTGGATGAGGTTCTACTAGATTTTGGGTATGTACCAAAAAGGGAATCTTTTTGTGATGATTCTCGAGAACCACATGAAGAGAGTTTTTCCAGGGCACTCACGGACTCGGATGATCAGGACCAAAATTTTACTTCTCAAGGGGATGAAGCTTCATTACCAATGCTCCTACCTGTGATTGATGATCAACAATTGGCAGAGCAGGTTGCACAAGGGATATGGTAGTATCTAATGATGCCTAATGATTTATGGGATTTGGTGGTACCCTATGATACATGGGAATTTCAGCTAGATTTTGATCTAGGCGGAGAGGTTTATATATATGGTCCAAGCCAATTCATGGATATGCCATTTGATCAGGGTGGAGCTGGAGATGTTCGTGACCTGGAGCGGTTGACTTATGCCATATGACCGAGGTGGTGTTCATTATGGTTTATGGGCCAATTTATACTTATGTTCTACTATTGGGATATTCTTATGTTTTCCCTATGATCCTGGAGGTGGGCATATCCTAATGAAGCCACATGTTGAATTTGTTTTCAAAGCATGCACGCAATGGGGTAATAGTTATGTGTTTACAGGTTTCTGCTTCCAAGTTAAATAAAAATTGGCACATACTGGAGGATGTGCAGGTTTAGAGGGGGTGGATGTCATGCCACTTTGCGGGCATGGGGTGAAAGATGAGGATCTACCTGCATTTTCAAGGTTTTGCCAGACTGGTGATTTGGGTCAGATTATGCCATGATATCAGGAGTTGATAGGAATGTATGCATTATGTAGTTTTTTGTAGACTAAACTAAACCAATTGTGATATCAAGTGAAGATTATATGGAAGACTGATATTCTGCTTAAAAAGGTAGAGCTTGAAGTGCTGAGTAAACTGGTCCAGATGGCGCAGCAAACGGAGCCCTAGTGAGAAAGTTATTGCAGTTTAAAGCTGGAAGTGGTTGCAGATCTGAGACGGATAGGGTGAATAGGGACATATGGTCAAAGCCAATTTGAAGTGATAGATGCATAGTGCTTGATTTGTGGAGCCTGTTGGTCTTTTCAGATCTGCAATCTGAGTCCCAGATATCAAGTTATTAGCAGTTAAAGTTTTGCCGAGGGTCGGGTTTGTGCCCACCTGATTGCATTGGAGGACGTTCCATTTTGCATCTTCTGGACCTCAATAGGGTTCAAGCAGATAGAGAAAACCATGTGAAGTCATCAAGAACTGATGGCTCGTCCATCGGACTTATGATTGCCATGATATAGCAGGATGACGTTTTGACATGGGCTGGTTTTGAGCCGATTTGACCACTTTGGAAATTGTGTCATTTGGTGTTTTTTTTTTGTCTTGCCCGAGTCAAGAAGGTAGAAAGACGTTTTGACATGGGCTGGTTTTGAGCCGATTTGACCACTTTGGAAATTGTGTCATTTGGTGTTTTTTTTTTTGTCTTGCCCGAGTCAAGAAGGTAGAAAGAGATGTAAGGAGTCATCACAAACAGACGGCTAAGTCATCGGATCTCTGGTGAGCAAGATATGGACAGTCAAAGTTTGCTACAGTTGTTCAAGGGATGATTGTAGATGGTTTTCTTGTATTTTGGCGGCCACGATTAGCGAGCACGATGGAGTTGAAATGCAGCTAGGCTTTGAAGAATAGGAGATTGAATAAAGGTATTTTTGCCGGGCTTGACAGCTTGGCCATCGGACTCGTAGGCAAGAAGTTGCAGGACTGTGAAGGAGTGATGATTTTTTCAATGCCTTAAGGGTGACTTGGATGGAATTGATGGGGGTTTTGAGGGCAAACTATAGAGCACTGCCACGTGGCTTCAAAATATCCCACATAGGGAGCATGGGACAAGCATCGTAGGAGATAAAACCAAAACCGGTGCCACTATTGGCATGAGTTGAGTGGCACCACTTGTTGAGGGCGTTGTTGCGCACCAGTGGGCGGACTTGGTGGCTCAAGTTGACAAATGATGTGGCAGTTCATAGGGCTCTATCCCGCACCCGTGTCGGGCGCCTTTTGAATACAAGGTCAAAGAGCGCCCCCCCCCCCCCCCCCCCCCCCCCCACCTCGCCCCAACTAGCGTGGTCGCTAGTGCTAGGGGTAGGGGGTGCGTCACATGCAAAGGAGGTAGAGATAGTGGTCGGACAGAGGAGAGTCGAGCCGGGCCGAACAAAGCCTAAGGAGCAATCCCACATTGGAAAGAGGTAGTGAAAGAGAGAAAGAGGCCGGACAATGACAGGCTGAGCTTGGCGGACAAAGGACATGGCGATGTGTGCACCATGCAATTGTTTCCAAAAGAAAAGTATGTCAAGTGCTAGCAATGCATAGAAAATGCTAAAAAGGGACTAAAAAGGAGTGCACAAGCAAGAAGAAGCCAAGTTTTTTATTTTTTGGGCAATGCCAATGTAACATTTAATGGCCTGGTAACTTGTGTGTAGCGGAAAATAGCATGAACATAGTGAGCATTTCATTAGAATAGATTCCTAATGAGAATAACAAGAGTGCTTGGGTGGAGAGAGCAACAAAAAGTATAACACCTAGTTAGATAGCATGAAAAATACTTCAAAAGAGAGAAAATCAAGCTATTGACAACAGTTGAGGACCAGATTTACATGGAGCCGGTCCCCCCTCCAAAAGGCTTTGTATTATGGTTTCTCCCATCAAGAGAGACATTTTACAATACAATTCTTTGTGTTCCTTCAATACTAGCTAGTGGAATGAAGATGGAAGCTTCAAGCACTAGGCAAAACACAACATCAATTCCCTCACGGTATGAGACCCAAGACCTCACACACCTTCGAAGATGGTGAGAGCTAGCGGGGTATGAGAGTAGATTGAGAGGAAGAAGGAGTAGTCTTACGAGAAAGATGTACATCTCCTCACATAATCACTCATATTAGTATAGCTTAGCTTAGTAATTAGCATGGTAGAGGAGATGAGCATGCATTGAAGCTTGGCTCTTGGTTGGATTTGCATCACAAAGCCAAGAGTTGTTGGTCTAGGCTTCTCTGCTCACAAGCTTGGAGTAAGTGATAAGCTTTCCATTAAAGCTTGAGAAGGAGAGAGAGAGTCTTCTTGCTTCACACATGGTTAGTGTGGTGTGTGTGCAATAATGCCTTGAGAAAATCAGTCCCCCCCTCTCTCTTGGTTGATCCCTCTTGCTATTTGCTCATGCTCACACCCTATTGGACCTCTCCAGGCTTAGCCAATGGAATTTCAAGAGCATAAGTGATAGCCTTCTAACATGTGTCCCCCTTTCCCCTTTTATGAGAGCTTTAGGTAATTAATTAATGCAACTAAACTCTCATTGGACCCCTTTGTCTCCTGGCCAATAGGAATCAGGCAAGCCGTTGGGCTGCTGAATGCTCATTGGACCCCTTGGGAGACTGTCCAATAGTCTTCTAGAGAGCTTAATTCTTTTTGGTTCTTTTATTTAAGTGTTTTTAAATTAATTAAACTAGATTTACTCTGGTCTAATTCTCATTGGTCCACGTCCATGGCCATCCAATAGGATTTGAGTACACCTTGTGGGCATCTGGGCTAGGGAGCTGACATGTGATCCTCATTCCCTTTGTGTAAAGGGAGCTTGTGTGTGTGTGTGTTTCTCTCATCCCCTACTTGCAAGGCTCGCCCCCTCCTATGTAGGGATTATGAAGACTTTTTTTAACACACACTAAGCATCCAATTTTCCTAGTGTTTGACCTTTGGACACAACCTTTGAATTTTGGAACCTTAGCATTTTGGAAGTCTTAATGGGTTGAACCTTAGTGTATTTTAAGCCCATTGTTGCACATTGCTCTTTGGTAGATGGCCCCCCCTTTGGATCCCTACTGTGGCCGGTCTGCCAGCTTAACCAATATTCTAGCTTTTTCTCCCCTGGCACATCCCCATATTAATATGATCAGTTTAACATGATAAAATCATTTTAGACAATTAGATATTAGTTATAATGACATTACCTCTCTCTTGAAATCATAGTCTTCCTTGACTATGGGGTAGAGAATATAAAGCATATTCATTAGTCCTTTTCCTAGCGGGTAGAGGATCCCTATGTTACCCTACGACATCGTTCTACAATGGATGACTAGTCCATTTGGCACTTGAGAGCCTAAGCTACCGCAAGCATGTCTGCATATTAGTCCTATCAATCTTCCATAGTAGAGTGACTAGCTCTAATTGGTGTTTGGGAGACGTCGTCTCCGCAAACTGATCTAAGCATATGCATACTACTTCATTCTTGTGCATAATAAAGAAAAAGAGAGTCTTATAAGACAAAAACTTTGTTCATTTTAAACATTCATACATTTGCTTACTCTAGGGAAGCATTGTAAGCATTGACAAGGTTTAGGTTATCCTTTAATTGTATGCCTTGCATCCATCTAGCATCTTCAGAAGGATAATTCTTAAACTTAATAAGATATCTTCGGATAGTCTTACTGCCTCTTAATACCTTTTGGCATAGTACTTTTGATTTCCCGTAGGATTCTTGCCCGTCGTGTGCCTTAATCAAACCTTGGGAAATTTGAGTAAGACCCAATCATTTTCTTCAAAGGCTTGGGCTCTTTTGTGCTTGTTAGCAGCAGCAGCCTTTTGCCTTTGCTGTGAGATAGAGATAGCATCCTTAATCTTTTGGAAAGATTCTTGTAGGTCTCGGCTATACTCATCTGCAGCGAAGATCTTCATGTGTACCTTAAGTATCAGGGGACTTTTTTATCTTCCCTAAATTACCTCAAAAGGTGCTTTTCTCGTGGAAGTATGTACAATGTTATTGTAGGCATACTCCACTAAGGGTAAGTACTTCTCCCATTAGGATCTTTGATCTACTTCCATTAAATAGGCTTTTAGTAGATCGAGAATTGTTAGGTTAGCTATTTCACTTTGTCTATCTGTTTGCGGGTGATAGGCCAAAGAGAAATGTAGCCTTGTTCCTAAATTCTCAAAGAGACCCTTCCAAAAATTACTAGTCATTCTAGGATCTCTATCCGACATTATGGACATTGGCAAGCCATGGTACTTGAAGATTTGTAAAATGAAGAGGGTTGCCATTTGATGGGCTTTGATAATCTTTTTGACAGGTATAAAATGAGCTTGTTTACTGAACATGTCTACTATCGTCCATATTCCTGTATTCCCATGGATAGACTTAGGCAATGAAAAGATGAAATCCATGGATATTCTCTCCCATGGTGAATTAGGGATTGGAAAAGGTTGAAGCGATCCTGATTGCTTCCCTCTATCAAACTTCGTCTTTTGGCATACCACACATTCAGAAACATATTCTTGTATGTTTGCTTTCATGTAGGCCAATAGAAATATGTTTCAATCCCTTTTAGGGTAGACTGAATCCCTCTATGCCCTTCATAAGGAGGAGCATGCAATTTATACATTACTTTCTCACGGATTGAGTTAGTAATGCATAGTCGATTTCCATAGAGAAGATAACCATCTTGTAAATTAAATGGTTCCTATTTTATCCCTAGTGCAAGGGCTGAAATCACATCTCTAAAATCGGGATCAATAGCATACTCATCTATCATAGAAGATGATCATTGTGAGTTGCTATGGAAACCGCATTCACCCTCGAGCGTCTTGAGAGTCCATCGGCTACCTGATTATGCTTGCCAGCAATGTGAGCAATATGAAAATGAAATTGCGAATCTCTTGCAAGAAAAATTCACTTTTCTTTCAATTAACATAAAGCTTATTCTCTCTTAGAACTTGAAATATTACCCGGAGGTGTTGCTTGTGTTCATCTAGTGAATTAGAGTAGATGATAATATCATCTAGTGAATTAGAGTAGATGATAATATCATCAAAGAAAACTCCAGTAAAGGTTCGGTGAGGCCCGAATAGCTTCTCCATTCAAGCGGTTGAATGTGGCTGGTGCATTGGTCAAACCAAAAGGCATGACAATATATTCGTAAAGACTAAACATAGTGCAAAATGCGATCTTTACAATGTCTTGATCAACTATCCTTATTTGATGATAGCCACTTTTTAGGTCAATCCTTTTGAAGTAGGTGGATCCTTATAGCGTATCAAATAGGTCTTCTACCTGTGGAACGGGAAACCTATTCTTGCTACTGATCCTATTTAGTGCTCTATAGTCGGCACACATACAATATGTGCCGTTTTTCTTTTGCACTAATAGCACAGGTATGGAGATGAGCTAGGCCTAACCATGCCCTTCTCAACTAACTCATGCACTTGCCGCATAATCTCCTCTTGTTGAGCTTGAGAAACTCCATAAGGAGTTTATTAGGCGGTGAACTTCCTGGAAGAAGTTCAATTGCATGGTCATAATTGCCTTGTTTAGGAGGTAGTTCACAAGGGATGTTGTCAATAAAGACATCTTGAAACCCCTTGAGAAAAATGGGTAACTCTAATTCCTTGTGAGTGTGTATATTTTCTTTTGCTAAAACATTAGGTTCATTTTGAGAATCTTTAACAAAAATCATGTACACAGAAATAGAGCTATTTATTGACTTATTGAAAGCTTGCGTATGTACAATGGGTATGGTGTTACCCATTTCTTTAGCATCTATGTACATATCTTTTTCCCTGAACCTAAAGTAGATTTTCCTTTTAGGGAATTTAACATTGGCAGCCATGCAATCAAACCATGGTGCCCCTAGGATTACATCCTCATGCTTGAGAGGAGAGATAAAGAAGTCCTCTTTGTCCACGTAGCTTTGGACATGGAGCCTCAATTTCCCGATTAAGGGGGTGTCTGAAGCTTCTTGCCCCTTGAAAGCACCGTCTGCGGGTAGGACATCTCCCATCTCGTAAGCCTGTATGCCTAGCTTGGTGGCCAACTCTGTAGATATGAAATTGTGAGTAGAACCAGGGTCAAAGAGAATAAAAGCATCATGTTCTCTTACCTTTCCCCAAGCATGGCATAGAGGAGATCCTTTGTGGTGAGTTTCCTCCTCTTGGATTTTGACCAAGGTAGCTCTAGGAGATTCATTGCGGGTGTTCTTTTGGGGACAAGCGTGGTACACATGCCTTTGCTTGCCGCACTTGAAACAATGGTTATCCTAGAAATAATGCTCAAGCTCTTCAGGAGAGAGTTTGTTTTTGCCTTTGTAAACTCCCTTCTCCTTCGCTTTGTTGGAATTGCTCTTATGAAACTTCTGGACATTGTCCTTCCCCTTAGGCTTATTGGAAGCTTGTTTTCTGTGGGCTTAGAATTTGTCTTAGCCCCTCTTTGGAAATTGATTCGAGAAGCCACCATAGTATGGTGTATAACCACAAATATGGTGCATGGCCTTTGGGAGTTGAGATACTCCACCATTTCTTTAGTTAAGCCTGCACAAAATTGCTGCTTTTGCTCTCCAAAATCCATCCTATTGAAGATAGTGGCTTTGAGATGTAGGTCCCAAAACTTGTCTACATATTTGTGAATGGATTCGTAGGGAGAGAGCTTCAAGCTTCGCCATTGGGTGAGTACTGTTGGAATTAGGGTTGCAGAGAGACACACACATCTTGGAGAAGATGAAGGAAGCTCAAGGCACACAATAGAGAGTGTTTTACTTAGTGTGCAATGGAAAGATAGATAGCCCTAGAGTGATGGACATATATACAATGCTCGGGGGAAAAAACCTCCTAAAGAGGGAAAAAATGCCCCAGCGGTCCTAGTGTGTTCACACACGTCACTACCACATGTATATGGTAACAAATCCCCCCTGGAGTGATGCGGTAAACGAGAGCTGGCACATGAGTAAAGGGAAGTGCCATGCCTTGAGGACATGATCAGTCCACAAAGGGGAGTAAGACCAAAGCTTTGCAGAAAGCTTCAAGCTTCTCACGAGACAATGCCTTTGTGAAAAGATCTGCAAGGTTGTCCTGTGTTGGCACATAAGCCAAGCTGATCTCTCCTACTGAGAGACTCTCCCTGACATAGTGGTCATGCACCTCAATGTGCTTTGTGCGAGCATGAAAAATTGGGTTCCTCGCAATTGCCAATGCACTCTGACTGTCAGTGTAGATAGTGTTGGCAATTTCCTGTCCAACACCCAAATCAGCCATAAGGCGTCTGAGCCATACACACTTAACCGTAGCTGTGAAGACTGCCCTATACTCAGCCTCACAACTCGAAGTGGCCATAGTAGGTTGCTTCTTGCTCAACCATGATATACATGAACTACCAAGCATGAAACAAAAACCACTTGTGGAGACTCGCGTGTCAAAACAACCAGTCCAATCTGAGTCGAAAAAGCATGTAAATCTAGTGGCAATCATCCCCCCTTGGGATAAAACAAGCCAAGATGTAAAGTGCCACTAAGGTAGCGAAAAATACTCTTGACAGCCTGCCAATGCTTAGACCCTGTGCTATGCATAAATCTGCTAACCTGTGAGACTGCAAACTGAATATCCGGCCTCGTGTTGCATACATAAATGAGGCAGCCAATAGCAGTTTGATAAAGAGTAACATCAGCAGGATTTCCAGCATCATGTAGACTCAACTTCAAACTTGTTTCCATGGGAGTGGCAATAGGTTTGCAATCCTCAAGTCCAAATTTACATACCAATGTCTCTATGTAACTTTTCTAACACAAGGGAATACCACCATCACACTGCTTAAACTGTATACCCAAGTAATGATGTAACAACCCCAAATCTTTCATCTTGTAAGTAGCCCTCAAATCAGCCTTAAATTCAGCAATATGTCTCTCATTTGGTCCAGTGATCAGCAAATCATCGACATAAAGAATCACAATGAGAAGCACATCATCCTCACGCTTTACATACAATGTGCTTTCTGTTGGACTGTTACGAAAGCCTCATTTAACCAAATGAGTGTCAGCTTTCTCATACCAAGCACGAGGAGATTGCTTCAACCCATACAAAGCCTTCTTACATCTGCACACTTTGTCCTCTTGTCCTTTTATGACAAAACCATGAGGCTGCGTTACATAAACTTCCTCAAATATGTCACCATTCAAGAAAGCAGTAACAATGTCTGATTGATGTACATCCCAACCAAAATGAGCTGCCAATGCACATAGAAAACACACAGTAGTCATACAACAAGTGGGAGAAAAAGTCTCTTCATAATCAATGCCTTTTTGCTGTGCATAACCCTTTGCAACAAGTCGAGCCTTATGGCGATCGATCTCACCATCCGGCTTGTGTTTTAACTTGTAAACCCACTTCGTACCAATGGCCTTTTTGCCAGGAGGCAAATCAAATAAAGTCCATGTGTTATTTTCTATAAGTGCATGATACTCTGATTGCATGGCATCCATCATTTTCTATAAGTGCATCATACTCTGATTGCATGGCAGCCATCCAATTTTTTGAGTTCTATGCTTCATCAAAAGACAGAGGCTCCTCAACATCATGTAAGCTAGACACAGCCAAAGCATAACAATCTGATGCATAAGATGCATGGCGAGAGCCTGAACGAGTATGACTAGACAAAGGTGCATCCAATTTACTCTCACGCAAAGTGTGCACTAGTCATTTTGGCATACCTCTAGCCTGCTCATTTTCAGCCCTTTCCTCATCAAGTACATCATGTATATCTGCATCAGTAATAGGCTGATCTAAAACATTTTAGAAACCCCCATAGGCTGTACATTTGCCTCATTGGAACTTACATTCGTATTTCCACCACTGAAAAGAGGCAACAAGGTTTCATAAATGTCATGTGAGCTTACATTACTGTCTCTAGTACATGACAGCAAGGGCTGAACAGAATCTTCCACACACACTATATCCTAAGAAACCAAAATACGTTTTGTTTGCGGATGATACAACCTATAACCTTTTCTTTCAGCACTATAACCAACAAAAAGACATTTGACAGCCTTATCATCCAATTTTCTGCGTTGTGTTTGTGGCACCAAAGCATATGCCAAACAACCAAAAACACGTATGCGCTCAATAGGAGGCTTTCTATCATGCCATGCTTCATATGGAGTAATAGACTGCAAAGCTTTCGTAGGACACTTGTTAAGCACATAAGTGGCACACATGATGGCCTCAAGCCAAAAAGAATTCGGCAAAGCTTGACTTTTGACCATACATCGTGCCATTTCCGTCAGTGACCTGTTTTTCCTCTCAGCAACACCATTTTGATGAGGTGTATAAGGCACTGTACATTGGTGTTTTATCCCACAACTAGCCAGAAATGCATTAAATTCATGAGACATATACTCCCCCCCTCGAACAGAACAGAGGGTGCCCATAGTACATTTCGAGACATTTTCAGCCATAGCCAGAAATTGTTTGAAGCACGTAAAAGCTTCGGACTTTGCTTTAAGTGGAAATACCCATGCATGCCTCGAGTAATCATCAATGAAAGTCACGAAGTAAAGGTAATTTCCCAAGGACGGAGTTTGCATGGGCCCACAAACATCACTATGCACAAGCTGCAACCTGCATGTGGCCCGAACTGAACCATCCTTGGAAACTTAGAACATTGCATCTTACCCAAAATACAGCCTTCACAAACATGTTTGGCAGGTGCTTCAAGAGGCGACAAAAAAGCAACCATATCAGATTTCTGCAAACGCAGCAAACTGGCAAAATTCAGATGACCGAATCGTGCATGCCAAAGTTTTGCATCTGAAATAGCCCTTGAATCTGCAACAACATTTGCAAAATTTTGTCCACACTTGTCATACAAAGTGAGCTTATAGAGCCCACGGCACAAAAGGCCAGATGCAACAATTTCATCACCAAAACTGAGATCATGAACTGTACATCTGTCATCCACAAATTTGACTACAAGTCGAAGTCTAGCAAGTGCGGATACATATAAGAGATTCTTCTTGATCCCAGGTACATAAAGTGCATCAACAAGTGTGAATGAACTGCCATTAGCAGCAGTGAGCACAATCTTTCCAACTCCCTGAATCGGATAAGAGGCATTGTTGGCACAAGTGACAGAATTCCCATGAGAGACAGACTTGAGAGAGGTAAACAATTCACGATGTGAGGTAATGTGCTTTGTAGGACCACTGTCAAAATACCACACATGTGAATCTGCAGCAAATGACAAGCATGCATCATGGACAGCAGGATTGTAAGTGCACTCTGCGCTAAAAGCCCATTCTACAGCAACATCAGCATCACGGTCTCCTTTCATAGAAGACTCAACAATGGCTGCATTTGTAGTGGAACCAGCATTTGCAGTGGAACCACCCTCTTTCTTCTTAGCCTCTTTGTCCTTCAACTTAGGACACGACTTGATCAAGTGATCATTAGCTTTACAATAATGGTAACGCATCTTCTTTTTGCCCTTACCACCAGAATTGCCACACGAAGTGCTGCCAGCAGAAGCATTAGGAACAGAAGTTTTGCCACTCGCAGTAGAACCATAAGAAGTGGCTTCATTACTGTTACCACCCTTTCTTTGAGAAGCAATAAAAGCCTTTTCAATTGCACGCTGCCTAGTCCTGTTTTTTCTGGAACGTGACTCTTGCAACAGCAATGTGCATAATGCATCAAACTTGACAACTTCTGGATTTCCTTGGGTCATAAGTCTCCAAGTACTAGAAAAAGTCTGGTAAGAATCTGGTAAGGCATGAAGAACAGTCTGCACAAGGGAACTGTCTGAAATGACTTCACCTGCAGAAATAAGCTGCTTATTGATATCATTGACACTAGCAAGGAAAGTGTCCATATCATCTTCCTCATGCATAATCTTCGACTCCAGCTCTTTACGCAACAAATCAATTTTAGCCTCATTGCGACTTGCATAAAGACCATCCAAAATATCCCAAGCTTGTTTTGCAGATTCTGCTGAACGGATGTGAGGAACAATGGTGCACTTCACAGACAATGCAATAAATGCATGAGCCTGCGCATCCTTTACATCCCAATGAGCTTGTTCTGTCGTAGGCAAAACAACTCTAACAGCAGCAATCCTTGCAGCAAGACCTGCAACATCCTCAACATTGCCTACATCCTCAGAAACAGGATGTACATCAATGCCATGCACAATGTTCCAGACGCCCTTTGACGCAAGAACATGTTGCATCATATAAGCCCACATAGGGTAGTTGTCCCCATCCAACCTGTCCTCAGCAGCAAATATCTTGAACACATTTGTGTTGTTGTTATCAGCCATGGTAAATGTTGCACCTGATGTGAAAACTGTCGGAAAATAGGAGAAACGGAGCGGGAACAACATGTGCTATATAGCACAAACTGTAGAAGACTATAAGGCACCTATTATGCAGAAAACGACACTGGTAGAAATTCTGCACAAAATGACAAAATAGCCTGTGCAGCACTCCCCGTAGTGGAAATGGAGGCCGAAATGAGCCCAAATAAAAAATCTGAGCAGACCAAGCTCTACAAGCTTGCCCGAAGTATTTGTCGACCTGCGAATGCTCGCCAAAGCTCACTGAAATCAAAGAAAGTGAGCAGGCGTGTACTGGAGCAGCTAGCGACTAAGCCCGGGAGGACGCAACCTGCTCTGATACCAATTGTTGGAATTTGGGTTGCAGAGAGACACACACAGCTTGGAGAAGACGAAGGAAGCTCAAGGCACACAATAGAGAATGTGTTACTTAGTGTGCAATGGAAAGATAGAGAGCCCTAGAGTGATGGACGCATATACAATGCTCGGGGAAAAAAAACTCCTAAAGAGGGAAAAAATCCCCCAAAGGTCCTAGTGTGTTCACACATCTCACTACCACATGTATATGGTAACAAGTACTTTGTCTTTGGCATCGGTGGCCAAAAACTGCTTCATAATGGAAGCTCTTAAAGCTTTCCATGTTTGTGGAGCTTCACCGTTGGCCTGTAGGCTAGACCACCATTGCCTGGCGGACTTTTGAAAGTGCATAGCTACATGGCGTAGCTTAGAGGACTCCGTGAAGCCCTCATCTCCAAACGCCACATTGAATCATTGGATAAAGGCCAAGACTTTGTCCGTAGTACCAAAGGTGCCATCGTAGGTAAGGAAAGAGATGCTCTTCCCTTCCTCTTTAACCTTCTTGAGCTTGAATGACCTCTTCCACGCGGCATAGGATTTCCTATGGCCTCTTCTTTTTGATGGTTCAAAAGTTGCACCATCGCTTTCTTCAGAAGATGAAGAATTTGAGGAAGATGGAGAAGAGGGTGACCTCTTTCTCGCCTTTTTCTTACCTTGATCTTCTTTGTCTGCACCATCACTTTCATAAGAGAAAGAGGATGAAGAAGATGGAGAAGAGGGTGTGCTCTTTCTCGCCGTTTTCTACTCTTGCTTTTTGTCATCCCTCTTTGAAGTATGGTGTGGAGAAGTGTGCGATGGTCTTCTCTGTTTTGGAGGTGATGGAGAGCATTTAGCCCACCGTCTTCGTGGAGCCATCTCCACGGATGTGGTAGGAGACTAGCTTCTTTCTCGTTCCTTCGGTGGGGGACTCTTGAGTTCTCCTTTGAGAAGGAAATGTGTTACCGAGAAGCAAATTTATGATCCCTTCATATGGATTCTCTTCTTCTTCCCGGATCGGAGAGAGGCCTCTTTTGGAAGTCTCACAAGGAGGCTTCCTAGGTACTCTCTCGTCATGGTGGAGAGTTTGGAGAATCCCATGAGCACGAAGCTTCCGTTGCACTTCACTTTGGAGGGATGGATTGCCCATGGCTTGTTGAAGCCTAGAAACAAGGTAGTTAACAAGCATAGGGGCATCATTAGTAGCCTGCTCATTAGCAAAATCAAAGTTATCAACACTAAATTCACTCTCTTTACTATTGTCATCCATTCTAACAACTTTTAGGTGTACTTTGGCACTTCAAGCCCTAGTTGCTACTCCTCTTTACCCCTTTAGAAAAATCACTCAAGCTACTGTACCCGTGGCTCGAATACCATTAATTGCAAGGAATAGACGAGAGGGTCGTTCAACACCAAAACAACACCGGCTCCTGTCAAGCTTCTAATAGCTCAATAGTGCCCCGTAGGAATCCACTATTAAGACCATAGCTCTCCACAGTGATGCCCCGTTATGTGCACGAAGGTAGGCGCATTGCAAGGCTGAAAAATCCCTATTCTACTTACTCAAATGCAATTAATAATACCAACCATTTATAGCTAGCTTGAGGACCTCCCTTCTTGAGCAAGAAAAGAGAAACCTTGTGCTCTAATACCAATGTAACATTTAATGGCCTAGTAACTTGTGTGTAGCGGAAAATAGCATGAACATAGTGAGCATTTCATTAGAATAGATTCCTAATGAGAATAACAAGAGTGCTTGGGTGGAGAGAGCAACAAAAAGTATAACACCTAGTTAGATAGCATGAACAATACTTCAAAAGAGAGAGAATATTAAGCTATTGACAACAAATGAGGACCAGATTTACATGGAGCCATCCCCCCTCCAAAAGGCTTTGTATTATGGTTTCTCCCATCAAGAGAGACATTTTACAATACAGTTCTTTTTGTTCCTTCAATACTAGCTAGTGCAATGAAAATGGAAGCTTCAAGCACTAAGCAAAACACTTATAAAACACATAATCAATTCCCTCACGGTCTCAGACCCAAGACCTCACACACCTTTGAAGATGGTGAGAGCTAGCAGGGTATGAGAGTAGATTGAGAGGAAGAAGGAGTAGTCTTACGAGAAAGATGTACATATCCTCACATAATCACTCATATTAGCATAGCTTAGCTTAGTAATTAGCATGGTAGAGGAGACAAGCATGTATTGAAGCTTGGCTCTTGGTTGGATTTGCATCAAAAAGCCAAGAGTTGTTGGTGTAGGCCTCCCTTCTCACAAGCTTGGAGTAGGTGATAAGCTTTCCATTAAAGCTTGAGAAGGAGAGAGAGAGAGAGAGTCTTCTTGCTTCACACATGAGTTAGTGTGACTGTGTATGCAATAATTCCTTGAGAAAATCAGCCCCCTCTCTCTCTCTTGGTCGACCCCTCTTGCTATTTGCTCATGCTCACACCCTATTGGACCTCTCGAGGCTTAGCCAATGGAATTTCAAGAGCATAAGTGATAGCTTTCTGACATGTGTCCCCTTTTCCCCTTTTGTGAGAGATTTAGGTAATTAATTAATGCAACTAAGCTCTCATTGGACCCCTTTGTCTCCTGGCCAATAGGAATTAGGCAAGCCATTGGGTTGTTGAATGCTCATTGGACCCCTTTGTCTCCTAGCCAATAGGAATCAGGCAAGCCATTGGGCTGCTGAATGCTCATTGGACCCCTTGGGAGACTATCTAATAGTCTTCTAGAGAGCTTATTCTTATTGGTTGTTTTATTAAGTGTTTTTAAATTAATTAAACTAGATTTATTCTAGCCTAATTCTAATTGGTCCACCTCCATGGCCGTCCAATAGGATTTGAGTACACCTTGTGGGCATCTAGGCTAGGGAGCTGACATGTGACCCTCATTCCCTTTGTGTAAAGGGAGCTTGTGTGTGTGTGTGTGTGTGTGTGTGTGTGTGTGTGTGTGTGTGTGTGTGTGTTTCTCTCTCATCCCCTACTTGCAAGGCTCGCCCCCTCCTATGTAGGGATTACGGACCTTTTTTTACACACACTAAGCATCCAATTCTCCTAGTGTTTGACCTTTGGACACAACCTTTGAATTTTGGAACCTTAGCATTTTAAAAGTCTTAATGGGTTGAACCTTAGGGTCTTTTAAGCCCATTGTTACACATTGTCTTTTGCAGATGGCCCCCCCTTTGGATCCATATTTTCCCTCCTTTGGATCCCTACTATGGCCACTCTGCCAGCTTAACCAATATTCTAGCTTTTTCTCCCCTAGCACTTCCCCATATTAAATGATCAGTTTAACATGAGAAAATCATTTAGGAGAATTAGATATTAGTTATTATGACAGCTCGCCTCCTATAAGAGGAGTTCTTCATGAAGTTGAAGGGGTTGGTTCTTTTTGGTTTCCTTTCTTTTCGGGAGGGTCAATTTTCGTGGGGACTTTCTGGGGAACCGACTGGAGCGGTGGGGATTTCTTCTGCTGGAGAGCAATTGGAGAAGAGAAGGGAAAGGCGGTAGGAGTGTCTAGAGCATAAGGAAACTAGATGGTGGGACATCTTGGGGAAGAATTCTGAGGCGAGGGGTGCAATTTGAAAGGCATACCAAAGCAGGCGTATTCAACAGGATTGTAAAAGAGTAGTCAGAAATCTCACGATGTATATGTTGTCAGTTGTCAGCATCTCTTGAGTCTTGAAGCTCTACTTCTTCTTGTATCAATTAATATTGTTCATATTTGCTATCTTCTCTCTCAAACTCTCCTGAATCATCAGTGTTACGTGTATTAGACTATTAACTAGGTCTCTCTACACTTTGTTATCCTAGCTTGAGTGTCTGTTAAGCTCCTGTCTACAGCCAGAGGCCCGGTGGTTTCCCGGTCGACCCTGGAGAACCGTGCACTCCGACCCCCCATTGGGATAAAACAAGCCAAGATGTAAAGTGCCACTCAAGTAGCAAAAAATCCTCTTGACAGCCTGCCAATGCTTAGACCCCGGGCTATGCATAAATCTACTGACCTGTGAGAGTGCAAACTGAATACCTGGCCTCGTGTTGCATACATAAATGAGGCAGCCAACATCAGTTTGGTAAAGAGTGACGTCAGTAGGATCACCAGCATCATTTAGACTCAATTTCAAACCTGTTTCGATGGGAGTGGAAATATGTTTGCAATCCTCGAGTCCAAACTTACATAGTAATGTCTCTATGTAACTTTTCTGACACAAGGCAATACCACCATCACACTACTTAAACCGTATGCCCAAGTAATGATGCAACGTTCCCAAAACTTTCATCTTGAATGTACCATTCAAATCAGCCTTAAATTCAGCAATATGTGCCTCATTGGGACTAGTGATTAGCAAATCATCCACATAAAGAACAACAATGAGAAGTACATCGCCCTCACGCTTGACATACAATGTGCTTTCTGTTGGACTATTACGAAAGCCTTCTTTGACCAAATGAGTGTCAGCTTTCTCATATGAAGTAGGAGGAGATTGCTTCAACCCATACAAAGCTTTCTTACATCTGCACACTTTGTCCTATTGTCCTTTCTTGACAAAACCGCAAGGCTGTGTTACATAAACTTACTTAAATATGTCACCATTCAAGAAAGCAGTAACAATGTCTGATTGATGTACATCCTAACCAAAATGAGCTGCCAATGCACATAGAAAACGCATAGTAGTCATACGATCACAAGTGGGATCAAAAGTTTCTTCATAATCTATGCCTTTTTACTGCGCATAGCCTCTTGCAACAAGTCGAGCCTTATGGCGATCAATCTCATCATCCGGCTTGCTTTTCAACTTGTAAACCCACTTTGTACCAATGGCCTTTTTACCAAGAGGCGAATCACATAAAGTCCATGTGTCATCTTCTATAAGTGCATCATATTCTGATTGCATGGCAGCCATCAGATTTTTTAACTTTTGTGTTCATCAAAAGACAGAAGTTCCTCAACGTCATGTAAGCTAGACACAGCCAAAGCATAACAATCTGATGCATAAGAGGCATGGCGAGAACCTAAACGAGTACGACTAGAAAAAGGTGCATCCAATTTACTGTCATGCAAAGTGTGCACCAGCCATTTTGGCATACCTCTACCTACAAGACCATATTAGGTATTTTGGTAAAAATCTCACATTATGGGAATCTCCAAATCGACTAAATTCATGTAATTTGGGAATTTTCCACTTAAAGTGGGAAAAATTGAGGTGTGTGGTTAGTAAATAAAGTGAAAATCTCATAGGATTGTGGTGTTGATAAACACCAAAAGTCAAGAGGATGTACAACACATGGATTTGAATAATAACTATAAATTATATAAAACAAAGGAAGATACAAAAAAGATTTTGTTTACAAACTGACTAGTATAGTCACAATAGAAGCTCCACATAATTCTACTCCACATTTGATACCATATCTGAACTTTGATCCAAGTGTGGTTGATGTGCACGAGTGAGGCCTTCTTTGGCTTTTAGAGCATGCCTTTCTGGAATCTTTATTCTAGAAAATGGTCCTTATTTGTTGGGTCTCCAGGACCAAACAATTGCATCTACAGTTTCCCACACTTGTGGGTCCTTATAGTTGACAGCCCAATAACCCTTCCAACAATTACTGTAAGCTTGAGTATCTGTCATCCCACTTTTTCTCGCGCAAGGTGCCCAATATTGAATCAAGAGTTTTTTGTAGTTTGGTGATGTAGGCTCATTATCAATGTCAGATAAAGCCATTGCAAGCCACACTGGATAGATTTCTGTGTCACTCGGAACAAGCATAAGAAAGTCACCTTGGTGCACATCAGACATAGGGTCAAACTCTTCCCTTGGCCTATCTCGTTGAGGCCCACAAAAATGATCGTTCAACTCTTCAAGGCCTAGGAATCTTTTTCCTCTTTGTTGCAAATTCATTGTAGTGCTTTGTAGGTGAGAATATTCTTGAGTTTTTGGCCAAAACATTTCATACAAGACTCCCTCTGATATGATTGATTTTCCAATCTCTTCAATTACCTTACTCCAATAATCTATCACGGGTCTATAATATCGTGGAATACTTGAACCATTCCCTAAATTTTTCCAAAATTTTATATAGTTCTTTAGCCCCAAAATGACTTCTTCATGGGCCTTGACATACTCCGCCCATTTGTAGTAGAGGTGGATCTCCATATGGTAACATTGGCTTGCCTTCTGTGTCTGTTTTCCAAAGGCGAATACTTCCACTCCAACTTGATACACCTACATGTGCCTTATATTGCATCATTGGTGTCTCATCCTGCATAAAGAACCTGAATTGAAGCGGTTTGGAATGTCCAACAAGTATGTCTTGTCCATCACAAAGATAGCCATCACAATATTGCTTGAAATCGGGGATCTTTGTGAGAAAAAATGGAGCTGGAGATGAAGATGAGCTGTTTCGTAATGTATCCATCAAATGTGGCAAAGTATAGGTTTGTGTAACTCTCAGCTTCTCTGAAAACCTACTAAACATGGCGTCTATGTCCTCATGTGTATGCCCAACCATTAAAAATCCTAGCTGGATGGTTTTGAAAACACCCCTTGCAACAAGCATTGACAAATAGGCAAATAAGTATCGATTTTTGTTTTCCCCTGCACAATTATCCAATTGTAGCAACAAGTTCTCTGGCAATCTGCGAAATGTTGACCCCAATTCCTCTTCTGCAATTTCTAACAACTGCACAATGGGCTCTTTTCCATCACTCAAGTTATGGTAGTCCAAAGCATCCCTTGAGTTCAAAGCATATAGTAGTGAAATATTGCTCCTTGGAAGTCCATTTGTTACTAGATCACCAAGAGGATGCTTATCTATCCTGTCTAGGTTATGTAAACAATTAGCAATTGAGTCAATTGTAAGATTTGGATCAGCTGGCCACAAACCATTCAAGACAAAGTGTCCGTAATGACCATCATAAACATAATTAGTGCGTGATTTTTGAGACTCTCCCCAAAACTGTTGTCGTAACCTTGTCATCATATCACGATCTGCAAAGTGGCAACATTTTTGTGCACAACAATCAATGCATGATACCCTTTGAATTGATTTGTTTGAAAGGTAAAAAGTCGAAGCTGGTGCTGCTTTTGATTTTTGAGTCCTTTTCATGAAAGTGTATCGTCTCTTCCTTGACAACTGGACAACATTACTCCCATCAAGTTTTTTTCCAACATTGTCATCGTTGGATACATCCTCATATGTAGCATGCATGCCATCAACAGGAACAAATCGTTGTAATGGGCTCCCATTCAACATTGTTGTCTGCTTGATGGGCCACTTTAGCAAAGTGATGCTACCCACTTCAACCACATCATCAATGCTTGCATTTTCTCTTTCAATACCCACACCCACACAAGCAGGACCAAGTTCCTGAAAGTTGACATAATCATGTGGAAATACATATAAGATGGTCCCTTCATTCATGGTTTGCATCATTGTGTCATCTTTTAAAAGGACCCTCTGATTTCTCCAAGACTTTCGAATCATTGCTTCAAATTCTGGGCTTGTCATAGGTATTGCATCTGTAACTAGAGGATCAGAATGATTATGTTCTTCATTACCATTGTAGCTTTCCTGTGGATCAATTAAGTTCCCATTTAATACAAAAGATTGCAAAAGAAGCTTTGACCATCGAACAACACTCCATAATGAGCCTTGGAGAGATGAAGTATCCATTGTAGGAAAAGGTAGGACCACATCCTTCAAGCATTCCTCCACTAGTATGGAGACATTTCCTTGCCCTATCTTTGTACCACCACAAGTGGAATCTGGATCTGTTCTACACACACAACCAATACCAACAATTTCATTGTCAAGTATCATATGTACTTTCTCCCCAGATTCAAAGTCCATCCTGTAAGTGAAAAAGATTACATTGCTAAATCCATAGTTATAGAAAAATACTCTTCAAACAAAAAATCATGCTACAACATGGAAAAGGTTTGCATAGGTTGGACAAGTGGTGAACCTTGAGACCAAATCCTCCTTGCTATATTAATGGAAGCAAGGTTGGAAATTATGGTGGATCTTGAAATCAAAGCATCCTTGCTATATTAGAGCATAGGTTGGACAAGTGGTGGACCTAGTTGTAATACCCACTGCCACCTATCAACTACTATAGGACTATGCTTTCCAATGTCCAAGTATCCCTTGAGGCTTTCAAGGTTGAACACGTGGTGGACCTTGAAACGAAAATCCCCTTTCTATATCAGAGCATAGCTTGGACAAGTGGTGGACCTAGTTATAATGCCCAATATCCAAGGTGAAATACCTTAGGACCTTGCTACCTTGCTTGCCAATGTTTACGTAGCCCCTCATTTATTTAATGGAAGTAAGGTTGGACAAGTGGTGGACCTTGAAACCAAAGCCTCTTTGCTATATGAGAGCATAGGTTGGACCTAGTTGTAATATCCACTGCCACCTATCAACTACTATAGGACTATGCTTTCCAATGTCCAAGTATCCCTTGAGTCTTTCAAGGTTGAACACGTGGTGGACCTTGAAACGAAAATCCCCTTTCTATATCAGAGCATAGCTTGGACAACTGGTGGACCTAGTTATAATGCCCAATATCCAAGGTGAAACACCTTAGGACCTTGCTACCTTGCTTGCCAATGTTTACGTAGCCCCTCATTTCTTTAATGGAATCAAGGTTGGACAAGTGGTGGACCTTGAAACCAAAGCCTCTTTGCTATATGAGATCATAGGTTGGACCTAGTTGTAATATCCACTGCCACCTATCAACTACTATAGGACTATGCTTTCCAATGTCCAAGTATCCCTTGAGTCTTGCAAGGTTGAACACGTGGTGGACCTTGAAACGAAAATCCCCTTTCTATATCAGAGCATAGCTTGGACAAGTGGTGGACCTAGTTATAATGCCCAATATCCAAGGTGAAATACCTTAGGACCTTTCTACCTTGCTTGCCAATGTTTACGTAGCCCCTCATTTCTTTAATGGAATCAAGGTTGGACAAGTGGTGGACCTTGAAACCAAAGCCTCTTTTCTACATGAGAGCATAGGTTGGACCTAGTTGTTATACCCACTGCCACCTATCAACTACTATAGGACTATGCTTTCCAATGTCCAAGTATCCCTTGAGTCTTGCAAGGTTGAACACGTGGTGGATTATTGAAACCAAAATCCCCTTTCTATATCAGAGCATATCTTGGACAATTGGTGGACCTAGTTATAATGCCCCTCCTTTCTTTAATGGAAGAAAGGTTGGAAAAGTGGTGAATCTTGAAACCCAAACCCTTTGGCTATATATAGAGGATAGCTTGGACAAGTGGTGGGCTTAGTTGTAGTATCCAATGTCCAAGGTCCAAGGTGAACTATGTAAAGACCTTACTTCCAAAAACAAAGTCGTACAAGTGGTTCTCCTTCAAACCAAAACCTCCTTAGTGTATTAGAACATAGCTTGGAGAAGTGGTGGACTTAGTTGTAATGGTGAATGTCCAAAGCAAACTATTATAGGACCTTGCTTCCCAAATCAAGTTTGGACAAGTGGTGGATCTTGAAACCAAAACCCCCTTACTGTATTAGAGCATAGCTTAGATAAGTGGTGGACCTAGCTACCATGGAAAATGTTCAATGTGAACTGCTACAGGACCTTGCTATTAAATGTCTAAGTAGAGCTAGCTTCTTTAATGGAATCAAGGTTGGGAAAGTGGTGCATCTTGAAACCAAAAGCCCTTTATTGTATTAGAGCATAGCTTGGACAAGTGAGGGACCTAGTTTTAATGTGTGATGTCCAAAGGAAAGTATTACAAGACCTTGCTTTCCAATATTTGAATTGGTCAAGTGGTTAAAACTAAGTATAAAACATTGACCATTTTCTTCTCGAATTGCCAAAAAGCTAGTTTTAGACACCCCTAAATGAAAATGGTTTAGGGTGGCCTTACACAACGTTTTTCAAAGACTTGAACAAAAGGGTTGCCGAAGAGTAATGAAAATTTATTATGGCTTGAAGTGCCTGAGTATGTGAAAACAAGCCTAGTTTTTCCACGAGGCAAAAGGTGACATAATAAGAACATTGGAAACTTAGGATTGACCATGTGGCCTAAACTTTGGCAAGTGAAGTGGTGGCCAAGTTTTGTGGCACAGTGTGCACTTGGTCCTATATGTGTTGACCACTTGGCTAAATCTAGGACCATAAGGCCAAACCTTTGGCACCTTAAATATAGTATGGGACATAATCTAGAACTGCTATAGTAAATTAGTAGTATAGTTAATATGTTAATATTTGTATTATATTTAAGTATATGCTAAATATAATTTATGTTCAAAATTTCACTAATGAAGAATGTTCCCATTTAGCACTCCAGATGCGGGGTCTTAGGGCAATGCCACAATGGGGTGACAAGGCAGCGCTTCCACGTGAGGTTTGGGGGTAGCGCTCTTGATGGGGATGTGGAATATAGCGCTCTCGATGGTGGGGCTTGGGAGGCTGATTTTGGGATACTGTTCCAGGCGGGGTCCTGGGGCAGCGCCCCAGGTGGGGTCCAAAGTTTTTTTTTAAAAAGGTGAATTCATAGTATAGAGTTACGCATGTTTTGCATATTTTCAACCATGATTTCTTTAATTTTGGCCGTGTGAATTGGTTAATGTTTTAAATTGCTTTTGTTTTTTTTAATCCTATGATAAAACATGGACTTGTAGCATACGTGGCATTCTAATAAACCCTATCAAGATTAGGCACAGAGAGAGCGTACGAGCAACGCACACAGAGAAAGCAGGCGAGCAGCAAACACACAGAAAGCGCACACGGATCGCACACAGTTGGAGTATACACGCACGTAGAGGAGCAAGCCCGGTATCGTACACAACACAGGTGGAGCGCACAGGATTGAAAGTTCGCGCACAAGATAAAGAAACAACAGCGTACGCAACGCTTTCCAGAAGGGCAGGATCGGGCATTGCTTCTTCTCAAGAGACATTGCACACCTCACGAATAGAGAAAAAATAGGTATTTCTCTCTCTCACACTCTCTGTCTTTCTCCATATAGAGAAGATGGTTCTCTGTAACTCTTCTTGCACACACACTCTCTCGTCAAAAGACAGAGATACGTAGTTTAAAAATATCCCCACACACATACACATATTCCCACACATTGTCTTCCTCTCTTCCACATACATAACCACAGTGAAATCTGTTATCTTGTTGTCTCTCTCTTGAAAATACATGCACATATTCCCACACATCGTCTTCCTCACTTCCACATACATAACCACAACGAAATCTGTTATCTTGTTGTCTCTCTCTTGAAAATACGTGCACATATTCCCATACATCGTCTTCCTCTCTTCCACATACATAAACACAGTGAAATCTGTTATCTTTATCTCTCTCCTCTCTCTAGAAAACAGGTATTTCTCTCTCTCTCTCTCTCTCTCTCTATCTATCTATCTATCTATCTATCTATCTCTGTATCTTGCTATCTCTCTCTTGAAAATACATGCTCATGTATGTGTGCGTCTGTGTTATCTATGTGTATGTATGTATATTTGTGTTATTTCATTGTAATACTCATACATAATGCAGATACACAATTACACTTAATTACGATATGCACACATAGTATTTATACATACATAAATATCACAAATAACTAACACATTGTAATACTAGTAAACTTGAATGGAAGACTTACTTGCGTGATCTGTTAAAGTCGATTCTTGTAACGAGTTCTGGATGTATGCTGAGCTGATTTTCCTCTAATCCATTTGTAGATATGATTGTAACTTTTGTTTCTCAAAAATAGTAGTGTTGTTTAGTGATACACCTAATGGACATAAATGGTTGAAACTAGAACATGTAGACCAAAAATACGTGTATTTCTTTGGATGAATATATACACTTTTTGGTGACCCTTACCACAAGTGGTGGACCTTGAGACCAGTGGACTATAAGGACCTCCAAACAATACCTTGTACACTCAATCCTTCTTGGTATCTAGGTTGGACAAGTGGTGGACCTTGTTCAAATTCTCTAACCACTCTCTCTAACATGGTGACATAATTTAGGTGTGATAAATTCATATCTATGCAAACTAATATCAGTTTAGGCTTGTTAATTTGAATTTGTTTGAATTTATGTACAATATAATGATTTGAGGTTTGCATATTTGAATTTAGGTGGTATAATGATATCTTTTTGTGGTAAACTTGAATTTAAAATCAATTTCGCGTGGAATATTTTAAATTTAAGTGGTAAAATTTAAATTTTTATAAAAAAGTTTGAATTTTAAAATTTGGGTGGGATATTTTAAAATTTAGGAGGGATATTTTAAATTTAGGCGATCAGATTTTGAATTTTAAATTTAGGCGGGAAGGTTTTGAATTTATAGCGAGATCTCCCTTACATAAGAGAGTATAGGTTGGACAAGTGGTGGACCTTAAAGCTAGAGCATCCATGCTACTGGACATGATAGGTAGGGAATCTAGTTGAATACTGTATGTATAATATATATGTAATAGATCTAGCTTGGACAAGTGGTGGACCTTGGAACAAAACCCCATGTAAAACATATCATGTACATTCCAAGTGGTGAGAAAAAATATCATTTAAGATATAGCCTTATAGGTTGGACAAGTGGTGGACCTTAACACCAAGATATTCTTAATGTAATGACATAGAGTGAAAAACTGGTGAATCTTGAGACCAAACCATGCTACTAGCGAAAATAGCTTAGACAAGTGGTGGACCTTGAAAGTAATCCCCCCATCTACAAAATATTGTGGGTTTAAGGTATTTTGATGGAGCCTAGCATCTTGGAGACATGGTGCAGCTTGCTTCTCTTCATGTTTCAATAGAGCCTATCTTGGACAAATGGTGGAGCATCCTTCTCTCCATGTTTCAATGGAGCCTAGCTTGGACAAGTGGTGGACATTTGCTTCTCTCTATGATTCAAGTGGTGGACCTTGGAACCAAACTCCCATGTAAAACCTATCATGGTCACTCCAAGTGGTAAGAAAGAATAACCTTTAAGATATAGCCTTATAGGTTGGACAAGTGGTGGACCTTAACACCCAAATATTCTTAATATAATGACATAGAGTGAAAAAGTGGTGAATCTTGAAACAAAACCACTCATGCTACTAAAGATAATAGCTTGGAAAAGTGGTGGACCTTGAACGTAAACCCCCCATGTTTCAATAGACTTAGCTTCGACAAATGGTGGAGCATCGTTCTCTCCATGTTTCAATGGAGCCTAGCTTGGACAAGTGGTGGACCTTTGTTTCTCTCTATGATTCAATAGAGTTAGCTTGGACAAGTGGTGGACCTTGGAACCAAACCCCCATGTAAAACCTATCATGGTCACTCCAAGTGGTGAGAAAGAATAACCTTAATGATATATCCTTATAAGTTGGACAAGTGGTGGACCTTAACACCCAGATATTCTTAATATAATGGCATAGAGTGGAAAAGTGGTGAATCTTGAGACCAAACCACTCAGGCTACTACCAATAATAGCTTGGACAAGTGTTGGACCTTGAATTTAAACCCCTCATCTAAGAAATATCGTGGGTTTAATGTTTTTCGATGGAGCCTAGCATCTTGGAGACATGGTGCAGCTTGCTTCTCGTCATGTTTCAATGGAGCCTATCTTGGACAAATGGTGGAGCATCCTTCTCTCCATGTTTCAATGGAGCCTAGCTTGGACAAGTGGTGGACCTTTGCTTCTCTCTCTGTTTCAACTCTCTCTGTTTCAATAGAGTTAGCTTGGACAAGTGGTGGACCTTGGAACCAAATCCCCATGTAAAACCAAATCTCCATGTTTCAATGGAGCCTAGCTTGGACAAGTGGTAGACCTTTGCTTCTCTCTCTGTTTCAATAGAGTTAGCTTGGACAAGTGGTGGACCTTGGAACCAAATCCCCATGTAAAACCTATCATGGTCACCCCAAGTGGTAAGAAAGAATAACCTTTAAGATATAGACTTATAGGTTGGACAAGTGGTGGACCTTAACACCCACATATTCTTAATATAATGGCATAGAGTGGAAAAGTGGTGAATCTTGAGACCAAACCACTCAGGCTACTACCAATAATAGCTTGGACAAGTGTTGGACCTTGAATTTAAACCCCTCATCTACGACATATCGTGGGTTTAATGTTTTTCGATGGAGCCTAGCATCTTGGAGACATGGTGCAGCTTGCTTCTCGTCAAGTTTCAATGGAGCCTATCTTGGACAAATGGTGGAGCATCCTTCTCTCCATGTTTCAATGGAGCCTAGCTTGGACAAGTGGTGGACCTTTGTTTCTCTCTATGTTTCAATAGAGTTAGCTTGGACAAGTGGTGGACCTTGGAACCAAACCCCCATGTAAAACCTATCATGGTCACTCAAAGTGGTAAGAAAGAATAACCTTTAAGATGTAGCCTTATAGGTTGGACAGGTGGTGGACCTTAACACCCACATATTCTTAATATAATGACATAGAGTGGAAAAGTGGTGAATCTTGAGACCAAACCACTCAGGCTACTATCAATAATAGCTTGGACAAGTGTTGGACCTTGAATGTAAACCCCTCATGTACGACATATCGTGAGTTTAATGTTTTTCGATGGAGTCTAGCATCTTGGAGACATGGTGCAGCTTGCTTCTCGTCAAGTTTCAATGGAGCCTATCTTGGACAAATGGTGGAGCATCCTTCTCTCCATGTTTCAATGGAGCCTAGCTTGGACAAGTGGTGGACCTTTGCTTCTCTCTATGTTTCAATAGAGTTAGCTTGGACAAGTGGTGGAGCTTGGAACCAAACCCCCATGTAAAACCTATCATGGTCACTCCAAGTGGTAAGAAAGAATAACCTTTAAGATATAGACTTATAGGTTGGACAAGTGGTGGACCTTAACACCCACATATTCTTAATATAATGACATAGAGTGGAAAAGTGGTGAATCTTGAGACCAAACCACTCAAGCTACTATCAATAATAGCTTGGACAAGTGTTGGACCTTGAATGTAAACCCCTCATGTACGACATATCGTGAGTTTAATGTTTTTCGATGGAGCCTAGCATCTTGGAGACATGGTGCAGCTTGCTTCTCGTCAAGTTTCAATGGAGCCTATCTTGGACAAATGGTGGAGCATCCTTCTCTCCATGTTTCAATGGAGCCTAGCTTGGACAAGTGGTGGACCTTTGCTTCTCTCTATGTTTCAATAGAGTTAGCTTGGACAAGTGGTGGAGCTTGGAACCAAACCCCCATGTAAAACCTATCATGGTCACTCCAAGTGGTAAGAAAGAATAACCTTTAAGATATAGACTTATAGGTTGGACAAGTGGTGGACCTTAACACCCACATATTCTTAATATAATGACATAGAGTGGAAAACTGCTGAATCTTGAGACAAAGCCACTCATGCTACTAGCGATAATAGCTTGGACAAGTATTGGCCCTTGAATGTAAACCCCCCATGTACAAAATATCCTGGGTTTAAGGTATTTCGATGAATCCTAGCATCTTGGAGACATGGTGCAGCGTGCTTCTCTTCATTTTTCGATGGAGCCTATCTTGGACGAATGGTGGAGCATCCTTCTTTCCATGGTGGACCTTGGAACCAAACCCCCATGTAAAACCTATCATGGTCACTCCAAGTGGTGAGAAAGAATAACCTTTAAGATATATCCTTATAGGTTGGACAAGTGGTGGACCTTAACACCCACATATTCTTAATATAATGACATAGAGTGAAAAAGTGGTGAATCTTCAGACAAAACCACTCATGCTACTAGCGATAATAGCTTGGACAACTGGTGGATCTTGAACGTAAACCCCCCATGTTTCAATAGACTTAGCTTCGACAATCGGTGGAGCATCGTTCTCTCCATGTTTCAATGGAGGCTAGCTTCGACAAGTGGTGGACCTTTGTTTCTCTCTATGTTTCAATAGAGTTAGCTTGGACAAGTGGTGGACCTTGGAACCAAACCCCCATGTAAAACCTATCATGGTCACTCCAAGTGGTGAGAAAGAATAACCTTAATGATATATCCTTATAGGTTGGACAAGTGGTGGACCTTAACACCCACATATTCTTAATATAATGGCATAGAGTGGAAAAGTGGTGAATCTTGAGAGCAAACCAATCATGCTACTAGCGATATTAGGTTGGACAAGTGGTGGACCTTGAATGTAAACCCCCCATCTACGAAATATCGTGGGTTTAAGGTATTTAGATGGAGCCTAGCATCTTGGAGACATGGTGCACCTTGCTTCTCTTCATGTTTCAATGGAGCCTATCTTGGACAAATGGTGGAGCATCCTTCTCTCCATGTTTCAATGGACCCTAGCTTGGACAAATGGTGGACCTTTGCTTCTCTCTATGTTTCAATAGAGTTAGCTTGGACAAGTGGTGGACCTTGGAACCAAACCCCAATGTAAAATCTATCATGGTCACTCCAAGTCGTGAGAAAGAATAACCTTTAAGATATAGTCTTATAGGTTGGACAAGTGGTGGACCATAACACCCAAATATTCTTAACATAATGACATAGAGTGAAAAAGTGGTGAATCTTGAGACAAAACCACTCATGCTACTAGCGGTAATAGCTTGGAAAAGTGGTGGACCTTGAACGTAAACCCCCTCATGCTTCAATAGAGTTAGCTTCGACAAATGGTGGAGCATCCTTCTCTCCATGTTTCAATGAGCCCTAGTTTGGACAAGTGGTGGACCTTTGTTTCTCTCTATGATTCAATAGAGTTAGCTTGGACAAGTGGTGGACCTTGGAACCAAACCCCCATGTAAAACCTTTCATGGTCACTCCAAGTAGTACGAAAGAATAACCTTTAAGATGTAGCCTTATAGGTTGGACAAGTGGTGGACCTTAACACCCACATATTCTTAATATAATGACATAGAGTGGAAAAGTGGTGAATCTTGAGACCAAACCACTCAAGCTACTATCAATAATAGCTTGGACAAGTGTTGGACATTGAATGTAAACCCCTCATGTACGACATATCGTGAGTTTAATGTTTTTCGATGGAGCCTAGCATCTTGGAGACATGGTGCAGCTTGCTTCTCGTCAAGTTTCAATGGAGCCTATCTTGGACAAATGGTGGAGCATCCTTCTCTCCATGTTTCAATGGAGCCTAGCTTGGACAAGTGGTGGACCTTTGCTTCTCTCTATGTTTCAATAGAGTTAGCTTGGACAAGTGGTGGATCTTGGAACCAAACCCCCATGTAAAACCTATCATGGTCACTCCAAGTGGTAAGAAAGAATAACCTTTAAGATATAGACTTATAGGTTGGACAAGTGGTGGACCTTAACACCCACATATTCTTAATATAATGACATAGAGTGGAAAACTGCTGAATCTTGAGATAAAACCACTCATGCTACTAGCGATAATAGCTTGGACAAGTGGTGGACCTTGAATGTAAACCCCCCATGTACAAAATATCCTGGGTTTAAGGTATTTCGATGAATCCTAGCATCTTGGAGACATGGTGCAGCTTGCTTCTCTTCATTTTTCGATGGAGCCTATCTTGGACAAATGGTGGAGCATCCTTCTCTCCATGTTTCAATGGACCCTAGCTTGGACAAGTGGTGGACCTTTGCTTCTCTCTATGATTCGATAGAGTTAGCTTGGACAAGTGGTGGACCTTGGAACCAAACCCCCATGTAAAACCTATCATGGTCACTCCAAGTGGTGAGAAAGAATAACCTTTAAGATATAGCCTTATAGGTTGGACAAGTGGTGGACCTTAACACCCAAATATTCTTAATATAATGACATAGAGTGAAAAAGTGGTGAATCTTGAGACAAAACCACTCATGCTACTAGCGATAATAGCTTGGACAAGTGGTGGGATTTGAACGTAAATCCTCCATGTTTCAATAGACTTAGCTTCGACAAATGGTGGAGCATCGTTATCTCCATGTTTCAATGAGCCTAGCTTGGACAAGTGGTGGACCTTTGTTTCTCTCTATGTTTCAATAGAGTTAGCTTGGACAAGTGGTGGACCTTGGAACCAAACCCCCATGTAAAACCTATCATGTTCACTCCAAGTGGTGAGAAAGAATAACCTTAATGATATATCCTTATAGGTTGGACAAGTGGTGGACCTTAACACCCACATATTCTTAATATAATGGCATAGAGTGGAAAAGTGGTGAATCTTGAGAGCAAACCACTCATGCTACTAGCGATAATAGGTTGGACAAGTGGTGGACCTTGAATGTAAACCCCCCATCTACGAAATATCGTGGGTTTAAGGTATTTAGATGGAGCTTAGCATCTTGGAGACATGGTGCACCTTGCTTCTCTTCATGTTTCAATGGAGCCTATCTTGGACAAATGGCGGAGCATCCTTCTCTCCATGTTTTAATGGACCCTAGCTTGCACAATTGGTGGACCTTTGCTTCTCTCTATGTTTCAATAGAGTTATCTTGGACAAGTGGTGGACCTTGGAACCAAACCCCAATGTAAAACCTATCATGGTCACTCCAAGTCGTGAGAAAGAATAACCTTTAAGATATAGCCTTATAGGTTGGACAAGTGGTGGACCTTAACACCCAGATATCCTTAATATAATGACATAGAGTGATAAAGTGGTGAATCTTGAGACCAAACCACTCATGCTACTAGCGGTAATAGCTTGGACGAGTGGTGGACCTTGAACGTAAACCCCCCATGTTTCAATAGAGTTAGCTTCGACAAATGATGGAGCATCCTTCTCTCTATGTTTCAATGGAGCCTAGCTTAGACAAGTGGTGGACCTTTGCTTCTCTCTATAATTCAATAGAGTTAGCTTGGACAAGTGGTGGACCTTGGAACCAAACCCCCATGTAAAACCTATCATGGTCACTCCAAGATGTAAGAAAGAATAACCTTTAAGATGTAGCCTTATAGGTTGTACAAATGGTGGACCTTAACACCCACATTTTCTTAATATAATGACATAGAGTGGAAAAGTGATTAATCTTGAGACCAAACCACTCAGGCTACTACCAATAATAGCTTGGACAAGTGTTGGACCTTGAATGTAAACCCCTCATCTATGACATATCACGGGTTTAATGTTTTCCGATGGAGCCTAGCATCTTGGAGACATGGTGCAGCTTGCTTCTCGTCATGTTTCAATGGAGCCTATCTTGGACAAATGGTGGAGCATCCTTCTCTCCATGTTTCAATGGAGCCTAGCTTGGACAAGTGGTGGACCTTTGCTTCTCTCTCTGTTGCAATAGAGTTAACTTGGACAAGTGGTGGAGCTTGGAACCAAACCCCCATATAAAACCTATCATGGTCACTCCAAGTGGTAAGAAAGAATAACCTTTAAGATATAGACTTATAGGTTGGACAAGTGGTGGACCTTAACACCCACATATTCTTAATATAATGACATGGAGTGGAAAAGTGGTGAATCTTGAGACAAAACAACTCATGCTACTAGCGATAATAGCTTGGACAAGTGGTGGCCCTTGAATGTAAACCCCCCATGTACAAAATATCTTGGGTTTAAGGTATTTCGATGAAGCCTAGCATCTTGGAGACATGGTGCAGCTTGCTTCTCTTCATGTTTCGATGGAGCCTATCTTCCACCAATGGGGGATCATCCTTCTCTAAATGTCTCAATGGATCCTAGCTTGGACAAGTGGTGGACCTTTGCTTCTCTCTATGTTTCCATAGAGTTAGCTTGGACAAGTGGTGGACCTTGGAACCAAACCCCCATGTAAAACATATCATGGTCATTCCAAGTGGTGAGAAATAATACCCTTTAAGATCAAGCCTTATAGGTTGAACAAGTGGTCGACCTTAAAACCTAGATCTTCTTAATATAACGACATAGAGTGGAAAAGTGGTGAATCTTGAGACCAAACCACTCATGCTACTAAGAATAATAGGTTGGACAAGTGGTGGACCTTGAATGTATACCCCCTATGTACGAAATATCATGGGTTTAAGGTATTTCAATGGAGCCTAGCATCTTGGAGACATGGTGCAGCTTGCTTCTCTTCATGTTTCAATGGAGCCTATCTTTGACAAATCGTGGAGCATCCTTCTCTCCATGTTTCAATGGAGCCTAGCTTGGACAAGTGGTGGACCTTTGCTTCTCTCTATGTTTCAATAGAGTTAGCTTGGACAAGTGGTGGGCCTTGTAACCAAACTCCCATGTAAAATCTATCATGGTAACTCCAAGTGGTGAGAAAGAATAAAGTTTAAGATATAGCCTTATAGGTTAAACAAGTGGTGGACCTTAGCACCCAGATATTCTTAATATAATGACATAGAGTGAAAAAGTGGTGAATCGTGAGACCAAACCACTCATGCTACTAGAGATAATAGGTTGGAGAAGTGGTGGACCTTGAATGTAAACGCCCCATGTACAAAATATCATGGGTTTAAGGTATTCCAATGGAGCTTAGCATCTTGGAGACATGGTGTAGCTTGCTTCTCTTCATGTTTCAATGGAGTGTATCTTGGACAAATGGTGGAGCATCCTTCTCTTCATGTTTCAATGGACCCTAGCTTGGACAAGTGGTGGACCTTTGCTTCTCTCTATGTTTCAATTGGACAAGTGGTGGACCTTGGAACCAAACCCCCATGTAAAACCTATCATGGTCACTCCAAGTGGTGAGAAAGAATAACCCTTAAAATATAGCCTTATAGGTTGGACAAGTGGTGGACCTTAACACCCAGATATTCTTAATATAATGACATAGAGTGAAAAAGGGGTGAATCTTGAGACTAAACCACTCATGCTACTAGCGTTAATAGGTTGGACAAGTGGTGGACCTTGAATGTAAACCCCCCATGTTTCAATAGACTTAGCTTCGACAATCGGTGGAGCATCGTTCTCTCCATGTTTCAATGGAGGCTAGCTTCGACAAGTGGTGGACCTTTGTTTCTCTCTATGTTTCAATAGAGTTAGCTTGGACAAGTGGTGGACCTTGGAACCAAACCCCCATGTAAAACCTATCATGGTCACTCCAAGTGGTGAGAAAGAATAACCTTAATGATATATCCTTATAGGTTGGACAAGTGGTCGACCTTAACACCCAGATCTTCTTAACGTAATGACATAGAGTGAAAAAAGTGGTGAATCTTGAGACCAAACCACTCATGCTACTAGAGATAATAGGTTGGACAAGTGGTGGACCTTGAATGTAAACTCCCCATGTACAAAATATCGTGGGTTTAAGGTATTTCGATGGATCTTAGCATCTTGGAGACATGGTGCATCTTGCTTCTCTTCATGTTTCAATGGAGCCTATCTTGGACAAATGGTGGAGCATCCTTCTCTCCATGTTTCAATGGACCCTAGCTTGGACAAGTGGTGGACCTTTGCTTCTCTCTATGTTTCAATAGAGTTATCTTGGACAAGTGGTGGACCTTGGAACCAAACCCCCATGTAAAACCTATCGTGGTCATTCCGGTCAGAAAGAATACCCTTTAAGATATAGCCTTATAGCTTGGACAAGTGGTGGACCTTAACACCCAGATCTTCTTAATATAATGACATAGAGTGGAAAAGTGGTGAATCTTGAGACCAAAACACTCATGCTACTAGTGATAATAGGTTGGACAAGTGGTGGACCTTGAATGTAAACCCCCCATGTACGAAATATCATGGGTTTAAGATATTTCAATGGAGCCTAGCATTTTGGAGACATGGTGCAGCTTGCTTCTCTTCATGTTTCAATTGAACCTGACTTGGACAAATGGTGGAGCATCCTTCTCTCCATGTTTCAATGGAGCCTAGCTTGGACAAGTGGTGGACCTTTGATTCTCTCTATGTTTCAATAGAGTTAGCTTGGACAAGTGGTGGACCTTGGAACCAGACCCCTATGTAAAACCTATCATGTGCATTCCAAGTGGTGGTAAATAATACCATTTTAGATATAGCCTTATAGGTTGGACAAGTGGTGGACCTTAACACCCAGATCTTCTTAATATAATGACATAGAGTGGAAAAGTGGTGAATCTTGAGACCAAACCACTCATGCTACTAGGGAGAATAGGTTGGACAAGTGGTGGACCTTGAATTTAAACCCCACATATACAAAATATCGTGGGTTTAAGGTATTTCAATGGAGCCTAGCATCTCGAAGACATGGTGCATATTGCTTCTCTTCATGTTTCAATGGAGCCTATTTTGGACAAATGGTGGAGCATCCTTCTCTCCATGTTTCAATGGACCCTAGATTGGACAAGTGGTGGACCTTTGCTTCTCTCTATGTTTCAATATAGTTAGCCTATATTAGACAATTAGTAGACCTCGAATCTCTCCATGTTGTCTAGAGCTGAGCTTGGACAAGTGGTGGACCTTACTTCTCCCTTCCCTTAGTTTACTAGCTTAAAAGATTACTATGTATACTTGCTTAGATCTAACTTGAACAAGTGGTGGACCTTGTATTCACACAAACTTAATTCATTACAAAAAAGTATATGTTAAAATAACATTTGGTTTTTTTTGTTTCAGGAAAGATAGCTCCAAAAAAACAGGTTGCAAGGGTTGCTGTCTCAGTTAACTATACTTGCAATGATCTTAGGAAATGGTATTTGGACATACATGGTATAGAGGGTGCACAATTTCATAAGGTGCATCTATTTATTGCCAAAAAGGGGAATGAAAACTTGTTTGAAGATGTTGGACAAGATGTGGAAGCATCTGTCTCTGTAGTTGATAGTCATCCGGAGGTGGAATGCATTGATATTCTAGTTCCAATGAATCTAGAATTTCAACTATCTCCAGGAGCATATGCATTGGAGCGCATGTCTAGAAACAAAGAAGAGACAATGTTTTCTCGAGGATGGAAGTTTGCAGAATCGAATCCAAACATCACAGCAGATCAACTTCAAAGCTCCATCATTGCCACACTACAACGAAAAAAGGTGAAAGCTTCACGACCACCATCCACAAAGAAGCAAGCAAAAGTGCAAAAAGTAGCAGCTAAGCGAACTAGTTCCATTTTGGATGTAGACAAGGCATCTTTGGCATCCTCATCAACAGAGGGTTCAATGTCAAAGATGAGAATTGTGGATCCAGATGTTTTAGAAGCTGAGGCCATGAAAGGACAAGAAAAAGATACAGGTGGAATGAATAAGTACATAAATTATTTTCCTTTCCAATATAGGGAATTTGATATCCCTATTCAAAATTGTTGGCTTGCTCCTGATCACTATAATGCACGTATTATGGATAAAAAACACGCTGAAAGTGTGTTATTTGGATTTTCACGGAGTACGACCAAGCCTGCAGCATGTGCATATTTGATGCCTGTTCGAAATGCAAAATCAAAGAAGGGGACTCCTTTGGCAGTAGAAGAGGTAGAGGAGCAAAAAATTAAAGATTATCATTATTGGATTCTTGATGGGCAGCATTCAATCTATGCTGCAAAAGTTTTGCTTCACAATGAACAAAACAACAAAGAGATATTTGAAAGACTGATTAGCGTGTATAAATTTAGAAAGGCTCGCATTGTTGTGAATGCTCCTCCATTTGTTGCAACTGCTATATCTGCCATTGCAAATGAGGAGGCTCAGGCATTGTATGTCAAGCAACCTTACAGCCAAATATTGAGACATTTACGGAGTCAATGGATCTTCTCAGGACGACCACCAAAGGCAGCAAGTGGAATTGCAGAGGGACATGCATCTCGTGCCGGATGGGATGTAAGTTATTTTCTTTGTCTTTTTGATAGTGTTTAATTAACAAATCTTGCTCAATAGTTTAATTATTTCTCTATTTCTTTTTAGGCTTTTCTTCGATTGGCAAGAATGAGTGCAGCAGCAAGTTGGATTGCTAAACAGGCACACATGGTCACGTACTCTGATTTAGTTTATGATTGCTGGATAGAAATCATTGAAAAGCTAGAAGAGGAGAATAAGAAACCCCCAACAACTGTATTTAGATACCTTTGTGGCCTTGAGGAATCAGAGGTAAAGACTATTCAAGAAGAGATTAGAGATGAGAAGATTTTACTGTCAAAGAGTGCAAAGGATGGTGATGCAACTGACATGTATGATCGAATCAAGCAGTTGAAGCAAGACAAATTGATTCAAGATGCACTTCTTGAAGGCTTCAACAATTTGAATGAGTCTTCACCATGTAAAGACTGGGAGGAGGTGGTCAAAATGTATAACATCAATGATGTTGTTTATAAAACAATTTTAATGCTATGCGAGGAATGGATCAAATCTAGTTTGACGCGTGGAACAAAGAAAATGGCTTTTCCAGATGGAGCAATAAAATACATGCAATGGGCAATTCACCTTCAAAAGGAGAAAACTGAGCCTAGAGATTTGCCATGGTCAATCTATGTGGTGAGCCTACAAATGGAAGGCAATCTCTACTTGATGCGCCACTTCAATAATAAAGTGCCTATTGGCTTATGTGTTTTAGATATGACAAAAAACGTTGGAGGCAATTTGAAGTGGAGTGAGGAGACATTTAACAATGCTTTGGATGGGATCTTGGCTATTGCTGGAGGGTCAACAGATCCTGGATTTGTCTTTCTTGCATTTGTGGATTTCACTAACTTCACAAAATTGCAATGTGCCTTTCACGCCATGGGAGATAATCTGAGCTACCATTGTTGTGGTGCATTGCATCACTTTCCATCAGCTCCTTGCAAAGGAGCAATTCAATTCCTAACAGTTATTGCCTTCTTGGGACAAGGCAATGCATTTGAAGACCTGAGAAGAAGATCAGAGGAACATCCCATGCCAATTGATTGTTCTCTTCTTCAAGTAGCAGATAACGATATGTCAGATTTGCAATATTTGGAGGCCAAAAAAAGAGCTTTGGTCAAGCACTACATTCGTACATATTGTTTTGAAGACCGCAAGCTTGTTGATGTTTTTGGTGATGGCTCCTTGGTTGCACAAGAAGGAATACAACAAAAAAAAGAAGTTATATGCTTAATTGATAGTGTGGAGGAGGCAAAAAACGTGGAGACCATGCTGCTAGACTTTGCTAAGTCTCATGAAGATATAGAAAAATGGGCTGGACTTCAACAATCCACTTCGCAATCAGATGACATTGTGCCTGTTACAGAGGAGTGCTCTCCACAAAGAGAAGAAGAACAACAACAACAACATCCTCTGTCAATGGAGGACTTTTTGGAAATGGAGACACGTATGTTTTGAGTTTCTTGTGCATGTTAGTGTTTCTTGTTACTGATTTGATACTCTTAATGTTAGATTTTGCTTTATATAGTATTGATTGAGTTTGTATTTTTTATCTCAAGCATTCAAGGTTTGAATGTAAATAATAAATTACTTGAGTTTTTGAATGGTGGATCTTTAGACTAAAACTATAACATTTAATACTCACAAAGACTTAATTACTTAAGAGCTTGAACTCAATAAGTTTTGGACCTTTTATCAATACCCCCTTGATATGATACATTAGATCGTAGCATGGTTAAATGGTGATGCTTCATAAATTGAACCTAGATTAGAGAGGTGCTGGAGCCTAAATTTAAACTAACCTTGCTAGAAGGGAGCTTATGTTTGGACTTTGAGAACTAGCATAAGTAATCAATTAAAGCATAGATTAGACATGTGGTGGTGGCCTTAGAGACCAAAATCTTAATGAGCTTGGAAAGGTATTTAAGTACTGCAATTTACTTAGTTTTAGTACTCACTAAAGGCATAGCTTGACAAAAGGTGGACCTTACATGGATCCTAATTTCAAGAGGTGTAGTAGACCTTCAAACCAAGATCATATAGCTTGGACATGTGGTGGACCTTGCATGGAGACTAGTTTAGACAAGTGTGGTACACCTTGTAACCAACACCCATTTGTTATATTAGCTTGGACAAGTGGTGGACCTTGCTTTTATGTTTCAATGGAGCATATTTTGGACAGGTGGTAGACCTTGTTTCTCTCCATGCTTCAATGGAGAGAAACATTAGCTTGGACAAGTGGTGGACCTTGCTTTTATGTTTTAAAGGAGCATATTTCGGACAAGTGGTAGACATTGTTTCTCTCCATGGTTCAATGGAACCCACCTTAGACAAGTGAAGTACCTTGAAACCAAACCCCCATAATACAACCTACTAAATAGGTTGGAAAATTGGTGGTATATGAAACCATCCATGATAGAGCATAGTATAGGTGAAAACGTAGTGGTCCTTATATCAATTACCCATGCATAGCTTGGACAAGTGGTGGACCTTGATTCTCTCTATATTTCAATGGATCCTATCTTGGACTATAGATATATCTTACTTATTTCCATGCTTCAATGGATTGTAGCTTGGATAAGGAGTGGACCTTCAAACAAAACTCCACAGCATAGTATATATTAACAATTCATGGGTTTTATAGAGATTTTCTTGCCTATTTTGGAGAGTTGGTACACCTTTATTCTCCATTCTTCAATGGATCTGAGGTTGGACAAGCGGAGCTGGAGAAGTGGTCAACCTTAAAATGAAACCTCCCATGCTACAACCCATCATAGATCGTATATGTAGTGGACCTTGAAACTCTTTTATGTCCCTAGCTTAGAGAAGCATTGCACTCTTTATTATCTCCATACATGAAGGCAAGGTTGGACAAGTGGTGGACCTTCAAACCAGAATCTCTATGCAATAATAGGCAAGTGGTGGAGCTTGTTTTCTCCATGTTCCAATGGAGCCTAGCTTAGACAAACAATGGAGCTTGCTTCTCTCCATGTTTCAATGGATCCTAGCTTAGAAAAGTGGTGGAGCTTTGATTCTCTCCATGTTCCAATGGACCATAGCTTAGACAAGTGGTAGACCGTGAAAAAACCCCCCGTATACAACATATTATGGGGTTTTCATGTTTCAATGGCACCTAGCTTGGACAAATGGTAGAGCTTGCTTCTCTTTATGTTTCAATGGATCCAATCTTAGCCAAGTGGTGGACCTTGAAACAAGAATCCCCCCCCCCCCCATGTACAACGTATTATGGGTTTTGAAAGCACTGGGAGAAAATAATAGCTTTGATAAGTGGTGGACCTTGCTTCTCTCCATGCTTCAATGGAGCCGAGGTTGGACACATGTTGGAGAGAAGATGGTTGCCCATGAAATAATACCATGCATGCTATAATCAATCATATGTTGTACACATGGTGGACCTTGCAATTGTTTTATATGCCTAACTTGGACAAGTGGAGGACTCTTGATTACCTCCAGATATCAACAACAAACCAAGTTTGGACAAGTGTAGTACCACCAAACCAGAATCTCTATGCTACAATAGAGTATAGGTAGGACACGCAGTGAACCTTGATATCAAACCATCCATGCTACTAGAGATGATAGGTTTCACATGTGGTGGAACCTTGTATCAATGTTCTATGTGTAGTTTTTGACTAGTGATAGACCTTGAAACTAATCCCTCTAGGCTACAAGAAAAAAGAGATGGATGAGGAGGCTAGACTACTTTTGTTGCATCAATGCATCCCATGTCACCACATATACTATAGGGTTCTTGGATAAGTGTTGGATCTTGTGTCAATGCTCCATGTCTAGCTTGGACAAGTGGTGGACCTTGGTTCTCTCTATGCTTCAAATGGGCAATAGATTGGAGACACAGTGGCCTTTTTTTCCAATGATTTTATTTTTTGGAAACCTTGGAGGCACCATGTAAGAGGCACTCTAAGTCTTCCATACAATGGACCTATTGGACTATAAAATAATGATATCTTTCTTTGATATTGTCATTATTTTATGCATAATATTTTCTTCTTTTTGCAGACACAAAGGAGTTAAGTGATATAAAAACTAGATGTATTTCACACTATGATTGGCATGAAGATCCTTTTGGGACACCAACTTTTCCTATTCCCAAAGATGTAATTTTCCATATTAACGGTGTGGATTTTGAAGTGCGACTTTCATGTATTGAAGGAGCTGGTTATGGGCTATTTGTGCATACTACCCTGGAAAGTGTTTTGACTATTCTAAACTATGGAGGGCATAAGTATAGATTTCAAGACTGGAAAAAGATATGCAAAATATTTCCAAGAGCTTATAAATATTCTCTTCTAGAGGATCCAAACATAGAAGAAGAGGAAGATCAATCATACATTATTGGTTGTGTAGAAGAAGGAAACGTGTCGGGCTATATAAATAGTTCTCACAGTACAAATGTCTGTCCCAACGTACGCTATACATTTGATCCAAATTTGCCACCTTGGCATAAATGCACCTCTTCACACATCAAGTCAGAAGAATATGGCCATGTATGCATTGAGACTATTTGTCAAGTTGAAGCAGGAGAAGAGTTGTTTGCTGACTATAACTTTACTTGACATTGTAAAGTATTGTACATGGATGGAAATCTCAAGTACATGCATCATTTTCATTTTTCATGGATGAAATCTCAAGTGAATATAACATTTGATTATTGTTTAGTTTATGCTCAACGAGAATCTAGAGTGCTCTTATGCTTTGTGTGTTGTCTAACTTATTTGACTACCTTGGCCATAGAATCTTGATTCTACTCTAGATTTGTGATAAATCTTACCAAAATTTAATCAATGTTTAGGTTGGACAAGTGGTGGGGCTTCAAACATTACTGTCTTAAACAAGTGGAGTTATCTTACTTGAATAAGTGGTGGCCTTTGAATCCAAATCTAAGCCAAATCTCTAATTGTTTGCTTGTAGTCTAGGTTGGACATTTGGTGGACCTTGTATCCATGTTTCCTCAACAAGGGTGGCTTTTAATTTTCACTTTAAGTACTCATCTTTAATAAAGTGTAGGATGGAAAATGTTGAGTTAGTAGATTGTATTTTAGACAAGTGGTGTTTGGTGTACGAATGCTGAAAATGGTTGCAAGGATTCTAACAACGACTTTACCTTAAATAAATTTCTTACTAGGAGTTCTACATATAAATATGGTGAATAAAATTCTAGTGGTTTTGAGATACCATTTGTGTGTGTGTTTTCTTAGATTCACAAACTGGGATGGATAATGCTCCTATGGTTCAGTCAACAACTATAGAATCCATAGATTCTATGGTTTCTAAAGTGCCCAAGATGGATGATATTTCTATACTAGAGTCTAGTGTTGTGCAACTTGAGCAAGCTTCCAATAATGAGAACCAAGAAATCGATGCTTCAAAAATGCAACATACATCAAAAGAGACTGAAAAGTCCACTCACGAGCTATTGCCAATTGGTACTACGTCATGTAGCGTAGATGTTGAGAAATCCATGCTTACAATTATATTGGATTTAAATGGTCTATTGTTGAAACGTTCCCCTCAACCATCCTCACACCACAACTCAGTGCAAATGGATTCAAAAAGATATATTATACTCAGGCCAGGTTGCATCCAATTCTTGAAGACTATTTTACTGAGGTTTAATGTTGCAATTTGGTCAATAGCTACTAGGAATAATGTGTATCAAATCCTTCCAGCACTAAACAACTTAGCTGAGGATACATTGCCTTTCTTTGCAATTTGGTCGCAAGATGTTTGCTACACCGCTCAAACTCAAAAATTGTTTAGACCCGACAATCCAAACGTTGAGGCAATGTTCAAGCCTCTAGCCAAAATTGCCATGGGGTTTGAATGTGATCCACAAAGAACATTGCTTATTGATGACTCTCCTTACAAGGGATGTATTTCACCAGCAAATAATTGCATTTTTCCACCACAATTTGATGTTGAGAAGATGGTTGACAATATGCTCTTGGAGGAGCTACTGCCATACTTGATTCAGCTTGATGAGAGAAGGGATGTGCGTGATTTAATTGCTTCTAATCGTTATGGACAACCTATAGTGACAAATGATAGTGAATACAAACAAATCATGGAGTATTGGAAGCAGAAAAATGATGTTTGGTCAGCTAAGGTGTTCTTTACAAGAAGAATATCACCTGCAAAAGGTGACAGGGATGAAACTATCATTGAAAATGCAAGTGACACAAGCCACTGCAATGAAATGAGAAGAGCCCAAATACAAGAGATCTTAGCAAAGGATTGTACACCCATTGAAAGCATGAAGGCGTCACAATTGACCACTTTAGCTAGGCAATTGGGTTGTAACACAAAAGGAGTTTTGAAGGCAACCACAGCAAAGGCTTATATAAATAAGGTGAAAGCTGAGAACAATCTTCTAAGGCAGGATAGAAAGCAACCCTAAGGTACTAGTGACATGTCATATATTCTTGATACACATACTTGAACACTCATGTGCATGGTATCTAACAAATCTTTTTTTTTATTCCTTCCTGCAGGATCTTACAAAGGATACTACTAGATGGAGCTCAATCAATTGAGATTTTGATATGTTTGCTCAAAATAATGAAGCAGTCACCTACATTTTTTGTTTATCAATTTCTTGAGAGACTTTCTTTTAGTTTGTAATCATCAAATGAAATGAAAAGTATCCTTCTTATAAGATTGCTGATCTTTTTCTCGTTCAAAACTTTCAATTGTGATTTATAGTTTTGTTAGCATGAGATTGTGCTTTTTTAGTTTGAAAAAAAACTGTCAAAGATCCAAGTCTTTTTGGCTTTACTTAAGTTATTAATTGTGAAATATCCAAGTCTTTTTGCTTTACTTAAGTTATTGATTGTCTATGTAATAGTCCTTAAAACAATATCGGATGGCTTTCTTGCTCCCAGGTCTCACATTGGTCTTTAGGTAAGACAAGTGGTGACCTTGAAAGTATGGTCTCATATCTCGATCAAGTGAAGAGACATGAAGCTTAAATATCACTACTATGTATCTAGTGTTAAACTCCATCAAGACAAAGATACTAGAGTGCCAAATTACAGTTTAGTTTAAGTCAAAATCCATTTGAGCTAAGGTAAAACTTATAGTGCCTCATTTTTCTAGGATTCTACCCCATCAAGGAAGTTAGAATCTAGCACAAACCAATTAAGACTCTTTTGGAGCCTAGATAGGAAAATTCGTGGAACTTAAGAGACTTATTATTGAGTTAGAGTTTAGTTTAGATAAGCAAAAGATCTTCAAACCAGCACTTGACTTTCTTACTATTCAATATTCAAAGTCCCTTGAGGCTAACAAATTACATACCTACTTGTAACCTAACTAATGAGTAATTATATAGATCTAAGCAAGTATATATAATGAGTCTTCAAACTAATAAACCAAGGGAAGAGAGTAGCAAGGTCCATGTTAACCCTCACGGCTCACGGACACCCCATCACTTACGACGGACGTGTATTATGTATTTGGTAGAGTCAGGTACCGGGCTTGTCGGACCAATAGGAAAAGGGTAAGAGTGATCGCCGATGAGAGGCGCACTCTAACTGGGACATTCAAGGGATTAGTTGGCTAAGCATGGGCGCCCAAGTGTGAATGGGGTGAGCTCATATAAAAGCCAACTAAACCTAAAATTCGCTCATTCTCTCATTGTGCAATAGAAGCTGCTCTTGCTCCATCTCCACCTTCTTCTCCACCATCTCCTTGTGTGTGTGTGTGTGCGTGTGAGTGTGAGAGAGAGAGAGAGAGTGTGAGAGTGTGTGTGCGATCGAGCGTTGCGGTAGCACGACGGCGGCGAGGCGGTTGAGCACGGCACGACTACAGCTTCTTCTTCATCGCGGCGAGGAATCCACTATGAAGGCGAGCGTAGAGCGGTGAGTGACACACCCTTTGCTCTCTTGAGCTTGCTAGTTTAGGCTTGTTGTGTGCTGGGAGCCATTTGTGGCTCGCACACGGTGTATCGGCAAGTCCTTTGCTTCGACAGTGCGGTAAGGAGCGCACATTTTTGGCACCGCTGCCGGGGAAATGCCCTACACTAAGCTCAGTTGAGCACTTTACGCTTTCTTGTGGTGCAATTTCTATCATAGGAAAGGTAGGGAATGAGTGTGTGTAGTTGTGTGGAGAAGGATTTGTGAAGAAGGAAGGTGTGTGGTTGTGTGGAGAAGGTTTTTTGTTACACTGTACTGTCTTTTTTGTTTTCTGTTAAAGAAAGAGTTACATTTTTTTGCAATGTACTGTTAGAATTAAGGTATTAGCTATGGAATGTTAGTTCTGTAAGGTTCAATGTTAGTTCTGTAAGGTTAGTTTTGTAGATCTGTTAGCTACTGTAGTACTGTGTAAACAGTGTTAGAGTGTGTGTGGCAGTATCTCCATTAGCTGTAAGTAGATAAGCTAGGTGTAGGTTAAGTGTGTGTGTGCGCGCGCGCGGCGAAAAATAAAAACGTGAGTGAGGGGGAGGTGAGATTTTTCAAAAATAAAAAACGTGAGTTATAAAAATGGACGGGTTGGTTTGTATAAAAGCTAGATTGGGATCGTTTCCCCAAGCCCAAGCCCAGGCCCAGGCCTCAGTCATCAGTCTTATGATATATACTAGACTCGCTCTTATATATATACCCTACCTCCTCAAGAGGGAATGAGAGCATGTGGGACAAGTCCTCCACTCTCCTCCCTTCTCTTCCCACTTGCACCCTTAGACTTGCTATTTGGAGCCTAGTTCCCCAGCTAGGAAAAGACTGTTTCGGGCTTTTCTGGAGCAAAATAGAACCAAACGGTGGGCTGTAAAGCACAGCGCGTCCCTCCTAGCGATACGCTCGTTTTGAGCTATCACACGGCCCATTCCACGACACGCTCTAAAAAATCTAGCAAAAAAACAAACAAAAAACACGCAAAAAACTAGTCACAAGGCCTCCTAGAGCAGCTTTTTGACACCTGAGGGTATCAAAAGCACATGCACTTTCGCTCTGGGCGGGTGCTAGAACACGAGCATATTGAGGGTGCCTCTGTTCATACGAACACCCATTACCCATCCACGATAGGCTCTAGACCCTCAGCGGGGACACAAGGTAGCACCACCCAAGACCCTAAAATAGCCGCTAGTGATTCCTCCTCCGACTCAGAGATCATGGAAGCATACCCTACCCAAAACACTGAGAGAGAAGGCCATGCACCTCCCGAGGCTCCACAGCCTAGTACTAGTATGTTTAGCCATTTCATGGAAACATTAGGTAGAGCTACTCGCTCGGAACCTGATGCAAATGAAGCACACGAAGGGGGTGGGGAAGTGGACTCTCCTTTCACATCGCACGTGGACCCCACACCCCCAAAGAGTGTCCATGTGGATATCCTGCCAACTTCTTACCAAGAAGGCCCTGTTCAGCTGCCTCCTTCAAAAGCTCCCTCTAGAGTACCGTTGGTGACAAGTAAAACCACGGGGAGCAACATTGCTTCTACCTCACAAGAAACCGTTAACACGTCGACTCTAGAAGGATTGTTCATTAATGATCATTGGACATACGACCTCCACACTGAGGTGTTGACGGATCTACACTCTGGCCACGCCTACCATGTAGGATGGATAGAGATTGTACAATCCACCTCTAGTGCCACGAGCATCGAAGATCAACAGAAAATGATCTGTAATGTTATCCATGGCATTATTCAATCAGAAAGGCAAAACCGAGGGGTAAATATACTCTCAACTGGCCCCATGAGATTTCTGGATACGAGCAAGGCTCAACAGCCTACTCTATCACAAATGGAGACTCCTCTAATGAGTCCCATGGACCCATCTTACGTCATTTCACCTGGGGTCTCTATGCAATCTGAGCCTCCGAGCGACAACTTTAGCTTCCCTAACTTGGCTCAACCCTCTATTAAGGAAAACACAGTGCTCACTCCAGGGATAAGCCTGACAGAGAATGTACCGATGACATCTACGGTTAGCGCAGTGCCACTACCTAGTGTCATAGTACCTAATATGGGGCCTCGACCGTATGTGCCTCTAGCCCCTTATGCACACATGGCCCCCACACCTCCAATTGTACCACTTGTTTATGCTCCTCGAGTGCCGCTCCCTAGCCCTTATCCGAGTGGACCTATGCCCGGTTATGTTCCATATCCTGCATCATCCACACATATGCCAAGACCGGTACCCGTCCCTCTCCCACATATGATTCCAAGAGTACCTCCACCGGCCCTGCCTCCTCACATAGGTGACTTGGCAGCGTTTGCTCAAACCATAGGTCGATCTATCGCGGAAAATATGTGTCATGCATCTAATAGAGATCCTAGAAGTAAGGCAGTACAAATTTCCAAACTCACGCAAAAATTCAATGGGGACGAAGATGCTAGAAAACACATTGAAGTTTTTGAACAAGTATGTGATTCCTTAGGGGAACGCAACGAACTACATAAGTGCAATGCCTTAAGCTTGACATTAAGTGGGAAGGCTGGAGATTGGTATAGAACCCTAAGGGTGGACGAGAAAAAAATCTACCCTACCCTTCGAAGGTTGTTTCTAAAGGACTACATACGAGAAGGTGTGCTTTGGGGTGTAGCATCTCAGCTACAGAAGGCCGAACGTAAGGAAGGAGAGTCAGTAAGGGACTTCATTAGTTGTCTAAAGCACTTAAACTCTCGCTGCCCTGTAAATGAGCGCTTCAACAATAACCAACTGCTTGATCGATTCATTCGAGGGTTGAGGAATGAAGGAATCTATAATGGACTAGTGATTAGAGGTATCACAACCTGGGAAGATGTCACTGCCAATGCAATCCAATTAGAGGACAACTTGATGATAGCAGGCATGAGGGTGTCTACTGACACGAGATCCACTAGCTCACAAGCCATTGAGTATGAACCCATGACTGCAAAGCCCATTGCCAATGAGCCAAAGGTATTTGAGACATTCTTGACAGACCTCACCAAGGCAATCCAAGAGTCTCTGAAGGATAATCGACCCCCTCAAAATAGTCACATGTATCCAAGAAGGGAGCAACAATGGTGTTCCATTTGCTTAGGTCCACATAGCACTAGTGAGTGCCCTACGTTTAGAGTAAAATTTAATGGAACTTGCAACGCATGTGGTAGGTATGGTCACCAAGCTAAGGATTGTTTAATGATCAAACGTATGATGGCAAATAGACCACCTGTAGCCTCGACGGATGCGCCTCGAGCTCGTGTATTGATGCCTGCTCCACCTGTTGAGCAACTACCGCAACACATGGTCCCTAGATCTCAAAATGTTGTACAAGCTACACCGCTACCACCTCCTGTGCTAGGACCGCAGCCCCCGCATCCAAGAGTCGCCCCTATGAACCAAGTGGGTTGCGAGCCATCAAATGCTTATGCAGATGGCTGTGAGGAGGAAATAGACACTAGTATTGCCTATGGACTTGATACATTGGAAGAGTGTCCTATATACTACATGGAAGATTGTTGGGGGCAAGTCAAGCCGATTTATCAAGCTGCTGCTCTCGCATCCAGAGGTCAAAATATCAACACCCAGGCTAGGAGGCCACCTCTTCAATGCTACGAGTGTGGTGGACCACATCGGGCAGCGGAGTGCCCTATTAGGCTGCAAAAGAATGCTACACAAATGCAAATGAATCAAGGGAGCACGTCTGCAATGCCAATACTCACATGTAATCGTTGTGGCATAGATCACTTGATTGCCCAATGCCCCTATAACCCAAATGCGCCTAAAATCACACCCCTAAATTTGGTCAAAATTGCTAGTGTGACATCGCCAATACCACCCGTCGCACCCGCTTATGCAATTACACGGTCCATGCTTCAAGGGCCAGGCCATATCCTCGAAGAGAGAGATACCGCGTCAGTTATCCAAGCAAAGAAAAAGAAGACACGAAGGAAGAGGTCGCAAAATACGGGAAATTCAAAGCCAAGTTCCAAAACAAACATCGGAACAGGAGATGACCCCGTGTATATGAATGACCTCGAGGATGATTCAGATTCAATCGAGACAATGGAGACTAGAACCAATACCACAAAGGGAAAGACCGACAAAGAAAACCGTAACATGGAACCAAATGAAAACCGAATAAGAGAAAACCATAAAGAGCCTCTGAAAACACCACAAGTGTTTCCAAATCCAATCCAAGACCCCCAAGATAAACCGCAGGGGCAAAAAGGGAAGAATCGTAAAAAGAAGATTGGGACGTACCCAAACCCAGTAGACGAGATTGAGCAGGTGAAACATCTAAGAGGTTTAGTGGAGGAGACTCAAAGGAAACTAGAACCAGAACCCATGCATGTCAAAATTCATGACACAGTGTTTCCCACGCAAGTTCATCCACCCCACATGAACCATAGACCGTTAGCCATATCTAGTATCATCCAAGAAGGGAGTGAGGACGGGACATCAGAACGTGAGCATACACCCTTCTTGTTGGAAAGGATGTTTAACAAAGGAATACCTGATCCCATTGAGGAATATGAGATTCCATCCTCACCAGTTCCTAGTCAAGGACCTACACCCTGCAAAATGCCAATGAATGTTGCCAAACTAGTGGACTTCATGTCTTCTGAGGTCCGAACCACGATCATAGCAAAGCTGTATGGAGATCCTGAGTTATTCCTTGCACTTCGAGCATTCCTTAACGGAGAGCTACGAACGGGATTACCGCAGTTTGCGCAACCAAATAGGCCTGACTCGATTATGATTGATGAGGAAAATCATGTGCAATCACTTGACTTAGATGGACACGAGTCTGTGATCGAGGTACCCATTAACGAATTAGGGCAGTATTTTGAAGGCGACGAGTCTAATGGGACTCTACCCATCACTACCAAGGGATTAACTATAAAGGGAATTCTTGATGGTGGTGCGGGAGTTATCATCGTTACAAAAGATTGTTGGGAATCCATGGGAAAACCCCGCCTCAGTGTTACTAACATTGTGGTAAAGATGGCAAATGGTACCATAGCCAAACCTATGGGGATGCTCAAGGATCTTAGGATCAAAGTTCTAGGACACAAGGTACGACATACGTTCATTGTAATGGATTTCTCTAAACACCTTATGTCATATGAAATGATTTTAGGACGACCATTCATGAGGGAAGCACAAATGGTTCATGATTGGTCTAAAAATCATGTCTATTTGCAATTCCAAGACTGTCCTTAGAGTGAATTTGGTGACTGGTAAGGTACACCCCCTAGGGAGTAAAACCATTATTGATCATTGCTCTGACACCACAGTTCACTCGGCCCCACTACAATATTGTTACACTTGTAAGAAGGATACAGACATTGGCCAAGATTCTCCTTACATGGATGTGTTACCGGGTATGACGGAATCAGACAACGTAGACTGGGTACACCTAGCTGCAACCATAGATACCTGGGGGAATAGAGGAACCACTTGGGTCACACCAGAGGGGGAAGAGGTACCACAAATTGCACCTCTGAACATGATAAGTGCCATACATGCATCTTCTAAGGGCAAGGCAATTGTGGACCAATCTGACAGTGACACCGATAGCTCAATAGAAGACTTTAACCAACACGACTCAGACACTGACTTCCAGAGTGAAACGGATTCTGAATCTCATGAATTAAAGAGTGGAGCAAGTTCAGAGTCAAAACATTCGGAAGGACCGAGCACATCAACCCATGATAGCTCCTCCGAGAGTGAAGAGGACACCAACGAGGACTCCTTTAGTGAGCCAGATCTTAATGCAAATCAAAAGCAGGTCTCAAATAAGAAAAAGAAAAATGTTAAGAGGCGTCGATATCGAGCCAATGTACGTGCTAGGATAAAAAAGAAGAGATTCTCAGCAGAATGGCTCAGTTATATAGGAGCATGTGATGCTCATCGAAAATTGGTAGACGATTGGGGTGAATATCTCCAAAATGTTATGTGGTGTAGACCACGACCACATGACATAGCCCAATTAGAGATCATAGACAAGCCAAAGTTGAGCCGCACTGCAAGGAGGCGTCAAAACCAAGAGTTAGCTCGACAACACAAGAAAGCAGAAATAGAAGCACAGACCAAAGCACAACCAAAATCCACAGACTTGCATCCTGCACCAAAACATTTCAAATCTTACACCACGGGGGAAGCAAAGGTTGTGTACACAAAAGCCCAAAGAATACCTATCGATGGGAATAATGGAATCTATGATGGTCCGGCAATAGTTAAAGAAATAGAATTAGCTGACCCCGGTGAAGAATCAAAACCTGTTTTTATTGCCCAAGACCTCACAGAAGTTGAAGAGGCGGTCCTCAAAGAGCTTCTCAAGGAATTCAAGGACGTATTCGCTTGGACATACCATGATATGAAAGGTGTTCCACCTTCTGTGGTCCAACATACAATCCCTATGATTAGCACTGCGAAGCCCGTACAACAAAGACCCTACCCGATGAATCCTAAGTACGCAAAGATCATTCAAGAAGAACTAGAAAAGCTTATCAAATGTGGGTTCATATATCCTATTGAACACTCTGAATGGGTGTCTCCAATAGTTATCGTGCCAAAAAAGAATGGGAAACTCAGGATGTGCGTGGACCTCAAAAAAGTTAATGTAGCTACTAGAAGAGACCATTATCCCCTACCATATTCCGAACATGTACTCGAAAGAGTTGCAGGCAAGGAAGCTTATAGCTTTCTAGATGGGTACTCAGGCTACAACCAAATCACGATAGCGCTAGAGGACCAAGCTAAAATTGCCTTCATCACAGAATTTGGCGTGTTTGCATTTCGTGTGATGGCTTTTGGCTTAACAAATGCCCCTGCTACATTCCAACGATTAATAAACACTGCTTTTAAAGAATATTTGAGAGAGTTTTGTGAAGCTTTCTTAGACGACCTTTGTGTATACTCTTCTTGGAAAGAACATCTATCATGTTTGTGGAAGGTGTTTGAAAAGTGTAGGTTATATCGTATCTCATTGAACCCGTTCAAATGCCAATTTTGGGTCAAGCATGGAGTTATTTTAGGGCATATAGTATCTAAGAATGGTATCTCAACCGATGAGAGCAAAATTAAAGTGATTCTAGAGTTACCACCACCAACCAATTACAAGGGAGTTCAAAGGTTCATGGGACACGTTGGTTATTATCAACGGTTTATTTTATTTTTCGCTGAGATAGCACGTCCTTTGTACAAGCTTCTCATTGAATTTAAATGGACTAAAGAGTGTGACCAGGCCTATGAACGATTGAAGAAAACACTAGCAAGTGCTCCGATTTTAAGGACACCTAACTGGGATGTCATTTTCCATGTGCATATTGATGCATCAAACTTTGCTATTGGGTGTGTTCTCACTCAACCAGGAGAACATAAATTGGACTATCCCATTAGCTTTGCAAGCCGTCAATTGAACGATACTGAAAGGAACTACACCACTACAGAGAGAGAAGGTTTGGCAATGGTTTATGCAGTAAAGAAATTTCGCTACTACCTTCTGGCAAACAAGTTTGTGTTTTATGTGGATCATCAAGCGTTGTTGTATCTGGTAAACAAGCCATGCTCCACAGGAAGAATCACACGATGGTTGTTAATTCTTCTGGAGTTTGATTTCACGATTGTAGTGAGACCCGGTAAAAGGCACGTCATGGCTGATCATTTGTCTCGCATACCCAATGGTGAAGCCCCTACAGGAGTTGATGATGAATTACCCGATACTTCCCTATTCATAGTTGAGACTATGCCTGAATGGAGTGAGAACATTGTTAACTTTTTAGTTAATGGTTTTCCACCCAAGGAACTTCGTAAGGATATCGCTCGAAGGCTAGTAAAAGAATGTGAACCCTATTGTTTGATTGCCGGAACTCTGTATAGACTAGGCAAGGACGATATTCTTAGGCGTTGTGCCCACGAGGATGAATATTTGTATATCTTGCAAGAAGCACATATGGGCATAGCAGGAGGACATTTTTCAGGAGACCTGACTGCTAGAAAGGTGCTGCAATCAGGCTATTGGTGGCCAACTTTATTTAAGGATGCATCACTTTTTACAAAAGGGTGTGATGAGTGCCAACGTTACAAGACCACACAGCGCAAAGACAAAATGCCCTTACATCCTATTAAAGTAACCCAACCATTTGAAAAATGGGGCTTAGACTTTGTAGGTCCAATTAGTCCCGCAGCTCGCAACACTCAATCTCGATATATTCTAGTTGCTACGGACTATGTAACAAAGTGGGCTGAAGCTAAGGCTTCACAAAAAGCTGACGCGAGGACAACAGCTAAGTTTCTTTTTGAGAACATTATCACAAGATTTGGTTGCCCTTTTGAAATCGTTAGTGATAATGGTACCCATTTTATAAATGAGGTAATAAGAGAGCTTACCACGACCTTTATGATATCCCACCATAAGTCTACACCTTATTACCCGCAAGCTAATGGACAAGCCAAGAGCACCAACAAGACTCTAATCTCTATTTTAACCAAGACGGTAGAAGCTCATCGCACTGATTGGGATTTGAAGTTGACATCTACTCTATGGGCTTATCGTACTGCTTATAAAGTGGCTATTAATTGTGCGCCATTCAAAATGGTATACGGCCAAGAAGCGGTTATGCCTTGGGAGTTTGTCATTCCTAGTCTTAGGGTAGCTTCACAGGAAGGATGGAATGGTAACCCCTTAACCGAGCGTTTGTATATCTTAGAAAAACTAGACGAAGAGAGACAGTTGGCTGTGCAAAATGCTCTTGTGGAAAAGGATAGGAGAAAGAAGTGGTTTGATCGCCATGTGAAGGATAAGGAAATCAAAGTTGGTGATAAAGTCCTTATGTATGGAGTACGTAAAGAGAAGAAAAAGTTGAAATATGCTGGTAAAGGACCATATAGAGTATGTGAAATTACCCCACAAGGTACCCTTCGTGTGGAAACTCTTGATGGAGTTGAAACCATTGGATTCCTCAATGGGAGTAAATTCAAAAGATATTATGATCCTTTAAGCCAAGAAGAACTACGGGCCATTCATCAAAAGAAGGCCGCCAAAGCACAAACCGAGTTAAACAAGATACAAGCTCAAGCTGAGGCTAAGGAGCGACAACAACGTATAAGACAAAAACGAGAGGCTAACCTTGGAGTCACAAATGCATTCCACGTGGAAATCGAAGAGGGTTGGTTGGACTCTGACATACCTATACGATACCCTATTGAGTTAAATAGTGCCTATGGAAAAGTGCTATATAACGCCTTATTGGACACGGGTGCTAAATATAATCTGCTATCCTATGGGGTGTGGTGTCAGTTAGGGCAGCCACCTCTATCTGAGAGTATTATCCAAGTCAAGGGTGTCAACAAGAAAAAAACTACGGTTTTTGGAATCTGGCACACTTCTGTCAGTTATGACAACGGAATTGTAGCTCAAGACTTTTTGGTCATGCCTACTGGAACTATGGAGGGTAATATAAACCTAGTCCGCACGTGGATGATAGCCACCAAATGCACTATTGATTGGGGGACTGGGGGTGTTACAACGCAAAAACCAACTCTTAGCCCTACCACTCAAGCCATAGTCCCTGATATATTGCCTAAGGAAGTAAAACCCAACACATTGCATGTCCAGGAGGTTGAACCATACGTCCCCATAGCCCAACTCTCTAGAGCTTTAACTGATGTAGTTGAAAGAAAGCTTAAAACACACAAGAACCATCCTAATATAACAGAGAAAACATACAAGTGGGTCCCTAAAGCTTCTGTAGTGAGCATGGTTGATGCAAAAAAACGGAAACCTCGTAAGAACCGTCCCACTCACTCCAAGAAATGTAAAGAAACGTTGCGTTGGATTCCTAAACGACTATTGGAAGCCCAAGGATACTATGAAGGAAATGATCAAATCTGGGTGCCCAAACGTAAAGTGTACTCTTACCTGTCACCTGTCCCATGTAAACCCAATTCTGTGGATCCAAAACAAATTGAAAATCACGGAAAGGAAAAAATCATGGAATGTTACACACCCGCTCTAGAGCTAGTTTGGGTACCAAAGAAAGAACGATTTGTTCCACCTAGCTCAAGAACAGGGAAATCAAATGAAGCTTCTTGCTCTTCATGTAGTTCCTATACGCAAATAGAAGCTTCGACACAACCTCCACCTACCACTGTACATATCCATACAAGCACGAAAGAGTTTGCACCTCCCGGGGTAAGTTCACCACCTACAACAATGTTGCAAATAAAATCATGGGAGAGTACCTTACCACCCTTGCAACTAGATGAAACGCATAGGGCGGTTGAAAACTATTGGTTAAAGCCTTCACCCATAACAACTTGGAACAATTGGTTTCAAAAGGTGACGACCTCATTCCAAAAGGTATGATCTACCCAAGGAAGGGGGGAGTGTTTGCTAACATCAATCATTCACTCGCTCCCCTCTCAACCTTCCTCCCTGACCTCTCAATTCCAATCTTAGGGAATGTATATATATAGCCTTATACTCACAAAAAACAAAAATAGTAAAGAGCAAGAGCGACTAGCAACGAGAGAGCACCCTATCAGATCTTACATATAAGTCCAAATTCACCGTGTCAATTCAAGCAACACACAAAAACAACTCTTATGTTTTAAAGGCCTAACCAAATCTATCTGTCTTGTCAGAAATGGCTACTTCACCAGAGGCATGCACTTCTATTTTTGATGAAAGGTACCCTTTGTCTTTTCCTCAAGTGTTCTACGTATGCTACCCTATACTTTCTTGCGAATGGGATTTGATAGAGAGCCTTGCATGTGAGAGAAATTTTGAGGAGTTAGAATGGCTGATACGTCTATGGCTAACTAGTGATCCCTACCCAGTAGCGAATGTGTCTCCAGTGGCACATGCTTATTCTTTTGCACAAGATGAGTATCCACGCATCGCGAGGTTCTTGATTAGCATGCTTGCACAAGAGGATGATGAAGAGGAACTAATAGAGACCGAGGAAGACTATGGCCTCACGGACAACGATTTTATTTATCTAGATGATGAGGATAGAGGCCACCCGGTTTATATAATATCCTCTTTCCTTGATTCTAAAAGGGGTGACAGATAGGTAGGTTAGGGGTCTAGATTGTGTTTTGAGTTTGTTTTTCAGGAGTTTTAATTTTTCACACTGACATGCCTCCTAGAGGTATAGTGCCTGTTTTTGGATGTGTTAGGTAGGACTTATATGGATCTCCATCCACATGGCTGAGGACATCTGCTTCAACGAAATGAGCCACTCCATACCTCCAGGTGTACTACTTTCCATGATTCATGTTGGTGGATATGTGTAAATGCTAATAATGATTTTTCATGCTTTGTTTGAGTGCAATAGTTATGATTGTTATCTGCCATTATAGATGTATAAATTTGTCTGTGCTTAAGTTGATTGAACTCCAGTTTAATCTTATGGATGAGCCTGGAGATTAGGAGACCGTGACTTTAGGTTAACTCATTTACTTGACCACTAGGCCTAGCTAATAAAATTATCCGAGTATTTGAGACCTTAGGAATGTTTTAGGCAGAGAAAGGCTTGCTCACTTAAACAACAAAAAACACTAGTGCGAATACCAAGGAAATGGAAGCAAAAAAAAACATAAGTGCCACAAATGAAAAATCTTACGCTGGAAGAGAAATCCTGGATTGAATTGGTACTTCACTCACATGTATTGTCTATGGTACTAGAGCCCTAGAGGTTCCCAGTGTGGGCGCTTTTCCTTGAGAAGCAAAAAACCCCGGACATACAAAATAAACACACACGTCACATGATTGTGACCCAAAGTAAAAAAGTATTATAAAAAAAAAATCATAATAATAATAATAATAAAAGACTTCCATTGAGCTTGCAGTTAACATTTCAAGCTTTTGTTTGCAGTTGTGAGAGCGAGTTGGCTAATCAAAGCTGAAAAGCATAATTAGGGAATCTTGCATTTAGATAATCTTCTTAGCTTAGCTAGTACTAGAGTAGTTGTTTTAACCTTAGTCATAGCTAACTAATTGATAGACTCACCCATAAGCTCAAAACTCTTGATTAATTAATTTACTCAAAGTGCAATTTATTTGTCCTTAATGGCAGTCTAACATTTCATAAATCTTGCATTTACTCATTTCCACATGTACTTTACATTCCCCTCATGATTTATGGCAATATAATTCCGCTTGCTAAAACAGTGACTTTGCCTTGCAGATTCAAATCTAGATGCTCTACAACATGGACATACCAAGCTTCAACTCAATAGCTTCCGAGGACGGAATCTACATCAGGAAGGGGGGCATGTTAACCCTCACGGCTCACGGACACCCCATCACCTACGACGGACGTGTATTATGTATTTGGTAGAGTCAGGTACCGGGCTTGTCGGACCAATAGGAAAAGGGTAAGAGTGACCGCCGATGAGAGGCGCACTCTAACTGGGACATTCAAGGGATTAGTTGGCTAAGCATGGGCGCCCAAGTGTGAATGGGGTGAGCTCATATAAAAGCCAACTAAACCTAAAATTCACTCATTCTCTCATTGTGCAATAGAAGCTGCTCTTGCTCCATCTCCACCTTCTCCTTCACCATCTCCTTGTGTGTGTGCGTGTGAGAGAGAAAGAGAGAGTGTGTGAGAGTGTGTGTGCGATCGAGCGTTGCGGCAGCACGACGGCGGCGAGGCGGTTGAGCGCGGCACGATTGCAGCTTCTTCTTCATCGTGGCGAGGAATCCACTACGAAGGCGAGCGTAGAGCGGTGAGTGACACACCCTTTGCTCTCTTGAGCTTGCTAGTTTAGGCTTGTTGTGTGCTGGGAGCCATTTGTGGCTCGCACACGGTGTATTGACAAGTCCTTTGCTTCGACAGTGCGGTAAGGAGTGCACAGTCCACTACTTGTCCAAGCTCAGCTCTAGACACAGCTCTAGACAACCTAGAAAGATTCTAGTTCTACTAATTGTCTAATTATAGGCATGGAGAAATGATAGAAGGTTGACCACTTGTCCAACCTATCATCTCTAGTAAGATGGGAGGTTTGGTCTTAAGATTCACCATGTAACCAACCTATACATCATTTTATTATGAAGAGTAGAAAAGCAAAGCTCCACCACTTGTCCAAGCTAGTTCTAAAATCCACATGGAGATAAGCAAGCTCCACCATTTGTCAAATCTCTCTTCCATTAAAACATGAAAAAACTCAGCTATGTTGTACAGGGGAGACTTTTTTCCAAGGTCCACTACTTGTCCAAGCTAGGATCCATTAAAACATGGAAATAAACAAAGCTCCACCACTCGTCCAACCTTTAGAGTTGCAAAGTGTATGGGTTGTCTAAACTAGGTATGGGAAAATAATTGAAGGTCCACCACTTGAAACATGGAGCGAAGCAAGCTCCACCATGTCTCCAATATGCTAGACTCCATTGAAACACCCTAAACCCATGATATTTTGTACATAGGGGATGTACATTCAAGATCCACCACTTGTCCAACCTAGTATCCCAAGTAGCTTGATAGCTTTGGTCTCAAGATTCACCACTTGTCCACTCTATGTCATTGTATTAAAAAGGATTGGGTGTTAAGATCCACCACTTGTCCAACCTATAAGGTTATATTTTAAATGGTTTTTTTTCTCACAACTTGAACTCCCCATGATATGTTTTACATGGGAGTTTTGTTTCAATGTCCACCACTTGTCCAAGCTAACTCTATTGAAACATAGAGAGAACCAAAGATCCACCACTTGTCCAAGCTAAGCTATATTGAAACATGGAGAGAAGGATGCTCCACCATTTCTCTAAGATAGGCTTCATTGAAACATGGAGAGAAGAAAGCTCCACCATGTCTCCAAGCTAGGATCCATTTAAATGCCCTAAACCCATTTTATTTTGTACATGGGGGGTTTTATTTCAAGGCCCACCACTTGTCTAACCTATTATCCCTAGTAGCACGAGTGGTTTGGTCTCAAGATACACCACTTGTACACTCTATGTCATTATATTAGGAAGAACTATGTATTAAGGTCCACCACTTGTCCAACCTATAAGGTTATATCTTAAATGGTATCCTTTCTCACCACTTGAAATGCCCATGATATGTTTTACATGGGGGTTTCATTCCAAGGTCCACCACTTGTCCAAGCTAACTCTATTCAAACATAGAGAGAAGCAAAGGTCCACCACTTGTCCAAGCTAACTCTATTCAAACATAGAGAGAAGCAAAGGTTCACCACTTGTCAAAGCTAGGCTCCATTGAAGCATGGAGAGAAGTAACCTCCATCATTTTTCCAAGATAGGTGCCATTCAAACATGGAAAGAATCAAGATCTACCATGTCTCCAAGATTCTAGGCTCCATTGAAACACCCTAAAACCATGATATTTTGTACATGGGGTGTTTACATTCAAGGTCTACCACTTCTCTAACGTATTATACCTAGTAGTATGAGTGGTTTGGTCTTAAGATTCACCACTTATCCACTCTATGTCATTATATTAAGAATAACTGGGTGTTAAGGTCCACCACTTGTCCAACCTATAAGGGTATATCTTAAATGGTATCCTTCACCACTTGTCAAGGTCCATCACCACTTTTCCAACCTGTAAGTTTATATCTTGAATGATATTTTTTCTCATCACTTGTAATGTCCATGCTATGTTTTACAAATGGGTTTTGTTCCAAGACCCACCACTTGTCCAAGCTAACTCTATTGAAACATAGAGAGAAGCAAAGGTCCACCACTTGTCCAAGGTAGGCTCCATTGAAACATGGAGAGAAGGATGATCCACCATTTCTCCAAGATAGGTTCCATTGAAACATTGAGAGAAGCAATCTCCACCATGTCTCCAAGCTAGGCTCCATTGAAATACCCTAAACCCATAATTTTGTACATGAGGGATTTACATTCAAGGTCCACCACTTGTCCAACCTATTATCCCTAGTAGCACGAGTGGTTTGGTCTCAAGATTCACCACTTGTACACTCTATGTCATTATATTAAGAAGAACTATGTGTTAAGGTCCACCACTTGTCCAACCTATAAGGTTATATTTTAAATGGTATCCTTTCTCACCACTTGAAATGCCCATGATATGTTTTACATGGGGGTTTCATTCCAAGGTCTACCACTTGTCCAAGCTAACTCTATTAAAACATATAGAGAAAGAAAGGTCCACCACTTGTCCAAGCTAGGCTCATTGAAACATGGAGAGAAGGAACCTCCACTGTTTCTCCTAGATAGGCTCCATTGAAACATGGAGAGAAATAAGCTCCACCATGTCTCCAAGTTGCTAGACTCCATTGAAATACCCAATACCCATAATATTTTGTACATGGGGGGTTTACATTCAAGGTTCACCACTTGTCCAACCTATTATCCCTAGTAGGTTTGGTCTCATGATTCACGACTTGTCCACTCTATGTCATTATATTAAGAGGAATTGGGTGTTAAGGTCCACCACTTGTCCAACCTATAATGTTATAGCTTGAATGGTATTTTTTCTCACCACTTGTAATGCCCATGACATGATTTACATGGGGGTTTTGTCCCAAGGTCCACCACTTGTCCAAGCTAAATCTATTGAAACATAGAGAGAAACAAAGGTCCACCACTTTTCCAAGCTAGGCTGCATTGAAACATGGACCTTAATACCAAATTATTTCTAGTAGCATGAGTGATATTTTGTACATGGGGGGTTTACATTCAAGGTCCACCACTTGTCGAACCTATTTCCCTAGTAGGTTTGGTCCCAAGTTCACCACTTATCCACTCTATGTCATTATATTAAGAATAATTGGGTGTTAAGGTCCACCACTTGTCCAACCTATAAGGTTATATATTAAATGGTATTTTTTCTCACCACTTGTAATGCCCATGATATGTTTTACATGGGGGTTTTGTTCCAAGGTCCACCACTTTTCCAAGATAACTCTATTCAAACATAGAGAGAAACAAAGGTCCACCACTTGTCCAAGCTAGGCTCCATTGAAACATGGAGAGAATGATGCTCCACCATTTATCCAAGATAGGCTGCATTGAAACATGGAGAGAAGCAAGCTTTACCATGTTTCCAAGCTAGGCTCCATTGAAACACTCTAGGGGGTTTTATTTCAAGGCCCACCACTTGTTTAGCCTATTATCCCTAGTAGCATGAGTGGTTTGGTTTCAAGATTCACCACTTGTACACTCTATGTCATTATATTGTGTTAAGGTCCACCACTTGTCCAACCTATAAGGTTATATCTTAAATGGTATCCTTTCTCGCCACTTGAAGTGCCCATGATATGTTTTACATGGGAGTTTCATTCCAAGATCCACCACTTGTCCAAGCTAACCATATTTAAACATAGAGAGAAACAAAGGTCCACGACTTGTCCAAGCTAGGCTCCATTGAAACATGGAGAGAAGGAACCTCCACCATTTCTCCTAGATAGGCTCCATTAAAACATGGACATAAGTAAGTTCCACCATGTCTCCTAGATGCTAGGCTCCATTAAAATACGCAAAACCCATGATATTTTGTACATGGGTGATTTACATTCAAGGTCAACCATTTGTCCACCCTATTATCCCTAGTAGGTTTGGTCTCACAATTCACCACTTTTCCACTCTATGTCATTATAATAAGAGGAATTCGGTGCTAAGGTCCACCACTTGTCCAGTCTATAAGGTTATACCTTGAATGGTATTTTTTCTCACCACTTGTAATGCCCATGACATGATTTACATGGGGGTTTTGTTCCAAGGTTCACCACTTGTCCAAGCTAATTCTATTGAAACATAGAGAGAAACAAAGGTCCACCACTTTTCCAAGCTAGGCTCCATTGAAACATGGACCTTAATACCAAATTATTCCTAGTAGCATGAGTGATATTTTGTACATGGGGGGTTTGCATTCAAGGTCCACCACTTGTCCAACCTACTTTTCCTAGTAGGTTTGGTCGCAAGATTCACCACTTGTCCACTCTATGTCATTATATTAATAATAATTGGGTGTTAAGGTCCACCACTTGTCCAACCTATAAGGTTATATATTGAATGGTATTTTTTCTCACCACTTGTAATGTCCATGATATGTTTTACATGGGGATTTTTTTCCAAGGTCCACCACTTGTCCAAGCTAAATTTGTTCAAACATAGAGAGAAACAAACGTCCACCACTTGTCCAAGCTAGGCTCCATTGAAACATGGAGAGAATGATGCTCCACCATTTATCCAAGATATACTCCATTGAAACATGGAGAGAATTAAGCTCCACCATGTTTCGAAGATGCTAGAGTCGATTGAAATACCCAAAACCCCTGATACTTTGTACATGGGGGGTTTACATTCAAGGTCCACCACTTGTCCAACCTATTATCCCTAGTAGCATGAGTGGTTTGGTCTCAGGATTCACCATTTGTCCACTCTATATCATTATATTAAGAAAAATTGGGTTTCCATATCTAAATGGATCTTTGCTTGGATAAGTGGTAGACCTTGAGACCTAAATACCCATTCTACACTAGAGCATTGGTTAAGCCTTATGCACTTCAACCATACCTTTAACAACAAGTAGTAGTTATTAGTTGACTTAAGTCTAGTTGAACTCCATGGTATTGAGACTAAGAGAGAGTGTAGCATGAAAAAGAGTCAGGATTTTAATTTGACTTTCTTTCTATTAATGAGTAGATCATAGATGGATTTTGGTATCTAATAAAACCTTAGGGTAGACAATGTAAAACTCATGTCAATTGTTGTGTTTGCATTAAGTGTTCTTGTTCTTTAATTTCAGAACCATTACAGAAAAATGGATTGGCTATATGCTGGCATAAATTGAAGAAAACTATTGAATTACCCATCCAACCTCCTCCAAGACCTTGTCCAAGGAATGAATCACCTCTTTATCACCTACCACTTGCTTTCAAGGACATCAAAAGAGTACTTATCTTGTATCTAGAGGGGTTACTTCTCAAGACAATTGAAATGAAACATGGAGATTCTATGCCATCTTGGGCTCAACACATGCGACTTGTGGAGGATAAAGATGAAGTTTATCATGTGGTGCGACCAGACGCACAAAGTTTTTTGGATTTTTGTGCTGAATACTTTGAGCTATGGATATGGAGTTGCTATAACTAAACAAGGGTGCAATGCATCACACAAAAATGTTTTCCTGAGCAGTATACCAAGTTCAAGGTGTTTATGAGTAACAAAAATTGCCAAAATCCAAATATCATGTTAGGATTTACAAGGGTTTATCACAAAAATTTGAGTGATATTTGGAAGATATTTGAGGATTTGGATGCAAACAATACCTTAATTTTTGATGACACTCCATATAGGGCGATGTGGAACATGCCAGGGACATATGTTATATTTCCAAAGATGTGGAGGCAAACTTCCGAGAAACTTCAAAACTTCTTGCAGAGAACCATAATTCCATGGTTGGTAGGATGGTTGTATGCAAGAGATAAGAGAGTCTATACATACAAAACAATTGTAAATCAGTATAGTGATTCTGAGAAAAATTATGTCCTTGGTGTGTACTTGTCAACACGAAAGCATTGAATAAATATGGCCATAAGATGCTTTTTTAATTCTAGTGTGTATCTTTCAACATTTGTATAATTTGATATAGTCTTTTTTATAAAAAAACAAAGGTGTGTCAATTTTATGAACACTTGAATGGAGTGCACCCTACTCTAAGGGGACTTCAATGTACTATTGGAGTGCATCCTATAGTAAGGGGACTCTGATGTATTACTAGAGTGCACCCAAATTTTTGGGGACTCATTTTTTATTTGATTGGGGCCTATGTTGGGTCATATAGTAAAAGAAATTCATTTTTTGTCAATTCATATCGAGGTTGCATTTATTTGTAACTATGAGAGAATTGATGTTTGATGTCAAAATAAAACTTGTAAGTATGGATCAGAGAATTCATGGACTTTAAATATGTGAGAGGGATCTTTTTCTTGGGCACAAATGTTTGCTTCAAGAATTTTGTCATTACATACTTTATGTGAAAGAGTTTTAGAACCTAAAAGACTTTGAAAGCAAAACTATGGAATCTAAGTGCATGTATTCTTGAATGGCTTGAAAGTTGATGTATACATGCATGTCGCCTTGATGAAGATTTAGATCTGACAAGATGCAAAGCTAGAATTCTTGGACGTTACCTTTGTCAATTTGGTAATAACATATTTAACTTTCTTTTATTATGGGTGGAAAATATATTATTATGTGCATTTGGAACCTAATTGCTTGACCTTCAAACCAAGATTCCTATGTTATTTTTTCATATACTTTTTTGTAATGAATTAAGATTGTGGATACAAGGTCCACCACTTGTTCAAGCTAGATCTAAGAAAGTATATATACTGAGTCTTCAAACTAGTAAACCAAGGGAAGAGAGAAGCAGGGTCCATCACTTGTCCAAGCTTATCTCTAGACAACATAGAGAGATGTTAGGTCTACTAATTGTCCAATATAGTCATGGAGAAATGATAGAAGGTTGATCCACTTGTCCAACCTATCATCTCTAGTAAAATGGGAGGTTTGGCCTTAAGATTCACCATGTAACCAACCTATACTTCATTGTATTATGAAGAGTAGAAAAGCAAAGCTCCACCACTTGTCTAAGGTAGTTCCAAAATCAACATAGAGAGAAGCAAGCTTCACCATTTGTCCAAGATAGGTTCCATTAAAACATGGAAAACCTCATATATGTTGTACATGGAAGCTTTTTTCCAAGGTCCACCACTTGTCCAAGCTAGGATCCATTAAAACATGGATAGAAACAAGGCTCCACAACTCGTCCAACCTTTATAGCTGCAAAGTGTACCGGTAGTCTAAACTAGGCATGAGAAAATAATAGAAGGTCCACCACTTATCCAATATATTATCTCTAATAGCATGGGAGGTTTGGTCTCAGGATTTAGGAATTGGCTAACATGTATTTCATTGTATTATGATGAATTTGGTTTTAAAGTCAACTACTTATCCAAGCTATAAGTTTATATCTTGAATGGTATTCCTTCCCATCACTTAGAAAACCAATGATATGTTGTACATGGGGGGGTTTGTTACAAGGTCCACCACTTGTCCAAGCTAGTTTCATTGAAACATGGATGAAGACAAGCTCCACCATTTGTTAAATCTAGACTCCATTGAAATCTAGAAAATCCATTCTATGTTGTACATGGGGTTTTTGTTTTAAGGTCCAACACTTGTCCAAGCTAAGATCCATTGAAACATGGAGTAGAGAAACACTCCACTACTTGTCCAAGCTAGGAAACATTGATAGTAGTTGGCTTAGTTTGAAGATCCACCATGTGTCTAAGCTAACTCTATTGAAACATAGAGAGAAGCAAAGGTCCACCAACTGTTCAAGCTAGGCTCCATTGAAACATGGACAGAAGCAAGCTCCACCATTTCTCCAAGATAGGCTCCATTGAAACATGGAGAGAATCAAAGGTCCACCATTTCTCCAAGCCAAGCTCCATTTGTCCAACCTATAAGGTTATATCTTAAATGGTAATCTTTCTAATCACTTGGAATACCCATGATATGTTTTACATGGGGGTTTTGTTCTAAGATCACCACTTGTCCAAGCTAACTCTATTGAAACATAGAGAGAAGCAAAGGTCCACCACTTGTCCAAGCTAGTCTCCATTGAAACAAGGAGAGAAGCAAGCTCCATCATTTCTCCAAGATAGGCTAGCATGGATAAGTGCACCTTGAAACCAACCTTCCTATGAGGCAATAGAGCATATGCTACATATTTTATGTATGCCCCATGCCTCAAATTAAGAAGTTATAGATTAGAAGTGGACCTTGCTTGAATGTCACATGCAATAAATTAAGGAAAAATAGCCAAGTGGATTGTATTCCTCAATGGATCCTTGCTTTCACAAGTTGTGAACCTTGAGTCACTTTTACATTAACTTGGACAAGTGGTGGACCTAGAAACCAAGCTCTCCATGTTGAGATAAGTTGTAGGTAGGACAGTAGAACATAGACAACGATAATGGATGCAATATACTCGTCTCCTAATAATCCAATTGATTGAAACCATGGTATTTTAGTTGTTTTCATTGTGTATTGTATGTGCATAAAGTGGAATGAGACCTTAAGAAAACTCAAATTTTTGACAAAATCTCTATATTTTGTACATGATATATTGAAAGTTGTCCAACCTGGGAATTGGGATTTTCCCACTTTACCTAATATGGTCTTCTACTCATTTCCATCCCTTTTCTCATCAAGTACATCATGTACATTTGCATCAGTAATAGGCTGATCTATAACATTTTCAAAAACCCCCATAGGCCGTACATTTTCCTCATTTGAATTTACATTCTACTTCCACCACTGAAAAAGAGGCAACAAAGTGTCATAAATGTCCTGTGTGAGCTGACATTACTGTCTCTAGTACATGACAGCGAGGGTTGAACTAAATCTTCCACAAACACAACATCCCATGAAACTAGAATACACTTTTTTTATGGATGATATAACCTGTAACCTTTGCTTTCATCACTATAACCAACAAAAATACATTTGACAACCTTATCATCCAATTTTGTGCGTTGCGCTTGTGGCACTAAACCATAAGCCAAACATCCAAAAACAAGCATGTGCTCAATAGATGGCTTTCTATCATGCCATGCTTCATATGGAGTCATAGACTGCAACGCTTTTGTAGGACACCTGTTGAGTACATAAGTGGCACACATGACAGCCTCGAGCCAGAATGAATGTGGTAAAGCTTGGCTCTTGACCATACATCTTGCCATGTACGTAAGAGACTTGTTTTTCCTCTCAGCAACACCATTTTGTTGAGGCGTATACGGCACTGTACATTGGTGTTTTATCCCACGACCAGCCAAAAATGCATTAAATTCATGAGACATATACTCCCCCCCTCGATTGGAGCGGAGTGTGCCCATAGAACATTTTGAGACATTTTCAGCCATAGCAAGAAATTGCTTGAAGCACATAAACACTTTGGACTTAGCTTTCAACGGATACACCCATGCATGCCTGGAGTAGTCCTCAATGAAAGTCACAAAGTACAAGTAATTTCCCAGGGACGGAGTTTGCATAGGCCCACAAACATCACTATGCACAAGTTGCAATCTTCATGTAGCACAAACTGACCCATCCTTTGAAAACTTATCACGCTGCATTTTACCCAAAATACAGCCTTCACAAACATGTTTGATAGGTGCTTCAAGAGGCGGTAAAGAAGCAACCATATCAGATTTTGCAAATGCAGCAAACTGACAAAATTCAGATGCCCAAAACGTGCATGCCATAGTTTTGCATTTAAAACAGTCCTTGAATCTGCAATTGCATTTGCAAAATTTTGTCCGCACTTGTCATACAAAGTGATTTTATACAAACCACGGCACAAAAGGCCAGATGCAACAATTTCATCACCAAAATTGAGATCATGAACTGTACATCTGTCATCCACAAATTTGACTACAAGTCCAAGTCTAGAAAGTGCCAAAAATGTCCTTTATTTGTTCTCTTGATGCCTTGAGATATCCATCCATCGATGTCAATGACTTAATTACACAGAAATGGAACCCTTTATGGCTAGAATTGAATTTGAGTTTGAAATAAAGATTAAGGACACTTGTTGGGAAAATTTGTCTCAAAAGATGCTATACAGTTGGGATGGAAATCACAGATTGGCCGCATGGATGGAGGTCTTAAAAGAAAGTATGTTTTTGTGTTTTGTATTCAATACTTTGCGAGTAACCCAGTAGTTGAAACACTCCTCTAAGAGCGCTTGCACTTTGCTATTTTCACATGCAGCTTATTAGTTAAACATGAATTTTCACCCCCAAGTTGAGCTATTGACTGTGGACTCCACAAACAAGGTAAATATGCTCTCCATTATCATGCATATAAACAAGTAGGTGACAATGCTATAGTTGATTCCCTTGTCTTTTTTAAGAAAGTGAATTTCACTATATGTTGCATTGTCCATGCAATTGTAGATTGAGCGACATGGGATATGTAGCAATATCTTACATAGATATGCTATGGATGGTGTGTGCAATGGGTCTAGCGTCCAAAGAGGCTCTCATGGCTAATCTTTCTTACATTGTGTATAGATGGATGCAGTCAGACATTGACACAAGAGTTTTAAAAAAAGGCATGGTATAATGTGCCCATTGCTTTAATCTCACAATCATTGCACCTAGTGAGTCTGTAACTTTGGGATAAAGAGTTGTCCAAAAAACATATGAAATTATGCTGGTAATAAATGGTAAACAAATGTTGATTTCAAACAAGTAAGCACTTAAAAGATAATGGCAAGAAAAGAGTCCATGCTACCGTCAGAATTCCAAGTCCAATAACAAAAAACATTCTTCAAAATGGATGTTGCTTCCTAAAGAATGACAAAACACGCATTGGCCATAGATGATCCAACATTGGGGAGATAATTGGTGGAGGTGCATTATGATTACTTGGTTTAGGATTTGTGTATACTATGGTGGATATAAGTTTGAGCATGTCATTCATAAGAAACAAAATTTTTGCAGGACCCCCCCCCGAAAAAGACCTACTTTGTGCAAGCTATGGCTTCAAGTTACCCTGTGGATATCAAGAGAATTGAAATCCCTAAGACCGATACTTGTTTCTTTGTTGTTTCTTTTTGTAATAACATTAACCTCTTGTATGCTTTGTCCAGAGAGGAATTTTGAATTAGGAGAGTCAGTTGTCTTTCAAGCATGGTTAGGTATTGAGGTTTTATGGTCTTCAATTGAGCGAGAGGCACAAGAGGTGTACAACTAGCTGATCAGGAGCATTCTACTAAAGCCTATTGATGGTGCCAATTTAGACTCGTTACTAGAAGATACCAAGCAGCGGCATAGGAATAAATCATTTGCTTACAATCTTGGCCACATGAAGAAAGTGACATCCATTGATGTTAATAAGGCACTGACAAACGTAGAAAAAAGATGTATTTGCAGGTAAGTGTCTTGCAATGTTAGGGTTCAATACTACCAAGTTCAACTTGAGAAAACATGTTTCAATAAATTCTTCAGATGGTTGAATAAACATAACTTTAATATAAAAAGAGTCAAAAGTTTGTACAAGTTGCTAGATGAGAACAATGTGGATACCATTTTCACCCCTATGTAGTTGGTCGCAACTTCAAGAGGACCATGTGTATGTCCCTCCCTTGCTTTCTTGAATATAGTGAGGGCACCTTTTCTCCAAACAAAGAACTGACACACAACAATAATGTGAAGGACCGAGAGGAACGTGCTTGTCAATGAACTCCTCCCTCTACCACCTCCAAATTTACTACTCCTCAAAAAGTTCCTACGAAGCTGTCCAGTGTGCCACAAAGAGACGATACAACAATTACATCTTAGGTGTGGAATTGAATGATCTAATCTCAAAACTGATTATTAATTTGTTTCTTATCAAGTTGTTATTTTAACGTTACTCACTAACACTTTGCTAATATGCAGCTTGAGTGACCCACAAAGACTGGAGGCTCTCAGCAGCATGTATGCACAAAGCAAAACAATATGTTTTAATGTAGTTTTTTTCTTTTTGGACATTCTTAGTGACATCATAGCTGGAGACAAGTAATTGTCCTTTTTTTGCTATTAGGGAGAAAGGTAATTGGCATGACCTCCAAGGACATCATTGACTTTGTGACCAGCCTGGAAACAAAGATATTGGATGTATTTGATCTACCAATAGTTATGTATTCATCTTTAGTAGGTCTCCCGGTAACAAAGTTGGTGTATTAATTGGATATCCTAAATAATAATGAATGAGGTTTTTTTTTTTAGTTGATCCTAAACCATGAATGTTTGACCTTTGTAATGTATCAGGTACGAATGGTGGTCATGTTCAAATTGCACATTATAGTCCTGACAAAAAAGAGGAAGAGATGAAGAAATCTCTATTAAGCCTCATCGAGCCACATGTAGTCGAGAAAGGTTTTGGTGCAATTTGAGAGGAAATGTCTATAGACTCTATAGTTAATGCTTTAATTTTGTTCCTTCCCACCAACACTCCTATGCTTGGGATGCTAGATACAATAGTTCCATAGTGGAATAGTATGGATGTGTGCCAATTTGGTCGTTTGGATTGGCTTGCACATGCAACGACCGATGATAGAGGAGTATTTGTCATTGTGTGCCAAGCAGATGATCATGCAATGGTGAGAGTTTTCGGGTGGCAAGAAGACCACATCAATGTTATAGTCAGCAAGTCTACACTGATTTGCAAAAAAGACAATAAAATGGTGCGTTCATTGCTCATCTCCTTGATGAAGAACCGGCTACCATAGTCATCGACAACCATTGTATTACCACAAGAGGACACATGATTTGATCTTGAGGAGGAAGAATAAAGAAAATATGTCATAAAATCTAATATCTAACCAACCCAAATGATTTTCTCATATTAAACTGATCATTTAATGTGGAAGAATAGACGGGAACAAGGGTTAGAATATAGACATGTTCTTATGGGTCTATCTCAACACGGTGCCAATGGTAAAAGGGTCCAAATGAGAGATGATTTGTCAAAGAGCAAGGCTAGCTAATGGAGCTTGAAGACCTTAGGGTTAGCTTCATTAAAGACCTCCAAAGGTTAGTGTTAAAATTCCTTTGGCCTTAGGTAAGCTAGGGTTGTGCTTGAGGTGGGAACCCAGCCCAAGCTTGAGGTGCTTGTCGTGCTTGCCGATGACTAAGGTGCTTGAGGTGTTTGTCGTGCTTGCTGACTAAGGTGCTTGAGGTGTTTAATGACTAAGGTGCTAAGGTGATCCATGACTAAGGTGCTTGAGGGGTTAAGGTACTCAAAAGTCAAAGCATATCCCTACACAAGGGGAGGCGATCCCATTTTTGCATTTATCAAGTCCTCTTTCTCAAAGGGGAAAGGAGGACACTTGTCCCAGGGCTACCCTTGTTGCTTGATTTTTTTTTTGGTGATTATCTTACCAAATGGGTAGAATCCAAAGCCACACAAAAAATGATGCAAGAAGGAACCCACAATTCTTGTATGAGAATGTCTTTACTAGATAACTTGCCCATATGAATAATTAGCAATCAAGTGACACATTTCTTAACAATCAAGTATCTCTCAGATAAAATTTTGGCAATCCATAAAAAATTGTTACCATACTACCCTCAAGCAAATGTACAAGTTGGGAGCACCAATAAAATCTTGTGCACAATCCTCATTCAGATTGTCAGTGACTCGTGCACAAATTCGGATAAAAAAATACATTTCATGATCTAGGTTTTTCGTGTAGCATTCAAAACTTCCATAGGGACAAAACACCATTTAACTTGGTTTTTGGACTTAATGCCATTTTAGCTTTGGAATTTTTAATTCTCACTTTGAGAGTAGCCAAAAAACTTGAATGTATCTGGGACACAAATTAATAGAAAGGCTTGAAACCCTTGATGAGATACAATTAGGACCAGTTGTAGATATTTTTTTTCAAAAATGATATTTGAAATAATTTCATGACCAAAATATCAAACAAAAGATTTTTCACTTGTGATTATGACCTTGTATACACACAAAAATTCCATGCTAATAAACTAAAAAAGTAGGGTAATGAACCATTTCTAATTCATGACACAAAAATTCCATGCTAATAAACTAAAACAGTAGGGTAATGAACCATTTCTAATTCATGACATGTCATTGATTGGTGTCTAATTGGATTGGTAGATGCAGGCTCAAGGCAGACTCATGCTAGAGATGTTGCACATGTGAAGCCCATCAACAAAATATGGACTGATTTTTGCAAATTCATGAAAGAAAAAAATATTCAAGACTTAGAATTCTCAAAAGAAAGGATTTGGAACAATAAACAAGGCCCCAAGGGTTGCCATCACAACCGATTCATGCAATCAAATATCTTGTGAATAGATGGTCATCTCTTTGATGGGTTATGTACTTTCGAACTACAATAGTGAAGTCAAATTCTAGCAATCTAATAAACCATCAAACAATACGCCCTATATTGCAAGGTTCATTCACTAATTATAGTAGGACTTGATGACATTCAAAGACTATGAAATGACTAGCCAATAAATAGTGTTGAAAATTTTTAAACCGCATAGATAATTCCTAACCCTTTTCTCTCAGTGGTGGTATGGTTATTTTTACAAATATTCAACCGTCGACTATCATAACATATGGGGAAATCCATGTTACCCTCATATGAGTGAGCCAATATGCATCCTAGAGCATATAATGACGCATCAATGTAGGCACAAAATGTATTTTCCCAATCAAGAGCTTTCAAGATTGGAGCAAAAATGAGGTAGTGCTTAAGCCTTTTCAAAACTTCTTCACACTCTTTGATCCAATAAAGATCCATAATCAACTAGTAAAGGGTTGTGCAACAATTGCATACATATCGATAAACTTGCAATAATATCTACAATGGCCCATAAATTCTTGTACTTCCCTTACTCTAGTTGGTCTAAGGAAATTAATATCACTTGAATCTTTTTTAGATATGTGGATATGCTATTTTTTGACAAAATTTGGCAAAAGATTTTACCTTGTCACATAAAAAAACACACTTCTCTAAGTTAGTTAGATCCTGTAGATTTTGCACTTGAACACACAGGTCCTCCATGTAAATTTCTAAGAAAATATGTAGATACTCTCAAAATTCATGACTCATCAATTGTTGGAAGGTGGATAGAGCACTCTTCAAGTAACACCATCGTCCCCTTCTGATACATGTGCTCTCCAATCAAGAAATATATCATAGCTCTTTATGTGATTGCATGCATTTGTTGAGAATCCAACCCTTTTCTGGCAAAACCTCTTTACAATACATGCTCTTCCTCACTACATGCACATATTGCAAACACCTATTCTACCAACTCATAAGCCCTTACATTAATGTTTTGGGGTACATGTCATATTTACAAAAAACAAAAGGCTTTCGTAGCTTCCCCATTTTGGAAAACTAGACTTCATGTCCTCTTGATTCACCTTCCATGTACTTTGTACTTGTCATACAATCAACATGGCATCATCTTTGCATCTCCCTACCTAGCCAAAAGTTGATGAGTATGCTCAATTTTCCCATCACATAGTCACAAATATGAAGGTTGTAGGGTATGCCAAGGATAAAGAGTACAGCAGATTGAGGCTAACATATAGAAGTCATGGATGCCTTTGTTGAAGAATAAAGCTCCCTACATAAGCAATCCCAAGAGGAGATGGCTACCTTGAAAGAGGAAAAACTGGAAGAATTAAAGACCATGATAGAGCTTGTGGAACAATTGAAAACTACAAGTGAAGCTCAAGAAAAGAAACTACAAAAGTCCCAAGCTACTCTATTGGATACAAACGCACATGCTTAGTGGCTGCAAACACAACTTGATGTAGCTAATCTTCAAGACATTCAAAAGCTGAGGCTAGGCTGAAGACTAGAACAAGCTTTTTGACAAGTTCAAAGCTAATCCACAAGTGTTGACAATGTAAGGCTCTAACCTCACCTACCAAGCACTTGAAAAGTGGACCAAAGACTTGGAAATAGAGCTGAAATTGGAACAGATGCAACAAAATAATTCTCTCTCTCATTTATGACCAAGGAAGAATAGTATCAAAAGCAAATAGCTAATCTATAGGTAGCAGCTCAAGAGCATCACAAAGGAAAGTAGAAGATCCCTGAAGAAGAAGTTCCCAATATGCTGTCAAAAGAGACTGGGGCACTAGATTTTTTATAGCTAGAAGAAGAGGTAGATCCACATATAGTGGCCCCAAAGTCCTCTATAGTTGATCTAGAAGCAGAACCAGGGCCAATAGATAATTGAAAAAGCGCTCAAAGTCAGCATCGAGTCAGGAATCAAAGACATAAAGAAAGAAGCTATGGTGTGGGAATAGAGGATTCTCCACTCTACAAATGTCGCCCAACTCACCCCTCCAAGAAGACCATAGAGCCATGGCACCAGTAGTCTCTCTCGTTCCCACTAATCAAGTACAAAATCCTCAAACTAAAGGAGATACTAGTTAAAGGTCAAGCTGCGGACAACACCGAACCACACCGAACTATTTGGAGGATTTATTGGCTCAAATGAAATCCTATATATCTCATCCTCTATACCCAAGAGTGCAGAGTTGGGGTAGCCATCAGTTTCTCTTAAAGAAACATCCAGCATGGCTAAACTACCCACAATTGAGTCTCCCCAAAAGGCAGAGCTACAAAGGACTACATGGTCCAAACTCTCTCAAAAGTAGTAAAAGTCTTAAAGACGATTCTAAATTTGGCATGCATCATGTTTATAAAAATTGCTAGGATGCTTTTGACATGCCTCTAGACTTTTCATCAAGAAGAGTAGACTGACATGCTGGAAAAGGGGAAATGGGAAAACACCCAACTCACAAAAATTTTGTCTCTCTATAGCCCAGGGATTCCACATCACCTCTATCCCCTACTTAACACACACCCAGACACGTGATTTGCAGACGACTACTACATGTGCTATGATCCGAACGGTCCAAATGGCCCCTAACCAGCCATCCATCATGTAATCATAGCACCAAGCCTTAACACTTGAGCACCCTTACCCAAATATATGCTATTCAATATAGTCTAACACACCATCACTCGCAACAACTTTGGCGAACACCCACACTTTGACCTTTCAAAATCCACAACATGCACAAGCTTTACTGCCAACTTGCATCTCTTTTGCATACACCACCCTCCCTTGCACACTTTGACCTTTCAAAATCCACAACATGGACAAGCTTTACTGCCAACTTGCATCTCTTTTGCATACACCACCCTCCCTTTTGCATACACCACCCTCCCTTGCACACATATACTTTGGCAAGTAGTTAAGCATGAGAGTAAGAGAGGAGATTGACACACTTTGGAGAGAAACATTGGCAAATATCACTGCAAAACTTTCAAAAGGGGTGTACAATGATGGGTTTCGTGAAAAATTGTCCTCCTTTACTTCATGGTCGAGTGGTCCTCCTCATGTGGTAGCTCCAATTTTATGCAATTTATGGTCTTCTCTCATGCATCTTCAAACAGAATCTCCCTAGTAATATGTAGTGCACCCTTTACTCTCTTGCTTTCATCCTCTGCAGTTCTGGCTATTCGTAGTGACCATCAAATCCCCGGTCCACTTCTCAATTGCATACATTGCCTTCTCTTGGCAATAATACTCCCTCTCATGCGCTATGGCTGCATGGTAACTAGCAACTCTTGCTTTGTATACTCATGGCGGTGCCGCATACACCGCCCTCAACCCCCTGCAGTGCTAAACTTTCCACCCTGCAACATCCTTTTCCTGTTACTCCCATCCTTCAATGCACTTCGCTAATGGCATCCTATTAGCTCCTACATAACCTCATTTACAGCTCATCAACCTCCTTCACTATGTTGCTTGCCAACTTGCAGCCCATCAGCTTACGCTACCTCTCCTCCTTTGGTGGCCTTCTGTAAGCTCCCCTAAAGTTGAGCTCTGGGTCTTGCCTACATTTAGAAAAAATCTATTTTGCGGAGCTTATATCCCATGTATCTGATGATGCTCCATAGCAATAGCACCACCTCCTTGCTCGTACAATTCCTAGGCTAATGCTTTCTCTCCTACACCCCTTTCTCCTCTGCAGCTTACAGCAAGCCCCTCTCGGCACTGGCCCTCCTCTTGAGCTTGGGTTTTCAAAGAGTCCTAAAAGGTCCTAATATTTCATCAAATGTAAATGGTAGGAATCAAGGAGAGTTAGACTTGTCTAGTTTTCTAAAAGGATTCCAAGATGTGTTCATCGATGATATCCCTATGGACTTACCTCCAAAATGAGGGGATGATGACCATCGAATTGAGCTCCTACTAGGAAACTCGCCTCCTAACAAACCTCCTTATCAAGTTTTGCAAGCTCAACAAGAGGAGATTATGAGGCAAGTACAAGAATTGGTAGAAAAAGGGATGGTGAGGTCTAGCTCCTCTCCCTTTTGTTCTCCAGTCCTTTAGTGCAAAAGAAAGATGGTACATACCGTATGTGTTTGGACTATCTAGCACTAAGCCATATCACTATTAAAAACAAATTTTCCATGCCTCGCGTTGAAGATCTGTTTGATAAGCTACAAGGCTCTACCTACTTCAGTAAGATTGAATTTAGAAGTGGCTATCATCAAATAAGGATAGTGGATGAAGATATCCTAAAGACCGCATTTCGTACAATGTTTCGTCTTTATGAATTATCTAGTCATGCCTTTTGGCTTGACTAAGACACTAGCCACGTTTAATCATTTAATGGATAAAATATTTAGACCCTACCGTAAATTCACTGGAGTGTTCTTTGATGATATCATCATCTACTCCAAGTCCTTGGAGGAACACAAGCAACATCTCCAAGTGATTTTTCAAGCATTGAGGGGATCAAGCTTTTTCTCAATCAAAAGAAAAGGGATTTTTTCCTTCAAGAGATTCAATACTTAGGTCATATTATCTCTCAAGATGATGTCCATATTGATCCATCAAAGTTGGAGGTAATAAAAGCATGGCCTAATCCAAGGAATCTACATGAGCTAAGAAGAAAAAATTTGTCTTAAAAGATGTTATACAATTGGGATGGAAATCACAGATTGGCTGCATGGATGGAGGTCTTAAAACAAAGCATGTTTTTGTGTTTTGTATTGCTTTGTGAGTAACCCATTAGTTGAAACAGTCCTCTAAGAGCACTTGCACTTTGTTGTTTTCACGTGCAGCTGTGAGGTCCCCAACCTCGAAAGATTGGGGCGACTTGATAGATGGTCTTCCTTTATTCTCAAGTTCCGTTGATGACATCCTACTCTGTTTCCACGAAGTAGAAATATGAGCAACAGAAGAGAGGAAGTCCTCTATCCATCGTGATCGTGGTTGTAGGGGTCATACGCCACATGTCAAGTCGATAAATCAAGGTATTCTAATGGAAGCTATTTCCTATAACATAGAGATGAAATCCCATTAACATATGTAGAATCCATAAACGACACCTTTTTCCCTACATTTAAGAGGCACTGCCGCCACTCATAAACCCTGAATATGATATGAAACATTGTCTAAACTAACTAATAATCTTGTGAAAAGTACCCGACTAATTAGGTTCATGGCTTTCAAGGGCATGTATTTGGGACTTCTCAACTCTTGGCACAATGAGTTTCTAATTTTGCTTCTCTTAATAAGAGGGAGTGCAGTGTTTATTTACTAATTGAGACCACCCATCCTTGATTGGCAACCTATGCCTGCCCCCACTTTCTATCCCACACTCACACTTTTTGCTTGTTTTCTAATTACTACCACACTTTTTTATATATACAAACAATGTTTCTTAATTAATTCCAGACATAGGTTCTTTTATACAGCCCTTCAAACAATACCAAAACAATTCAAACAAGGACTAATGAAGACATTCCTATATTTCAACAAAAAGAACTTTTTCAATTATGAGTTTGCTGCTACCTGCAGTGGACACTATGTCTAACAAACAGAGCCTTTACAAAGGATTTATTTTCTAACCACCAATTGCGCAAACCTTCCCATCTCGCTAACCACTAAGCATCTCGCTTACCGCGAGGAACAAAAGAGAGCCGATAACCTCAGCTTAATCTCCGCTAACCGCGAGGTACAAAAGATATTTTTCCAATAATTCTTCTCTTTAAATGGTTCTTCAAACATGATCAACCAACTCTTCATATCAACCCCGATAACAACTTATCAACAATAAAAATTTATCAAGCAATAACAATTTAACAAACAGTGACAATTTATCAAATAGTTCTTTCACTAATCTATGAAAACATATGCTTGTTTCTTGTGATAAAATCCCGTTTCTTAGATGGTTTAAGACTTTTCCTATGCTTGACTTCCTAGGTCAATATGACTAGCAGTGCAGATTTATAAATTTGTCTTACGAAATTAGTGACACACTCAACTACCTCCGGTGTTTGAGGTTGGCCAATTTCACCTTCTTTCACAGTTGATACCTCTGCTTGAGTTATGATTGGAGTAGATGATACCTTCTTTTGCACCTTCGTTGGAGGTGGAGTGACATGACCGTGCTTCGAGCTTCAAGTCACTCGTTTCAAAGCCATCATATCGAGCTAGAGAAGAGGGAAAGAGAGAAAGATAATTCAAGAATCCCAAGGCAATATGACGATGGTAGAGAGGGAATTGGAAATGGAGATGGGTTGAGGGTGAGAGGTTGAGCGAGAAAGGGTAACTCCGACATCATGGCAAGAGAGCTTCCACTTTTAGAACTTCTGTGTGTGTGTGTGTGTGTGTGTGTGTGTGAAAGTGAGGGAAGAGGGGCCCTTTATATAGTCTCTCAAGAGTCCAAAGCACAAGCTAAGAATAGTGTTAGGAAATAAGACGTAGCTAAATAGATACTTGAGTAGATTACTTAATGTAGAGAGATAGATTTCACACACAAGAGATTATAGAGTAGAGAGAGAGAGAGAGAGAGAGTACACATGATATACGTGGTTTCACCCAATGTAGGCTACATCCACGGGAAAGCAGCCACTCAATGGCTTTAGTACTTCAAAACAAGAAGTAGTTTACAAATGGATTATACCCTTAATAGAGCTCCCGCATTGCTTCCCTCTCACCACCTCACATTCACCTCGTTGCATCAACTTCACACACTATATAATGTGTGTATAAATGGCCTCCTTTTATAGGCCACAAGGGTTGCCCTCTCTCATGAGAGGCAACCATGTGTAGCCGCCCTTGTGTAGATAACGGACCCTCCAATCCGCCCATGTGTGGCCGCCCTTGAGAAGACAAGTCCGCTTTTAAATTCGGCCACCGGCCAGTGAATTCGGCCACAGCCATTGACTTCCAGCCACCGGCCAGTGAATTCGGCCACAGCCATTGACTTCCAGCCACCGGCCACCGGCCAACCGACCGGTCGTTTTCCAACCACTTTCCGACCGCCGTTCGGCCATAATATTTCGGTGAAAAGGAATATTCCGGCAATGAAATTTTTGGTTTCCGGCGGGTGATTTTATTTTTTGGCGAGTTATTTTTCTTCATGCACGATGGCTTCTCCTCATAATGGGGGCCTTACAAATGTGCGTGTTTACCACAAAAAATTACAAGGGTAAATCACGTTCTATACTTAACAATCTCCCACTTGGAGACTGATCTCCAAACCAAACTTGTGACTGCTTTCCATCCTGGTTTCTTATCCTTGAATGCCGATTGAAGGTGAGAAAAAGCTCAACTTCTCCTTGTTGACCACCTTTGTAAACATGTCTGCAGGGTTTTCACTTGTATGCAACTTTCCTAGCTTTAGCTGTCCCTCTTCCAAAAGAGTGCGTATGAAGTGATATCTCACCTCAATGTGCTTTGTCCTTGAATGAAAGGCTGAGTTATTTGCAATATGGATAGCGCTTTGGCTATCACTGTACAAGACACAATTGTCTTGTTTGAATCCAAGCTCTTCTAAGAATCTGTGAAGCCACAGAATTTCTTTGCTTGCCTCCGTCATTGCTACATACTCTACTTCCGTGGTAGAAAGTAAGACCACTTTCTGCAGCTTTGAAGCCCAGCTTACTGTTGCTGTGCCTCCAACCGTGAAGATATAGCCTGTAGTGATCCTTCGAGTATCTTTGTCACATGCCATATCTGCATCAGCATACCCTTGAAGAAAAATATCAGTTCCTCCAAAATACAAAGCATTTGTTGTTGTCCCTTTTAGATACCTAAGTATCCACTTCACAACTTGCCAATGCTCTTTACCTGGGTTGTCCATGAACCTACTCACAACTCCCACTGCATATGCAATGTCTGGCCTTGTCCACACCATAGCATACATTAGAGAACCTACCGTTGCAGCATATGGAACTTTAGACATATAGGCTAGCTCCTCTTGTGTCTTTGGACACATATCCTTCACTAGTTTAAAGTGACCAGCCAAAGGTGTAGAAACTGGTTTTGCATTTTGCATTGCAAACCTTTCTAGTACCTTCTTGATGTAATCCTCTTGAGATAGATTTATTGTCTTCTTCGTCCTGTCCCTTGAAATTTTCATGCCAAGTATCCTCTTTGCAACACCTAAATCTTTTGTTGAAAAAGATTTAGACAGCTCCTCTTTTAGGTCTTTGATGTCCTGCACTTTAGCACTTGCAATCAACATGTCATCAACATACAACATTAGGATGATGAATTTCCCATCTCCCAAATTCTGTGTAGATGTAATGATCCAAGTTGCATCTTGTGAATCCATGATCCAACATCCATCGATCAAACTTCAAGTACCACTGTCTTGATGCTTGTTTTAAACCATACAAGCTCTTCTTTAATGTGCAAACCATTTTCTCCTTACCTTTTACTTCATACCCCTTCGGTTGAAGCATGTAGATTTCCTCCTCTAAGTCACCGTGAGGGAATGCCGTATTTACATCCATTTGCTCGAGATTTAGATCATGAGCAGCCACAAGGCTTAAGACAAGCCTAATTGAGTTCATTTTTACAACAGGAGAATTTATTTCATTGAGGTCAATACCTTTATTTTGAGAAAACCCTTTTACCACAAGACTAGATTTGTACCTTTTCTTCCCACCTTCTTCTTTCTTCAGCTTGTACACCCATTTTTTTTGAAGTGCCCGCTTACCTTTAGGCAACTCAACCAACTCCCATGTTTGGTTGCGACGTAGTGAGTCCATCTCCACTTGCATGCTCTTCATCCATTCTTGTTTGGATTCATGTTGCATAGCTTCTTCATATGATTCCGGATCTCCAGAATCTGAGATCAAGAGATGGTTGAAGGAAGGAAAAAACCTTTCTGGAGGTCTACTTGCTCTTTTAGATCTTCGGGAAATTGGTTGAGGCTCCTCATTTGGTTGACGTTGTTGCACATTGTCACCGTTTGGAGTCCTTGAGTCTTCACCGTCCTCAAGCTCCATGTACTTATCACCTGTTTCTTTTGTTTGTTTTCTTTCCAAGTAATCTTTGTACATATTTTGTTTGTTAAAAATTACATCCCTACTCCTTAAGATTTTACCATCTTTAGGATTCCATAGGCAATACCCAAAGTCACCTTCTCCATAGCCAATGAAGAAACACTTTTTGGACTTTGCATCTAGCTTTGATCTTAGGCTTATATCTATGTGCATGAAAGCCTCACACCCAAACACTTTGAGAAATGCATAATTCATCGGTTTACCTGTCCATGCCTCTTCTAGAACTCCCCCATCCAATGCCGTTGAGGGTGACCGATTGATTAAGTACATAGATATACTTACAGCTTCCACTCAAAGATCAAGTGGTAGGCCTGCATGTAACCGCATGCTTCGTGCTCGCTTCATGATTGTCCTATTCATCCTTTCCAAAATCCCATTTTGTTGAGGTGTCCTTGGGGTTGTCCTTTGCCTCCAAATGTTATTGCTGACACAAAAGCTTTCAAAAGCTTGGCTGCAATATTCCCCTCCAATGTCGGATCTGAGGCATTTAACCTTGGTACTTGTTTCATTCTCCACAAAGGATTTCCACCTTTGAAATATGGAAAATACATCGAACTTATTCTTCATGACATAAACCCATGTTTTTCTAGTCGCATCGTCTATGAATGTTACATAGTACAATGAGCCACCAAGTGATGGTGTACTTGTAGGACCCCAAACATCAGAATGAACCAACTCAAGTTTTTTATTTTTTCTTTCATTTCCTAATTTTTGAAATTTTACCCTCTTTTGTTTACCATAAACACAATCTTCACAGAACTCTAAGTCCACTTCTTTCAAACCTGGTAGAAGCTTCTTTGTTTGAAGGATTTGCATTCCTTTGGCAGTCATATGCCCAAGCCGGTAGTGCCACACTCGCACTGTCAACTTCTATAGTTGTTGCACAAGCTGAAGGTTGCGTGCTAACAGTACACAAGTAAAGTGTACGGACTTTTTCTCCTTTGGCAACCACCAAAGATCCCTTTGAGATCTTCCACCTTTTGTTTCCAAATGCAATGTTGTGACCTTCATCGTCCAATTGTCCTGTAGAGATCAAATTTTTGCGAAGAGAAGGAACATGCCTAACATCTTTAAGTTTCCATTCATTTTCGTTAGCAGTTTTGACAGAAATTGTACCTTTGCCAACAATCTCACAAGCTTCATCGTCTCCCAAGTATACATACCCAAAATTACCTTTGGTATAATCTTGGAAATGTTGCTTGTGTGGTGTTGCATGGAATGAAGCCCCAAAATCTACTATCCAGGAATTAGACACATTGTCTAATGAGAGAATTAGAGCATCTTGCTCTACTTGACCTGCCACATTGGTCTCCGATGTTGGCTTGTTGTCTTGAGACTCCGTCTCCTTCTTCTTTTTGGACCAGCAATCCTTCTTGAAATGGCCCTTCTTGCCGCAGTTCCAACATTCAAGAACTGACTTTATGTGTGACTTGCTCCGCCTTGAGCGATCACGACCCTTTTGGTTTTTGAACCTCTCCTTAGGCCTTCCTCTTATTTCCACTGATAGTGCAGCACTTGATGATTCTCCTGTGCTTCTCCTTTGCATTTCCACGCTTAGGAGAACACCCACAACATCATCAAACTTAAGAGTATTTGTGCCATAGATAGAATTACTTACAACCATCACAAGGCTGTTCCAACTATCCGGTAGAGATGATAGTATAAGGAGAGCTCGCACTTCGTCTCATCGAATTGATTTTCATCGATCAAAGTTGACTTATATTTGTGTTAAAGTCAATTAGGCATTCTACAACTGAATCATTCTTTGCCATCTTTAGATTGAACAAGCGCTTCATGAGAAATACCTTATTGGATGCCGATGGTTTCTCTTAGAAGTCATCAAGTGACTTCATCAAGTCCTCCGTGGTCTTCATCTCTGAAACGTTAAAGGCCACCGTTGACGCCAAGCTTAACCGGATTGTTCCCAGTGCCTTTCGATCAAGGACAATCCATGATTCATCTGCCATCATTGCAGGCTTCTTTGCAAGACCGCCTAGTGGAAAATAGAGGTCCTTCTGGTAGAGATAGTCTTCAATCTGCATCTTCAAATGTTGGTAGTTTTTGCCGTTGAACTTCTCAATCTTGAGCTTCCCTTTCTCCGCCATAACTCCCACTCAATTCAAGGAATCCTTTCCTTGAGATAACTTAGCTACGAGCAAACCTTGCTCTGATATCAGTTGTTAGGAAATAAGACATAGCTAAAAAGATATTTGAGTAGATTACTTAATGGAGAGAGATAGATTTCACACACAAGAGATTATAGAGTAGAGAGAGAGAGAGAGAGTACACATGATATACATGGTTCACCCAATGTGGGCTACATCCACGGGAAAGCAGCCACTCAATGGCTTTAGTACTTCAAAACAAGAAGTAGTTTACAAAGGGATTATACCCTTAATATAGCTCCCACCTTGCTTCACTCTCACCACCTCACACTCACCTTGTTGCATCAACTTCTCACACTATATAATGTGTGTAGAAATGGCCTCCTTTTATAGGACACAAGGGTTGCCCTCTCTCATGAGAGGCAACCAACCATGTGTAGGCACCCTTGTGTAGATAAGTCCAAATCGAACCCTCCAATCCGCCCATATGTGGCCGCCCTTGAGAAGACACGTCCGATTTTAAATTCAGCCACCGGCCATTGACTACTGACCACCACCGGCCAACCGACCGGTCGTTTTTTGACCACTTTTCGACCGCCATCCATCGACCACCATCTAGCCATAATATTTCGGTGAAAAGGAGTATTCTGATGATGAAAATTTTAGTTTCCGACGAGTGATTTTATTTCCTGGCAAGTTATTTTTCTTCACAAATAGCGAAGAGTAGAAAGATAAATTCCCACACGTTTGCGGCTCTTTTTTTTCTTTTTTTAAATCTGAGCACGCATCCCGATGTGCGATTTCAAGTCCTTGAGTTTATGAGAAGCTTGAATTCCAAGAAAAGGGGCTCTCACTTCTCTAAAAATACTCCGTCTTTCCTAAAAATACTCATTCTACTCCTTCTCTTCTAAAAATACTCCTTCTACTCTTCCTCTTCTAAAAATACTCCTCCTTTCTTAAGAGTCAACTCTTATCCTTAAAAATAGACTTGAGGCTTAAGTTTTCCATATCAACCTATAGTTTTCAAGTGAATAAAGTCCATAACTAACTGTTCCAAAGTCCGATTTTTGATCCAATCGTTCCATAGAACACTCTATAACTTAATAAAATGCAAACCTTCAATATTTGCAAGGTAAATGAAGTAATTTTGTTGAAAAAATGTTGGGTAAATTACAATCTCCCCAACTTAGGGATTCGAGATGTGCTCATCTCGAGGAAAAGTGAGGGTACTCCTACTCTTAATACTATCTTGACTATCATTATGTCCAAAAGGGTGGTGTCTTTAGTCTGCTTCACTTGCTATTGTTGCTCCATTAGTCAATCGTGGATAAGAGTTACGATAATGTCCCAACTCCCCACATTCAAAGCATCAAACATTCACGCGTGGAGGATTTTGCGCATTAACAGCATAAGCTCTTTGTGGTTGTCTATCATTGAAGCTTTGATTTTGTTCAATTCTTCTTGTAATCCCTTGTTCTTTCATTAAGGGTTTATCTCGTAGTAAATCCTCTTGTAAGATGGTAGGTTTCAGGGCTTCCAATTGTGACGTGATTGGTTCTCTTAAACCTTGATAAAAGCGAGCTATCTGCTGCTCTATGGTCATTGACGGTGCGTAACGTCTAAGCCTTACAAACTTTGAATAGTACTTTTCCAAGGATAAGCTATATTGTTTCAAGCTAAAGAATTCATTAATCTTGATCGCTTCATGGGCAGGGGGGGTAAGTATCTTTCCTTCACCGCTTGTTTGATTTTCCACCAACTCTGAGAGTTCTCCAACACTCCCATGTCACAACAATGGTGTTCCCACCGTAATTTTGCTTCTCCTAAGAGGAGAAACATCCCTAGCATCACTTGGTTTGCAGGTGTGGTCCTTGCAGTAGAGAAGTAATCATCCATAGCACATCTTTCTCAATATCATCGCCCTCTCCTTTAAAAAGAGGCGGTTGCATTTGTTTGAGCAACAATTTATTTTCTTGAATTTTCGTGTGAATAGCATCGTTATAGGGTCCTCCAACATAGAAGTGATTTGAAGATTCCCCTTAGTGTACATTAATGTTTATAATAACTCAAATCAATAAGGTATTTTCCAAACTTAGACTTATCCAGTCCACTAAAAGCTCAATCGTATGACTTGACTAATCATTACTTATCCAATCCATTAAAATTCAATCACATGACTTAACCAATCTTGACTTATCCAGTCCATCAAACTTAGTCATGTGACTTAAACAGTCATTACTTATCCAGTCCATTAGAACTCGATCACATGACTTAACTAGTCATGGATTATCCAATCACATGACTTAACCAGTCATTGAATCCACCAAAAAATTTACTTACATGACTTAACCAGTCATACAATTTTTTTGAAAAAAAAAACTCAACCTTTTATTCATAAAGACATCAAAATGTCATATAGGTATTTAGAAAAATCTCTCAATGAGAAAATACAATAGAAGTTTCGACCATAACTATGGTACACATCAACTGACATGTCATAATATCTCCGTGAGTTAGGTAATGGGTATAGAAAACCATACACAATTGAGGTAACTAATAAAGCCTTCTAACCTAAGGCTCTGATACCAATTATGATGTCTCCAACCCCGGAATATTGGGGTGATTTGATAGATGGCCTTCCTTTATTCTCACGTTCCATTGATGATACCCTACTCCATTTCCACAAAGTAGAGATGCGAGCAACAAAAGAGAGGAAGTCATCTATCCATCGTGACGTGGTTGTAGGGGTCATATGCCATAGGCCTGGTTGATAAATTAATGTATTACAATGGAAGCTATTTCCTATAACATAGAGATGAAATCCCATTGACATATGTAGAATCCATAAACAACGTCTTTTTCCCACGTTTAAGAGGCACGGCCACCATTCATGAACTTCATGCTTATGGGATTTTCCTTCCTCTCTAAGAGGAGATAGAGCTTAGGAGGCCTCTTGATGAGATCCCCAAAAGAAGACTCTCTCCCATACAAGAGGAAGAATCCAAAGAACAAGAAAGTAATGAATCCGTAAGTTTCTCTAAAGATGTGGCTCCACGAAGACTACGGTCTAGATGGTCACCAACTCCTCCCAAGAGGAAACGGTCAACCCATAGTCCTTCTCCTTGTCACTCCCAAAAGGGAAGAGAGGAAACAAAGGAAGAAAAGGGCAAGAAAGAGGTCACCCTCTTCTCCTTCTTCTTCACCTTCCTCCTCTTCCGACGAAAGCTATGGTTATTCTCCTAGAGAATACAAGAGGGGAGGACATCGCATATCTTACCCTGCATGGCGAAGGTCACAAAAGCTCAAGAAGTTCAAAAAGGGAGGAAATAGTATCTTTTTTCTCACCTATGATGACACCTTTGGTGCTACCGACAAAGTGTTGGCCTTCATCCAAAATTTTGATGCAGCCTTTGGAGACGAGGGCTTCATCCTCCAAGCTACACCATGTAGCTATGCACTTCCAGAAATTGGCTCGTCAAAGGTAGGCTAGCCTTTGTGGCAATGGTGAAGCCGCAAAGACATGGAAAACTCTACGAGTTTCCATCATAAAGCAATTCCTTGCAAGCGATGCAAAGAACAAAGTGCTTACTGAATGACGGAGTTTGAAGCTTTTCTCCCGTGAGTCTATTCACAAACATGTAGACAAGTTTTGGGATTTACATCTCAAGGCTACTGTCTTTCAAAAGATAGACTTTGCCAAGCAAAAGCAACAATTTTGTATGGGATTGCCTGAAGATATGGCCGAGTACGTCAACTCCCAATGGCATGGTTCTATCACCAAAGTAATCCACCACACTATGGTTGCTTGGTGCATCAATTTCCAACAAGGGGCTCGAAGGAATGTCAAGCCCATGGAAAGTAAAGAAAAAAGTGATGCAAAGGGGAAACCAATGCCCAAAATTCTTCCCAAGGCAATTTCAACAACAATAATCGGTCCAAGGAGAAAAGAGTTTATAAAGATAAAAACAAACTCTCCCCTGAAGAGTTTGAAGCTTTTTGCAAGGACCATAAATGTGGGAGCAAGGACATGGCTATCATTCTTGCCCCAAGAGAAATGCCTGTAATGAGACTCCTAGAGCTTCCACTATAGAAGCTCCAAAAGAGGATGCTCATTGCAAAGGATCACCTCCCTCCTATGCTTGGGGAAAGGTAAGGGAACATGATGCTTTCATCTTGTTTGACCCTGGATCTACTCACAACTTCATATCTATGGAGTTGGCCACCAAGTTGGGCATTCAAACTTTTGAGATGGGAGATACTATAACTGTCGATACCGCTTTCAAGGGACAACAAGCCTCCGTTACTCCCTTGATTGGGAAGTTGAGACTTCATGTCCAAAGCTATGTCAACAAAGAAGATATTTTAATCTCTCCTCTCCAACATGAGGATGCTATCTTAGGGGCACCATGGTTCAATCGCATGGTTGCCAACATGAAGTTCCATGAAAGGAGATTCTACTTCACCTACATGGAAAAGAGCATGTATATAGATGCTAGTGAGTTATGTCATACTATACCACTTGTAAATCCTCTTGCTTTTGATAAACCAATGAACACCTCAGTTTTTGCGTACATGATTTTTGTCAAAGAGTCCCTAAAAGGTCCTAATTTTTCATCAAATGTAAATGGTAGGAATCAAGAAGAGTTAGTCTTGTCTAAATTTCTAAAAGGATTCCAAGATGTGTTCATCGATGATATCCCTATGCACTCACCTCCAAAACGAGGGGATGATGACCATCGAATTGAGCTCCTACTAGGAGGCTCACTGCCTAACAAGCCTCCTTATTGAGATTCCCAAGATCAATAAGAGGAGATTATGAGGCAAGTACAAGAATTGGTAGACAAAGGGATGGTGAGGCCTAGCTCCTCTCCCTTTTGTTTTCCAATCCTTTAGTGCAAAAGAAAGATGGTACATACCGTATGTGTTTGGACTATTAAGCACTAAACCATATCACTATCAAAAAAAAAATTCCCGTTCCTCGCGTAGAAGATCTGTTTGATAAGTTGCAACGCTCTACTTACTTCAATAGGATTGACCTTAGAAGTGGCTATCATCAAATAAGGATAGTGGATGAAGATATCCTAAAGACCCCGTTTCGTACAACCTTTGGTCTTTATGAATATCTAGTCATGCCTTTTGGCTTGACTAATGCACCAACCACTTTCAATCGTTGATAAAGAAAATATTTAGACACTACCACAAATTCACTGGAGTGTTCTTTGATTATATCATCATGTACTCCAAGTCCTTGGAGGAACACAAGCAACATCTCCAAGTGATTGTTCAAGCATTGAGGGACAACAAGAATTTTCTCAATCAAAAGAAAAGCGAATTTTTCCTTCAACAGATTCAATACTTAGGTCATATTATCTCTCAAGATGGTATCCATATGGATCCATCAAAACTGGAGGTAATAAAAGAATGGCCTAATCCAAGGAATCTACATGAGCTAAGAAGCAAATTTGTCTGAATAGATGCTATACAATTGGGATGGAAATCACAGATTGGCCGCATGGATGGAGGTCTTAAAAGAAAGTATGTTTTTGTGTTTTGTATCACTTTGCGAGTAACCCATTAGTTGAAACAATCCACTAAGAGCGCTTGAACCTTTGCTATTTTCACGTGCAACTTATGAGTTAGATATACATTTTCACCCCCAAGTTGAGCTGGTGACTGTGGACTCCACAAATAAGGCAAATATGCTCTCCATTGTCATGCGTATAAACAAGTACGTCACAATGCTATAGTTGATTCCCTTGTCGTCTTTAAGAAAGTGGATTTGACTATATGTTGCATTGTCCATGCAATTGTAGATTGAACGACATGGGCCATGTAGCAATATCTTACATAGGTATGCTATGGATGGTGTGTGCAATGGGTCTGGCATCCAAAGAGGCTCTCATGGCTAAGCTCCCTTACATTGTGTATAGATAGATGCAGTCAGACATTGACACATGAGTCAAAAAAAAGGCATGGTATAATGTGCCCGTTGCTTTAATCTCACAATCATTGCACAAAGTGAGTGTGTAACTTTGGAATAAAGGGATGTCCAAAAAACATATGAAATTATGCTGGTAATTATATGGTAGACGAATGTTGATGTCGAACAAGTAAGCACTTAAAAGGTAATGGCAAGAAAAGACTACATGCTACCGTCATAATTCCAAGTCCAGTACAAAAAAGCGTTCTTCAAAATGGATGTTGCTTCCCGAAGAATGACAAAACATGCATTGGCCATAGTTGATCCAACATTCGGAGGAGGTGCATTATAAATTGCTTGGTTTAGGATTTGTGTATACTATGGTGGATATAATTTTGTGCATGTCATTCATAAGAAACAAAATTTATGCAAGACTCTCCGAAAAATCAAGTGTAGCTCACACCTAAAGTGGGTCCACCCCCCACTCCCCCCCCCCCCCCCAAAAAAAAGACCTACTTTTTGCAAGCTATGGCTTCAAGTGACCCTACAGATATCAAGAGTCTTGCCATCCCTAAGACCGATACTCGTTTCTTCGTTGTTTCTTTTTGTAATAACATTAACCTCTTGTATGCTTTGCCCAGAGAGGAATTTTGAATTAGAAGAGTCAATTGTCTTTCAAGCATGGTTAGGTATTGAGGTTTTATGGTCTTTGATTGAGCGAGAGGCACAAGAGGTGTACAACTAGCTGATTAGGAGCATTCTATTGAAGCCTATTGAGGGTGCCAATTTAGACTCATTACTAGAAGATACCAAGCAATGGCATAGGAGTAAATTATTTGCTTACAATCTTGGCCTCATGAAGAAAGTGGCATCCGTTGATGTTAATAAGGCACTGACAAACGTAGAAAAAAGATGTATTTGCAGGTAAGTGTCTTGCAATGTTAGGGTTCAATACTACCAAGTTCAACTTGAGAACTAATGTTTCAATAAATGCTTCAAATGGTTGAATAAACAAAACTTTAATATAAAAAGTGTCAAAAGTTTGTACAAGTTGCTAGATGAGAACAACTTGGATACCGTTTTCACCCCTATGTAGTTGGTCGCAACTTCAAGAGGACAGTGTATACGACCCTCCCTTGGTTTCTTGAATATAGCGAGGGCACCTTTTCTCCCAACGAAGTACTGACAAACAACAATAATGTGAAGGACCGATAGGAACGTGCTTGTCAACGAGCTCCTCCCTCAACCACCTCCAAATTTACTACTGCTCAAAAAGTTCCTACGAAGCCGTCCAGTGTGCAGGTTTCACAAAGAGATGATACATCAACTACACCTTAGGTGTGGAATTGAATGATCTAATATCAAAACTGATTATTAATTTGTTTATTATCATGTTGCTTTTTTTTTGTTACTCACTTTGCTAATATGCAGCTTGAGTGACCCACAAAGACTGGAAGCTCTCAGCAGCATGTATGCACAAAGCAAAACAATATGTTTCAATGTAGTTTTTTTCTTTTTGAACGTTCTTAGTGACATCGTAGTTGGAGACAATTAATTGTCCTTTTTTTTCTATTAGGGAGAAAGGTAATTGGCATGACCTCCAAGGACATCATTGACTTTGTGACGAGCCTGGAAACAGAGATATTGGATGTATCCGATCTAGCAATAGTGATGTATTCATCTTTAGTAGGCCTCCTAGTAATAGAGTTGGTGTATTGATTGGATATCCTAAATAATAATGAATGAGGTGTTTTTTTGAGTTGATCCTAAACCATGAATGTTTGAATTTTGTAATGTATCAGGTACAAATGGCGATCATGTTCAAATTGCACATTATAGTCCCAACAAAACAGAGGAAGAGATGAAGAACTCTCTATTAAGCCTCGTTGAGCCTTATGTCATCGAGAAAGGCCTAGGTGCGATTCGAGAGGAAATGTCTATGGACTCTGTAGTTAATGCGTCAATTTTGTTCCTTCCCACCAACACTCCTATGCTTGGGATGCTAGATACAACAATTCCACAGTGGAACATTATGGATGTGTGCCAATTTGGTGTTTTGGCTTGGCTTGCACATGCAACAGCCGATGATAGAGGAGTATTTTTCATTGTGTGCCAAGCAGATGATCATGGAATGGTGAGAGTTTTTGGGTGGCAAGAAGATCACATCAATGTTATAGTCAGTAAGACACTGTTTTGCAAAAAAGACAATAGAATGGTGCATTCATTGCCCATCTCCGTGATGAAGAAGGGGCTACCATCGTCATCGACAACCATTGTATTACCACAAGAGGACACATGATTTGATCTTCTTAAGGAGGAAGAATGGACAAAACATGTCATAAAATCTAATATCTAACCAACTTAAATGCTTCTCTCATATTAAATTAATGTGGGATAATAGACGGGAACAAGGGTTAGAATATAGAGATGTGCTTACGGGTCTATCTCAACACGGGGACAATGGAAAAGGGGTCCAAATGAGAGATGATATGTCAAAGAGCAAGGCTAGCTAATGGTGCTTAAAGACCTTAGGGTTAGCTTCATTAAAGACCTCCAAAGGTTAGTGTTAAAAGTTCTTTAACCTTAGGTAAGCTAGGGTTGTGCTTGAGGTGGAACCCAGTCCAATCTTGAGGTGCTTGTCGTGCTTGCTGACTAAGGTGCTTGAGGTGCTTGTCGTGCTTGCTAATGAAGGTGCTTGAGGTGCTTAATGACTAAGGTGCTAAGGTGCTCCATGACTAAGGTGCTTGAGGGGATAAGGTACTCAAAAGTCAAAGCATATCCCTACACGAGGGGGGGCGAGCCCTCATTGTAGGGGCTAGATGTTAGGTTTAATGGCCATGTGGCCGACCGCCCATCACTAACTGCCGCTAACCCTAATTGTACATCTATACACTTGTGTGAGCCACTAACACTAAGTACAATGTGTATTGTGCCTTAGTGCATAAGATAAGAGAAGAAAGAAAGGGGGCATACAGTACGTTGGCTCTCCCCCTTCACTCAACCTGTGTGTGGCTATGGTGGTGTGTGTGTGAGTGTGTGCGTGCGTATTCTTCTTCCGTTGTGCTTCCAACTCCTCCCCATCATCTGGTATCAGAGCGGTTTCATTCCCGAAATCGTTTCCGCGCGTGCGCGCACACTTTCAAGAGTGCAAACAGGATTCCGATTTTGCCATTCGCAAGTTCAGCTTCCCGAGAGCGTTTCCATCAGGTGTCCTTAGGTTTTACCCCCCTTTCGAAGCCATTCGAGCCATCAGAAACCCCATTCGAGCTATGATTCAAGAGCTGAAATTTTCAGCCCTCTTATGGTAGTTTGTGCTGCAGTGCTTCCATAGCCAGTTACAGGTACCATTGTTGCAGTCTCTTCCATCTACGAGAGCCCACGGCTCATTCGGGAGTGTGTAGCCTCTTTCGGAGTGGCCTCATACACACACATAGAGTGGGAGCTTGACAGCATTGTCTTCTTCGACTGCAGGTACAGGTACAGGTACAGACTACAGGTTTCAGTGCTTGCGATATTATGGTTCCAGTGGGAGCAGTTTTTTATGCGTACATGCATATGTTGACACTTTTGACAGTGTTTGAGCTCTTTTGAGAGCGGATAGACTCCCCGCAGGGATGTTTAGTTGCAGGCACATGCTTTTGACGCCTGTTTGAGCGTCTTGACAGATTTTTACGTCTTTGTGGATACTGCCATTGTACGCTTTTGTGGAGCCATCTTTAGTACGGAAGTCCCGGCCATTTCCGAGACTTGGTCCGAAAGATAGCCATTTCTGAGACTTGGCTATACGTTTTTTGCTGCATAACCTACGTTGTTGAGGGTTGATAGCGTGAGGTTTTCATTGAGCTGGGTATTCTCAAATGTGGAGTACCTTCGGTGATACAGGTAGTTGGAGCATCCCTTACGAGGCCTCGCCATAGGACATGTATAGAGTGGTATAGGTGCTTTTGACGCCGAGTTGGCGGTCTATGGTCAGTTTGACTGTTTATGCGCCTCAGTTGATCTCTATATAGTGTGCTTTTGAGAGGCATTGCTCTCTTTTATGCTTTGTGAGTGCCATACTTGGTCATTTTGTCTCGTATTTTGGTTGACATAGTCCCAAATACAAAGGAGACTCTGCCAAAATTTTCCCAGAATCTTTTGGTAGATTTGTCACCATGTCTACTAGCAAAGACCGTGACATTTATGACATAAAGAAGTTTGATGGCACTAATTTTCAGCTTTGGAAGAATACATTGCAAGATGTGCTTGTCCAAAAGAAACAGAAATTGCCCATTATTTATGCGACACGGACTGAAGAGATGAATTTGACTCAGTTTCAGTGGGAGGAGCTTGATGAGCTATGCAGATCTACTATTAGATTGCACCTTGCTGAGTCAGTGTACTTTTCAGTGCTCGAATGTGAATCTGCCTATGCTTTATGGCAAAAGTTATGCAACACTTATGAGAAGGATACGGCAAGTAATAAGGTTTTCATGATGCGAAAACTGTTTAACCTTTGCATGAAGGAGTTAGCCAGTGTTGCTAGTCATATTAATGACTTTGATTCTCTCTTTGCTCAGATTCGTGCACAACGGATCAATATTGATGACGAGATGAAAGCAATCTTCTTACTTTGTTCGTTGCCACCCTCATGGGATATCTTTTGCACAGCTGTCAGTAACTCTGCTCCTAATGGTACGCTAGTGTACATTGATGTCACTAGTTCTCTTTTGTCAGAGGAAATGCGCCGCAAGGCTATGGATAGCTCTCATCATGGCGAAGCTCATTATGTGCAAAAGGATGGAAAACAACGTAAAGGTCGTTCTTGGAATCGAGAATCCAAGAAAGAGGGCAATAGAGATGCTTCAAAGGGTAGATCAAAGTCTCCTGGTCGTCACAATGTTCAATGCCATTATTGTGATAAGTTTGGTCACATAAAGAAGGATTGTTATGCTTGGAAGCGTGACAAAGGTAAAGGCAAAGGCAAAGACAATGATGATAAAGAGGAGAAACCAAAGACTTCGGTTAAGATTGAAGAACTGAACATAGTGCAAGATGATTGTGATACACAAGACATCCATATCAGCTTGTGCAATTTTTACAACAGGCACACTCTCTTTTACCTTTCTCCTAGTGCTAACTACCCTTGTTAAATCCCTCCTAACTTGTGGACATAATGCAAGAAATTGAGGCCATGAGATATCATGACCCTTACCTCTCATGTCTTCCAACAGGTTGTATGGAGCCATTCCATGTCCAAGAGGAAAGTCTTGGAGGTTGATACGACGTCGAGTCCTCTTAGCTTCCTTGGTCTCCTTTGCCTTCTTTTCTTGTCCATGGTCACTTTGTGATGTAACTCCTTCTTTCTCCTTAGCTTTCCCTCAGCCACGCTTAATGCCATTTGCTTCCATGTCAACCTCTCTTGAATTTGTCACCTCTACCACATGCACGTTTGGGTCTGGCAAAGGTGGAACTCCTTCCACTCCTTGTGGAGGTGGTCTTGCTCCATTTGGCCTTTGTATAAGCCGTGGTTGCTGACTAGTTCCTTCACCTGCATATTTCACTGGGTAATTCAAGTTAGGTCTCCCTGGCTCCCCACGGGGCCAAGGACAATTATACATCCCATGTCCAGACTCACTGCAATTCCAACATTGCAAGACTCTCCTAGGTCGTGGGTCTCGCTCTTCAGTCTTCTTTGCTTGTCCCTTTGGACCTACAGCTTGTGCAAGGTGAATTAACAAGCTGCTTAAAGATTCATTTAACTTCTCAATCACTTCCGCCCTTACCTTAGGAAGCTCCTTAGATATTGATGCTTGTGACTTACCTTTGGGTCTAAGACCTTCTATTGGAACCTCCTCCCTTAAGCACTTGAGTTTCTATATTTCTCAGCAGCCCTAGTTTCAGCTGCATCAAAGGTAGCAGGTGCACCCGCCTCAACTTTTACCTTAAGGTTAGGAAAAAGTCCGGCTATGAACCTCTCCTTCTTTTGAAATTCTGCACCATCACCAGGGTTAGCAACATTTCATATCCATAGAGCCCAAATACGTAGGAACTCTTGCTTGTACAAGTAGTAGTCATCTAAGTCTTTTTGCTTATGAGAAACAATGTCTTGCCATAATTTCTGAGTGTTTTGGGGATCAAAGAAGTATTTCTTGAAACGATTCAAAACTTCCGTGTAATTCCCTTTAACTTCCTCAGGCAAAGAGTAAAACCAAGTGCTAGCATCTTTCCTAAGGACCACCTCAAACATTTCTACACGTTCTTGATCAGTTACTATCCTCTTGATACGGCAAGACATCTTGAAATTCGCTAGAAATAATTCTGCATCCTCTCCAGGATCTCCAAAGAAAAGAGGATATCCAGACATTTGGCGTTGGCTCTCCATTGAATTGATTTCAAAGTGACGCGTTTTTGTTTTTGTTTTTTCTTTTTTTTAAAGATTTACACAATAATATTTTCTAAATTGCAATCTATTCTACAACAAAATAAAAATATTCACATCAAATGACCTATGATAATCAATAAGAGGTAGAATGACAGGGTTTGGTGACGCGATAATTTCTCCTACTCTTTGGGCACCAAACATGAATACCATACGTTGTTGAAAATGGATTTTTCTACTAATTGCAATGTTTACTCTAATGTGTGGAGTGAAATGAAAGGGAAAAACCTGTATTCCTGGGCCATTATCCATGGTCTATGCATGACCTAATTCTTAAAACAAAACAAAAATATAGACGTCCAAACTAAGGTCGTACCTAATGAGAGGCAAAATAAAAGGATTTACTAATGCGTTTATCTCTACCAACCTAAGAGGACCTAGAATTCTACGAATTACTCGCTGAAATTGCAACTTAGTACTAACAATTATGTGTACCTTTTTCCGTGCAATGGGAATGAAGGGATCATATAAATTCTCGTGATTCATGCAAGCTACTTGATTATGCTAAAGGTTGAGCCTTCACAAAACATACACAAGCCTGTCCTCCGTGGGGGCACCAAAATTGAGGCGGTCCGGGGCGGGCAACAAGAAGAGCAACTTCTAGACACCCTTCAAAGCTCCCGTGCTGCTCAATGGGGCTGGGGCACAACACAACACAAACCAAAACAACAAACCCACAGCCAAATCCCAACTACACAAGGGGCACCACCTAGTTTAAGAGCGAACTAGGATGCAAAAGAGGAGAATCGTTAGAGCAACCCACAAACAAGCAAGGAATTTACACTAACCCTAACACCAATGGAACACTCTCACACACTAAAACACGAGAGAGAGAGAGAGAGAGAGAGAGAGAGAGAGAGAGAGAGAGAGAGAGATGGTGTACAACTTAGCTTCAACTTTATATTTTTCACAAAAAGGAACTTAGAGCTTGCGGAATCAAGTGACAAGATTTGGTTATAGCATCACTAGCACATTGTCTTAGGGTTATGGGAGCCCTCTCACCATCCACCCTCTTACAATGGTAGCCAAACAATAGCCAATGAATCACAAGCAACAAAACAACAACCTTCAATGAAACAAGTCACCTTATGAAGCTGAATGAGTTTGCCAAGCCAAATTGGAGGAGAAGCGTGAGCCTTTGGACATGAGTTGCACCCAAAACTACAAATGCATTGATGTTGGGGTAGATACAACAATGGTAGGAAGAATATCTTCTACTCGCACTCACTCAAACTAGCTCAAGCTTTTCTATGCACCAAAGTGATGGTGTATAGAAAGCTTACTCTCTCTTTACAACCAAGATAGAACTGGCGTGTGCTACGCTCAATCTAGTGTGAAATGGTATAGTGATGTCTTTTACAAGGAGGAATGGGTTCTATTTATAGGTGTTAGAAGCATTGATTAAGATTAAGCCTAATCAATTTTATTAGGAAAGATCAAGGATTATGAATTTTTATGAATTTCAAATGAGAATGGGGTCTCTCTTATCTCTTGAGTCACATGGATGTGGGCTCAAGTAAGAGAATTATTGATGTGGTGAAAGGAGAGAAGCTTCCATGGGAGTGAGTGAATTTGGTTTACTTGTGCGGTTGCCTACTCCATATGTTGATAGTGTGGGTGCATTTTTACAAGAGAAGTTAGTTGTTAATGGTAATAATCACTAGAATTGTTAGTGATACATTTACAATGGGTAGGATGAGTTGATTTGATGAAGGAAGAGGGGTGAATTAAAAGAGAATCATTGAGATGGTGAAGCTTTGAAGAAGCTTGAACTCACCCTTGTGTAGATTGTGGAAAAAATGACCGCTGGTCTTCTTCTTCTTCTTCGCTTCTTTACGCCGCCGCCACGGTTGACCACTACGATGAAAAGAGGATTTGTTGATAAAAAATCCTCAATTTACAGAAGTTATCATGGTTAAGATGCTGAATTTTAGATATTTTTAGGAGAGGTAAATGAAATTGTAACATAGAAGCAATAGATAGAGACATGGAGAGAGTGTATGTATGTAGAGGTTCATAAAAGAACTATAGGGATGAGAGAGAAGGGTAATGGTGAAGAGGGTGGGAGAAGCCATGGAAATTGCAGGTTTGAGTGAGGGAAGGAGAGGGAGGGATGTGTAAGAGTGAGTAGGTGTGTGGAAGGGTGAGAGAAGACTAAGGGCTACTTGTGAGAAAAGTGGGCAGACTGGGGTCCACTCAAAAAATCATAGCTCACCGCTGGTAGCTCCAAAAATCATGAAAAAAGTTGAGGTGATTATTTAGAGTGTGGGCTACATTTTCTCTTTTGACCACCGCTCCAAATTCGGAGTGGAAATAGGTACCAAAATTCTCACCAAAAAGCCTGTTTTTATGCCTGCAAAAGTCTTTTAGTGGCCCCCTCCTTTGTTGAATTTGTACAATGCATCCAAGAGTGAGCCCCTCTTTTGTCTTATTATAATACAAAGCATCCAAGTTGCCCTTGACCCATGCATGGAGGAGGATTATTGGTGAATAAAGAAATATATACATGGTGGGACTAGTGTATGAACTATTCATGGACTTTAGCTCAATGAGCACATGGTGTTAGAATAATGAGTAAAAATAATAATAAAAATATGGAGGAGTTATGGATATGGAAAGATATTGGAATCATATAATATGGTCCCTCCTTGAATTATTTTGGGTGAAAGAGGAAAAGGTATGCAAGTAAATAATATAATAAACGTAACCAATGAGTAGAAATCAATTTTTTGTTTTCATGAGGATGAGGGTGAAAATGTGGGAGTGATTTGTATAAAGGAAAAATATGAGGTTAGAGTATGTAAATATTAACAAAAAATATAATTATGGTGTAAGAGGATGAAAGAAGGTGTACATAGGTTTAATAAAACACACACCTAAGTAGAAATATTTAAATAAAATACCAAAATAATTATAAAAAATCCCTATATTTAGGCCATATATACAATGAAATATTTACACACAAAGAGGCCATAATATACTTTTATTTTTTTATTTTTTTTTATTTTTTTGGCTCAACTAGCCCAGTGACTAGCTAGCTGAGGGTTTTTAAGAAGATATGGGAAAAGCCCCCTAACTCACACACGCCTATGTACAGTGAAATGGTAGGGATAGCCATAGCGTTTGGGTGAATTTGGTAGGGTGGAGTAACTTACTATGGCAATTATGGAGAGCCGAAAAACGGCTATCACCGCAAGCGTTTTGGGCTGAAGCATTATACACTGTTGTGTAGTTGATCAATAGATCACCACATGCTTCATTATAGTTTCGTGTACCTTTGGAGTTATGGTCAGGACATAAGTTGTCTTATGAAAAACTCCGTACATTTGGCTACGAAGCTTAAGCACATGTACCCAAGGAGTTGCGTGCTAAGCTTGACCCTAAGTCTAGGAAATGCATCTTTATTGGCTATGGTGTAGATGGTCAATTTGGCTATCGTTTATGGGATCCGGAAAGTCGATCAGTAATCCGTAGCAGTGATGTTGTCTTCAATGAAACCAAGATGCATATGCAGCCAACGAAAGAGGTTGAATTTCGGAAAGTGACGTTTTCCGATGTATCACCTCCTGTACAGATAGCTCTAGAGCCAATTACTACACAGCCTAGTAGAAGCTCTGATCAGCCGAGGAGATCTCAAAGAGTCTCACATCCACCAGAATGGTTTATTCCAAGCGTGGACTTTGTGTTGCTGACAGATAGTGGTGAGCCTTCTTGTTACAAAGAGGCTATGCTAGCCAATGATAAGGTTCAATGGGAACATGCTATGAAGAGGGAGCTATCTAGTATTGCAAAGAACAAAACATGGGAACTTGTTCCGTTGCCAAAAGGTAGGAAAGCTTTGCCTTGTAAATGGGTTTACAAGAAGAAGATTGCATCCAATGTTGAGAATTAAAAAGCTCGTTTAGTGGCCAAAGGTTTCAAGCAAGAATATGGTGTTGATTTCCAGGAAATCTTTTCTCTAGTGGTCAAGATGATGACACTAAGAATGTTGCTTGCTTTGGTTGCCACTGAAGATATGGAGCTTGATCAAATGGATGTCATTATAGCTTTCTTACATGGTGATCTTGAGGAAGAGATTTATATGCAGCAACCTGAAGGGTTTGTGCTCAAGGGCAAGGAACATTTGGTATGTAAGCTTCTAAAAAGTCTCTATGGCTTGAAGCAATCGTCCAGACAATGGTATCAAAAGTTTGATGCATTTATGCGTTCCCTAGGCTATAAGCGCAGTAATGAGGATCCATGTCTTTACATAAAAAGACAACCAAATGGACAGCTTATTATGCTTATCCTTTATGTAGATGACATGCTTATTGCTGGTCATTCTAAGAAGGACATTGCTGACTTGAAAACCAAGCTCAAAAGTCAATTCGACATGAAAGATTTGGGTGAATCCAATCACATTTTGGGTATGCGCATTACTTGTGATCGTAAGAAGAGGTTGTTGTACCTTTCTCAAAAAGAGTATGTGCACAAGGTTCTTGATCGTTTTAACATGCAGAAGGGCAAGGCCTTGAGTACTCCATTACATGCATATTTGAAACTTAGCAAGAACGATTGTCCCAAATCTGCTGAGGAAAAAGCTGCGATGGCTAAAATTCCTTATGCTTCAACTTGTGGTAGTCTCATGTATGCCATGGTGGCTACAAGACCTGACATTGCACATGCAGTGGGAGTTGTCAGCAGATTTATGTCTAACCTTGGTAAAAAGCATTGGGATGCTGTCAAGTCGATTCTCAGATACTTGAGTCGCACTGCAGATAGACAGTTATGCTATGGTCGTGGAAAGTTATCCATTCAGGGATTTGTAGACAGTGATTATGCAGGCTGTGTTGACAGTCGTAAATCAACAACAGGTTGGATTACACATTCGCTGGTTCTTCTATTTCTTAGAGATCCGTTCTTAAAGACTGTACATCCATTTCTACCACAGAGGCAGAATATGTTGCATTGAGTGAGGCATGCAAAGAAGCTATTTGGCTTGCTCGCCTAGTGAAAGATCTTGGATTGGAGCAGCGTATACCAGTTCTTCACTGTGATAGTCAGAGTGATATTGCCTTGGCTAACAATCCAGTGTTTCATTCTAGAACGAAACAAATTGATGTGCGTTATCACTTCAGTCGTGAATGCCTAGAAAACAAGAGCCTTGATTTAGTGAAGATTCCTACGTCAGAGAACACAGCAGATGCACTGACTAAAAGTCTCTCTAGCCATCAGTTTCAACATTGTCGTGAGTTGATGGGCATTGGGTGAAGAGCGGTGCTCTTCCATTTTTATAGTCTCCCACATTGGCCATCAAGTGGGAGAATGTTAGGTTTAATGGCCATGTGGTCGACCGCCCATCACTAACTGCCGCTAACCCTAAGTGTACAGCTATACACTTGTGTGAGCCACTAACACTAAGTACAATGTGTATTGTGCCTTAGTGCATAAGATAAGAGAAGAAAGAAAGGGGCATACAGTACGTTGGCTCTCCCCCTTCAACCTGTGTGTGGCTATGGTGGTGTGTGTGTGAGTGTGTGCGTGCGTATTCTTCTTCCGTTGTGCTTCCAACTCCTCCCCATCACTAGAGAGAGAACACATACACCCTCACACAAGGCATCCTTGGTACAAAGAAAGCAGCAGGAACATTTGTCAACCTCCTCTTCATATTTCCCTCATAGTGTGCCTAAAGCCTATTGGTTAGCCTCCCAAGGGGTCCAATGATAATTTAGTTGATTTAACTAAAATTTTTTCTCATTTATCAAGTCCTCTCTCTCAAAGGGGAAAGGGGGACACTTGTCCCAGGGCTACCCTTGTTCCATGATATGCACTAAGCCTGTGATTGGCCAGGCTTGAGTCTCTCTCTCTCTCTCTCTCTCTCTCTCTCTCTCTCTCTCACATTGTGTGAAGTGCAAAGTGCAAGAGGTCCACCTCCTTCTCCAAGCTAGTAGGGAAGTTGAGAGCCTACACCAACACTCTTGGCTATGGAATGCAAATCCAACCAAAAGCCATGCTTCAATGCTTAAGCTTGTCATCTTCTCGATCTTCATTAGTATGCTATTATGTATGCTAACAAGAAGAGTGATGATAAGTGAGGAACTATTTCTTTCTCCTATGAATGATTCTTCTTCCTTTTACCTACCCTCATTCCCCGCTAGCTCTCTCCACCTTTGAAGGTGTTTGAGGCCTTGGGACTAAGGCTAGGGATAGCTAATGCTTTTTACAAAGTCTATGTTATGCTCGTGATGCATGAAGCTTTCCATCTTCATTGCATCACCTAGGTCACAAGGAACTCAAAGATTGTATTGTACCAAGTCTCTCTTGGTGGGAGAATCTATAAAACAAAATCCTATTGGAGTGGGGACCGGCTCCATATAAACTTGGTTCTCAATTGTTGTCAAGTTCTTTGAACTCTCTCTCTTGCAAAAGTATTGTTCATGCCAAGTTAATTAAGTACTATGGTTATGTTTCTACCGTCAATTAAATTCACCCTCTATGTTCTCAAAGTAGTTTCACAAAAATGTCATCTCTAATTCTCTTAATTCCGCTATTCTCAAAGTTCATATGTCATTTCCATTACAAAACAAGAAGTTGGCACCTTATTAAGAGCTAAATTGAGGCATTATAAACAAGCGCGAATGTGTATTGATATTGTTCTCCTAAAAACGACCGTTTTCATAGGAGGTATGGAACGCAAATATGTTCTAATGTGGCAAGTTCTCACTCAATACACAAGCGGACATGACTTAATAGTGCAATATGGTGGAGATTGTGGCACCGGCATTACTAGGGAGGAAAATGGATCGAAATGGTTACCATTTTTGAAGACAATAAAGAGTTTGCTAGCAAACTTTAGAAGATCTTGGATAAAGAGGACATTAACCTAAGAGGCCTGCAAGAGCGGGGAAAGAGACAAGTGATTGCTTTGGATAAGACAATTAAAGAAGAAATTTGTAAAGTGTGAGCTTTGTCCTAGAGTACTAGAGTATGAGTCAAGGAGAGGAAAGATGGAATCACCCACATGCAGTGGTGCAAGGATGTAGAGCTACTTAAAGCTCATTTCATGAATGAATAAACACAAGTCTATTTTGCTTTACATCTCCCTTGTTTATGGTGAGCTTGTGATGGCTTAGAAAATACTCAAGATCATGTTTATGAGTCCAAGTTAATTGATCTTGGAACCTAATTCTCTTGTGATAATGTAGCCAACACACACTCACTTTGTGTGCACAATGTTTCTCTTTCATCCACCTTAGCTAGCACGATTGTATTCCTATCAAGTGGTATTAGAGCACTAGGTTATGCTAGCTAGGTTTGTCGTTATACATTATTGTGTTAATTGATTAAATTATCGTTATGATTCATTGATGATTTCATAACTAGTTGCATCTCTCTCTAATTAAGCCCTAATCTAATCATGTGTGGGCATGTCATTGGCACACCCAAGAGGTCATTACCCTCCATCGCTAGATAGACTTGATTAGGAAGAAGATTAGTATCCAATTTTTACTTTTTTAGTCATCTTTGGTGTCGATTTCCTCTTGATTTGCATCCTAAATTAATCTCTCTGCCTTTGCAATCACCTAACAATTTTTACCTCATCTCGAAGTGCTCCATGCAAGCTATCTATAGAGCCTTCAAGTTTTGCAAACTGAGCCCGGGAGCCTCCCTATCTTCATCCTCAATTTATTACTAAAAGCGGGTGTGTGTGAGTTTGTGTGTGTGTGTGTGTGTGTGTGTGTGTGTGTGTGTGTGTGTGTGTGTGTGTGTGTGTGTGTGTGTGTGTGTGTGTGTGTGTGTGTGTGTGTGTGTGTGTGTGGTTTCCTGCACGGTTAAGGTGAAAATCCTTTTTTCTCGGAGGCCTCACACAAGAAAATGGATTAGCTCACATGTTAGCACCTTGATTTAGTGAGTTGACTTGGTGGGGTGCAAGGCTCAATTCGGCTTGTGGGCAGCCTGGGCAAACACAAAGCCTAATTTTAAAGCACCCTATGCAATTGGCGGGTCCGTAAGCGGTTGAGCACGCGAAAAAATCTTTTTTTTGGACCCCTCCTACCCATGGTTGTTGCTTGTTGCTCGCGCCTGCCCAAACTCTACCCGCCTGCCCGTGGTTGTTGCCCATCGTCCGCGCCTACTCGAATTCTACCCATGTTGCCCAACTAACCAAGGGTGATTTCCCACATGCCCCAAAGGGCCTCCTACCTTAAAGCTGTTCTCACCCTATAAGGAGGAAGGCATTTCCACAATCCCTGGAGCTTGCTTTCCCACGAGCCTCACCCAAAGACCCTCTTTTAGAGGACCTTGTCACGGGCTGCATCTACATCAAGCACCACATCTGACAATTGTGCACAAAAGCAAAAAGGCTCAAAGCGTTCATACTTTGAGCATTTGAGAGCTAAACGGCAATAAAGAGAAAAGCAAAAAAGTTTTCGAGCTCCAAGCAAAAGGTCGAGCTAGTCAAAGTTTTGCACTCCAAGGCAAAGCAAAGGTCAAAATTTTGTGAACAGGAGCTTCACTCCGGTGAAGAGGAGCTTCACAAATTTAAAGTAATTCTCTCTCTCTCCCTCTTGATATTAACCTTAAAATTTTGCAATCCAAACACAACAACTTTTGCAATGTTTATCAAAATCCACATTTGATCTTTTATTTGTGCTCGTGTAAAGAGGTAGACACTGGCTAGGAGAGTCTCTGAAGCTAAGACCGTTCTATTAGTGCAATGGAAGAGAAGGGCCTTGGGAAATTTAACGGGGAGGGCTTTCATACTTCGCAAACCAAGTTGAAAGGCTACTTAACGAAAAACCAGTGGTGGGGAGTAGTGAAGCCAACGCTCACTGATCCGACATCCATTGCTCGTGCACAAGTACCGACACGAGCTATGAGTGCACAAAATCAAGCTAAGGATGAGCAAGCATTAGGAATCGTAATCACTGCATTACATGACAATTATGAACACGTTATTGATGATTGTGATACCTCATCAGCTGCATGGGAAGCACTAGAAAAAAACTTTGGAGCTAGGAAAAAGAAGAGCAAAGTAATCTTGAAGAAAGATCTATACAAATTAAAAATGGGAAATAACAAAGATATTGCAAGCTTGGTCAATTGCCTCAAAAGCATGACCACACAACTGGCTTATGTAAATAGTGCAGTACTATAGGAGGACAAAATCACAGTTCATCTAGTAGCCTTACTTCCTAGCTTTGACCAAATCATGACCATCATTGAGGAGAAGGATCCAACACCAGATTTTCAAGATGTCATCAACTCTTGAATGTCCGAGGAGAAGAAGCAAGGGAGGAATGCTACTTCAGGGGGAGGAGCTTTTGCAATTGGCTCTAGTAACAAAACTTGTTTCAAGTGTGACAAAGAAGGGCAGATAGCAAAGGATTGTCTAGCATTGAAGACTTGCAGCATTTGCGGGAAGAAGGGTCACCTTCCTTCCAAGTGTTTCAAAAGGGACAAAGGTAGCACCAACAAAAATCCAAGGCCCAAAATCTATTTGGTAGAAGAAGACAAAGATGAAGAAGAAGAAGAAGGCAACAATAGCCTTCTAGTCTACAACGACGTTCTCTAGCTTTTGTTTTGACATTTCCCCTTCGGTTGTATTTGTTTGGAGATAGCTTGGACTAGCTTGGTCTCAGTTTTATACATCTGCTCAAGGGGAGGTGTTGAGTATCTCTTGGATTAGAGATAGTTTGTCTCCTGTATTGGGGATGGTCTCCTAGATTGGAGATATTCTTTTTGCTCCTGGATTGGACTATGCCAGAGTTGTCAATTTCTTCAGTTTCTTCCTAGTGCAAACCTCGAGGGGAGGATTGTAAAGTGTGAAATTTGTCCTAGAGTACTAGAGTATGAGTCAAGGAGAGGAAGGTGGAATCATCCCACATGCAGTGGTGCAAGGCTATAAAGCTACTTAAAGCTCATTTCATGAATGAATAAACACAAGCCTATTTTGCTTTACATCTCCCTTTTTTATGGTGAGCTTGTGATGGCTTAGCAAATACTCAAGATCGTGTTTATGATTCCAAGTTAATTGATCTTGGAACCTAATTTGCTTGAGTGATAATCTAGCCAACACACACTCGCTTGTGTGCACGATGTTTCTCTTTCATCCACCTTAGCCAGCACAATCGTATTCCCATCACAGTTATGGTGTCAAAGCTAAGTATCGTAGAGAGAGAGAGAGAGAGAGGTGGATTTTTTAAGCAATGCACTTTGGAATTGTTTAAGTTAGTGGATAAAGAAATTGAGAGAGAGTTGTACATGTGCATAGAGCTAGAGAGATGGTGAGAAAGACATTAGATACAAAAACATAACAAGAGATAAAAACATAGATAGAACTAGAAGAGAGAACATAGTAAGCTTATTCTTCCTAAACCTAGTTTGAGCGAGATTTTTTGAGCGATCATCAAGAGATCTTTTTTCCAGTGTTCTACAATTTCTAACAAAAGTCTCCCTCTCAAGCTCGCTTGAAATCTCAACTCATTAGAAACATATATTTTATCTATATGGCTTTTTACCATGTGGTACTCACTATTTTAAGGGAAAAGGTTATGTTTGAATCACATGCTCCACCTTACAATGGGCATTGTTGAATTTAAGCTACAATGAATGCAAATCAAGCATACTTTTTCTGTCCCACAATGAAAACAAACATTTAAGACTACGTATCTCAATGTCTTACATTCCAGCAAGTTTATGCTAGAGGGAAGCAACTTGGTTTGTTGCATCCACTCCTGATTCCTAATTCTATGTGGGAAAGTATAGCCATGGCTTCTTATCTTTGGGCTTCCAAAGCTGATCATGGGAATACAAGAATATTCGTGATAGTTTTAAGTTTATGGAAAAGATAGCTCACTTCGTACCTATGAAAAAGACTATCAAAGCGCATGATGGAAAGCCTCTTCATTTCTTAAATCTTTTAGTATCTTGGTTTACCAATGACTATTTTTTGGGGAGTGATCCTAGAATGACCAAAAAAATTTGGAAGGATTATTCAAAAGTGTAGGAATGCAACTCAATTTCTTCAGGTTATTAACCTCCAATAAATGGCCAAAGCGAAGTGGTAAATCGCACAATACTTAACTTGCTAAAACTCATTGTATCATAAGTAGATCAAAACAACCAATGGGGCAAGTGTTTGTATCTTGTAGATCATCCGTATAAAAATATTCTCCATACTTCTACAAGCAAGATATTTTTTGAGGTATCAAAAGGAAGATCAAAGTCCAAATTCATGGGAAGATCTTCACAGTTGATGAATATTATTGTGACTTATGTGATTTTTTTTTGAGATCAAACAAACTATATCCATTGCACATCAAAAGGATGCAACTAACAAGCAAAGAAGAAATCTTCAGTTCAAATAAGATGGTTGGGTACTTCTAACATTTCCCAATGCTCATCGTCAAGATAAGGTCCTACAAAAAATTTTCAACGTATTGAAGTATTTCATTAAGATTAAGAATTATCATTTTGAAGATGTTGTTAGATGGGGGACTAGTGTTGAGTTAAGGTGGATCAATGAGACTAGCATCCATCTTAGTAGCATTGATAATTACAATAGTAATTAGAGAGAGAGAGAGAGAGAGAGAGAGAGAGAGAGAGGGTATGTGTGTGTGTGTGTAGTGTCAAATGATCACTTGATTAATGAACTAACAAAATTCATGCATTGGGTTGGATTAGGCTGGAAAGTGTGTGCAAGAACTTGCTACTTATATGGTAGCTCATATGGCTAGGTGCACTCTCAAGGGTCACACAAGTATCTTTCCCAATGGTCAACTCCCAAAAGTCAAGAGTGGCTCCTTAGAATATGGAAAGCTAGGATTTGAGATGCCTTTTTGGACTCTTATGCAACTCACTTGCCATATGTGCTAGGCCATGTGCCTCACATGCTAACTAGACTGATGATTGTACAAGAGATGGTTCTCACACCAATTGCTACACTAGTTGTCGATATAGGCCAAATGCCACAATCCCAACAAACCTGCCCTCAGAATTTGGACTGGACTAGTGACCAACTACAAAGAGTAAAACTTCCATAAATGCAAAACCAGTCATTATAACCAATTGCTACACTAGTTGTCGATATAGGCCAAATGCCACAATCTCAACAAACCTCCCCTCCGAATTTGGACTGGACTAGTCACCAACTACAAAGAGTAAAACTTCCATAAATGTGAAACCACTCATGTTATAATGACTCAATGGACAATGGTGCCATGAAGGACAAAGACATCCCCTTGAACCGTGAGTCTCATAAGACCAAGTTGTCCAACATAGACCTAGCTGTCCTCCAAGATGACTCCAAAAAAAAGAGGTTGCGGCTTGGCTCAACATATTTGGCCTACAAGTTGCCACTATCACTACCAAGTCATGACACATTGGCTTTACATTCATCCCTTCTACAGTGCTCCTACATGGATGTTGCTATTGCTGCTACAGGCTTCAAACCTCCAGCAATCCTTTGCTAAGTGTCCAATCTTTCTACACTCGTAGCATTTCTTGATACCTTTATTGGATGAAGGACTAAATGTTGTGCATGAAAAACTAGCAATGCAATTTGACGGTGTTGATGCTCCTCCCCTTGAAGGTTTATTTTTCTTTTCTCTTGTAGTGCTTGATGGAGTGTTCATATCACTTGGAGACTCTCCAAGGATAGTGTCTATCTCCTCACAATAGCACATGCTGATATCATCTCCATAAATGAGGTTTTGGGCATACATTGCAGTGTGTCCTGCCATAGATGCAGAAATTAAACTTTGAATTACAATAAGTTTAGTGAGAGATATTTCTTAAAGCAAGGCTTTTAACCGTATGTGATCTCCTCTTTGAAGTTTGGATCAAAACTTCTCAAAGAAGAAGCCTTAAAGTCCTTGAGTTCTTTCGATCCCCCTTTTTTGAAAAAACTTCTGCTACTACAAGTGGCAACAAACTCTTGGCTAGGAGGTTTTGAAGCCTTACCCTTGGCTTGCTACAAGCATGAGAATGGGCTCAAAGTGGGCAATGCCAAACACGCTCTTGGGGTGCCTTGTAGAGCCATGGGAAGCAACCCCCTAAATGGATTGAAGACTTGGGTTGGAGCGCACCCATGGTAGAATTTGATGTTGAGTCACCAAGAAAGTCGGCTATCTCAAAGCTGAAAACCACATTCTAAGTGCACGAGTCACTGCCAAAGAATCATAAAATGTCATTGCTCAAAGCGCCTGCAAGATGTACATCCAAACCTCACTTTGCAAAGGTGAAAAGAGAGGTGTGTAGGTACATCAAATTGATTACCAAAGCATTTGAATTGTCAACCACCTGTAAAGCTTTGAAAGAGCTGAAGAAGGAAGAAGAGGACAAAGACAATGATGTTGAAAAGAAACAAGATCAAAACACTTTAGCGATTGTGTCAAGTCCAACAATTGTCGAGAGTGAACCTACAAACAACCAACAAAGAGGAGCAGGAAAAAACACAGCAAAGGGGAGACAAAGACACATGTTTTAATTTACATAGGCAATTTTACGGTTCAAGAGTTTGCACTGATTCAATATTGCAAGCAAAATATTGATGATAAAGTAGACCAGATCAAACAAATGATGTAGATGATAAACCTAACTTTGATCTCCTGTCACAACCTTGAATGTGTGCTTCGCACATTGCTTCAAGAGCTACTCGATCAAATGTCAAAATTGCAAGCACTAGCAAAGAGCACACTTGAGGTGCATTCAATGATAAACCAGCATTACAAACAGATCTTACATTGAGAAAGAACGGAAGCTAGTGAATAGGGAAAAATGATAGTCAAACAATTCTTACACCAAGAAAGAACAAAAGCTAGTGAATAGGCAAAAATGATAGTCAGGCAGAATGAACAAATGGAGAAAATGAGATAAGAATCAAGGAGTTTTTGGCATCAACAAACTACACAAGCGCGCAACAAAAGAGACCAAATGATCAAGATGGGGATGAAGGATGCTGACTGAGCAAGAGCCCAAGCTCTTGAAATGTCACTAGAAAGTGTAAAGAAAGCAAAAGAAGAAACTAAATCTCGTATGCTTACTACTATTGAAGCTTACATGATCAATAACAATACACCGACTTTGGATTTGCAGTGGTATTGGAAGCTTTTTACATCAGCAATTCAATACATCAAAGAGGTTTGCCAAGCCATCTTTGTCTACCATGTACCGATGTTGGAGTTAAAGACACTAGAACCGGAGTCAATTGTTCTTGGAGAACAATATGAGTTCACCACATCTACAGTTACAACCACTTCAACCTCAACCGATCCAAGTGATTCTGCAATCACTATCAACACTAGTACAACCATCTCCACCTCCTCCATTATCTCGAGTAGCACCAAATCCCAACCTAGTAGAAGAGGTTGTGACCCATTGGAATAATTTATGTAACAGGCAATGGCCAATCTCCATACTTGTTTACATAGTTTCGTAGGACATTTTCTTTTCCCAAATGAAAGAAGATAGATGCAAAAGAAGACCTCAATGGAGATTTGTAAAAGATATGGTGCGGAATGAAGACAAAAGTTGTTGCAGAATTAAATTATTCCTCTGATTGTCAAAAGTAGCAGATTTAAAGTTTTAACTATCTTGCCAAATTTTTGCATTGTTCATCAAATGTTTTGTGGTTCGAGTCTTCAAAACACCTTTTGAATCCATTGGTGTGCCAAAGCGTTATTGGGTAAACACTTTTACGGGCAAAAGCAAGTCATTGGGCATAGTGCCGGTTTGGATCAAACGAGCTCGTTAAACCCCTTTGGCAATTACAAAGGCAAGCCATCAGACAAACATTGTGACACACATACATTGTGAACTAGATGTATGATTCTCTCCAAATACATAACAATGTCTCTGCATCTTGTATACTGTCTTTCCATTCAACTGTCAAGAAAATGAAAGCAATTTTAAAGCTTTGATTTCTATTGAAGTTGAGTGCAAAATAAAGGTGCAAGTAGATCAACTTTGTTTTTTGGGCTATATTGGCAAATGAGCTTAATTTACAGAAGTTCTAATTGATAATGTTCCTTTGCTTTCAGTTTTCAACATCATGAAGGAGAGATTATCCATAAGATGGAATGTATAGGAAATTGTCATGATGGAGATGTAACAAGATGCTCCTAAGATGGTCCATTAGACCAAACTCATACAAAGAAGGATCAAAATCTAATCTACTTCCTTATTGAGATTGAAAAAATAATGCAAGATCTAGGTAACCCCCCGTTGGGGTCGGTCCTAGCTCTCCCTCTCAATCGTGTACGGTGAAATCTCCTCACCAATTTGCATCCTTCCTATGCATGTTGTTGCCTGTAGCCCTTCCACATGGCGCCATGTTAGGGCTGCATGCAATTGTGGGAGCCCTTGCAAGAATCTAAAGCCATTCTTGGCCATTGCTTTTGAAAAAAGAAAACGCATTGTCACTGATGATGAGAGGGTAGGGGTTGGCGACTAAAGGTTGTAGTCATAACTGCACTTACCAAAGCAGTCACAAATGAGAGGGAGAAGGTGGGTCACCTGAGGTTAGCCCTAGCCGCAGTTGCATTTTTTGTAGCTTGAGGCATCTCACTCAGCCCATAGCTCCATGTTTCCGACCTCTCTCTCTCTCTCTCTCTCTCTCTCTCTCTCTCTCTCTCTCTCTCTCTCTCTCTCTCTCTCTCTCTCTCTCCCCCCTCCCCTCCCCTCCCCCCCCCCCCCCCCCCCCCCCCTCACCAAGAGCCTTGCAAGACACATAAGTACCCTCCCATTCCAATGTCACTTGCAACAAGCTCACAAAAATGGAATTAGAATTCGTAGTAGTGTCGCTCTCTCTCTATCACATAGAGGCACTCAACTCATGTTGGAGTCGTCAAAGTAGCGCCTCTGCTTCTCTCTTTGTCTTTCCCTCTCCATCTCTCTCTCAGAGGCACTCAACTCACCTACTGTAATTTGCTCACATTGTATCTTGAGCTGATTAATAACTTGTGATGCCTAAAGACTGTGGATATGATGATGGTAGCTAAGAGTTTAATGAGTACGAGAATGAGTAGCTAAGAGAGAGAGGTATATCTGGAGTGATGCAAGCTCACAATGTGAGGAAATCAAGCTTGAATGTGATCAATAGATGAGCACTCAAGAAGACAATGATGCTTAGACTCTTGAGCTTGCAAGGTACATAGTGTTGCGTACATGAAGGGGCTCTTCCCGAAAGCCCCAATGCCACGTCTCACATCAAAGGAAGTGGAAGCCAAGCCGGACTACTGCAATGTTACAGATTGCTGATGAGGTAATGAGCTCAAGTTTTTAAGTGTACTAACGGTTTTCTCTCTCAAAGAAGAGCGTGCTTTTTGTTGGGGTATAAAGCCCAATGTGGTCACCCAGGTAAGTGGGCGGGCCGCCAGGTATGTACACATATTCTTTTGTAAAAACCTAATAAGAACTCACTATGCTCTACACATTACAGTAGAGCGAGTTCACCATATCATCGTGCTCTTCTTCTCGCACTCTCTCTCGCGTCGCACTTCCGCTCGTACTCCTTCAACTGGTATCAGAGCTCAGATCGAGGCTCGGGGCAGCACTGCAGGAGGCTAGAGTCACCAGCTCATATTGGAGTGAAATTCGACAGGCGAAGACACGGCCCCAAATCCTCGTGGGCAAGCTCGAAGGGCTTGGTGTGCTCAGAATTTCATTCTGATGTCATCTCGGCCACCGTTCGGCTTCGACAAAGGTCTGCGCAGGCCATTTTCGACTACGTGGTCTCGACGGGTGCAGATCCGACTCTGCAAATTTGGGGTTTTCGGCCTACGACTGCAGGTGTTGAGGATATCGACACTCCCAGAGTGTTGATTTGTGGCTGTCTACACATCGAAGGACGGCTCACAGTTCTTGGAGGCGTGTCACATACGACACAGGCGCATCTACACACAGACTGTAGGCGACATCCATTGGTTCATCAGGTAGCTTGTGTTTGCTGCTTGATATTCCAGATTTCATCCTGACATTGCAGGTACTTCCACATGGGATGTATTGTCAGAGATGATGTATGTCTGTTGAGGGTTTGCTGGTTGTGAGTCACGCAGCAAACAACCGCTGCAGCGGTTATAGCATATAGTTGGAAATTTGTGGATGTATGACTTTGCGGGAAGTCTATGTACTGTCAGATTTACTGCAGCCTTTGTTGAGGGTCGAGTGAGGTTTTATTGAGCTGGGGGATTCTCGAATGTTGAGATCCTTTCGGTGATAAAGGTCTTGGAGCGATCCCTCGAGCACCCTTAGATAGGCAGCTAGGATGTATTGACTGTGAGTTAGACAGTTGGGATTGCATCTTTGCTTTACTGCCGTTGAGGCATTGTCGCAGTCTATGCTTATAGGACAGTGAGAGACAGTACAGGTGCAGGACAAGTTTACCCACAGCTTACAGTGTCAGAGAGACAGTGTTTTTTGGTCTGTTTTTGAGTACACCAGAGCCATTTTACAAAGGAGATTCTGCCAAAATTTATGCAGAATCTGAAGCTTTCTTGGTTCATTTGATAGGTTGATATTGGTTCAGAGGTCAGTTTACAGGGGAAACTCTGCCGAATTTTTCCCAGGAAAGTAAACTATTGTGAAGCGTAGCTATGGCTGGATCACAGGACACTGCTCTTTACAATATCAAGAAGCTGGATGGAACCAATTTCCCATTGTGGAAGAAGCAGATTTGGCACGTGTTGGTACAAAAGAAACAGATAAAACCTATAAAGCTCAAGGGGATAAAACCAGAAGATATGGACGAAGATGAATGGAGCGAAATGGATGAATTGACACTTTCTACCATTATGCTGACTTTGGCAGAAAGCGTTTACTTCAATGTAGCAGACGAGATGTCGGCTAATCAAGCATAGTTAAAGCTGAGTGATCTTTATGAGAAGCAGAGTGCAGCTTCACAGGTATACTGGCTTAAGAAGCTTGTTGACTTGAAGATGAAAGAAGGGACACCTATGTCCAATCATCTGAATGAATTCAACACAATCTACAGTCAGTTGTCAGCTCAAGGTGTCAAGTTTGATGAACCTATTAGAGCTATGTTCCTGTTGATCACAATGCCGGAAAGTTGGGACACTTTTCGCACAGCTTTGAGTAATTCTGCACCTCCAGATGGTTTGAACATAGCAGGTGTAGAAGGAAGTCTGCTTACTGAAGAAACCAATAGAAAGACAATGGACAAAGGCAAAGAAACAGCCTTAGTTGTCAGGGGAAGGACCAAAGAAAAGTACAAAGGTGGAAAGAGGAATCAGTCTCGTAGCAAGTCCCGCAGTGCTAAAGGCAAGAGTGACATAGAATGCTACCATTGTGGCAAGAAGGGTCACATGAAAAGAGACTGCAGAAAATGGAAAGCAAAAAAAGACAAAGAGAAAGCTGAAGACCATGGTGAGAAGAACAAGTCCTCAGTGAATATTCAAGAAATAAATGTGACAAACACTGTTGCAGAGGATGACAGTCTAGTGTCAGGAGACATCTACTTCTTGAAGAATACAATGTACTCAGCTCTTCTTACAGCATCTGATAGAAATGCACTGAGTGACTGGATTATAGACTCAGGGGCATCACTTCATGTGTCTCCAAACAAGGAGTGGTTTACCTCTTATGTGACCACTAAAGATCATGTTTGGCTAGGCAATGGGCAAACATGTGAGATCTTAGGTGTTGGAGATGTTCAATTGAAGTTTCAGAATGGCTCTTCTTTCACGCTGAAGAATGTGAGACATGTTCCCGCAATTACAAAGAGCTTGATCAGCACAGGTTTACTTGATCATGCTGGCTACGTCACCACTTTTGGACAGAACATGTGGAAGATATCCAAGGGTTCTATGACAGTAGCACATGGAGTAAAGTCTGGAGGACTTTACATGATCTATGTATCAAATGTCTCTAAAAATGTAATCAATGTAACCGAGCAGCCGAACGTTTCTTTGTGGCATAGCCAGTTAGGACATATGTCCAAGAAGGGAATGGAAATCTTGTCTCGTTCTGGTTATTTGCCTGGCTTTTCATTTAATGATTTTGAATTCTATGAACATTGTCTATATGGTAAGCAAACACAGCAGCCACATAAGCATAGAAGCAGTAGAAGAGATACACAGTTGGCACTTGTTCATAGTGATTTGTGTGGACCTATGCCTAACCTATCTCTAGGGGGAGCTTCTTACTTTATGACATTTATAGATGATTACTCGAGGAAAGTATGGGTTTACTTTCTCAAGCACAAGGATGAAGCGTTTAGTGTTTTCAAAACGTTTGTGACACTTGTGGAGAATCAGAGTGGTAAGAAGCTTAAATGCTTACGCACTGACAATGGGGAGAGTATGTTTCAAAGGCCTTTCAGGACTTTTGTGAGTCAAAAGGTATAAAACGTGAACTTACTGCTCCTTACAATCCTCCTCAAAATGGTGTTGTTGAGAGGATGAATAGGACCGTACAAGAGAAGGTCAGAAGTATGTTGTCTAATGCACAACTGCCAAATGGGTTTTGGGCTAAAGCCGTATCAACAGCTGTTCATCTTATAAATAGATCTCCTAGCAAGGTTTTGCAGAAGGATTCAGTGCCAGAGATGGTATAGTCAGGCAAAATGCCCTCATACAAGCATCTCAGAGTCTTTGGCTGTGAGGCATATACTCACGTTCCAAGGGAATTTAGGAACAAACTTGAGCTAAAGAGTAGAAAGTGCATCTTTCTAGGCTATGGTAATTCTGGTGAGATGGGGTATAGACTTTGGGATCCCGAATCCAGAAAGGTTATCCGCAGCAATGATGTTCACTTTAATGAATCCAAATATCATTCTAAACCAGAGAGGGTTGAGGAGATTAGAAGAGTTGTCTTCCAAGAAGATGGACCTACACGTGCAAGACAAAATGTCAGGGCTCAAGAGGAGCAAGGACAGGATAGATTGGAACCACAGGTTGTGGCTGAGCCTGAGCCACCTATTTTGCGTAGATCTGGACGTATCCCGCGACCTCCTGATCGATTTGTTCCATCTATGAACTATGTCATGTTGACTAATTGCAATGAGCCTTCGTGTTACAAGGAAGCGGTGCATATGAAGGACTCCGGGAATTGGCAATTGGCCATGCAGTCAGAGATGAAAGCTCTGCATAAAAACATACATGGAAGCTAGTTAAATTACCACAACACAAAAAGGCTCTACCTTGTAAATGGGTTTACAGGTATAAGATCACCGCTCATGATATTCAGCCAAAGTACAAAGCAAGGCTTGTTGCCAAGGGCTTTAAGCAAGAACAAGGCATTGACTTTGATGAAGTCTTCTCTCCGGTGGTCAAGATGACTACATTGAGATGCTTTCTTGCATTGGTTTCCATATTAGATTTGGTGTTGCACCAAATGGATGTCAAGACAGCGTTCTTGCATGGCGATTTAGATGTGGAAATTTACATGCAGCCGCCAGAAAGGTTTGTTGAGAAAGGCAAGGAAGATTGGGTATGCCAGTTGTTAAAGAGTCTTTATGGCTTAAAACAATCACCGAGGGCATGGTACCATAAATTCCACAAGTTTATGCTTTCTCAAGGCTACAAACGTAGTGTGTTCGATCACTGTCTATTTACAAAGAAGGCTAAGGATGGTAGTTGGCTGATCCTTATTTTGTATGTGGATGACATGTTGATTGTTGGCAAGCACTTGGAAGAAATTTCAGCTTTGAAGTCAAAGATGGCAAGATCGTTTGACATGAAAGACATGGGTGAGTCAAGTCATATACTTGGTATGCGCATTGAGAGAGACAGATCAAAGAAGTTGATTTGGTTATCTCAAACAGAGTATATTGACAAGGTTTTGCAACGTTTCAATATGGAGAAGGGAAAGGCACTGAGTGTTCCATTGCCACCATATGTGAAACTTAGCAAACAAGATTGTCCTGTGTCTGAAGAAGAACAGGCTGAAATGGATAAGATTCCATATGCGTCTGCAGTGGGTAGTTTGATGTATGCAATGATTGCTACTCACCCAGACATTGCATTTGCAGTGGGAGTAGTAAGTCGATACATGTCAAACCCAGGCAAGAAACATTGGGAGGCAGTGAAAGGAATATTGAGATACCTGAAAGCTACAAAGAGTATGCGTATATGCTATGGGAGTCAGGAGCTAAGTGTAAAGGGTTTTACAGACTCAGATTATGCAGGTGACTTAGACAACCGAAGGTCTACGTCAGGGTATGTCTTTACATTGGCTGGTGGAGCAGTATCATGGCGTTCTAGATTACAAGATTGTGTTACTCAGTCTACTACAGAGGCTGAATATGTTGCAGCATCAGAGGCATGCAAAGAATCAATTTGGCTTAATCGACTAGTAACAGATTTGGGAATCAAAGAAGAGATGCCTGTGTTATATTGTGATAGCCAAAGTGCTATACAATTGGCTCGCAATCCAGTTTATCACTCAAAGACAAAGCATGTGGATGTGAAGTATCATTTCATCAGGGAAATGCTCGAGGATAAGCAACTTCAGCTTGTCAAAGTTCACACCACAGAAAATCCTGTTGATCTACTTACAAAAGGACTTCCCTCAGAGAGCTTTGCGCATTTTCCCAAGCAGTTAGGTGTAGGGTAGTACATCACTTCTCTACATCTCTTGTATATTAGCTTGTATAGTAGCTTCTCTCACATTTAAAGTACCACATTGGACTTTAAGTGGGAGGTTGTTGGGGTATAAAGCCCAATGTGGTCACCCAAGTAAGTGTGCGGGCCGCCAAGTATGTACACATATTCTTTTGTGAAAACCTAATAAGAACTCACTATGCTCTACACACTATAGTAGAGCGAGTTCACCATATCGTCGTGCTCTTCTTCTCGCACTCTCTCTCGCGTCGCACTTCCGCTCGTACTCCTTCACTTTTGTAATTGGGGTATGGTATAATTGGGGTGTCCTGTAATGCAAAAAATGCGAGCCTCCAGATTTTTGCCATCCCACAATACATTGGCATTGTGGGAAAGCCACGATCATTGTAGGGTCCAATGATGCATAATGAAGCAAGTGTGTTGCATCGCATATTCCAAATCATGTATGCACATCTTGCATCCATCTTGCTTCTAGGAGCCTTTTGGACTTTATTACTTCCCTTCCATGGAATTTTAGAAACTCCGTGTGGCGAGCTTTGGTGTAGATTTATCATGTACTCCACAAGTCTCTCCATTGTGGGAAGATGTGTTGAGTGCATTGGGAAGATGCAGTGAGTGTAGGATGCAAGAGAGGGAAGGAGAGAAGGGGCAAGGCGAAGAACACAGCCTGTTTGGTGGAGCTTAGTGTCAGGACAAGGGTCCTACGGGGCAAGGCCCAACCTAGGGGGTCAGGGACCTAGGCCAAGGGCCTGGACTGGACCAGTGCGGACTGGGGATCCGCTTAGGGCAAGAGCTAGGAGCTAGGCCTATATAAGGGGCGGTAGGGAGGAGGATCCTATGTTCAGTTACCCTAGGTCTTACATTGGTATCAGAGCAAGGTGGAGAGGAGGAAGGAGGGTGGAGCCATGACGGGGAGAAAGCATGGTTTTCTTCTTCTTCTTCTTCTTCTTCTTCTCTCTCTCTCTCTCTCTCTCTCTCTCTCTCTCTCTCTCTCTCTCTCTCTCTCTCTCTCTCTCTCTCTCTCTCTCTCTCTCTCTCTCTCTCTCTCTCTCTCTCTCTCTCTCTCTCTCTCTCTCTCTCGGGTCGTGGGCAAGGTCGTGGGCAAGCCCTCTTGCAAGGAAGAGTTGCGGGGCCATGGGCAAGCGCCCTAAGCAGGAGATGGAGAAGACCTTGACTGCCGTGGGCATGGCTCCTTAAGAGGCAAGGAGGTCAAAACCTAAAGCCTGTGTGTGCCCAACCGCTTAGCAGGGAAGTGGTCGAAGACGATGCTTGGAGAAACCGTGTGTAAGGTCGCTTGTGGCGGGGAGGGAGCAAAGCTCAACCTCCACCAAACCGCTTGCAGGTGAAGTCGATCGGAGCACAAGGTGGAGGAGACCAGGTTTCGACATGATAGGTCGCCCTGGCGGGGCTTGTAGCGACGGCTAGGTCGCCTTCTTCCTCGGCGCACCTGCTACTACTACAAGCGGCCGCCATCGTTGGTGGGATTTTTTTTTTGTTCATATAATTTTTTTTTCACATTGGGTGCCCAAAAAGTGCTCTAAGGCCACCCTTGGGGGTCACTCCCACAGCCTCAGCCACCACGTCCGCAGCCGATGGTCGTGATCGCACGCATGGATCATGCAAGCCGTACACAAGCAAAGCTCAAAAACTTGTGGTATGACCAAGCTCTACATGGCGTCATAAAGCTGTACATGGCATCATGGAACGACCTTCACATCGCAAGCCATCGTTCACGTGCTTTGACACGACAGTCGACAATAGTAGGCAATTGACACGATCACGACAAACGAGGACAGTTTTTACTGCATGGAAGATGAGTAATCCTCATTTTTTATACATGCATGGCATGTTTGCAGCATCGACCCTTCATGTGAAGCAAGACCATGCTTTTACACCATGTTGTTTCTCCTGCTATTGGCCCGCGCCATGTCTATACGGTTTGCCAAATCAAGGGAGCACGCACCTATTCTCGCAAAGACTACAGGTAAGTTCTTTCGTTTCTTGTCATGTTATTATGTACATGCTCGGCTTCACACCTATACCGCAAGAAAGCCCATTCCTACGAGGACTATAGGTGGCTTAGGGCATGCATGGCATGTCCAGCTGGTGCTTGTGTGATACAAGTTCTATCGGATGTTTACATCATGATATTTGTCATCTCATAGCACAAAGGCGCATGACTTGCTCGACGAGCTTTTTGCTCTTCGTCAGGTCGGTCGACTGGTCACACAAGATGTCCGATTTACCGGAGTCATTGTAGACCATCATATGTAACCTGTTACTTGGGACTCTCTTGCTTCCATGAATTGGTATCCATCCTACTCGCATGACAAGGCATACTCTATGAGTTGAGCATGACCTCATATGTTGAGTAAGGGTACACATTTTTTATGCTAGCTCCCTTGTGATTGCATGTACTATGGTTTACTTGTTCCAATGCTACCTGACACCCTGCTACAAGCGTGTGTTAGAGATTTCAATAGGGAATATGCAAGGCATAATTCAGGGGTCTCCCAGTTGCGCCTTTCTTTTGGGGAATATGCAAGGCATAATTCGGGGGTCTCCCAGTTGCGCCTTTCTTTTCCCCCACACAAAGGAGAGACCCAGAGATGGGTTTCACTCTCTTATCTAAGAGATAACCTCTCATCAGAGTTTGCATGCTATGAACGCACCACATGCAAGGCATGTGGGGAGTTGTAAGCTGCAACACTAGAGCTGCTTGAGTTGTTCTTATTTCTTGACTTGTGCAAGGCACATTTAAGATTTGGTAAGCAAGGCTTATCCGATTTCACGTTAGGCTATGAGCCATGTTTTTAACAAGGAGGCAAGCTATGAGCTTCTTTCTTGTAGGTATAGTTGTTTCACTTCAGTGTGAAGAAATACGAATTTCTTTGGGTGTTTAGGAATAGCACACGATTTTTTATTACGAATCACTCCAATGCCTATCACACTGCTATGAACATGTGTTCTCTGTATGCATACACTCTTGTCTATGTGACTAATATGCACGGCATATACTGCATATCAGTCCTTTGCAAATTTACACTCCATTATTTCTGTCGAGGATGGTATGCTTTGCAAGTGCTTCGGTAATGTCACTTTATGAAGGTGTATACAATATTCTCTACTATCGATGATAGTAATTAATATTTTACATCTTTTGTCTAGGAGAAAACATCCCATCAAGCATGATTTGCGATCACAAAATTCCAAGGGCTTATCATTCTATTTTTTGATATGTCTGCATAGCATACTAGTATGATGGACGTACAACATCCATCATGGCATACGCTTCCGCTATAGCACTAGCTACTCTGTCAAGGACGAGCTCAGTTGTTGTTGTTTTTAGACATTTTATTTTTATGTTAATTCACCGGAAAAGTGTCATATTTCATTCATTTTCGTACAGTCACGATCCCCTACATGGTAGGTGGGGCAAGATGTGACTTGTGTTTTCTGTTACCTCTCCCGATGAGAGCGTTATCTAGCCAAAATGTTGCATGCTTATAGGATAAGCTGCACGCTATGCATAAGATGCACACGCGCATGGGTGCAGTATATACAAGGCAGTAACTTAAGGAAAGTTCCTCAGCCCAGCATTCTCTCTCTCTCTCTCTCTCTCTCTCTCTCTCTCTCTCTCTCTCTCTCTCTCTTATGTCTCTCACAGAATAATGAAAACTTTCTAAGAAGATTCTGAACATGTTTGTTTGGGAGTCAGCCTTAGCCAAGGTGCTATAACTCTCAGCTAGAAATAGGGCAAGACACTTGTCAGATCTTGGGTAAGACCCAACTGTTGGCATTCCTTGGGTGATTGTTTGTAAGATCGAACAAATCTGCCGAGTGGAGTACACATCGAACACATTGACGTTAATGGACAAGCAAGAGTCTTGTCATTATGGATGTTTAGAGTGTCATTTTTTGCACTACATGTTTTCAGTGCGACACTCAAGTTGAATTTTTGCTAATCTTCAACTCACAGCAGCTAATCTCTACAAGAAAGTATAGATGCAGCAATCAGTTGTGACAGCATGGCTGTCCATAAGAGCTTGGCAGTTCACTTGTGTCGGTCTCCTGCTCTCTCTATAGCACTACGGAGTGTCTATGGACATACTGTTTTGGGGTAAGACCCGGTGGGTGATTGCTACATCACCCCATAGGCATTAAGGATCACAGTTGATCTCTCCCAATTATACTTTCAACGAAAGACTTCCGAAATCTACCACGCGATAGCGACTGAACACACTTTTCAAGTTGATTCCAAAGATTCTGTACACGGTTAACTATGGTGGTTATCGTTATCTGCTAGTTGAGCAGTTTCTACAAGGCGTCTTACCAAGGGGATTGACTATGTAGATTCTAAATCCAAGGGCTGGGATTGCAAAGGCAACACCCAGGGTTTCCAGTGCAATGTTGATTGTTTTTTCAGGTAGGGGAGGTGCTCCTCTCCATTTGAATACAGGTAAGTGTACATTACGTTCAAATCTCCAGGTACGCATCTATTGATTTGGTGTTATTCCATTTTTAGTATGCTTTACTTGGTTTTTCAAGACGTCTAAGTATGCTTGAATGTTACAGAGCCATGCCAAGGGCATGTCGGCACAAAGTATTTTGGGCCAAGTGTCCAATCTATCTTTCTGTCTTATGATGTTACGAACCTCCTTATAGGGTTCAATTTGGCACATGTTGTCACATGGGATACAACATGGTCTAGGAACTCAAGGAGTTCGGTTTAGCCAGTGTGGAGCAGGATAATGAGGGTCCTCTCACTCTTGTCGTAGAGTATTTAGCGTTACCTCCACACACAAGTACGTCTTGTACTTGAAGGATGTTCTTTTTTACACATCCTTACATGAGACATATTCCACATGTGGAGAATATATGAGTCTCTGGACTGACACTGGCGCCATTATTTCAATTATGTGTCACGACAAAGTCCCTAGGTGCTGGTCACGTCTGTTTTCTAGAACATTTTTAGCAGGACGTATTAGGAGCAATTTTGTGGCCAGAAATTGTCAGATACTTAGAATGACTTGTTAAGGTACAAGTACTGCTAAACAACATTACAGATGGTTGTTTATACATATAGCAAGGCTATAAGTTGTTAATGAAAAAGTTTCATTGTCTGTACCTAGAAGTGATCAATGTTTCACCTTCTATTGTGATTCAGACATTTCAGCAAGGCTTGCAAAAGATTGCAACTAAAAGTATTTAGTTCCTTTTCGGAACTATTTACATTCCTTTTAATGCGTGTTAGGCGCATCACATTTGCCATAAGTATTGGCAAGGATCATTACGGATATACAGGTTTGGGTTAGTTTTTGCTAAATGCATGCACACTAGGTGTTATGGGCCCTATTGTTTAGCAAAGTATGATTTGGAACGGCATGCATATTCCTCAGGTTGTTGCTTATGAAGCATTTTGCACTCTATGTGCACTATCTCTATGAGATTACTTTTGGGTCTACTAATCACCAATAGAGGTCATGGCTCGGTTTGAGCGTTTGTGGATTTTCTCAAGTTAACCACAATGGTTATTTCAGACATTGTTGATTCCTTACCAATGTTATACACTACTGTGATTCCCTCTTTACCAGTCATCTGGGACGACTGTATGTAAACCGTGAGGAAAACACACATCAGTATTGTCAGTTATCCAAGGGGATAGGTAGATTACAAAAATTACTCTTGTGCTAAAGGATCTGCTAAGAGCATACGTTAGCGCAACGCATTTTTGAATAGATGATTTTCTCCCTATTCTAGAATTTGCTTAAGTACGGTTTTCGACTTTGAACACCTGTTGTGGTGGGGTTGGAGATTGTGTCAATACTTTCATACGTCAAGGACTTACCAGGTGTGCTGACAAAGTATGTTGGCAAGTAACCTTCATTAGGGATGAACATGTAGTTCTTTGTGTTCCAAACTATTCAGAATTCTAACACGAGGACACTCCCTATCTATGAACTTTTCAAGATACTCAGGCGAGTAGGAATCTGGCTCACAACTGCATGGAAAGTTACGCCAAGGTTTCCTTGCATTATTCCAGTACCTTCAGAAGATCTGAAAACTGGTTATGCCTTTGGACAACTCTTAGTTATGATTACTCCTTTACATTACTCAAGTGAGTTATAAATGGAATTACCGTATAGACCTAAGTGATTGCAAACGGACAACAATGTTGAAAATCAAGATGTTGCTCTTGGTTTCATTGAACCTCCTCACTGCACCAATTATCGGTCATACAGAAAATTGGCTCACTTATGGGACGTCGATAAAAAAAACATCAGTATTCTTAAGAAGATATTACTACTTGTGTTTTCGAGGACAAAAACTCTTCCTTAAGGGGGGAGTAATGTCAGGACAAGGGTCCTACGGGGCAAGGCCCAACCTAGGGGGTCAAGGACCTAGGCCAAGGGCCTGGACTAGACCAGTGCGGACTGGGGATCCGCTTAGGACAAGAGCTAGGAGCTAGGCCTATATAAGGGGCGGTAGGGAGGAGGATCCTATGTTCAGTTACCCTAGGTCTTACACTTAGAGAAAGAAGAACTTCTCACTCCTTATTGTTTCATTATAACCAAATAATGATAAGAATGGGCGCCCGACCACCGGCCACTTGGCCTAAAACCTAACAATCTCCCACTTGAAGGCCAACGTGGCCCAATTGGCTAAAGAATGTAGGGGTTATTATGTACAGCTATACAAACGCGAAGCATGACCATAGCTTCACCATATGCCCATCATCTTTATGCAATGTGCGAACTGCTCTGAGGCTAAGCTCTTCATTAGAGCTCCGTTGGGTTTTCATCATGTGAACTTTGGCTAAAGCATAGTACAGACCAAGTCGGAATAGCAAGCACTCACCATATAGTGTGTAATGTTCAATTCACCCCATGCAATGACTACTGCCTTTGTGAACTCCACCACCAAATTTTGGAATTCTTGTCGTTGCTCACTGGTTGTGCTTGCAAGTGGTAGTATCTTCATCATCTTGTCGAATACCACCCAAACATGTTGTCGGCTAAGCACAACACTTGCATTGCTATCATTGTCCATTGTATATTTGCAGAGATCCTTCCACAACTCCCATCCACCTTTAGATGTTGAAGATCCGGCAGCACTGCCCATTTCCTTGGACCGAACCCTCTTCAAAAAATGCCTTGCCTTTAGTCCACTCATGGACACTGGTTGGGCCACTTCCTGAGCGCTTGCATTGTTCTTCTGTGCAACAATGGAGGTGTTGGTCCCATGACAACCTTTTGGACTTAAGAGCCCTTCCACTTTTGAGTTAGCGTCAAATGACCTCTCCGCAGGCTTCATGCATTATAAGGCATAATCAATATGAAGCTTTAATAAACGATCAAAGATGTGCATAAAAGAATGAAGTGTGCAAAAATGCACATTTTTTGAGAGGGAAGTTAATTATATGGTTCCATTCACTGTCTTTTGCAGTACGATTGGGCTCCTCTAGCATAGGACATAGTAGAACAGAATGCTCCCACACTATGTAATTTGTGAATTGTCATCTTCCTTTGTTTTGTCAACCATTGCGATCTTGCGTGCATTCCCCTTATAGCCCTTAATGCAAAAATGGACAAGGATACAGAGCTCCTGTCCCTTGTTTGCACCCTAGAATGCACTTGATTGTTTTCAAATTGCCACCTCAATGCTAGTCAACTTCAAACTCCCCTATGCCATCTACTTTGAGTTTTTCCCCAGTTAGTTGTGCCTTAATGACATCTGTTATCCACGGAATGCGTTCAAAAATCCAAGCAAGCACTCCATGGGTCTCCTTGGGGACCTCAATAGCACCAAGCCACCAAATTTCTTTCTCCAACTGCACACTGAAAGATGGTGCACAATCCTCGTTCATAGTTGTACGTTTTCCATGAAATAATGCCTCGTTCATGAGAGTAATACTTATCCTTTATAATCTTCATTTTGTCACAGTCTGACACTCGTCTAGCTTGAGCACAAACACCAACTTTGAGCCTAGCACTAAAGAATGTCCAAAATAACATAAGGAAAACCATAATTGAAAAAAAAAAGATTGTGTTACTGTAGCCTCATCATTAGGTGGTACACCATAAATGTGTATCATTGCCATTTGAAGCCTTCTCAAATCAACAAAAATATTATTTGACATTGAGTAAGGAAATCCCTGTCTGCACCTATGCTTGCATTGATACGTTTTTTAACTCCTTTGGACCGTTCGGTAAAGAAGGATGAAGGCATTATCTCCTCTATGTGCAAATAGCTTCCTATTCGAAAGTACACGTCTTCGTTCGAGACCTTCTTAGCAAGATTGACCTTAAGTGCTACAGGAAGAACATTCTCATTAATTCCTCTTTCCCTTAAAGCATCCTTAAGGAGACCATATAAGGCAATGTATCCCTTATTACTAATTCCAACTTCATCACAAGCCTTCTGTACATCACATCGCTCACAAGATTTGAAAACTTTCGCATCACCTCCTTTGTGACAACATTGTTTAAATGTTCTGCATTTGGTGCTCGTAAAAGGACTACGACATCCGATTTCTTGAGGTGGGTTAAAGCATGTATTGGTGGTATCACTATTTCACTTTCTGGGGTACCACCAAGAGACTACTTTGGAAAAGAATTTGTGATAAATTCAAAAAAGAAAAGGGGAATTTTAAAATGTTAATGGCCTTAGTAGTTGGAAGGGGCCATTGATTATAGGGAGGGGCATCTCAGTCATCATTCCAAGGCATGCGTGATGTGACTTGTTATAGGACGACGTCAACGTCAACTTTTTCCCGCGTGCGAGGTGATCTCCCTGAGCTTCGACACAAACGCTCGTCTCATTCACTATTGCCTCTGTTCTGCCGGATTGAGAAGGTAAACCCTACTTCTGAGGTTTGCAAACATCTCATTCACTCTTGCCTCTGCTATGGCGGACTGAGAAGGTTAACCTACTATTGTTTTGAACTGTTGAGGTTTCCATGTCTGCATGTGCCGTTTTTCTACTGCTTTTGAAGTGAAGCTTTGCATGCATCATGAATACTGTAGCACTTGGAGCTACAGGTATACATGCATTAGTCTTTCTTCAGTGCTCATAAGACATGCATCCTTTTTGCAAACAGAGGTCGCCAGCTGTGCTCATAAACAGTTTGCATGTCCCGTTTTGCTTGTTTGCTTTACCGAAGTCAAGCTTTGCATGCATCAATAAATCAGGAATATTGTAACTCCTATTTTACGGATAAACATTGTAATTGATGAGCCGGGGCTACAACCTTCCAGATTCTATCAACCTGTCATTACCCATCTTTAGTTAGAGCTCCCAGATTATTAGTTTTGACCACCAAAAACCTTGGCTAAGGTATAAAAGGCAATTTTTGTTAGTTAATTTCAAGCTTTTTGGATAATGAAATAGACAGTGTGAGCTAATGGCGCTCACTTCTCTCCTTCTCGTGCTTCCTACTCCCTCCCCGGTTGTCACATTGCAGTCGCGTTGGTTACATTGCAACCGTAGGTAAGATCTCTATGCATTGACGTAAGCATTTCACGGTATTTCGTAGCTTTTGACGTCGTCGAGAATTTCATCATAAATAGGAGTTTACACTTCAAAATAAAAAACTAAGCATAGACAGAGTATTGGGGCATCATTGCTAAGCATTTAGGTGCATTCTGGGTCGAAACGACTAGGTCAAAAATCCACTGTTGTTAATAATCACAATTTTTGCACTTGACCTAAAGTGGAATTTGAGACCATAAGCATGTGTGCTTAGGTCTTATAAACTTGTCCTAGAAGTTTCGTTACGTTTGGATGTCATTTGATGTTGTAACGGATGTGATTTGTTTGCCGATGAGCGATTGGCTTTTAGTGATTTCTGTCATTTGAGTGTAGCTTGAGTTAGATGCGAGTTGGGTTTGTTGTTTTCCGAGAGATTGACAATCTCTTCTAGCCTCTATGCACTAGTCGAGTCAGATTCATCCCATGGATTGACAATTTAATCATGGTTCTCGCTAAATCTGCAATAAGATAGGAGTGAGATTAGACACCCGTCCCATATTTGGCGCCGTTGTCGGGGATCGAAGAGACCTAAAGTAGGGAAAAACATGAGCATCTTGTGAAGTTATCCTTTAACTTCCTCTAGGATCTCCTACAGTCAAAAACTTTATTTTTAGAAACCGCATAGCTTAAGATTGTCGTCTTTTGTTGTGTAGAGGTAGCTTGGAAGTAATCGTACTTATCGAGTGCCTTTAGGATTGTAGGATTGTAGAACTAGATTAGGATTTTGAGAATGATTGAAGACAAGACAAGTCTTGAGATCAATGCTCAGGAAACCATAAAAAAACAAGAAAACGAATGTTTGTGGACACTTTTCACAACCCCATTGCATGAGAACCTAGGAGTAGGGTAAGTAGGGTCCGAAGTGGATTTCTGAACATTTCTCTCTTTGAACGAATCATTGTGAGTTGCTATTTGAAGTTGCAGAATTTCAGGTCTACGGCTAGAAATAGCACGAAAAGACTCCAAACCACTCAATCCAACTAGAGAGTATGCTTAAAAGTTGTATGAACCAATGGGTAAGCTCAAGGACACATTGAGGTAAAAATTTCAAGAGTTTGCAAAAACTCAGATTATTTACTTTTTCTTGACATTTTAGGTCAAATTAAGTTTTGATTTGATTCATAGGCTTAAAATAACTCATGAAAAGATTGTCCATTGAAAAAGTGCAAAAAAATGTTCACTTTGGGCATAAAGTAAATAATTGTGATTATTTACTTTCAGCTCAAAATTGACCAAGGTTGGTACCAGTGACTCATTTGCATGTGTACAAACAACTTTTGTAAAGGCACAAAAGATTTGGATCACCAAACTGGCAAAAAACTTGGTAAAAATTAAAGTTTGTACTGACTTTCAGGAACTTGAGTGTAAATTGGGAAAAAAAAATTGTCCAAACTTGATGAAATTTGATTCATAGTCTTATATTGATGTGATAGACATGTATACATGCTCATTTGACCAAAAAGATGAAAAAAGTTACCATAAGTAAATAATCACGTTTAGTTACATCTGTCCCATTTTTCAACTTTTTTGACTAAGTTAGCATACCACTAGTTTTATCGTGTTGTAATAAGCCCACAAACCAAATTTTGGTAAGATTTGGATCATTGGATTGAAAATTGTGACCAAATTTGCAACGGACAAAAAACTGATGACCACTTGACCAAAAATTGTCCAAACTTTATGAAACTTGGCTAGAGACCTTAAGTTGAAGTGCTTAACAGACCTATATCAAGGTTGGAACAAAAACTTGCAAAAAATTAGATGGAGTAAATAATCGCGATTATTTACATCTACTTCAAAAATTGACAATCTTGCACATTTGAGTATACCACAAGGTCAAGCACATCAAGTAGACCACACAAATCAATTTTGGTGAAATTTGGATCACAAAAGTGAGACCTAAGCCAGATTCTTGAAATCAGAGTCTGCAGACACGAAACAGTGGCTAAACTTGAACAGATTTTGTCCAAACTTAGTGAAACTTATCTAGGGACCTTAACAGGTTGTACACTTGGCAAACCAAGCCAAAAAGTGTAAAAAACTGACAAAAGTAAATAATCGCAATTATTTACTACTGCTTCAGAGAGATACCAATTTTGACTTTTGAGCTTGTACAATGTTAGACTAGCATAATACAAGGCCACGTGGAAATTTTGGGTTCAATCGGATCCAAATTGATACATGTTCACTTAGTTTCCAGGTTGCGGATTAATCTTTTGATTTTTGCCAAAGTCGAATATGAAAATCTCAATTGCTGACTAAATTAGCTCGATTTGAAGTGATACACATAGACCAAACACAAAACTAGCAAAAACTATACCGTCTTTGTGAAAGAATAGCTGGCTTTATCAAAATTGATACAGGATTTAGGTTGCAGACAAGGAATCGACAGTTTGATTGAAGTTGTAATCAAGTCAAGTGGAAATTGACAACAAGTCAATCCAAAGGTAAGTACTCTATCCAGAGCTTCACAAGTCTATATGAACCTTAGATCTGGTCATGTACTAGGAAACCAAGGCATATTTGGAGAAACCTTCAATAGAGTATCCACCGAAGAAAGCGTGAATCAAGGCAATCCCTTGCACACTATCCTTGAAGAAGTCTCAGACACTTTCTCAGATTCAATATTTGAAATGTCTTCCTATTCGACTCACTCAAAAACCGGAACGACAATGTGTTATAAGCATATACTCTCATTTTATAAGACTAATTGCCATGGAGCTCAGGCTTACCTTGATCCTAACGACCAGTATGCTAGATTGGTATAATTCACATCCACCACCAATGGAAGAACCTGTGACGTATGCTCCACCAGATCTTGCACCAATGTACTATGTGGCTAATCAAGGTGTTAGACCTCCTATGGTAAGACCCATGATTAAACCAAGAACGGGAAACTCGTGGTGCAAATGATTGTTGGAAAAATGAATGCCCAGAGGCTGACAAGAACCTCAAGCCAGTTGAAGCTTATTGCATACAATGTTGCAAAAAGGGAGGACACTTCCCAGAAGATTGTCCTAAAAATCCTTTAAACAAGGGTAAAACAGTAGTAAACGCAGTCCATGTGATACCTAGTACCTCATCAGAGAGTGAACCGATTGTTCCAATCAAGGTAATCACAAGAGCCCAGGCTAAGAAAAAGAAACATAACTCCTCTGATGAATCGGAGAATACAAAATTATAGGCTTAAAAAGTATCATTTGCCACTAACCTAGGACATGCTTCAAAAAATCCATGAGGAGAAGAAAAGAACTCAAGAAAAACATTGAATAATCAAAATGTGCCGATGTTGCACTCACAGGAGACTGCCTATAGTTCTACTATGGAGGAAGGTGGGGATGACGTCAAGTCCGCATGGCAAGAAGCTCAAGCGAAAGCAAAGGAACAAATGGAAAAGAGAAAAATTCTACGACAATGAGAACTACATGGACCACCACTACGGATCAATGCAATCAAAGTAATAGAATTTAATGACGAAGCCACGGTGGATCCAACAATCAAAATCAAGGTTGGAAGTAATCAAGTGGAAGAAAGTGTGTTTCTTGATTCATGAGCTCAAGGAAATCTTATTTCCTACAGCTTCTACAAGCATATTTCACTTGAGGACAAGCTTCAACCCACACAAAAGGACATTCAAAGGTATTCATAGCATTTAATCAAGGCAATGGGATGGACAATGATACTTGTGTAGATCAACCGATATGTATATCCGCATATGTTTTATGTGGTAAAAGATAAGCCAGCATAGCATTTGTTATTTCTCGATCAGCCATGGCAGATAAAATACAATGTACAGATTGATTAAAGCTATGATAAAGTCAACATTCAACATTCTAAGGAAAGCCAAGTAGTTCCATTTACTACACAAAAAGCTGACAAACCATCAGTAGTGGAGTCAAGCGATAAGGGCAAACAACCCTTCATTACAACAGTTTGGCGGATACCAAAGAGCAATTCAAAAGAGAACACTTCTGCATATATTCTACAGATTCAACATAATTTCTTGCAAGCATGTGAGCGAATGGATTTCTTTTCACCTCTGCTGCGTTTGTTTATGTCATCCAGGGTGCTCGGAGGAGCAGCACATTTCTCGTCCCCAGGTTCTTCCAGAATCTGTTCCAGGCCACCTTTTCTCTTTAATTTCACTTTGTTTACAAAATACTGTAGGGGGCAGTCATCACCGGTGTCTTGCGCAGTCAGCCCACTGTCAGTCTTGAAACCTTCCTCTTGAGCACTCCTACCTTCCTCTTGCACACTCCTAACTGTTTCCTCTGAGACACTTGTTTGATCATTTGTAGGGGGCTTGGGTTTGGGATAAGTAATCATGATAAAATCTTCATCATCATCATCTGTTCCTTTACCATCTGCAGCAGCCTCGTGCGATGTCGCATGCTGCGGCATTACATCTGCCCTTTCATGCTGTCTTGTTAGAAATCTATTGAGCCTACTAAATGTGGTGATGCATATGTTGCTTGCTCACAGAAGCAGCAAGGTTGCACTTACAATCCTACCAAGTCTAGGCATTGCAAGAATTCCCACAACAAATCTCGTGGTTCCATGCGCAATGTAGAATGTTATTATTAGCATGAGAAAGGGCATGTGAAGAAGGATTGTAGTGGCAGAGAAACAAGAATAAGTCTTGAAATGAAAAGAAGTCTCACAATGACACAAAGGGAAAAGCGAGGCTTGAGGAGATCATTGTGGTAGAGTCTCCTAAGACCAATGTTTTTTATATTTTTATATTCCCAATAGATCTTAGCTTGGATGCTCTTGTTGCATAGGATGGCACATTTGCACAAAATTGGATCATTGATTCTAGTGCAGGCTTCCACATTACACCACATAGAGATTGGTTATCTACTTATGCAAATACTCAAGGCATAATGAATCTTGGTGACTCTTATGTGCTTGATATAGTTTGTGTTGGAGGAATCAAGTTGGTGAGGAATAATGGAACAAAGTTTATTCTACGCAATGCCAAGACATGTACTCAAGCTCGCAAAGAGCTTGATATCCGCTAGATAGCTAGATGATTTGGGGTACACTATAGTATGATTTTATCTCTATAATCAAGTTGTCATCTATTGAGTTGTCACATAGTCAGCTAAACCATATGAGCCAAAAGGGAATGAATATTGTAGCACTTTTTGGTTACTAACCTGTTTTGATTTTCACTATTTTTTCTATATGTGAGCATCAGATTTATGGCAAACAAACTAGATTTGTACACTTGCCATTGGGTAGAAAGCATCTTGAGCCACTAGAACTTGTACATAGAAATGTATGCAGTCCTATGATGACCAAGTATTTAGAGGAGGCTATGTTGTGATATTCAAATGGATGAGGTGGTAAAAAATAGTATGGAATTCAATAGATGATTTTCAAACGTCTTTATCTAGCATACTTGGCACCAAAGGAAGCAAAACGTGCCTACCACTACCACCATAGCCATATTCTTTTAAGGCATAAAGTGATTTTTCAAAGGACTAAATGGCGGAGTCATATACCCAGGGAGGCTATGAAGGCTATGGTTTGTAAGCATGAACAAAACGGAATAGAAACCACAAAGGTGGTGGATAAGGACTTTTAAGGAGATCCCAAAAATCCATCATTAATCTTGCATGTTCCCAAACCACCTCAGGTTGGATATAGCCTTCACCTTGTAGTGAGTAAAGAACCTAGGAAATCTTCTTTGATAGGATGCAACCAAGGCATCTTAGTTGATTCAATCATACATATTTACGATGCCAAGTAGCAAACTAGTGATACCTTTTGAGATCTAAAAAGAAATGATTGAAGGGACTATGAATAGAAATGTAGTTTGCAATGGATAGTAGATTGGGATGAAATCCTCATTCCTCCAAAGTGCATTGCACCATGATTGTGTCAAAAATCATACACCCAAAAAGGAAGCGGCCATTACAAGGTTTGAAAAAGCTATCAAAATCTCAAGGTTCTTTGGAATCGCACTCTGACTATCGTAATGTAGCAGTGGAGTCTGGTGTATACCAAGGTCTCCCACTAGACGCGATAACCACATAGCTTCCTTACTTGGAAGTGGAAACTATAACATACTCTGTCTCAGTGGTGGAAGACGAAGTGCAATCTTGGAGACATGATCTCCAAGAGATTGCCGCTCCAGCGAACAAGTAAACATAGCCAGATGTGGATCATCGAGTGTCCACACAACCCACATAATCCAAATCAGTGTATCCAACTATAGATGCATCACTGTTCCTAAAGCATAAGCACTTGCTGGTTGAGCCCTTGATGTATCTCAAGATGTGCTTCACTGCTTCCCGATGCTTTCTGTCTGGAATTTTTTAATACCTGATGACCACTCCCACTGCATATGCAATGTCTGGTCATGTGCTAACCATAGTGAACATGAGACTACCGACTGCCGAAGAAAATGGCACCTTTGCCATCTTTGCCTTTTCATCATCCAATTTGGGACAATCATGCTTGCTAAGTTTTTTGTATGCATCCATTGGGGTACTCAATGCTTTCCCCCCTTGCATATTAAAATGTTGCAAGAACTTGTGAATATACTCTTCCTATGAGAGTTCAAGTATACCACGTTTGCGATCTCTCTTGATACGCATAGCAAGAAAGTGATGTGCATCGCCTAAATATTTCTAGCAAACTGCTTGCTTAAGGCATCCTTGAGAAGTGCAATCTCATCTTTTGACCTCCCAGTGATAAGCATGTCATCCACGTACAAGATTAGAATGATGAGGGAACCATTGTTCAACCTCCTTGTGTACAAGCAGTGATCCTCTTAGCTCCATATAACCTTGGGACTGAACGTACTTATTGAACTTGATGTGCCATTGCCATGAGCCTTGCTTTAATCCATACAAAGCCTTCTTGAGTCTACACACCAGTTTTGCATGTGTTGGCTTCTCATGCATTATCGCAAAACCTTATGGTTGTTTCATGTAGACATCCTCTTCAAGATCCCCGTGAAGAAAAGCTGTCTACACATCCATTTGGACCAATTTCAAATCCTCGATGGCTACTAGACTGTTAACCCTCACGGCTCACGGACACCCCATCACCTACGACAGACGTGTATTATGTATTTGGTAGAGTCAGGTACCGGGCTTGTCAAACCAATAGGAAAAGGGTAAGAGTGATCGCCGATGAGAGGCGCACTCTAACTGGGACATTCAAGGGATTAGTTGGCTAAGCATGGGCGCCCAAGTGTGAATGGGGGGAGCTCATATAAAAGCCAACTAAACCTAAAATTCACTCATTCTCTCATTTGTGCAATAGAAGAGTGCTCTTGCTCCATCTCCATCTCCATCTTCTTCTTCTTCACCTCCTCGTGTGTGTGTGTGTATGTGAGAGAGAGAGAGAGAGAGGGAGAGTGTGTGTGCGATCGAGCATTACGAAGGCACGACGACGGCGAAGCGGTTGAGCACGGCACGACTGCAGCTTCTTCTTCATCGCGGCGAGGAATCCACCACGAAGGAGAGCGTAGAGTGGTGAGTGACACACCCTTTGCTCTCTTGAGCTTGCTAGATTAGTCTTGTTGTGTGCTTGGAGCCATTTGTGGCTCGCACACGGTGTATCGGCAAGTCCTTTGCTTCGACAGTGCGGCAAGGAGCACACATTTTTGGCGCCGTTGCCGGGGAATCGCCCTGCACTAAGCCCAAGAGGCACTTTGTGCTTCTCCCATGAGTTGTTTGTAGTAGGAAAGAAGAGGAAGAGAAATGAGTTGTTTTTCTGTAAGTTGTTAATTTCTGTGTTGTCTGCAAGTTCTGTGATTTCTGCATAATGTTGTGTTTTCTGTTTGCACACAGTCTTTGCACAACTAGTAGTCGTTAGCTTGTTTGCAGTGAATGAATAAGTAGGAAGGCAGTTAGCAATTTCTATTGCACACAGTCTGTACACAGTTTTTTGTCAAGGTTTGCCTGCATACAGTCTTTGCATAGTAAGGTAGTGAGAGAGGAAGTAGGTGGACAGTTAGCTCACTGTCAGTAAGCAGTTAACAGATTAGTTAGTAGATTAGTTAGTGGTTAGCAAGACTGTTAGTAAGTAGATAAGGTAGTGAGCTGTTGACTGGGAGGTTAGGTAGGTGACAGTGTGTGTGGCCAAGAAAGGGTCACCAAAACCGCGCGGGGTCGTCGCCCAAAAAAAAAAAAATCGGGAAATATTTAAGCGTGAGTGACTGGGGGGCTACACTAAAATTTTGATCGGGATCGGGATCATTTCCCCAAGCCCAAGCCCAAGCCCAAGCCCCAGTCCTCAATCTTATGATATATACTAGACTCACTCTTATATATATACCCTACCCCCTCAAGAGGGAATGAGAGCATGTGGGGCAAGTCCTCCACTCTCCTCCCTTCTCTTCCCACTTGCACCCTTAGACTTTCTAATTTGGGCCTAGTTCCCTACTAGAAATTGACGGTTTTAGGGATTCCGAGGGCATAAAATGACCAAACGGAGGGCTGTAAAGCATGGCATGTCCCTCTGACCGAGACGCTCGTTTTGAGCTATCATACGTTCTATTCTATAGCTGGGTCAGAAAAAAAGGACCAAAAAATCAATAAATAAATAAATAAGAAAAGACTTGGGTTGCAAAACACCCAAAATTACTAGGTGAGCAGCCTTCATGAGCCCTCACTGACACTTCTAGGGGATCCAAGTCATATGAACCTACGCTCTGGACGAGTGTTAGAGCACGAGCATATTGGTAGTGCCTCCATTTACGCGGGCACCCATTATTCCTCCACCCTAGGTTCTGGACCTTCGGCCGGGACTCAAGGTAGCGCGACCCAAGATCCTCATATCGCGTCTAGTGATTCTTCCTCTGACTACGAAGTCATGGAGGGGTATCCTACACCAAACCCTGATAGTTCAAGTCAAGACATGCATGCCATGGGCCCACGGCCCGGGTCCAGCGTGTTTAGCCGCTTAAAAGAGACCCTTAGTAGAGCTACTCGCTCCGAACATGCGGTTAATGAAATAAATGAAGGGTGGGGAAGTAAATTCGTCATTCATGCCTAAAATGGACCCTATGCTTCTTGAGAGTGTGCATGTGAATGTTCCATCCACTGCACCTCCTGATCCTTTAGGACTATCTCCCTCTGAGGTTTTACTACCCGATGGTAGGAGTCTTGCCGAAGTGCAAGAGATCGAACGCTATATGCAAGCAACAAGGGAGAGGGAAATTGAGAACCTACGAGGGCTAGAACAAAGTCGAGCCCTGAAAGCAAAGGCTCCTATGACAACAATCATGCCAGCCGAGCAATCGAGTGCTCCCAAGGTAGCAGTCATGGAGGGGCAAGCGATGGGAGCAATAATGCTTCCACCTCAAGGGAAACCTCCAGCACGCCAGGCCTAGATGGGATATTCCTAAACAAAAATTGGGAGTATGACCTACAAGCAGAAACTTTAACTGATCGGTACACAGGACACACCTATCATGTGGGTTGGTTAGATGTTCTACAATCCACATCGGGTGCTACTAGCATAGATGAGCAACAACAGAAAGTCTGTGATGTCCTCCATAGGATTGTCGAGTTAGAAAGACAGAACATAGGGATCAACATGCCTTCAACAGGCCTAATGAGATTCTTGGATACGGGAAAGGCCAACCCACCAACCCTATCACAAATGGAGACTCCCTTAGTGAGCCCCATTGATCCTCCATATGTTGTTTCGCCAGGAGCCTCAGTACAATCTGAGCCCACAAGTGGCAGCTTTACCTTCCCAGATCTAGCTCATCTTTCTCTTAATGACACTACGGCTACCATGCATATCCCAATGGTGAGCATGACAAGAAGTACACCATGGAGTTCATTTGTTAACATTGCGCCGATGCCTAGTAGCACAGTGCCCCCAACTATACCTACATGTATGTATCAATCATGTGCACCTGTCGTACCTCAGCCTCATGTAGCTCCTACACCTCCGATTATTCCAAGAGCTTACAATCCACAATGGAATTATACAAGCTCTTATACAAGTGGAGCCATACCATTTAATAATAACATGCCATATCAGGCACCCCCTATGCCTAGGGCCATGCCTGTAAACTTTGGACCACCGTCTGGTACACCACCATACGAAATTTGGGACCCAAGAGCCGCGCGTATGCCAAGGCCAAGGCCAACTCCCATCTCACATGTGGTTCCAGGAGCACATACACCCATTATACCTGCTCAAATAGGAGATTTGGCAGCATTTGCTCAAACTATCGGTCGCTCTATTGCGGAAAACATGCGTAGTGCACCTGATAGAGAGCCTAGGAGCAAGGCAGTTCAAGTAGCTAAGCTCACACAGAAATTCAGTGGAGACGGAGATGCTAGAAAGCATATGGAAGTCTTTGAACATGTGTGTGATTCCTTGGAAGAGCACAATGAGCTACATAAGTGTAAGGCTTTGAGTTTGACCCTAAGCGGAAAGGCTGGAGATTGGTATAGAACCTTAAGAGTAGAAGAGAAAACGATCTACTCTACTCTTAGGAGACTGTTCTTAAAAGAATACATACGAGAGGGAGTACTTTGGGGTGTAGCCTCTCAGCTCCAGAAAGCCCAACGAGAAGAAGGTGAATCCGTGAGAGACTTCATTAGTCGCCTAAAGAATTTGAATTCTCGATGCAATCCAAACGAGCGATTCAACAACAACCAATTGCTCGATAGATTCATTAGGGGACTACGACATGAAAGTATTTATAATGGCCTAGTCATTAGAGGTATCACTACTTGGGAAGCAGTCACCATGAATGCAATCCAATTGGAGGATAATTTAATGATTGCAGGAGAAAGAGTGTCTGCCGAGCCGAAGTCTAGTAGCTCGTAAGCATCAGGGCATGAGCCAATGAAGATAAAGCCAATCGTGAAAGAGCAAACGATATCTGAGATGACTTTGGCAGATCTCACAAAGGCCCTCCAAGAAAGCCTTAGGGGTAATCGTGCTCCACAAAACACTCATATGTATCCAAGAAGGGAGCAACAATGGTGCTCAATTTGCTTGGGCCCGCATACTACGAGTGAATGCCCTACTTTCAGAGTAAAGTTTAACGGGACTTGTAACACGTGTGGTAGGTATGGCCATCAAGCAAAGGATTGCCTAATGCTTAAACGCATCATGGAAAATAGACCGCCTATAACTTGGGCAGACTCACCTCGAGTTCCTGCATTGATGCCTACCCCACCCATGGAGCAACAGTTGTCATTATAGCACATGGTCCCTAGAACCCAAAATGTGGTCCAAACCACACCGTTGCCACCTCCAGTGCTAGGACCGCAACCCCCTCATCCAAGAGTTACGCCTATGAACCAAATAGGTTGCGAGTCATCTAGTACTTATGTAGATTGCGAAGAGGACATAGACTCTAGTATCACCTATGGAGTCGACATGCTTGAGGAGTGTCCCATGTACTATATGGAAGACCATTGGGGACAAATCAAACCGGTATATCAAGCTACTGCGCTAGCAGCAAGAGGCCAAAACATTAATAGTTTTGCCAGGAGACCACCTCTTCAGTGCTACGAATGTGGTGGACCACATCGAGTAGCTGAGTGCCCCATTAGAATACAAAAGAATGCCGCACTAATGCAAACAAGTCAAGGGAGTGCATTGGCAATGCCAATACTCATTTGTAATCGTTGTGGCATAGATCATTTGATCGCACAGTGTCCTAACAATCCAAACACACCGAAAATCACACCATTGAACATACTAGAGATCGTTGATGGGACACCACCAACTATAAACATAGCATCAGTGAATGCACTCACACGGTCGATGCTCCATTAGAAAAATTACATCCTCAAAGAGAGAGATGCTGCATCCATTGGCCGAGCGAGAAAGAAGAAAACACGAAGAAAGAAATCCCTTAATGCTTCTAGCTCAAAACCTAGTTCAAAGACTAACATAGGGACAGGAGAGGATCCCGTGTATATGAATGACCCTGAGGATGACTCAGATTCGATAGAGACCACGGAGACCAAGACTATTACTACAAAGGAAAAAGCCAGCGAGGAGGATCACGAGAGGGAATTACGACGAACACCAAAAGAGTATTCAAAGTTAAACCACCCAGTTGCGAACCCCCAAAATAAGCCACGAGAGACGAAAAATGAGGATTGCAAGAGAAAGATTGGAACCTATCCAAACCCAACAGTGGAAATTGAACGAGTCCAACAACTGAGGGGTTTGGTGGAAGAAACTCAACGAACATTAGAACCTGAACCCAAACACATCCAGATGTCGGACACAGTGTTTCCCACACAAGTTCAACCTCACAAGAACTACAGGCCGTTAGCTATACCCAGTATCATTCGGGAAGAGAGTGAGGGTAGGACATCTGAAAGTGGACACACACCTTTCCTACTAGAGAGAATGTCTAGTGAGGGAATACCCGACCCCCTAGAGGAAGTGGAGATTCCATCTTCACCATTCTCTTGTCAAGGTCCTACGTCCCACAAGATACCATTAAATGTTGCCAAATTGATGGATTTCATGTCTTCAGAAGTTAGAACCACCATCATGTCCAAACTATATAAAGACCCCGAGCTAGTCTCAGCTCTTCGAGCCTTCCTCAATGGAGAATTACAGGCCGGATTACCACAGTTTTCACATATGAACAAACCTGACTCGATAATGAATGATGAGGAACATTTAGCACCACCATCTGACCTAGCGGGACATGAATCTGTAATTGAAGTACCCGTTAACAAGTTGGGGCAATACTTTGAAGGTGATGAATCTAATGCTACTCTACCAATCACTACTAAAGGATTAACTGTAAAGGGAGTCCTTGACGGTGGTGCGGGAGTCAGCATGGTGACAAAGAGTTGTTAGGAGTCTATGGGGCGACCTCACCTTGAAGCCACAAGCGTAGTGGTAAAAATGGCTAATGGATCTATTGTTACGCCTATTGGAATGCTTGAGGATCTCAGGATCAAGGTCTTGGGACACAAGGTAAGGCAGACTTTCATTGTTATGGAATTTTCCAAGCATCCTATGTCATTTGAGATGATCTTAGGGCGTCCATTCATGAGGGAAGCAAAAATGGTGCATGACTGGTCCAAATACCACGTCTACTTACAGTTCCAAGACTCTGTCATTCGAGTTGATCTTTTAAGTGGTCGAACGCATCCTCTAGGAAATAAATTCATCATGGATAATCGATCAGACACAACAATTCACTCAGCTCCATTACAGTATTGTTACACGTGTAACGAAGACACGGATATTGGGGAGAACTCTCCTTATATGGATATCCTACCCAGAATGGCTGAGTCAGACAATGTCGATTGGGTACACCTAGCAGCAACTATAGATACATGGGGAGCTAGAGGAACAACCTGGGTAACACCAGATGGGGAAGAGATACCACACATTGCACCAGTAAACATGTTAGGTGTAGCACATGTAACATCCGATGATAAGAAAGAGGCACACCTACCTGAGAGTGAAACTGATGATTCCTCAAAGGCTTCAGGCCAATACACATCGGAAACGGAATCTCAGGAAGAAATGGATTCAGAACCTGAGGAAACATCGAGTGAGCCAAGTATAGAAACTGAACACTCAAGGTCTAGTACGATCATCTATGGTAATTTATATGAGAGTGAAGAAGATACAAGCGAAGACCTATCAGGCGAGTCGAGTTCAAACATTTACCAAAATCAAAACCTTAACAAGAAACAAAGGTCATATAAGAGACGATGATATCAAGCAAATGTGAGAGCTAGGATAAACAAGGAAAGATCTACTGCAGAATGGCTTAGCTATCTAGGGGCATGTGATGCTCATCGAAAGCTAGTAGACAATTGGGGTGAACATCTCCAGAGTGTCATGTGGTGCAGCCCGCAACCCATTGATCTCGCTCAATTGGAGGTTACAGAGCCGAAATTGAGTCGAACTATAAGAAGACGTCAAAACCGAGAGTTAGCACAACAACAAAAGGAGGCAGAACTAAAAGAAAGGTCTCCGTCAGGACAAGAGCCTGTTGACTTACATACGGCTCCTGAACATTTTAAATCTTATACCACGGGGGAGCGAAAGGTTGTGTATGCCAAAGCCCAACGAATACCTACCAGTGGAAGCAGTGGAGTCTATGATGGTCCAGCGATAGTTAAAGAGATAGAATTAGAAGAACCAGGTGAGGAGTCTAAACCAGTCTTTATTGCTCAAGACCTTACCGAAACTGAAGAGGCTGTACTTAAGGAGCTCCTCAAGGAATACAAGGATATCTTTGCTTGGACATATCATGACATGAAGGGCGTTCCACCTTCTGTGGTGCAACATACAATTCCTATGATCAACACTGCTAAACCCGTCCAGCAACGACCCTATCCAATGAATCCTAAGTATGCCAAAATTGTACAAGAGGAGATTGAAAAACTTATCCAATGTGGATTCATATACCCTATTGAGCACTCATACTGGGTTTCTCCAATAGTCATTGTGCCAAAAAAGAATGGGAAACTAAGAGTGTGCGTGGACCTCAAGAAAGTTAATGCAGCCATTAGGAGAGATCATTATCCCTTGCCATATTCAGAACATGTGCTTGAAAGAGTTGCGGGCAAGGAAGCTTATAGCTTTTTAGATGGGTACTCTGGTTACAATCAAATCACAATTGCATTAGAGGACCAAGCTAAAACTGCTTTTATCACAGAGTTTGGAGTGTTTGCATTTCGTGTTATGGCTTTTGGCTTAACGAATGCCCCTGCTACATTCCAACGATTAATAAACACTGCGTTTAAAGAATTTCTAAGGGAGTTTTGTGAAGATTTCCTAGACGACCTTTGTGTTTATTCTTCTTGGGAGAAGCATTTGTTATATCTACGAAAAATATTTGAAAGGTGCAGATTTTATCGCATCTCATTGAACCCTTTCAAATGCCAATTTTGGGTTAAGCATGGAGTCATTCTAGGGCATATAGTGTCCAAGAACGGGATATCCACAGATGAGAGTAAGATTAAAGCCATTGCTGATTTGCCACCACCTACTAACTATAAAGGAGTTCAAAGATTTATGGACCATGTTGGTTATTATCGAAGATTTATTTTAAACTTTGCAGAGATAGTGCGTCCATTGTACAAGCTTCTTATCGAGTTTCACTGGACTGAAGAATGTCATCAATCTTATGAGTTATTAAAGAAGGCCCTAACAAGTGCTCCAATCTTGCGAACACCTGATTGGAATGTACCTTTTCATGTGCATATTGATGCATCAAATTTTGTTATTGGGTGTGTTCTAACTCAACCAGGAGAACATAAATTGGACTACCCTATTAGCTTTGCAAGTCGCCAATTAAATGATGCCGAGATGAACTACACTACTACAGAGCGCGAAGGTCTAGCTATGATTTACGCAGTAAAGAAATTTCGCTATTACCTTCTTGCTACCAAGTTTGTGTTTTATGTTGATCATCAAGCACTGCTATATTTGGTAAACAAGGCGTGTTCCACAGGTCGAATTACACGATGGTTGTTAATTCTTCTTGAGTTTGACTTCACCGTTGTTGTGAGGCCTGGGAGGAAACATGTCATGGCGGATCATTTATCTCATATCCCTAATGGCGAAGCTCCTACTGGGGTTGATGATGAATTGCCTGATACTCCTTTGTTCATTGTTGAGACAATGCCTGAATGGAGTGAAAAGATTGTTAACTTCTTAGTTAATGGTTTTCCACCCAAAGAACTGCGAAAAGATATAGCTCGAAAATTAATCAAGGAATGCGAACCCTATTGCTTACTGGCTGGAACTCTCTATAAGAGAGGAAAAGATGATGTTCTTAGACGCTGTGTCCGCGAGGATGAGTATTTATATATTCTACAAGAGGCACACATGGGCGTAGCTGGTGTTCACTTTTCAGGAAAGTTGACTGCCCGAAAGATCTTACAGTCAGGCTATTGGTGGCCCACTCTGTTTAAGGATGCATCACTTTTTGCAAAGGGATTTGATGAATGCCAACGCTTCAACAAGCCACAAAGAAGGGATAGGATGCCTCTACATCCCATCAAGGTAACCCAACCATTTGAAAAGTGGGGCTTAGACTTTGTAGGACCGATTAGTCCGGCTGCACGTAACACACAATCACGATATATCATTGTCGCTACCGACTATGTAACCAAATGGGCTGAAGCAAAAGCAACGCGGAATGCGGATGCAAAAACAACAACTAAGTTCCTCTTTGAGAACATTATCACACGTTTTGGATGCCCCTTTGAACTTATGAGTGACAATGGAACTCATTTTATAAATGAAGTAATAAAAGAACTCACATCAAACTTCATGATATCTCACCACAAGTCTACACCCTATTATCCCCAAGAAAATGGCCAAGCTGAGAGTACCAACAAAACTCTCATCTCCATTTTGACAAAGACAGTCGAGTCTCATCGCACTGATTGGGACCTAAAGCTTACATCAGCTTTATGGGCTTATCGTACTGCATATAAAGTTGCTATTAATTGCACACCGTTTAAGATGGTGTATGGCCAAGAAGCAGTTATGCCATGGGAGTTTGTCATTCCTAGTCTTCGAGTAGCTTCTCAAGAAGGTTGGGATGGTAACCCCTTAGTGGAGCAATTATAAATCCTGGAAAGGCTAGATGAAGAAAGGCAATTAGCTGTGTGAAATGCTCTAGTGGAGAAGGATAGGAGAAAGAAGTGGTTTGATAGCCATTTAAAGGATAAAGACATCAAGGTTGGTGATAAAGTTCTTATGTACGGGGTACGTAATGAAAAGAAGAAATTGAAATACGCTGGTAAGGGACCATATCGAGTGTGTGAAATTACCCTGCAAGGTACCATTCGTGTGGAGACTCTAGATGGAGTTGAAACCATTGGATTCCTTAATGGGAGTAAATTCAAAAGATATTATGATCCTCTAAGCCAGGAAGAGTTGCAAGCCATCCATCAAAAGAAGGCTGCCAAGGAACAAGCAGAGCTTAAAAAAATCCAAGCAAGAGTTAAGGCTCGAGAACGACAACAACGTCTTAGACGCCAACGAGAGGCTAATCTAGGAATCACGCAAGCATTTTTCGAGGACACAGATGACGACTCATTAGAATCTGAGCCACCCCTACGATACCCAATTGAGCTAAATAGCCCCTATGGGAAAGTACTATACAATGCCTTATTAGATACGGGAGCTAAACACAATTTGTTATCCTATGGAGTTTGGTGTCAATTAGGGAAACCGACCCTATCCCCGAGTACGATGCAAGTCAAGGGCATTAATAAAAAGAAAACTGCTATTCTTGGAGACCTCCAGACCCCTATTGTCTATGACAATGGAATCATAGTGCAGAGGTTTCTAGTCATGCCCGCAGGAGCTATGGAAGGCAACGTAAACCTGGGACGCACGTGGATGTTGGCAACCAAATGCACTATTGATTGGGATACTAGTAGTGTCACGACGCGACCACCGACTCTTACCCCTATCATTCAAGCAAAGTCACCTACGTTGCAAACTCTAGCAAAGTTGAAGGATAGCCAACATTCACAAGCCAAGGTGGTTAACTCGTCTTTGCCGGCTACCCATGAATCTAGCACTTCAACACTTGTAGTTGCAGCAAGCAGTAATATTGCAAGTACTCAACTTGCACGACCTAAGAGTACATATCAATGGGTCCCCAAGGCCTTACTTCCAACTACCTCAACCCTCCCATCCATTCCAAGAAAAAATTTCTCGGGAAAACCAAGAGCGCGCCCTAGGAGAGTCAAGACCAAATCACGATGGATTCCAAAACAACTATTAGAAGCCCAAGGCTACTATGATGGAAATGAGCAAATTTGGGTACCTAAACGTAAAATGTGTCCTTCCCTATCGACAACAAACCCATATGAGTCAAACAGTGTAACGCTAAAGCCAATGGCAGACCGTGGGAAGGGAAAGATCACAGAATGCTACACACCTAGTCCAGAGCTAGTTTGGGATCCAAGGCAAAACCAATTTAGTCCACCTAGCTCAGGAAGGGGGGAGTTCCATGAAGCTTCTAGCTCCTCATGTAATACATCCATAGAGGTAAAAGCTTCTACACAGCCTCCATCTATAGTAGTGGACCTCCATGAAGCTACAAAAGAATCCACACCTCCCAGTGTTCAAGAATCACCTGATGAACCACTTCAAGTTCGATCCTGGGAGAGTACCTTACCACCCTTGCAACTTGACGAGGCACCTAGGGTAATAGAAAACTACTGGCAAAAATCCTCACCTATTACCAACTGGAACAATTGGTTTCAAAGGGTGACGACATCATTTCAAACGGTATGATCTACCCAAGGAAGGGGGGAGTGTTTGTGGACATCCATCATTCACTTGCTTCCCTCTCAACCTTTCTCCCTGACCTCTTAATCTCCGATCTTAGGGAATGTATATATAAAGCCTTATACTCACAAAAACAAGATAAAAAAGTAAAAGAGCAAGAGCCATAACACAAATCATAAAAACAAATTATGCACAAGAAGACGACCCTTGTAATATTTGCACTCTAACCATCATCTATTTGCGTGTACAGATATGGCTAGTGCGCTAGAGTCATCCACTCCTGCCTTGGGTGAGAGGTACCCTCATTACTTTTCACAAATATTTCACATGGTCTTTCCAGTGCTTGCATGTGAATGGGATTTGATAGGTATGCTAGCATGTGAGAGGAATTTTGAGGAGTTAGAATGGCTGATACGTCTCTTGACCACGTCTGATCCATACTTAGTAGAGAGCGTTTCTCCCATTGCACAAGCCTACCCTTTTGACCAAGATGACTATAGGTGTCTAGTGACCTTCTTAGTAAACATGGGCACCTATGATGAAGAAGAAAATTTACACGACTACACGGATGGCACATATGGTCTCATGGATGATGACTTTGTTTATCTTGACGACGAGGATAGGGGTTTAGCCTTAGGGTTTCCCCCCAACCTCTACAATATCCTATTCCCTTGACTCTCTAGGGGGAGTGCAAATAATTAGGTTAGGATTCCTTATGTTTTTTTTTGTGTTCAATAAGTTTTGGTACCTTTTTCCACTAATGTGCCTCCTGGAGGTATTCCTTTTGTTTCCTAGTGTGTACAGGAGCGTGTTGCTATTGGTAGGATTTGGACCTTCATGGAATCTTTATCTCAACTCACTCTTCAAATCAAGCGCGACCATCGACACAAACAGGTGTTTCTTGTCCATTAGCATTGCCCCTTATCTTTTTTGCATCTATGATTGTCAGCTTTAATTGTGATTGGTAGCCTAATATTCACCGCATTTGCTTAGTATCAAACATTTAATTCAATGTAATTTTTTGTCATAATCACTTGTCTAGGTTTAAAAATCAAGCAGTCCGACAAAGTAGTTTGACCAAGTTAGGTGTTAGAAATCTTCTCTTAATACCATGGGGAATGCCTTCCTAATAATTAATGGTTACTTAGGTTCTTAATCTGATTTAGGCAGCATTGTGTGAAATGTACTAGGGCTTTCTAGTGGGCTTGACCCTATTGACCTTTAGCTTAAGTATTATAAAGGGAGTTTACTAGTGTGATGAGCCTGGGGAGGTGTATCAGTGTTATATGACCCCCCAAAGTTACAAAATTAAAATGTTGAAGATGAACAAACAAAAAATCAAAGTGCCACACTGTAAAATCTTAAGCTGGAAGAGAAATCTCAGCTTGATTTGGTACTTCACTCACATGTATTGCCTATGGTACTAGAGCCCTAGAGGTTCCCAGTATGGGCGCTTTTACTTGAAAAGCAAAAAACCCAAGGCATACAAAATAAGCACACACATCAAAATTGAATCACTGTGAAAAGACTTTGGGGGGTCAAAGAAAAAGTAATCAGTCAGGCGATGATTTCATGAGAAATTCCTTTCATGGTAGCTTAACTACAAGGTCTTCTAGATATAGCCTCTAGTCAGCCCTCGAACATGAATACTTGACTCTCGCGATTAAACAACTTAATTGACCACAGAAAATTAAGAAGCTTACCCATGGTATTAATATTCGATCTCTAGTGCCTTTCGATCGTCAAATTAGCGACCCCAGACTTGTTTAATTTTTTACCTTTACATCTGTTTATGCATTTGATTACATTGCAATTTAATGTTCATTGCTGACAAATTGTTTGAAATTCTTTTACCAATCAATTTGTCTACCTAAAACTGCATATGCTTTTTAATCACTTATGAGAATGCAATTACTGTGCCAATGTTGTTTGATTTTGCAGTGACTGAAGAAGGCTAAGGACATTCATCTCAAATGCTCTTCCACCTCGACGAACGAGCTTCAACTCAATAGCTTCCGAGGACGGAATCTACATCAGGAAGGGGGGCATGTTAACCCTCACGGCTCACGGACACCCCATCACCTACGACGGACGTGTATTATGTATTTGGTAGAGTTAGGTACCGGGCTTGTCAGACCAATAGGAAAAGGGTAAGAGTGATCGCCGATGAGAGGCGCACTCTAACTGGGACATTCAAGGGATTAGTTGGCTAAGCATGGGCGCCCAAGTGTGAATGGGATGAGCTCATATAAAAGCCAACTAAACCTAAAATTCACTCATTCTCTCATTTGTGCAATAGAAGAGTGCTCTTGCTCCATCTCCATCTCCATCTTCTTCTTCTTCACCTCCTCGTGTGTGTGTGTGTATGTGTGTGTGAGAGAGAGAGGGAGAGTGTGTGTGCGATCGAGCATTACGAAGGCACGACGACGGCGAAGCGGTTGAGCGCGGCACGACTGCAGCTTCTTCTTCATCGCGGCGAGGAATCCACCACGAAGGAGAGCGTAGAGCGGTGAGTGACACACCCTTTGCTCTCTTGAGCTTGCTAGATTAGTCTTGTTGTGTGCTTGGGGCCATTTGTGCCTCGCACACGGTGTATCTGCAAGTCCCTTGCTTCGACAGTGCGGCAAGGAGCGCACATAGACCAAGCACGAGACGCAGTGTAATCATCTTGACCACGGGAGAAAAGATTTCATCAAAATCTACGCCTTTTGTTCGCTTGAACCCTTTAGCAACCAATCTATCCTTATACTCAGGCTCGGGATCACCTGTGGTATACTTCTTCTTGCACACCCGTTTGCATGGCAATGCCTGCTTACCCATAGGTAACTCTTTCAATTCCCAAGTTTCATTGCTAAGATTGAGTTATCGCCCACACCATATCCAATGAAAATGTACTTGTGTGATTTGGGGTCCAACTTTTGTCTAAGCTCTTTTGGCACATGTGAGAATGCCTCACACCCAAATACATGTAATCTGTCATAATTGGGTTGTTTGCCCGTCCACATCTCCTATGGAACCTTGTACTTCAATGGTGTACTAGGTGATCGATTGATCAAATAAGCATCTGTCATAATAGCTTTGTCCCAAAACTCTTGAGGTAAGTGGGTCGTAGACAACATAGAAGTGACCCGTTCCTAAATGGTACTATTCATCCTCTCAGCCACACCATTCTAGGTGGGTGTGTGAGGCGTGGTAAACTGCCTTCTAATACCTTGTTTACTGCAAAAGTCCTTGAACTCGGAGGAGATGTACTCGCTTCCGTTGTCACTTTGCAAAGATTTAATCTTTCTATACGATTGATTTTCTACCAAGGCTAAGATCTTGTGAAAGATACTAAAGACATCGATCTTTTGCTTCAAGAGATAAACCCACACCTTTCTAGTAGATTCATCTATGAATGTCAAGAAGGATAATTCTTCCCCTAGAGACTTGACTGGCATAGGTCCACACAATTCGCTATGAGCAAGATTTAGAGGACTTCCTAACTCTTTATCTAAAGGCATCAATGTCAACCTAGTTTGTTTGCCATAGATGCAATGCTCACATGAAGAGAAGTTAGAGTAATCTAGCACGGGGATATAACCAGAACATTGCAAGACTTTCATTCCCTTCTGACTTATATGACCTAGCCGGCTGTGCCACAACTCTGTAGACGGCAGCTCAGCTACACAAACAGAATTCTCTTTCACGGAAGAGACATAAAGTGAGTACAATGAGCCAGACTTCTGGCCTTTAAGCATGACAAGATTCCCCTTCTTGATAATCCAAGAACCATGAGCAAATATGGTAGTGCAACCCAAATAACACATTTTTCCAACATACTCTTTGTCAATTTGGGTACATGTCTAGAATTGTGCATCATAAACTCAGTGCCATTACGCATAGAAAACTTGATGCTCTCTACACCACATATATCAAGCTCATAAGAGTTGCCTAGCTTCATTGTGCCATGCGTGGTAGTGTATGTAGAAAACCACTCCTTGTGATGAGTCGCATGAAAGCTAACAGATGAGATCCAATTCTGCATAACACTCATCAAGAGCTAACAATGCATCACGACTCAAATCCAATGTGAAAGTCAACACATCATTTGGCACGTCAAAAATTGTCCCAATGGCTCGAGACTCAACCACACAATCTCTTCAATTTTCACGTTGCTTTTAGGTTTATCAAACTTTGCTTTCTCCTTGCCCTCGTCACGCTCCAATGTGTGACAATCTTTCTTCAAGTGTCCCTTTTTATGCAGTAATAACACTCAAAATTTATCATGCCTTTGCCACGACTCTTGCTATTACCTTTTCTGCTATCTTGAGAACGACCATGGCTACGACCACATTGCCTTTGCTTCTCCCAATTGCCACTAGCCATATATGCATCACCATGCCCACTTGCATCAAGAGATTGACGTTGAATCTCCTCACTAAGCAACACACTAGCATTGTTACCATATACATGTGGTAGTGATGTGTGTGAACACACTAGAACCGCTGGGGCATTTTTGTTGGAATTAGGGTTGCAGAGAAACACACACAACTTGGAGAAGACGAAGGAAGGTCAAGGCACACAATAGAGAGTGTATTACTTAGTGTGCAATGGAAAGATAGATAGCCCTAGAGTGATGGGCGTATATACAATGCACGAGGGAAAAAACCTCCTAAAGAGGGAAAAAATGCCCCGGCGGTCCTAGTGTGTTCACACACACAGCTTGGAGAAGACGAAGGAAGCTCAAGGCACACAATAGAGAGTGTATTACTTAGTGTGCAATGGAAAGATGGATAGCCCTAGAGTGATGGGCGTATATACAATGCTCGGGGGAAAAACCTCCTAAAGAGAGAAAAAATGCCCCTGCAATCCTAGTGTGTTCACACACATCACTACCACATGTATATGGTAACAAATCCCCCCTGGAGTGATGCGGTGAACGAGAGCTGGCACATGAGTAAAGGGAAGTGCCATGCCCTGAGGACAGGATCAGTCCACAAAGGGGAGTAACCCCAAAGCTTTGCGGAAAGCTTCAAGCTTCTCACGAGACAATGCCTTTGTGAAAAGATCTGCAAAGTTGTCCTGTGTTGGCACATGAGCCAAGCTGATCTCTCCTGTTGAGAGCCTCTCCCTGACATAGTGGTAATGCACCTCAATGTGCTTTGTGCGAGCATGAAAAAGGTTCCTCACAACTGCCAATGCGCTTTGACTGTCAATGTAGATAGTGTTGGCAGTGTCCTGTCCAACACCCAAATTAGCCATAAGGCGTCTGAGCCATACACACTCAACCGTAGCTGTGAAGATTGCCCTGTACTCAGACTCACAACTCGAAGTGGACACGGTAGGTTGCTTCTTGTTCAAACATGATATACATGAACTGCCAAGCATGAAACAAAAACCACTTGTGGACACTCGCATGTCAAAACAACCAGCCCAATCTGAGTCCGAAAAAGCATGTAAGTCTGGCAGCAATGATCTGCCCTTGGGATAAAACAAGCCAAGATGTAAAGTGCCACTAAGGTAGCGGAAAATCCTCTTGACAGCCTGCCAATTCTTAGACCCTAGGCTATGCATAAATCTGCTGACCTGTGAGACTGCAAACTGAATATCTAGCCTCGTGTTGCATACATAAATGAGGCGGCCAATAGCAATTTGGTAAAGAGTGACATCAGCAGGATCGCCAGCATCATGTAGACTCAACTTCAAACCCGTTTCCATGTGAGTGGCAATAGGTTTGCAATCCTCAAGTCCAAACTTACATAGCAATGTCTCTATGTAACTTTTTTGACACAAGGCAGTACCACCGTCACACTGCTTAAATTGTATACCCAAGTAATGATGCAACAACCCCAAATCTTTCATCTTGAAAGTAGCATTCAAATCAGCCTTAAATTCAGCAATATGTCTCTCATTTGGTTCAGTGATCAGCAAATCATCAACATAAAGAACCATCCGGCTTGCGTTTCAACTTGTAAACCCACTTCGTACCAATGGCCTTTTTGCTAGGAGGCAAATCACATAAAGTCCATGTGTCATTTTCTATAAGTGCATCATATTCTGATTGCATGGCAGCCATCCAATTTTCTGAATTTTGTGCTTCATCAAAAGTCAGAGGCTCCTCAACATCATGTAAGCTAGACATAGCCAAAGCATAACAATCTGATGCATAAGATGCATGGCGAGAGCCTGAACGAGTACGACTAGACAAAGGTGCATCCAATTTACTGTCACGCAAAGTGTGCACCAGCCGTTTTGGCATACCTCTAGCCTGCTCATTTTCAGCCCTTTCCTCATCAAGTACATCATGTACATCTGCATCAGTAATAGGCTGATCTACGACATTTTCAGAAACCCCCATAGGCTGTACATTTGCCTCATTGGAACTTACATTCGTATTTCCACCACTGAAAAGAGGCAACAAAGTGTCATAAATGTCCTGTGAGCTTACATTACTGTCTCTAGTACATGACAGCAAGGGCTGAACAGAATCTTCCACAAACACTACATCCCGTGAAACCAGAATACGTTTTGTTTGCGGATGATACAACCTGTAACCTTCGCTTTCAACACTATAACCAAAAAAAAAACATTTGTTAGCCTTATCATCCAATTTTTTGCGTTGTGTTTGTGGCATCGAAGCATATGCCAAACAGCCAAAAACACGCATGTGCTCAATAGAAGGCTTTCTACCATGCCATGCTTCATATGGAGTAATAGACTGCAAAGCTTTCGTAGGACACCTGTTAAGTACATAAGTGGTACACATGATGGCCTCAAGCCAAAAAGAATGCGGTAAAGCTTGACTTTTGACCATACATCGTGCCATTTCCGTCAGTGACCTGTTTTTCCTCTTAGCAACACCATTTTGCTGAGGCGTATAAGGCACTGTACATTGGTGTTTTATCCCACGACTAGCCGAAATGCATTAAATTGATGAGACATATACTCCCCCCCTCGATCGGAACGGAGGGTGCCCATAGTACATTTCGAGACATTTTCAGCCATAGCCAAAAATTGTTTGAAGCACATAAAAACTTCAAACTTCGCTTTAAGTGGAAATACCCATGCATGCCTGGAGTAATCATCAATGAAAGTCACGAAGTACAGGTAATTGCCCAAGGACGGAGTTTGCATGGGCCCACAAACATCACTATGCACAAGCTGCAACCTGCATGTGGCCCGAACTGAACCATCCTTTGGAAACTTAGAACGCTGCATCATACCCAAAATACAGCCTTCATAAACATGTTTGACAAGTGCTTCAAGAGGCGGCAAAGAAGCAACCATATCAGATTTCTGCAAACGCAACAAATTGGCAAAATTCAGATGACCAAAACGTGCATGCCAAAGTTTTGCATCTGAAATAGCCCTCGAATCTGCAACAGCATTTGCAAAATGTTGTCCACACTTGTCATACAAAGTAAGCATATAGAGCCCACGGCACAAAAGGCCAGATGCAACAATTTCATCACCAAAACTGAGATCATGAACTGTATCATCCACAAATTTGACTACAAGTCCAAGTCTAGCAAGTGCGGATAGAGAAAAGAGATTCTTCTTGATCCCAGGTACATAAAGTGCATCAACAAGTGTGAAAGAGCTGCCATTAGAAGTAGTAAGCACAATCTTTCCAAGTCCCTGAACTGGATAAGAGGCATTGTTGGCACAAGTGACTGAATTCCCATGAGGGACAGACTCGAGAGAGGTAAACAATTCACGATGTGAGGTAATGTGCTTTGTAGCACCACTGTCGAAATACCACACATGTGAATCTGCAGCAACTGACAAGCATGCATCATGGACAGCAGGATTGTAAGTGCACTCTGCGCTAAAAGCCCATTCTGCATCAACATCAGCAACACAGTCTCCTTTCACAAAAGACTCAACAATGGCTGCATTTGTAGTGGAACCAGCATTTGCAGTGGAACCACCCTCTTTCTTCTTAGCCTCTTTGGCCTTCAACTTAGGACACGACTTGATCAAGTGATCATTGGCTTTACAATAATGGCAACGCATCTTCTTTTTGCCCTTATCACCAGAATTTCCAGACGAATTGCTTCCAGCAGAAGCATTAGGAACATAATTTTTGCCACTCGCGGCAAAACTATAAGAAGTGGCTGCATTACTATTACCACCCTTTCTTTGAGAAGCAATAAAGGCCTGTTCAACTGCACGCTGCCTAGTCCTATTTTTTCTAGAAAGTGACTCTTGCAACAGCGATGTGCATAATGCATCAAACTTGACAACTTCAGGATTTCCTTGGGTCATCAGTCTCCAAGTACTAGTAAATGTCTGGTAGGAATCTCGTAAGGCATCAAGAACCCTCTGCACAAGGGAACTGTCTGAAATGACTTCACCTGCAGAAATAAGCTGCTCATTGATATCCTTGACACTAGCAAGGAAAGTGTCCATATCATCTTCCTCATGCATAATCTTCGACTCCAGCTCTTTACGCAGCAAAGCAATTTTAGCCTCATTGCGGCTTGCATAAAGACCTGCTAAAATATCCCAAGCCTGTTTTGCAGATTTTGCTGAACGGATGTGAGGAACAATGGTGCGCTTCACAGACAACGCAATCAATGCATGAGCCTGCGCATCCTTAACATCCCAACGAGCTTGTTCTGCCGTAGGCAAAACAACTCTAATAGCTGCAATCCTTGCAGCAAGACCTGCAACATCCTCAACATCGCCTACATCCTCAGAACCAGGACGTACATCAATGCCCTGCACAATGTTCCAGACACCCTTTGACACAAGAACATGTTGCATCATATAAGCCCACATAGGGTAGTTATCCCCATCCAACATGTCCTCAGCAGCAAACATCTTGAACACATATGTGTTGTTGTTGTCAGCCATGGTAAATGCTGCACCTGATGTGAAAACTGCCCGAAAATAGGAGAAACGGAGCGGGAACAACCTATGCTATATAGCACAAACCATAGAAGACTGTAAGGCACCTGTTATGCAAAAAACGGCACTGACAGAAATTCTGCACAAAATGACGAAATAGCATGTGCAGTAGCCTGTAGTGGAAACGGATGCCGAAATGAGCCCAAATCAAAATTTTGAGTAGACCAAGCTCTACGAGTAATCCCAAAATATTTGTCGACCTGCGAACGCTCGCCAAAGCTCACTGAAATCGGAGAAAGTGAGCAGGCGTGTATTGGAGCAGCTGGCGACTAAGCCCAGGAGGACGCAACCTGCTATGATACCAATTGTTGGAATTAGGGTTGCAGAGAAACGCACACAACTTGGAGAAGACGAAGGAAGCTCAAGGCACACAATAGAGAGTGTATTACTTAGTGTGCAATGGAAAGATAGATAGCCCTAGAGTGATGGGTGTATATACAATGCACGGGGGAAAAAACCTCCTAAAGAGGGAAAAAATGCCCCGGCGGTCCTAGTGTGTTCACACACATCACTACCACATGTATATGGTAACAATTTTTTCCCTCTTTAGGAGGTTTTTCCCCCCGATCATTGTATATACGCCCATCACTCTAGGGCTATCCATCTTTCCATTGCACACTAAGTAATACACTCTCTATTGTGTGCCTTGAGCTTCCTTCGTCTTCTCCAAGTTGTGTGCGTTTCTCTGCAACCCTAATTCCAACAATTGGTATCAGAGCAGGTTGCGTCCTCCTGGGCTTAGTCGCCAGCTGCTCCAATACACGCCTGCTCACTTTCTCTGATTTCAGTGAGCTTTGGCGAGCGTTCGCAGGTCGACAAATATTTCAGGATTACTCGTAGAGCTTGGTCTGCTCAGATTTTTGATTTGGGCTCATTTCGGCCTCCGTTTCCACTACAGGCAATACTGCACATGCTATTTTGTCATTTTGTGCAGAGTTTCTGTCAGTGCCGTTTTCTGCATAACAGGTGCCTTATAGTCTTCTACAATTTGTGCTATATAGCACGTGTTGTTCCCGCTCCGTTTCTCCTATTTTCGGGCAATTTTCACATCAGGTGCAACATTTACCATGGTTGACAACAACACAGATGTGTTCAAGATGTTTGCTGCTGAGGACACATTGGATGGGGACAACTACCCTATGTGGGCTTATATGATGCAACATGTTCTTGTGTCAAAGGGCGTCTGGAACATTGTGTAGGGCATTGATGTACGTCCTGGTTCTGAGGATGTAGACGATGTTGAGGATGTTGAAGGTCTTGCTGCAAGGTTTGCTTCTGTTACAGTTGTTTTGCCTACGACAGAACAAGCTCGTTGGGATGTTAAGGATGTGCAGGCTCATGCATTGATTGCGTTGTCTGTGAAGCGCACCATTGTTCCTCACATCCATTCAGCAAAATCTACAAAACAGGCTAGCTGGTCTTTATGCAAGTCGCAATGAGGCTAAAATTGCTTTGCTACGTAAAGAGATGGAGTCGAAGATTATGCACGAGGAAGATGATATGGACACTTTCCTTGCTAGTGTCAAGGATATCAATGAGCAACTTATTTCTGCAGGTGGTCATTTCAAACAGTTCCCTTGTGCAAACTGTTCTTGATGCCTTACCAGATTCCTACCAGACTTTTGCTAGTACTTGGAGACTGATGACCCAAGGAAATCCTGAAGTTGTCAAGTTTGATGCATTATGCACATCGCTGTTGCAAGAGTCACTTTCTAGAAAAAATAGGACTAGGCAGCGTGCAGTTGAACAGGCCTTTATTGCTTCTCAAAGAAAGGGTGGTAATAGTAATGCAGCCACTTCTTATAGTTTTGCTGCAAGTGGCAAAAATTATGTTCCTAATGCTTCTGCTGGAAGCAATTCGTCTGGAAATTCTGGTGATAAGGGCAAAAAGAAGATGCGTTGCCATTATTGTAAAGCCAATGATCACTTGATCAAGTCGTGTCCTAAGTTGAAGGCCAAAGAGGCTAAGAAGAAAGAGGGTGGTTCCACTGCAAATGCTGGTTCCACTACAAATGCAGCCATTGTTGAGTCTTTTGTAAAAGGAGACTGTGTTGCTGATGTTGATGCAGAATGGGCTTTTAGCGCAGAGTGCACTTACAATCCTGCTGTCCATGATGCATGCTTGTCAGTTGCTGCAGATTCACATGTGTGGTATTTCGACAGTGGTGCTACAAAGCACATTACCTCACATCGTGAATTGTTTACCTCTCTCGAGTCTGTCCCTCATGGGAATTCAGTCACTTGTGCCAACAATGCCTCTTATCCAGTTCAGGGACTTGGAAAGATTGTGCTTACTACTTCTAATGGCAGCTCTTTCACACTTGTTGATGCACTTTATGTACCTGGGATCAAGAAGAATCTCTTTTCTCTATCCGCACTTGCTAGACTTGGACTTGTAGTCAAATTTGTGGATGATACAGTTCATGATCTCAGTTTTGGTGATGAAATTGTTGCATCTGGCCTTTTGTGCCGTGGGCTCTATATGCTTACTTTGTATGACAAGTGTGGACAACATTTTGCAAATGCTGTTGCAGATTCGAGGGCTATTTCAGATGCAAAACTTTGGCATGCACGTTTTGGTCATCTGAATTTTGCCAATTTGTTGCGTTTGCAGAAATCTGATATGGTTGCTTCTTTGCCGCCTCTTGAAGCACTTGTCAAACATGTTTATGAAGGCTGTATTTTGGGTATGATGCAGCGTTCTAAGTTTCCAAAGGATGGTTCAGTTCGGGCCACATGCAGGTTGCAGCTTGTGCATAGTGATGTTTGTGGGCCCATGCAAACTCCGTCCTTGGGCAATTACCTTTACTTCGTGACTTTCATTGATGATTACTTTAGGCATGCATGGGTATTTCCGCTTAAAGCGAAGTTTGAAGTTTTTATGTGCTTCAAACAATTTCTGGCTATGGCTGAAAATTTCTCGAAATGTACTATGGGCACCCTTCGTTCCAATCGAAGGGGGAGTATATGTCTCATGAATTTAATGCATTTCTGGCTAGTCGTGGGATAAAACACCAATGTACAGTGCCTTATACACCTGAGCAAAATGGTGTTGCTGAGAGGAAAAACAGGTCACTTATGGAAATGGCACGATGTATGGTCAAAAGTCAAGCTTCGTCGCATTCTTTTTGGCCTGAGGCCATCATGTGTGCCACTTATGCACTTAATAGGTGTCCTACGAAATCTTTGCAGTGTATTACTCCATATGAAGCATGGCATGATAGAAAGCCTTCTATTGAGCACATGTGTGTTTTTGGCTGTTTGGCATATGCTTCGATGCCACAAACACAACGCAAAAAATTGGATGATAAGGCTAACAAATGTTTTTTTTTTGGTTATAGTGTTGAAAGCGAAGGTTACAAGTTGTATCATCCGCAAACAAAACGTATTCTGGTTTCATGGGATGTAGTGTTTGTGGAAGATTCTGTTCAGCCCTTGCAGTCATGTACTAGAGACAATAATGTAAGCTCACAGGACATTTATGACACTTTGTTGCCTCTTTTCAGTGGTGGAAATACGAATGTAATTTCCAATGAGGCAAATGCACAGCCTATGGGGGTTTCTGAAAATGTTACAGATCATCCTATTACTGATGCAGATGTACATGATGTACTTGATGAGGAAAGGGCTGAAAATGAGCAGGCTAGAGGTATGCCAAAATGGCTGGTGCACACTTTGCATGACAGTAAATTGGATGCACCTTTGTCTAGTCGTACTCGTTCAGGCTCTCGGCATGCATCTTATGCATCAGATTGTTATGCTTTGGCTGTGTCTAGTTTACATGATATCGAGGAGCCTCTATCTTTTGATGAAGCACAGAATTCAGAAAATTGGATGGCTGCCATGAAATCAGAATATGATGCACTTATAGAAAATGACACATGGACTTTATGTGATTTGCCTCCTAGCAACAAGGCCATTGGTACGAAGTGGGTTTACAAGTTGAAACGCAAACCGGATGGTGAGATTGATCGCCATAAGGCTCGACTTGTTGCAAAGGGTTATGCACAGCAAAAAGGCATAGATTATGAAGAGACTTTTTCTCCCACTTGTCGTATGACTACTGTGTGTTTTCTATGTGCATTGGCAGCTCATTTTGGTTGGGATGTACATCAATCAAACATTGTTACTGCTTTCTTGAATGGTGACATATTTGAGGAAGTTTATGTAATGCAGCCTCGCGGTTTTGTCATAAAAGGACAAGAGGACAAAGTGTGCAGATGTAAGAAGGCTTTGTATGGGTTGAAGCAATCTCCTCGTGCTTAGTATGAGAAAGCTGACACTCATTTGGTTACACGAGGCTTTTGTAACATTCCAACAGAAAGCACATTGTATGTAAAGCGTGAGGATGATGTACTTCTCATTATGGTTCTTTATGTTGATGATTTGCTGATCACTGAACCAAATGAGAGACATATTGCTGAATTTAAGGCTGATTTGAATGCTACTTTCAAGATGAAAGATTTGGGGTTGTTGCATCATTACTTGGGTATACAATTTAAGCAGTGTGACGGTGGTACTGCCTTGTGTCAAAAAAGTTACATAGAGACATTGCTATGTAAGTTTGGACTTGAGGATTGCAAACCTATTGCCACTCACATGGAAACGGGTTTGAAGTTGAGTCTACATGATGCTGGCGATCCTGCTGATGTCACTCTTTACCAAATTGCTATTGGCCGCCTCATTTATGTATGCAACACGAGGCTAGATATTCAGTTTGCAGTCTCACAGGTCAGCAGATTTATGCATAGCCTAGGGTCTAAGAATTGGCAGGCTGTCAAGAGGATTTTCCGCTACCTTAGTGGCACTTTACATCTTGGCTTGTTTTATCCCAAGGGCAGATCATTGCTGCCAGACTTACATGCTTTTTCGGACTCAGATTGGGCTGGTTGTTTTGACATGCGAGTGTCCACAAGTGGTTTTTGTTTCATGCTTGGCAGTTCATGTATATCATGTTTGAACAAGAAGCAACCTACCGTGTCCACTTCGAGTTGTGAGTCTGAGTACAGGGCAATCTTCACAGCTACGGTTGAGTGTGTATGGCTCAGACGCCTTATGGCTAATTTGGGTGTTGGACAGGACACTGCCAACACTATCTACATTGACAGTCAAAGCGCATTGGCAGTTGTGAGGAACCTTTTTCGTGCTCGCACAAAGCACATTGAGGTGCATTACCACTATGTCAGGGAGAGGCTCTCAACAGGAGAGATCAGCTTGGCTCATGTGCCAACACAGGACAACTTTGCAGATCTTTTCACAAAGGCATTGTCTCGTGAGAAGCTTGAAGCTTTCCGCAAAGCTTTGGGGTTACTCCCCTTTGTGGACTGATCCTGTCCTCAGGGCATGGCACTTCCCTTTACTCATGTGCCAGCTCTCGTTCACCGCATCACTCCAGGGGGGATTTGTTACCATATACATGTGGTAGTGATGTGTGTGAACACACTAGGATTGCAGGGGCATTTTTTCTCTCTTTAGGAGGTTTTTCCCCCGAGCATTGTATATACGCCCATCACTCTAGGGCTATCCATCTTTCCATTGCACACTAAGTAATACACTCTCTATTGTGTGCCTTGAGCTTCCTTCATCTTCTCCAAGCTGTGTGCATTTCTCTGCAACCCTAATTCCAACAAGCATCATCGTTGAAAACTAGCTTGCCATTAGGTGCCGAATTGAAGGAGTACGAGCGGAAGTGCGACGCGAGAGAGAGTGCGAGAAGAAGAGCACGACGATATGGTGAACTTTCTCTATTGTAATGTGTAGAGCATAGTGAGTTCTTATTAGGTTTTAACAAAAGAATATGTGTACATACCTGGCGGCCCGCCCACTTACCTGGGCGACCACATTGGGCTTTATACCCCAACAACCTCCCACTTAAAGTCTAATGTGGTACTTTAAGTGTGAGAGAAGCTACTATACAAGCTAATATACAAGAGATGTAGAGAAGTGATGTACTACCCTACACCTAACTGCTTGCGAAAATGCGCAAAGCTCTCTGAGGGAAGTCCTTTTGTAAGTAGATCAGCAGGATTTTCGGTGGTGTGAACTTTGACAAGCTGAATTTGCTTATCCTCGAGCATTTCCCTGATGAAATGATACTTCACATCCACATGCTTTGTCTTTGAATGATAAACTAGATTGCGAGCCAATTGTATAGCACTCTGACTATCACAATATAACACAGGCATCTCTTCTTTGATTCCCAAATCTGTTACTAGTCGATTAAGCCAAATTGATTCTTTGCATGCCTCTGATGCTGCAACATATTCAGCCTCTGTAGTAGTCTGAGTAACACAATCTTGTAATCTAGAACGCCATGATATTGCTCCACCAGCCAATGTAAAGACATACCCTAACGTAGACCTTCGATTGTCTAAGTCACCTACATAATCTGAGTCTGTAAAACCCTTTACACTTAGCTCCTGACTCCCATAGTATATACGCATACTCTTTGTAGCTTTCAGGTATCTCAATATTCCTTTCACTGCCTCCCAATGTTTCTTGCCTGGGTTTGACATGTATCGACTTACTACTCCCACTGCAAATGCAATGTTTGGGCGAGTAGCAATCATTGTATATATCAAACTACCCACTGCAGACGCATATGGAATCTTATCCATTTCAGCATGTTCTTCCTCAGACACAGGACAATCTTGTTTGCTAAGTTTCACATATGGTGGCAATGGAACACTCAATGCCTTTCCCTTCTCCATATTGAAACGTTGCAAAACCTTGTCAATATACTCTGTTTGAGATAACCAAATCAACTTCTTTGATTTGTCTCTCTCAATGCGCATACCAAGTATATGACTTGCCTCACCCATGTCTTTCATGTCAAACGATTTTGCCATCTTTGACTTCAAAGCTGAAATTTCTTCCAAGTGCTTGCCAACAATCAACATGTCATCCACATACAAAATAAGGATCAGCCAACTACCATCCTTAGCCTTCTTTATATATAGACAGTGATCGAACTCACTATGTTTGTAGCCTTGAGAAAGCATAAACTTGTGGAACTTATGGTACCATGCCCTCAGTGATTGTTTTAAGCCATAAAGACTCTTTAACAACTGGCATACCAAATCTTCCTTGCCTTTCTCAACAAACCCTTCTAGCTGCTGCATGTAAATTTCCACATCTAAATCACCATGCAAGAACGCTGTCTTGACATCCATTTGGTGCAACACCAAATCTAATATGGCAACCAATGCAAGAAAGCATCTCAATGTAGTCATCTTGACCACCGGAGAGAAGACTTCATCAAAGTCAATGCCTTGTTCTTGCTTAAAGCCCTTGGCAACAAGCCTTGCTTTGTACTTTGGTTGACTATCATGAGCGGTGATCTTATACCTGTAAACCCATTTACAAGGTAGAGCCTTTTTGTGTTGTGGTAATTTAACTAGCTTCCATGTCTGTTTTTATGCAGAGCTTTCATCTCTGACTGCATGGCCAATTGCCAATTCCCGGAGTCCTTCATATGCACCGCTTCCTTGTAACACGAAGGCTCATTGCAATTAGTCAACATGACATAGTTCATAGATGGAACAAATCGATCAGGAGGTCGCGGGATACGTCCAGATCTACGCAAAATAGGTGGCTCAGGCTCAGCCACAACCTGTGGTTCCAATCTATCCTGTCCTTGCTCCTCTTGAGCCCTGACATTTTGTCTTGCACGTGTAGGTCCATCTTCTTGGAAGACAACTCTTCTAATCTCCTCAACCCTCTCTGGTTTAGAATGATATTTGGATTCATTAAAGTGAACATCATTGCTGCGGATAACCTTTCTGGATTCGGGATCCCAAAGCCTGTACCCCATCTCACCAGAATTACCATAGCCTAGAAAGATGCACTTTCTACTCTTTAGCTCAAGTTTGTTCCTAAATTCCCTTGGAACGTGAGTATATGCCTCACAGCCAAAGACTCTGAGATGCTTGTATGAGGGCATTTTGCCTGACTATACCATCTCTGGCACTGAATCCTTCTGCAAAACCTTGCTAGGAGATCTATTTATAAGATGAACAGCTGTTGATACGGCTTTAGCCCAAAACCCATTTGGCAGTTGTGCATTAGACAACATACTTCTGACCTTCTCTTGTACGGTCCTATTCATCCTCTCAACAACACCATTTTGAGGAGGATTGTAAGGAGCAGTAAGTTCACGTTTTATACCTTTTGACTCACAAAAGTCCTGAAAGGCCTTTGAAACATACTCTCCACCATTGTCAGTGCGTAAGCATTTAAGCTTCTTACCACTCTGATTCTCCACAAGTGTCACAAACGTTTTGAAAACACTAAACGCTTCATCCTTGTGCTTGAGAAAGTAAACCCATACTTTCCTCGAGTAATCATCTATAAATGTCATAAAGTAAGAAGCTCCCCCTAGAGATAGGTTAGGCATAGGTCCACACAAATCACTATGAACAAGTGCCAGTTGTGTATCTCTTCTACTGCTTCTATGCTTATGTGGTTGCCGTGTTTGCTTACCATACAGACAATGTTCACATAATTCAAAATCATTAAATGAGAAGCCAGGCAAATAACCAGAACGAGACAAGATTTCCATTCCCTGCTTGGACATATGTCCTAACCAGCTATGCCACAAAGAAACGTTCGGCTGCTCGGTTACATTGATTACGTTTTTAGAGACATTTGATACATAAATCGTGTAAAGTCCTCCAGAATTTACTCCATGTGCTACTGTCATAGAACCCTTGGATATCTTCCACATGTTCTGTCCAAAAGTGGTGACGTAGCCAACATCATCAAGTAAACCTGTGCTGATCAAGCTCTTTGTAATTGCGGGAACATGTCTCACATTTTTCAGCGTGAAAGAAGAGCCATTCTGAAACTTCAATTGAACATCTCCAACACCTAAGATCTCACATGTTTGCCCATTGCCTAGCCAAACATGATCTTTAGTGGTCACATAAGAGGTAAACCACTCCGTGTTTGGAGACACATGAAGTGATGCCCCTGAGTCTAGAATCCAGTCACTCAGTGCATTTCCATCAGATGCTGTAAGAAGAGCTGAGTCCATTGTATTCTTCAAGAAGTAGATGTCTCCTGACACTAGATTGTCATTCTCTGCAACAGTTTTTGTCACATTTATTTCTTGAATCTTCACTGAGGACTTGTTCTTCTCACCATGGTCTTCAACTTTCTCTTTGTCTTTTTCTGCTTTCCATTTTCTGCAGTCTCTTTTCATGTGACTCTTCTTGCCACAATGGTAGCATTCTATGTCACTCTTGCCTTTAGCACTGCGGGACTTGCTACGAGACTGATTCCTCTTTCCACCTTTGTACTTTTCTTTGGTCCTTCCCCTGACACCTAAGGCCGTTCCTTTGCCTTTGTCCATTGTCTTTCTGTTGGTTTCTTCAGTAAGCAGACTGCCTTCTACACCTGCTATGGTCAAACCATCTGGAGGTGCATAATTACTCAAAGCTGTGCGAAAAGTGTCCCAACTTTCCGGCAATGTGATCAATAGGAACATAGCTCTAACAGGTTCATCAAAATTGACACCTTGAGCTGACAACTGACTGTAGATGGTGTTGAATTCATTAAGATGATTGGACATCGGGTGGGGGGTTGGGGGGGGGGGTTTTCGCACAAGCTTTGGCAATGGTTTCCAAATGGTGCAAATAATTGCATCCAATGGTCCATATCACCTTTCTTGGTGGCCATCCATCCTTATTTTAATGGTTTATAGGACCTCCTCCTTTGCCACTTTGGTCCTCCTATCGTTAGTCAGATGGAGAAACTTACTGATGCATAGGAGAAAGATCTTTTACATAGTGGAGCATCACCGTAGCGGGAGCATTAAGAAAACATATTTGAAACTTTTCGACTTTGGAGGGGAGGATCATGCCACGACTCACAAGAGGAGAGGCCATGCTTTTATAATTAGCTTCCGCAACGCGCAGGTCACATACTAGTTTCTCTATACGATCATACAATAGTTTCTACAAATTGCATTAACACTCTGGATAGTGCTTGCTTAGGGAAGGGCTAATAAGTTCTGTGCTAAGGATCGAAACCGCTAGCCTAGCACCAAATGATATTTTCTAGGCCTCCCTTGCAATTGCTAACTTCGAAGATCCATCACCCAAATTTAACGGCAGCGTAAGCACCAACACTGAAAATCCATGAACTAGTTTAAAGTTTCGGCTGTATCGCAGCCACATTTTTGGGGGTAGCAGCGATGGTGCTCTTGCTGCGCGCTTCGACCTGTACTCTCATTGCAAGGCACGTCCCTCTCCTCTCCTCGGCTCGCCTCCAGCATAGGCGTTCCCTCTTCTTCGCTGCTAAAACTTTCTCTCGGTCCGCTTCGTCTGCTGCAAGCAAAAGAGCTCGCTCCCATGTCCATGCTTCTATTGTTCAAGCAGGTGGAATCACCATTTCAAGGGAAGGCAAGTCTTGATTTTCTGGTAGCTTTCTTTGGTAAGATGAGACTAGATTATGCACGGCATATTGACTCACTCATGCCGCAAGTCTATGCGTGCATGTATGCATGTGGTACTTGTTGTTTGGGGTCATTCGCCTGCCTGAGTTTGGGGCCTTCTAAAGTATTATGAATCTAAAATGGGTAACTTTTTGCTTTCAACAGACGTAGTGAAGGAAGATGACCCTACAAACAATGTGCCCGACTCTGTTTTTTGGAAGCTAGGACTTCAACTGCATAGGCGCGATGACCATCCTCTTGGAATTTTGAAAAATGAGATTTACAAGTTTTTTGAAGATAAGTTTCCTGGAAAGTATCAAAAGTTTGACGACCTCAGTCCAATCGTCTCAGTGACATCCGTGAGTATTTATTTTCTTGTATAGCAGAATATTAGGAAAGCCTTTGTTTGGCGAGGAAATGTTGTATCGTAAAGGAAGCAAGCTTTTCTTATCTGGAGTTTCAAAGTACTAAAAGTGCTCCTTTATTGAAGTATGTGCTAAAGTGTAGTGTCGTGGAAGTCCTTGCGTGATTTTGATGCTAGGTTGTTTGTCATTTATCTTTAAGCTTAAGGATACGGCTACTTGTTGAAAAATCCTTGAAGTCTTGCAAGATTATGACAATTGCACTGGCATTGATGTCATTAATATGTTCTCTCTGATGAAGGCAGAATTTTGATGACGTCTTGGTACCACCGGACCATGTTAGCCGTCGCTATAATGATACCTACTACATTAATTCAGATACTGTTTTGAGAACCCATACGAGTGCCCATCAGGCTCAAAAACTTCGGGAAGGTTGCACACATTTTTTAGTAACAGGCGATGTATATCGCAGGGACTCCATAGATGCAACCCACTATCCTGTTTTTCACCAGGTTGATTTTCAAAGCTTTGAAGAAGGCCAGTATTCATGAGTAGGCAGTTTTAAACACATATTTTTAATGTCTGGATTGTGGTGGTTTATCAGATGGAGGGATTCCGTGTATTTTCTCCTGCAGAGTGGGATGCATCTGGTATGGATGGAACATCTTTTGCCTTACAGGATTTGAAAGAGACTCTTGAAGGACTAGCTAAGAGACTCTTCGGTGAGACTGTTGTTGTTAATGGAGAATTCAGAGATGTGCATTTTCTCTCCTTGGTGACCTCATTTGCTGGATTATGTGTTTGTTGCTTAAATTGAATGAGCTTCCTCTGAATCAGGTGATGTGGAGACTCGGTGGGTTGACACTTACTTTCCCTTCACCAACCCATCAATAGAGCTTGAGATCTTTTTCCAGGTACTTTATATGACTGCCAAGATTTGGTTCTTTAGGTACATGTCTAGAGCAGTTACTTTATTGATATATTCATCTTTAAATGCTTTACTTGTCTAGAAGAGATTTGGTTCTTTAGTTACATTTCTGGGTTTTATTATCATAATCATCTATAAATTGTATCTTAAAAAGTGCTGTATAGACTTACAGCTAATTTAGCATCACTCAATCAAAAACTGGCTGTAATATTTTATGTATTGTAGTTTTATTTATACTTAACCTCGCGGATGAGGTGATGGCTATACTTCTGTTTACTAACAAGACACGTAGGATTTACTGCAGCTATCCAACTTACTGAAATCAGTTATTAGAGAGGTGGCCATACAAAAATATTTGTAATTGCTGAAATTACTTATTTGAAAGGCTTGGTACGGGTCTTATCTACGGATCAGCCATCGGGTTTTATACTTCGTGTAGATGATTGCTTGTCTTGGGCTACTGGTAAGGACATGGGTTGGTAGTGCTGGTCAGTAATTGATGTGCATCAGATGTACTTTGCATGTGGATGAGAGTATCTGCCGCTGTCTTTGGATCTGCCCTCATAATCATATAGTTTGGCATGGTGTTTGCACTTTGCTATGCCGAGTGGGATTTCATATAGGCTTTGTGTCCTTTGTTGGTTGCTATAGTTCTCAGGCTCTCACCTTCTTATGAGGATCTTGTTTTCATGTTGATAGACCTTGGTTCCGCCTTGGACATGTTGTTGGGGACACTATTCATGATTTCTAGATGCATCCTTGAGAGATTGCTTTCTCTATTGTGGCTGCTATACCTTTATGGATGATATGGAAGGCTAGATGCATGCATGTTCTCACTGGTCACCCTTTCACTTCAATGTATACGCAATGGGTGGTTTACTTCGGTTTGCTCCTAAAGGGTAGCAAAGGAGTGTCTGATTTTTTTTTTGAGGTGGTGGGATACTTAAGTGGCTCTTCTTTTCTTTACGCAGCGAGTAAGATAGTTCAGTTGGCTCCGCTAGGGCAGTGAAGGAGCGCCATTGATATTTTTAGAGGTGGTAGTCTTGCACTTCTTCACTCTTTATAGTGGCACAAGGTGTCAGATGCAACGGCATTGAGAGATTAGGTACAATCAAGTGCTCACACTATCAAATCCTTTGTTGTTAACCTTGTGTTATGAATGTAACTTTGCGTTATTGATTTTTCCTTTTATAGTCAATAGAGAGACCTATGGAGGTGGAAGAAGAGAAAACAAGAGTAGAAAGAGGAGATGAAGAACCAGTCGTTTTTCCCTTAAAATGCTCTAAAAACATGCTCTTTGGTGCTTTTCTATGTTTCCGAGACCTCTAGGAATCTCTTCAACGAATTAGATTTTTGGATACATGGCAGAAGTCCAAGTTAATCCCTTGACGAACCCTACACTTTGATGTGAATGGATCTTTATTCCGGAAATTAGGGTTTTCAACATCAAATTAGGGTTTGTGTAGAAATTTCAGCGCATGTCAAAATTACGATTTGGATGCTCTTGTTATTTGTTTGCAGACAATAGGTAGTAGCATGTAGAGAGATAGTTCACAAAGTATTTGGGAGCATAGGGGATAAAGACTAATCGGACGGAAACACAGAGACAACTGCAATCTACACACTTGGCGACACTTTAGCACTTCACTTCAAAACACTTGAATAACTGTGAAAGAAAGAGAGAGTAGACAACACGACTCAGCGGAGTTTCGAGCCAAGACACATTGGCCCCAAAGAATGGTGCTCCTTTTGGTATTTCTTTATGATTATAGTTCTCAAAATCAACTCCCAAGGGTTTGACTCTCTCCGAAACTCTGCATCCAGATGCTCTCCGAGGAGTGGCCCTCTAGGCACTTATGAAGGTACAAGGGATGCCCAAATGCAGAGCCCGAAAAGCATCAAATCAAAAGCACTTGATCCTAAAAGCAGCTACTCCAAAAAGTGGCGTTGAAAAGCTGTCCAAATCAGTCAGCGAAAAACGCGGAATTTTGTACAACAGTGCCACATCATTAGTACAACATGCGAAAAATGCGTAAATTTTGTACAACATGCCACGTGGTGTTCTTATAGGTGCCACATCATCAGTCTTTTACGCAATTTGGTGATTGTGTGTGTGTAAATATTTGCTTGAGGTTTTGAGGCCCCTCGTCGATTCCTGTAAGTTGTTGGGAGTTGGGAGTTTTAATCCTAATCCATTTAATAATTGGGCCACCCGACATGACTGTTAAGTTGGGAGTCCTTAAGTTTCTTTTTCGTTTCTCTAGGTTTTAGGCTCCCTCGGCTGGTTCTTACAAAACTTACTCAAGTTAGTCGAGGACTCGAAGGTCACATAGATGTTCTAGCATTGTGCAGATGGCTTCATATAAAATACCATATAGAGAGCATTGATCATGGCACTGGGGATTCTGACTTTGGTCAAGAGATTGGCATGGACCACCTGCCTAGGGGAATAGAGTCTAAGGCAGGCCAAACGAACGCATTGATCCGATGCATTTATGATCTCGACGCAAAAACCTTGACCCTAAAACCCCTAACATACGGCCTTCTAAAATCAAAGCAATCGTCCTCAATTTTTGCAGGGTACAAGAAAATGTCGTTCTAGCATTCATGCAACTTAAATGCTTACATTTGATCATTCAATCATGCATTCTTGTGTCATGATGGCCGTCCGGCGTGCACACATAGAAGCTAGCTGCAGACACTTGGGGTGCGTTTGAAAATCGATCTTATGGCCAGCTTCTTAGGCAATATCTATAAGAGGGTCATTGGAGCTTGCTTGTGGTGTCGATCATGCACCCAAGATCATGGTCTTAGCCAATGCCTATGAAAGGTAATTGGATCTTTCTTGTGGTGTCATGACACACCCAAGATCATAGTCTTAATCACAATCATAATCTTTATTCATCATATATTTGTACAGAATTTTTAAGTTCATATTTCTTTCCTTCACTTCGTGATTCTTTTTTTGTCGTCTCTTCTTGAGTTGTGGAATATTGAAGTCCAACATCAACTCTTTGTTCTTGTGCTTTAATTGGATTTTTCATTCTCTTGCGTCAAATCAGGCATGCCCAATAGAACATCACATCCTCCCAAATCCATAATGTAGAAGTCATTTGGATCTGGAAATGTCTGAACTTGAAGTTGAAATCCAATCAATGGTGTCGATGACTTGTAAGTTCCATTATCCATGTGTGCTTCAATTTGTGTCCCCTTAGCGTATTCCTCAGTACCTAATCTTGCAGCTAATCTTGGGGAAATAAAATTTTGCATGGAGCGTGAATTAAAGAGGATAAGGGCATCTTGATCTTTAATTTTTCCCATAGCTTTGCATGGCTCATTAGATGAGTCAATGGTTGGAACACCTATCAAATAGGAATTAATCCAATTGAGGATTGGGGTTTCTTGTTTCTGTGTTTTCATGAGGGAGATCTTTTGTTATTTGTTTTTTTTGGACAGTCCCAAGCAACATGGTTGTGAGGGCCACATTCGTAACTCCTTCTGTCATGAGATTGTGACAACCACTATATAGATTTGCTAGTTTCTTTGATTTTTATTTAATTTTTGGGACCCTCTGTGTTACAATCACAAATGTTTGGACGTTGCATGGCCAGTGTGAAAGGGCCGTTGGCCGAGAGTTTCACCCGTAGTCCGGAAGGGCAAGTCGCCACAAGATGGTCGGGCCAGTTGGCACTAAATTTGGAGAAGTAAAAGGTTGGTTAGGCTCAATTAAAGTCATTTAGGCCCTCAACATGATTTTATAAGTTGGTGGATACTAGGAATTAAACCAAAGGGAGTCAAGTGGACACATGGCAGTAGGGGAGCAACATGCAATCTAGCACACACCTTCCAGAAGCCTCATCCAAGAGGAGGCGTCCAAAGTGAGGCAAAAGGCTGATTTTTAGAAATAAGGGTGCTACATAGTGTGTGAGTAGTGGGTGCAAGTGATCACAACTTTAATGGAAAGCTTGCGTTCTCCCTTGCTCTATGTAGTGCGATGATTTGCTCTCGTGCATCTCTCTCCCACAATTTTGGGGGTTTTATGTGCGTTTGCCAAGGCAAGAGCCGTTTGTATAGGAACCGGATTAGCTAATTGCTAATCCCCTTCAGGTATGCACAGTTCCATCGCAAAGGAGTGCGAAAATAGAGAGTTTTGTGCGTGAAAACTTGTCCGATTTACAGGGGAACTGTCCCATTATGTGCGGGAGCTTTTGAGACACGCGTAGACGTGTTTGCTCCGCTCAAAATGATGCGAAACAGAAAATTACAGCCTGCTGTGTTTTTCTGCAGGTTTAGGGTTTCGCACCTAAGCTGCAAGATAATGCCAGGGGAGCCTCGGGAAAGCCTCGGGTGCTTGTACAAGACAATTTAGAGAGATTTCTTGCAAAGAATCTCATCTAATTCAAGGGGCAAGTGACCCTACAGGTGCGAGAGCTCGAGGGCTACCCATAGGAGTGATCGGCTCACGAATCGGGGCGCAAAGCAGAGAATAACAGCTTGCTGTAATTTTTTGCAGGTTTAAAGTTTTGGCCAGTATTGATGCCTACAGGTCTTAGGGGCTTCGGGGAAGCTAGGGAATCACCGAACAGGTGTTTTGGTGCATTTTGGAGGCCAAAAACAGAGAATTCAATGTGCTGTAATTTCTCACCAGGTTTTGTAAAGTGCTCTAAAGTGCGTGGAAAGTCACTGATTACTTGGAATTTTGTCCGTGGAGACTTCTACTGTGGTTATGTTGCCGAAATCGGGTTATAGTAGGGAAATTTCAGCCCGATAAAAGTGGGACAGCTTGTAGAAGTTTACAGGTTTTCCTCAAGCGCAATAAGTTTAAAGAAATACCAAAAGGGGCACGAGTCTTTGGCCAGTCTTTGGGGCCAATTGGGTGTCGTTGTCTGCTTGGAAGTGCTCTAGTTGCCACGCCGCGTTTTGTTTTGAAGTGTTGAGTTCCAATCACAGGCTTGTACATGAAGTTCCTTTGTGTCGTAAAGTTTGAAAGAGTAAAGAATCGGGTGAAAGCTTAAGTCTACCGCCCTACGGGTTGGTTTCATTGTTCCGTCGCCAGGATAGAATCACTTTTTCCTCAAGAAGTGAGCCTTGGTTGGTTTTCTGCGAAGACACAAAGCACAAGAACTTGGAATTACACTATGACTGACATGACAAACGACGCCAGGGAAGAGGGTTCCTCTTTGCGATACAGGCAGGTTGTATCTTCAGTGTTCGAGGTTGGCTAGAGTTCACAGCCACCACTGTCTGTGCCTTTTGTTGATGTGAATGCTCCACAAGTTCAAGGGTTTATGATTGGGCAATTAAATGAGGATGTGTTCAGGACATTGGTTGCTGTGGTGAATGTGTTTTCTTGGTTGATGCAGAATCCTAGGTTTATGGAATTTCCGCAAGCATCATCAATGTTGCAGCAGACAAGGTAACTTTCTCATGCAGGAGAGCCCGTTGAGGTTCAAGCCCAGGTCCCTTTTGCGTCTTAGCAAGGCATGGAGCACTCACATGTTGTGGAGTCAGCTAGGGCTCCAAGGAAAATTCCCTTTGTCCACGAACAGGTGGTTAGGACGCCAATTCCACAGGCTTTACCAGTTCAGCCAACCATCTTTCGGAGTCCAAATGTTGGTTTAAATGGACAGGGAACTAAATTCCAGGCTATGCGCCAGGTTTTTCCACCACCCACGGTACATCTTGGGTAAGTTAGAGGTGGATTAGTGTTTCAGAGCATGGCTGGTTATGCGCCCGGAAACCAGCAGTACATGCCAAGAACAATCTTTGGGGGTATGCAGGGCATGGTGCCAAACCCCATGTATGGTAACATTGGCATCCAACAAGGGTTTCAATACAGTAGAAGTGTACATCGCTTGACAAAAGTATGAAGGTCTCATTAAGTCATTTGTACACATGTTTGATAGTCTTTCTTGCGGATACTTGCGATGATAAAAGGGTGTTTATCACACTAAATCATCTATGGCATGTACAGTCACCAAATGTATTGCAGTGTTACCTTGAAGCTTTTGGTTTGCAACCCACGTATTCCCCAAGTCAAGTCACTTTAGTAGAGCAAAGGTCAAAGGGCTTGGCACGTGCTCAAAAGACGGGTGATGATAGAGCTAGCACTTCACATGTACGTAAGGCTTCAGTGCAATAGAAGTGTACATTGTTTGACAGAAGTATGAAGGTCTCATTAAGTCATTTGTACACATGTTTGACAGTCTTTTTTGCCGTTACATGCGATGATAAAAGGGTGCTTACCACACTAAATTATCTATGGCATGTATATATATGGCATGCAATCGAGGAGGTTTGCGATTTTAAGACGGGGATATGTCACGAGATTGTGACAACCACTATATATATTTGCTGGTTTCTTTTCCTTGATTTTTGTTTAATTTTGGGACCCTCTTGTTAAAATCACAAATGCTCGGACATTGCATAGCCAGTGTGAAACGGCCGTTGGCCGAGAGTTTTACCCACAGTCGAGAAGGGCAGGTCGCCACGAGATGATCGGGCTAGTTGGCACTGAATTTGGAACCGTAAAAGGTTGGATAGGCTCAATCAAAGAGTGGTCGGCACGCGTATTGGAGCACAAAACAAAGAATTACAGCTTGTTGTAATTTTTTGCAGGTTTAGGGTTTTGGCTAGTATTGATGCCTACAAGTCCCAGAGTTGGGAAGCTAGGGAATCACCGAACAGGTCTTCTGGTGCATTTTGGAGGCCAAAAGCAGAGAATTCAGCGTGCTGTAATTTCTCGCCAGGTTTTGTAAAGTGATCTAAAGTGCGTGGAAATTCACTGATTACTTGGGATTTTGTCTATGAAGACTTCTATTGTGGTCATGCTGCCGAAATCGGGTTAGAGTAGGGGAATTTCAACCTGATAAAAGTGGGACAGCTTGTAGAAGTTTATAGGGTTTTCTCAAGTGCAATAAGAATAAAGAAATACCGAAAGGGGCGCCAATCTTTGGGGTCAACATGGTGTCGTTGCTTGCTTGGAAGCGCTCTAGCTGCTCGTGAAGTTCCTTTGTGTCGTTGTAAGGTGCAACGGAAGTGAAGGTTGAACTTTGCTTAAGACGAGTGCTCCGAACTGTGCTCAAGGGTTCCTTTTACTTATGGAAGGGAGAGCCTTCCGTTCCTTTAGTGAGAGAGTGCAATGGACACAAACAAAGTAAACACTGTGAATGAAGGTGCTGAAACTGAGAGATAGAGAGAGAAGAATACGACTCTAGGACGTTGTCAAATCCTCCTCCGAAGGCCCCACTCTCTATGGCGAGAACAGTCTATTATTGATTGCACAAATCTCTACAATGCTTTGGACTCGCCGACGATGAGGACGACGATGAGACGGGCTGAAATCTGAAAACGCGAATGGCTGAATTCTGCAAATCTTTATCTGCTGAATTCTGACTCTATGTCGGTGACGATGTCGATGATGACGATATGACGACGACGCGCTGAAAACACAGATGCTGAAATCTGCGTTATCCGGGCTGAAACTGTAAACTTCGCGGAACCTGATCGTGCGGCGAGGATCTGTTGCGGGAAGGTGAGATCTGCGAGGTTTGGGACTTCTTCTCGTGTGTCTAAATGCTGAAAACTGAAAACGCTGAGGCTAGGGCTGATTCCGTCACGAAGATCTGCAAAAACACTGAGGTGTTAGGCTGATGCAAAAACGCTAGGGCTGAGTTTTGGTCTTTTGCAAAAACGCTAGTGGTTCTGTGGTCCTATTGTCGCCTGTTGTCCTACAAATGTAAAACGCTAGGCTGATTTGTTGTTCCGCTGTCGCCGGGAATGTGCAAGTGCAAAAATGCTGGTCGATCTCGTTGATGGCTGAAAAACACTGAGTCTTCCTTCCTGTGGAGAGTCTTGGTGAGAAGGTGCCTGTTGAACCCTTCTTTCCTATTGCCTCTTCTGCTAGAAAGTGCTAGTGCTAGGTTCTTATATACTAAACTTGCTAATTTGCCCTACCTAGTTTCCAACAAAAGTCACGTAAAAACAATAAGTGAAAAATGTCAAAAATAGGGAAAATAGGTCTAATGCACTGGAAAATTTCCTTGATGGATTCTGATGGGAATGCTGATGATCATGCTATGTGCAACGGGAGGATATGCATCTAATCTAAGTGTCTGGACATGCCCGGTTTGCGAACAGACTCACAAAAGTGCCAAATCACTTCCTATTCTAGACTGACTTGACTGAATTGAACCCTGGTCATGCTGTAGCTTGTCCACGGACAGGGTTGGATGTGTTACGTGACATCCCCTCTTTTTCAAAGTGAGGTATTGGTACCGAACTGTATGGCCTCGAGGGAAATCGCCAACAACATACGGAATCCTAGAAAGGACTCTTCGCCGGCCCACTGTGATGTGTGGGTTGTGCGATACTTGAACTTCATAAAGGTCTGCAATGCTTGCTTCTTTGGGCCGTGCCGAAAGCGACACAAAGTCATTTGTGGCTCCTTTAATGCTTCAACTTCGTCCAGAGTCATGCGTCTACCTTCTTCAAGAATCTATGAGGATGAAAATTCCTGATACCACTTCCAACACAGAAACATGAACATACCCATTCCATGTAAAGTGACTGGAAAAATACTATTCTTCTTCAAAGACTGTGCATACAATGTAGATGAACTTACAGACGGAGTGCCAAACCGTTCATCAAACACACGCAAACAATGGGGTCGAATCTTGACTTTCCGATCTAAATCAATCAACTGTGGCAAAACACAATGGAAATGCCTATGCTTGATGCTCAATCTTTCTTGGACCTAGGCTCGAGAGCCAAGGTTGGTTCTTCCTGAGGGGATTCGTTGGTCCTAGGCTCGAGAGCCAAGATCGGTTCTTCCTGAGGGGGTTCTTTGGACCTCAACTCAAGAGCCAAAATCGGTTCGTCGTGACTGATCGAATCTGCAATGAGGTTAGCTTCACTAGAAAAAGTATCAGCCAAACCATCATCCTTGTGAACAATCATATCTTCTTTCTGCAAATCATCATGCTTGTGAAAAATCACATCTTGATCATGCAAATCATAATGCTTATCATTATCATGCAATTCATCATGCTTGTCATTATCATTCAATTTATCATGCTTATCATTGTCATGCAATTCATCATGCTTGTCATTATCATTCAATTTATCATGCTTATCATTGTCATGCAATTCATCATGCTTATCATCATCATGCAATTCATCATGCTTATCATTATGCAGATCCTGTGTGTCATGCTTTGGAGAAGAAGAGACTAAGAGAGTCTCCTTTTCCTGAATCTCTTGCATCTGTGCCTGAACTTGAGAAAAGAGTCGCAACATTTCTTGCATTCTTGCTTTGTTCTCACGATCAAATTTTGCTTCTCTTTCTTCGCGTTCACGCGCTATGGTTGCCATTCTGTCTTCGTATTTACGCTCTGTGGCTGCCATTATTTCGTCGCTTTCTAACTTCCTGTCCATCATCATCTTGTCGAAAGCCTCCATAGGAGTCGGTGCAATCCTTTGCGTAGATGGGGAAGGGGGAGGGTCGGAAAAACCACCTGGTGGGGAAAACTCTTCACCACCACCCTCATGCTCATCACCTCCAAGCGAAGTATCCATTCCGCTTCGAGTGATGACCATCCACTGAAGTCTTGGGTTCTTGTGGATGCTTGTCGTCTTGGGTTCTTAAGTTCACGAAGAACTTGGGGTTCTTGGTTGTCTTTGTTCTTGGGGTTCTTGAGGGTCTTGAGGTTCTTGCAGTTCTTGAGGTTCTTGAGGTTCTTGTGGTTCTTCTTTCACTTGCAATATGTGTTAGAGAAGGATCTTCTCTTCACCCAAGTTCTGCTCTTTTCCGCGGGTGCACCCCTTGGCGGCCTTGCACTCACACCAAGGTTGCTTTTTCCCACCTCACGTCGATTGGCCAGCTGCCAAGTGCACGGTCCTCTCTCAATGAGTGAAAAGAGGCGCAAGGGGAGGCTGGACAAGCCCTTCTTTCTTGGGTGTCCTGTCACTCTTCAAAAACACGATTAGGAATCGACACGCCCAAGAGAACTTAGGTTACGTGCGACCGCAACAAGCAAAAAAGATTCTGTGGTTCTTGTGGTTCTTTCCTTGAGTGATACAGAACACTGTCAAAGCTCTGATACCAATGTAAGGTGAAGCGGAAGTGAATGTTGAACTTTGCTCAAGATGAGTGCTCAGAACTGTGCTCAAGGGTTCCTTTTACTTACGGAAGGGAGAGCCTTCCGTTCCTTTAGTGAGAGAGCGCAATGGACACAAACAAAGTGGTGAACACTGTGAATGAAGGTGTTGAGACTGAGAGATAGAGAGAGAAGAATACGACACCAGAACGCTGTCAAACCCTCCTCCTAAGGCCCCACTCTCTATGGCGAGAGCAGTCTACTATTGATTGCACAAATCTCCACAATGCTTTGGACTTGCCGACAATGTCGACGACGATGAGGACGATGACGACGAGACTGGCTGAAATTTGAAAACGCTAATGGCTGAAATTTGCAAATCTTTATCTGCTGAATTCTGACTCTATGTCGGTGACGACGTCGATGACGACGATACGACGACGATGTGCTGAAAACGCAGATGCTGAAATCTGCGTTTTCCGAGCTGAAACTGTAAACTTCGTGGAACTTGACCGTGCGGTGAGGATCTACTGCGGGAAGGTGAGATCTGCAAGGTTTGGGACTTCTTCTAGTGTGTCTAAATGCTGAAAACTGAAAACGCTGAGTCTAGGGCTGATTCCGTCGCGAAGATCTGCAAAAACACTGAGGTGTTAGGCTGATGCAAAAACGCTAGGGCTGATTTCTGGTCTTCTACAAAAACTCTAGTGGTTCTGTGGTCCTACTGTCGCCGGTTGTCCTGCAAATGCAAAATGCTAGGCTGATCTGTTGTTCTGCTGTCGTCGGGAATCTGCAAGTGCAAAAACGTTGGCTGAAAAACGCTGAGTCTTCTTGCCTGTGGGGAGTCTTGCTGAGAAGGTGCCTGTTGAACCCTTGATTCCTGGTGCCTCTTTTGCTAGAAAGTGCTAGCGCTAGGTTTTCTTATATACTAGACTTGCTAATTTGCCCTACCCAGTTTCCAACAAAAGTCACTTAAAAATAATTATTGAAAAATGTTAAAAATAGGGAAAATAGGTCTAATGCACTGGAAAATTCCCTTGATGGATTTTGATGGGAATGCTGATGATCATGCTGTGTGCAACCGGAGGATATGCATCTAATCTAAGTGTCTGGACATGCACGGTCTGCGAACAGACTCACAAAGGTGCCATATCACTTCCTAAACTGGACTGAACTGAACCTTGGTCATGCTGTAGCTTGTCCACAGACAAATAGGGTTGGATGTGTCATGTGACGGTCGTAAAATTTGAAAGAGTAAAGAATCGGGTGAAAGCTAAAGTCTACCGCCTATCGGGCCGGTTTCAACTTCCCTATGATGAATAATGTGCCATCTTTTCAGGAGTTAGCCGTCGAGTAGAAATGTTGGCAAGTGTACTAGTTCGCAGTCGTGGGGTATCTTGGGCGGAGGATCTTAATACTTGATTGTGGGTCCACCGTCCTTAAAATCCTTTGGTTGAGGAAGAGTAGGCACCTGTGGTGGTGGATAATACGGGTAAACATAAGGACTCCAACTGAGGAGGCGGTGGTGGTGGAAGAGGTTCGGCAATGGAAAACACCACTAAGTGGATTAGAATTGTCTCGTGATTGACTGTTTGAGGCTCTCAAACTGTTCGGTGGCGGAGGAGGTATTAGCTGGGGCATATTTGGAGGCATCATGAAATTCAAGAATTGGTGTGAATGTTAAAATTGACAAACTATACCGAGGATGCCTCAAAAGCAAATATTGCAATTCGTTGACGCGAAACTGTAAATACTCTTCAAAATCCATGACCTCCGGTTGTAATTGATGTAGGACTGGTTTGCAAATTGATGATGCTCTAATACTTTCCATTGTAACCACAAGGGCACGATGTGCCAATGGAAATTAATAACTAGAAACAACTCAAGCTCTTTAAACACTGGACTGGAAAAGAGCTTTTACACTTCAGACGAGACATGGAGTGGTAGAGTTTCCTCCCAGATGGACTGGCCCGGAGCAAGGCGTGCCTCGCGGTATTTCTTCATATAAAAGGTCTTCGAGATATTTGAGGAAAGTCATTTGTCCAACACTTTGCAATTGCACACGCTAATGACTCTCCCTAGCCTCATATTCGAAGGCCCTTGGCTTGTGCTTTTAACAAAAGGCTAAAAACCCAAAACTTGAAAGTCAACTGCTCTCATGTGTGTACTCCCATGTCAGTTCCCTCCTCCCTCTTGCAGTGCGATTTCAGCTGTGAATTGCGGTGGATTTTTTCGGGTTGCTTTTGTTGGTTTTGGTGCCGGTTTGGGTGGACTCTATCCCCTCTTTAGGTCCGATCCATGGTCATGCCACATCATCGAGTTGTGACACCTCCCTTGCACTCCTATATCACCACGCTTCCCGCTGCAATTTGACATAAAGTGCAAGGTTGCTGGCTAAATCAAGCCATATTTGTTCAAATAGCTTCATTGCCGTTGGATCCTTGGCAAGTCTATTATGAAGGAGATTGCAATACTTTTCAATGGCTATGGATAGGTGAAGGCTGAAGTAACTAGGTGTCTTTTGGATGTCTTGATTAAATGCGAATCCAAAGTATTCAAAGTGAGCTTAGTGTGCCCAGTGATGAGAAGCTTCGACACTTGGCATATGTTTCCTATTTACATAGATGTTATGCTTGACTCTGGCAGGTTGTTTCTTTGTTTGTGGATGTCTTTATTGAGATTCATTATTTGTCTATCTTTGTGGTGTAAGAAGTGCCTTGACAAACTAAGTGGAGAGAGTGTGTGTGTGTGTGTGTGTGTGTGTGTGATAAAAGGGGTAGGAACATTTCAGTAACAAGAAGGAACACAGAGAATCCTGATTTGTGTTATAATCGCTCTTGGTCACATTCATTATCCACCATGTATGAAGTTCATCGTGGGAGGGAAAAAAATTGAGAAGTTTGATGGATAGAGAAACAACCTGATGTACAAAATTTTTAGTTGCAATTGTTGCTTTTTATCAGAAACTTTACCTTGTGTTATCCATCCCTTTTGAAAGGCTCATAGTTATTATAAACAACGATATCAGGGTGACCTATTAGCTTGAGAAGAAGTGGTCCATGTTCATTTTTAATTGATTTTTAAGAACCTGGTGATGGATTGCGTGCCTTACATTGCAAAAAATTTAGGAAGTTTGATTGATAAAGAGACTAGCTTATGTACAAAGCAATTTTTTTATCAGCGGCTTTATGTGGTGTATCTGTCCCTTTTGAAAGGCTCATAGTTATTATAAACAACGATAATGTGGTGACAAAGTATTTTGAGAGGAAGTGGTGAAGGATTGCGTGTCCTTACCTCATTTTGAAAAAAAGTGTTAAGGAGCTTTTTCTCAGCTAATTTACCAATTTTTGGTTAGAAAGAAGCTTAAATCCCTTCTTTTAGATTGTTCAATCAGGGTAATTGGCTGGAGGTTTTAGGTTGTGGTGTTACTGAGCCAGCGATTTTGGAAAACAATGGAAGGGCTGGAACGGTAGCATGGGCTTTTGGCCTAGGACTTGAGCGACTTGCCATGGTTTTATTTGACATTCCAGATATCCGATTATTTTGGTCTAGTGATCTTCGGTTCACCTCTCAGGTAGTGCTTTGTATGGTTAGTTTGGGTTATTAACACATGAGTATATCTTGTGCTGATTTTGGTAAGAGTACACCAGTTCAAAGCAGGGCAGCTCGGGATCAAGTTCAAGCCCTTTTCTAAGGTAGAGTTTTCTATTCAAGTATTTTCTACTGCTAGCATGGGTTGTGGATGTTGTTGGAGTTAGAGATACCAATTTTGTTTTGTGTCTGCAGTTTCCTCCTTGCTATAAGGATATAAGCTTTTGGATCAGCGATTCTTTTACAGAAAATAACCTTTGTGAAGTTGTTCGAGGTATTGCTGGAGATCTAGCTGAGGAGGTAACTTCAGAAGCCACTGACTGCTTATTGCTACGTTTTCATGGTTTGCAGGCATTCCAGATTTCTTTTTTCATTTTAGGGAGTTCAATTGAGTTCGGCAGAGTGTGAAGCCTTGCGGAAACTTTACTATGTTTTTGTGCCGTGTTTTAGTAGCTTGGTTGTTCAGACTGACTGCACACTTATAGGCTTACTTGGACACATAGGATGCTATGATTTTATGGTGGGGGATACCTAATTTTTTGTTCCAGATATAGATGCCCATCCTTCTAGAGCATTGCATTTGTTTACCCTGTGTTTGAGAACGAGTTCTTGCGTCTTCTGGACAACTTTTTTCAAGCAAATTCTGAGTTGACTTAGTGACTCTGAAGCATTAGTATTCAGATCTTAGCATGATTGCATGAGGGAGGGGATGAGGTGTGTCTACATGGGAGCACATATTGATACCTAGTTCTATGCCCCGCCCCCCCCCCTTTCCTTTTTTTTTTCAATCCCCGCTCACCCGTGACCCTTCCCTTTTTCTGCTCTTCATGGTTGATTATTAGGTCAGCCATAGCGTGTTAAAGAAAAAGGCCACATCGCGTGCCCTGATGGCTTTATGACCATGATACTTATGTCAAACAGAGGCCTTCTCTCTGCTTCCTCTGTGGTGATAAGACGAGTTGGTTGAGATGTACGAAAACACCTTTCATTGTATTCCGAACCTAGTTGTCAGTAAAGATGAACTTTAATAACCACCGAACACAAAAGCATTTCATGTTGTCCAGCCATGCCAAGGATCCGATACCCACAAGATTTTAAAAGAATACCAGGGTCCATAATGTGACGAGTGTTCAGCACTGGGAGTCATTGCCTCCGTTAAAAGTTATAAAAAAACTCAAATATGGCGAGCCACCAGACAATAAAGGAATGCAATGGCTATGAGATTCCATAATTACTCGATTAGTGCAGATGAAGCACCATTCATGAGAGATTTGATTTTAGGAAGTGTTGCAGCTGGAGTAAGCCACCCCCATGGCATGCCATATGAAAATTCAGAGGGGTTGTGAAAGGGCGATAGAAGGTTGGACAGAGGGTAGAGGCCAGGAACCACTTTGTTCTTCTCACTATTGTATTGCTTTAAACAAAGACAATCAGAGTTGATCCTGATGCCAGGCAACTTTTTACACAGCATTTGTGCACTAGCTGTGGCAGTGATGCGAGATTCTCTTGAGACTTGAGTCAAACGGTCAAGCCTGTTGCCCAACGGCTATTTTTTCCTCGGTATTTGTGCCCATGCAAATCATCGCATAGGGAATGGTGCACGCCTATGTAAAGGGTAAGGCACCTCCAAATCCATTTTTTGACTGCCAGAGCTTCCTACCGTTTTTCACCGTCTTCCCGTTCACCCATTTTGCCTACCCATTCACCCGTTTCGACCGGAATTTCTTGAGGGTGGTGTGCCTATAGTGTCTTCTCTAATCCCCTCTAATTTGTTTTGGAACCTATGCCAAATCGTCTCAACTTCCATGGGTAGGAAAATGTTATTTTCTTTGAATTTTGTGGCAACATTTTACACGGCATTTGTGCACTAGTTGTGGTACTGGTGTTAGATGTCTTGATCAGCAATGAGTGGTCGTTCTTGCATGCAGGTAAAGCTGATTGACAGTTTCACCAACAAAAAGGGAATGACCAGTAATTGTTTCCGAATTGCGTATCGATCTATGGAGCGCTCCTTGACTGACGATGAAATCAATAATTTGCAGGTTTGTCTTTTTATCAACTAAATCATAAGCAAGCATCTGGCATGTGAATTCAATGTAGATGATGGGAATGTTTGAATGTTGAAAACCTTTGGCTTATTGAGGTGAATGATGTCGTTGCCTGCAGGCTCGAGTGAGGGAAGAAGTGCCGGGAAAGCTACAAGTGACTTTACGCTGAACTTCGTTGAGAAACTCTAATTCCATTGGGGCAAGCCTACAAGTTAAAAAGCATCGCAAGGTTCTTTTGCGTTGTGAAGGCATGCACCACACAAGTCTGCATTGTATTTTGGCAGGTGTGAAGAGAAGTAGGTCTAAGGAATATCTTGAAGCAGGCTATCTCTTCAAGAGAGACGCCAGGGTCCTACCCTCTTGTATTGAGTTTGTAGCGTGTTTATGGGTTTCGTTTTGCCATTGACATAAAGCTAGCAAGGGATAACTTAGTTTACACAAGCATAATTCATATTAGATCATGAAACAGTACATTTTAGTTAAATTAATGGTTCAAGTCAAGGTGCTTTAGTAACGACTCTGTGATCAGCTAAGTTTCTGTTTAACTGTACACAATTAAGGGGTATTTTTTGTAAAGATTGTGTTTAGCTTTCCATGGCCTCATTCGAGGGAGGAAGAATAAACTTCTTAGCTAGCTAGCTGCAGGAGAGGCTCTCGATGACTTGTAAAGCAACATGAATGTGCATGCTTAAAGTTTAGAATATGGTCCAAACATTGGATTTTCGGAAAAATAATATATGGGAACTTGTGGCCCATGACCTTAGCTGCCATGAGGTGCTTATGAAGCTGGTATCAAATGTAGCCTTGGACAAATCACTGTTCAATTTGGCATGTCATGCAGCACCAGATTTAGGTAGATCAATCTTTTTTGAAACCATGGTTCTCTAATAAGCTTCTACATTGTCTAACTGTTTCGCACAGGCATGCATCTCTCTCATGTCAATCTTGAACCTTTTTTTTTGTTTGGGTGAAGCTTCAAGCCTCAAAGAATTTGCTAGTTTAAATTAAGGGAAAATTACCCCTCTAATTTGTGAAAATTCCCAAAATGCCCCTCAAATTTCAAAAATTATCAAAATACTATTGTTATCTATTTTGGTTGGATTGTTCCAAGATTTTTTAATCTTTACTCCTTTTTGACAATTGAGATCGGCTTTGTGCGCTAAGCATGTAATTTGTGACCATGTTAATTTGTCACAAATTACCTCGGCAATGATAGTCTAGAGATAATGAAGCAATTCATCTCCAAAGCCTATATAATCAACTCAAATTTTGGATTTAGCATCTTATATTGATAAGCAATGAGTCTTCTTATGAAAAGCTACAAATTCCTAAATCTTTGGAGAAATTTAATTTCACAATCGGGTATTTTGGGAATTTTGGAAATTTTAAAGGGCATTTAAAGAATTTTTGGGGGTATTTTGGGAATTTTTGTAATTTTAGGAGGTTTTTAGGAATTTCCTCAAATTAGAGTGGTATTTATGTAATTTTCCCTTGAATTAACTTAGTAACTTTTCACTTGTCGTCCAAATCGGGCATAATACTTTGGTAATGCCTAAGTTGAGTTCCCATGTGAAACCACTTCAGCAGCAAAGCATAGGTATGCAGATCAAACGCCACTCCTATATTATCCTTTAATTGTTGGATCAATTCTTGAACCACTGTGGGTATGATTAATGAAGTTTTATTGAAAAGCATTGTTTGGATTTCACAACCATGGTTGTTTTCAAAGTTTGGTCCAGAAAACATAATTGCATCCTAGAAGCTCGGATTGTGCTTGCAACTCTGGTCGTGTCAACTAGTAAACCTATTGCTCGAGGTAAACTTGCAAGGAGAATATTAGTCTGAAATCTTGTTGCATCTAGTTGTTATCATTAAGGGGAAAAAAAAAACACAGCTCCAATCATGCAGAAAGTGTCGATAAACAATGGAGTACATGCATCTGTTTTTTGAGCATCTTTCCTCCATTGAAATTCTTTGGTCTACACCGTGTTAAGATGTTCCATGTGCTTTGTGCTAAAAGTTTTTCTAGTGCCCTCCTGAAAAGGACAGCCTGCTAGCAAATGTAGATAACTTGGTTTCAGAGAAATCTAGGAACAATGATTGTTTAATCATTGCTATGAATTCTGATGATAGTATTGATGCAGCATATCGGTATGAAACTGCTGGGAATTATGGCATCTTAGACATTTAAGACCATGTTGATTACTCTTGGTACTTGCACAAAGGCTTTTGGTCTCGTGGACCTCGTAGGACAGTCCATTCTTGTGAACTTTCTTCTATGACAAATAAACCCCAAATTCACCTTCAAAGCAAAGCACAAGGTATAGACTCATTGTACACCCATAACACAATATAACTATCAGCTCCATGCACATAGTATTGAATAAATACTACAACATCCCCACTTCCCAGCCTCTCGAACAAATCTCTTTTTCACAAAATCGGAGCACATGTGCATACATGAACGGAAGAGCATCCCTCGAAAGATGTGTTTACTTTCATAACTTGAGAGATGCAAGGCAAACAGAGCCACAATGAAGCATTTTACAATTTACAAGGATTGTAGTTTGCAACTAGAAAATGTAAACAGAAAACTTAATACCCATGTTCAAAACTTGTGTTATGTTGTAGCCTTGAAAAATGCATTTGTACTTGAATTTATGGAAACTAGCATCATCAGCACGATGTTTTTAAAACACATGATATTTGCAAATAAAAGCACACATTTACCTCATAGCTTGAGCGTTTTGTTTTCAAGACAGCCAATGAAAAATCCACATTCCTTAGTAGTTTAGGAGAATATAAAATGTTCATGTCCCTGTTGATCAAATATGTAAACAATAAATGTTGTATTCAAATTTTGGTGGTGCAACGACCCCTGGTCCTTGGAGAAAATAAACGGAGTAAAGATTATACTTCGCGGCAAAATCCTCTCTATCATGAACATTTTTATAAAAGTACACTCATCAGTCTGCTAAAAATATCCTATAAATGAATTTCTACTTGACTGTTAAGCATCCGCGGCTGAGAGAAAGCTGTCCTTCCAGGCAAGTATATATCCTTGTTGAAAAATGTGATTGTTCAATCCAACCATATGCAGATCTGAGCAAATCTTCCTCATTTGCACGTCTTTAGCTCCACCAAGAAACAAGTCCTAAGCCATCTGCATTGATGAGAGCCTGAAAAGACCAGTCACAAAGAACAACTAAGCAGTCTGAAAAGTATGGTGCAATAGGGCGACAATAAATTGAAAGATTTCTGTAGTTCTGGGCGACTCTGCTTTATAGAAGGAAACAAAGTAATGCCGGAAAGGTACAGACATTAAGAATGGAACACAAACAAGAGACATGCACATTCTTGAAAAAGAAACAAGATTTGAAACTGAATCCAGACTCCAGTATTTCTTTTTTTCAGACAAAAAATCCTTCTATTAGTTGAAATCTGTCAACCCTTACCATTGGAATCTATACAAAGGGAGGGAGACTCTCCCAAGATGGAAACAGACAATTAAATGACCACATCACAAAATGGGAGGGGGGAGCCAAATAGGTGGCCTGTACTGCCAAAAAAGCACATGCTCCACCATAAGGACTGGTCTTGGACGCCATAGGCTAAGAAAGACCTCCGCTGTAAGCAGAGCAAGACCTCTATCAAATTCTCATAAAATAAATCATTGAAATGATTTATTAATGAGTTTGACTAGGGTGAAGTTTCTGGGTGAAGCTATCGCACATTTGCCCACCCAAATCCGAACGACGTGGGGAATGGCTCGTTGGATTCCTCTAACCTAAAACTATATGCATGTCATGCCAAATGCCCACCGTAGTGTAATAACATCTGTCAAAATGCGTGTACAAACCATTTATGCAAGACGGTTCCAAAACCAGAAATCTAATGGACTCATCCAGACATGCAGGTCTTGCGAATAGACCCACAAAATTGTCGGTACTAATCTTCCTAGGATTCTAGACACCCCTATCTAGGGACAGGTGGAAAACTGGCTCTAGAAGTTGATGAAGCATGTCCATGTGGCACACAGAGCCATGTGCATGTGACATCTCCTCCTCCTTAAGGTCAGGTACAAGTACCAAGAGGCTAGCAAATTTGGATAGTCTGTCACAAAATGATGATGTGGCAGTACTGCCTGCGACAGAGGAAAGCTAACGCAGCAACAGGCTGTACGGACAGGCCCAGGATTTGCATTGACAGGCTGACGTGGCAAATAGTACGGATTTCCGTGTTATGAGTTGACAACTGTTGACGTGGCAAGCTGTACGGAATTACGTAATTTGCGTTGGTTGCTTTTTATGGCAAATTTTGGGACCAGATACTTTTGGGACAATTTGCTTTTGAGTTTATTGCTTTTGGGGCATCCTTGGTAAGTCTATAAGAGCCCCTAGGCCTCACTTTGCAGGGCATCTGGCCACAGAGTCTAAGAGCAGAGGTCCCCTCGCGAGTTGTACTTTGCAATGATTAATGATAAAGAAATACCGAAAGAGGCGCCAGATTTGTGGGCCAATACCTCTAGGTAGGCACGGAACTCCACGGGGACATGTCGACTCTCTCTCTCTCGCTAATGAAGTTTAATGATTTTGAAGTTTTTGTTCGTGTGTTGCTATTGATTTTACGCTTGGAGTGCCCAAGCCTGTAAGACTTCAATAATGGTGGTCTCCTCTGTTGTTTGGCAGAGAAGCACCTGCGATGTGGTTAAAATTCAAGACAATTTTCACGTCAACTTGGATATCATATGAATATAGAGATGTCATCACAGCTTGGAATCTCTTGAGAATGACTAAGAAAGATACATTGGATGGCTACTGCCAGAGGTTTTGGGATACTTCTTTACTAGAGAAACCAAATTGAGCGGTTTTGTGATGATTTGCCAAAAGAGATTTCAGACTATTGTCTGAACCAAAAGTCTGACTCTACTCAGAGACTTACGGGACAGGTAAAGCAACGAATTGGAACGCATGAACGCTCATTGACTTACCCTACGGACAGAATAGTATCCACCTCAACAAGGCATGAGGCTGCCAGTGAAAACAATGAATCAGGGGAACCGGATCATAGCTCATCGCAGGATTCTGGAAAATCTGATGGTAGCACATCCGAACGTTCCGACAAACTAAGGGCTACAGATGTAAGTTCAAACTTCATCACATGATTCCGAAAGAAGGGGATCAGATGATAATGTATCTCAGGGTTTCAATGATTGAGACTGACGGTACAGTCACCCTCCTTGAATGAGACATCCTGTTGAAGCTTATTAGCATGCCTAGAATAGGACTCTTGAGCCTTGCTAAGTCGAAGCTTAACACTCTCGAGTCCTCCGTATAGGTCTGACTAACATAATTAGCATCATTAATGTAGTCAACAAAAATTGAAAAGGTCAGCCAAACGTTGCCTCATATAGACAAAATGTAGTTTTCGAAACATCACACGTGTATCTATCACCAGCGTGTGACTACTATCTATCCTTTTTGTTGATTTCTTTCTTATTATTTATTTACTTTCACTTTTTGGAAACACCCCTCGGGAAATCTAACTGCCCTGCATTGCATAGCTAGTGTGGAACTGTCCAGAGGGAGTCCAAGCCTGAGGGCAAGAGAGCACTAAGGTTGGACAAAGACTATGGTTAGCCAAAGTGGGATCATTGACTAGCCAAAGTGGAATCCTTTGCTATAGAGGCTACATTTCAGTTCTGGGTGTGGCTGCAGTGTACAAAGGGGGTCAGATGACCTAGAAAGATACAATGGCAGCATCTCCTAAAATTTAGGGAACTGCTATTTTGGGACCTGAAAATGTCTTCGCGTTATTACGTGCAGTTTGACATGGGGATCATTTTGTTACTCTGTGGCAAAGTCAACAGAGGCTACAGGTGAGATATTTTTAGACCCGAGGGTCTAAAGCAGGAAAATGCACAAATGAGTGACACTTGGCACTCTGAGGCCAGTTTACTACTTATAGAGAAGGCAAAAACGTGATTTCAGCTCGGAGCTCATTTTCAAGTTCCTGTCACAGGTTAAGAGCTATGGAGTGCTTGCTTTCCCTCCTATGTACAGTGCGGTGCCAGGACTGATGCCTTGCACGCTACGCACTGCCCTCTCTCTCCTCTATGGCAGTATGTTATGCCCCTCTAGTGGGCTTTTCAATTGACCAATGTACAATTGTGTGGGTTCATGCGCGATTGCCGAGGCAAGAGCCTCTTGCACAGGTACTGGATTAGCTAGCGGCTAATCCCCCGCAGATACAGGTGAATTCGAAGAGGTTTCACGCCAGAAATCTCGTCCGATTCAAAGGGCAAGTAGCCCTACAGGTGCGGGAGCTCGAGGACTTGGTACGGATGTGACCGGCACGCGAAACGGAGCCCGAAACAGTAAATTACAGCCTGCTGTGTATTTTTGCAGGTTTAGGGTTTTGGCCCTAAACGGTCCCTAATACCCCCAGAAGATTCGGGGACGCGAGGGGACCGCTGTACAGGTGATCTGGCCCATTTTCGGAGCTGAAAACAGAGAATTCAGTGTGCTGCAGATTCTCGCCAGGTTTTGCAAAGTGCCCGTAGGCATCGGGAAAGTCATTCAATGCGTGGGAATACTGACTGTGAAGGGTCCTAGTACAGTTATGCTGCCGAAATCGGGCCGGAACAGTTGAAATTCAGCCAAGCTTGTGCGGGGCAGCTTGTAGGGAACCACAACGTTTATTCCCTCTTTTTTTTAACAATAAAGAAATACCGAAAGGGGCGCCTAAGTTAGGGGCCTATTTGGTGTCGGTCTACTCATACAGGTGCAATCTAGCAGCCTGTATCCCTCTCCCCTTTGTTGTGTCTTGAAAGTACAGGTAGAATAGACGACTAATAATGGGTGAAAGCTAAATCAAGGTTTGAAGTAAAGTCTACCGCCTCTTTTTGGATTGAACATGCCGGTTTCATGGTTCCATCGACGGGATTAAATCACTTTTTCCCATAGAAGTGAGCCTTGGTCAGTTTGGGCTTGAAGACACAGGGGATCATAGACCAAACACAGGGAATTGCAATTATGGTTGACATACCGGATGATGTGACTGAAGAGGTTTCCTCTTCACAGGGTCAAGAGACACATGAAGTGGGTGAGTCTTCAAGACCACCACAGAGGGATGATGATATATTCAGGACCCAGTTGGCTACTGCCGTGGCTATGTTCACACAAGTAATGCAGAACCCGAGGTTTTTAGCCTTTCTGCAACCTCCTCTTCCGTCTCAGCAAGTTGGGTCACTTGATCATATTCAAAAGCCTGTTAAGACTCGAGCACAGGTGATTCATACTCCACAGTCAATGGAAACACCTATACACTTGACGGAGAACATGCAGTCTCCACAACCTATGCCTAAGGTGCAAGAACAGGTGGCTGAGATGCAAGTCTTTCAAGCTGTACCAGTTCAGCCCGCCACCTTTCAACAGCCTATAGCTGCTTCTAATGGGCAGGGAAGCAATCTACACGCTATGCAATAGGTCTTCCCACCACCTTAATTACACCCTGGCTATTTTGGAGGTGGATCGGTATTCCAGAGCATGGCTGGTCATGTACTTGGAAATCAGTTTTACACGCCAGGAACAGTGTTCGGGGGTGCTCAAACGATGATGCCTAACCCCATGTACGGTGTCACGGGCATGCTACCAGGGTTTCAAAGCACTCAGGGCCAATTTGGGATGCCACAGGCAAATTTTGGTATGGCTGGAATTACAAATCAACAGCCAAATATGGCATTCCCAGGTAAACTTAATTGCGGTCAGGGAAGCAAATAAGCCTCCATACAGGGTTAGTGTGGCTCAGCAAAAAGAGATAATGGGCCAAGTACAGGAGTTGTTAGAAAAGGGGCTGATTCAGCCTAGTTCATCTCCATTCTGTTCTCCAGTGTTGTTGGTGCAGAAAAAGGATTGCTCATGGCGTATGTGCATCGACTACCGTGCACTGAACAAGAATACCATCAAGAATAGGTTCCCTATACCTAGAATTGATGATATTCTGGACAAATTAGAAGCAGCAGCTATGTTTAGCAGGATAGATCTAAAGAGTGGGTACCATCAGATCCGCATTAGATCAGAGGATGTGCACAAGACTGCTTTTAGAACAACGTTTGGCCTTTACGAATTTCTAGTGATGCCCTTTGGTCTCAGAAATGCTCCTGTTACGTTCAATAGGATGATGGACAGAATTTTCCGTCCACACCAGCAGTTTGTTGGTACATTCTTTGATGACATGATAGTGTACTCAAAGAATGAAGAGGAGCATAGGCATCACTTGGCCATTGTGTTCCAAGAGTTACGCAGTCATAGGTTGCTCATCAATGCAAAGAAAAGTGAATTTTTTCTGGAAGAGATTCATTTTCTCGGACACATTGTCTCAAAGGATGGTGTCAGAATGGATCCTGCAAAAGTTGAAGCGATCAAGTCATGGCCAAATTTGAAGACGGTGCACGATCTCCGAAGTTTCTTGGGACTATGCTCCTATTACAGAAGGTTTATCCGAAATTTCGTTGAGATTGCTTCACCTTTACATGCTCTTCATAAGAAGGCAGTCACCTTTAGATGGACACAGAAAGAGATTTCAGCTTTTAAACTCTTAAAGGAAAAGATGACTTCAGATCCAGCCATTGTGTTGCCAGATCTTAGGAAGTCATTTGTGGTCCAGTGTGACGCCTGCGGTAGTAGCATTGGTGCAGTGCTAATGCAAGATGGCGGGGTAGTAGCCTATGAGAGCAAAATTTTGCAAGGGCCAGAGATGACCATGCAGGTCTATGAGAAAGAGTTACTGGCTGTGATTCATGCGCTCTTAAGTTGGAAACACTACCTGCTGGTGCAGATTTCGTTGTCCAAACGGACCATCAGACCTTGCGATACTTCTTGACACAGACAAAGTTATCTGAGAAGCATATGCGATGGGCAAATATCTTGTCCATGTTCCATTTTTAGATTGTGCATGTGGAAGGCAAGAAGAACGTTGTGGCTGATGCCTTGTCAAGGGAGCCACAAATTTCAGCTGTGTCAATTCCTTATCATCATGAACTTGATGATATGAGAGAACAGTATGCAAATGATGAAGATTTTGCAAGGGTCTTCGAGCAGCTAATGGATGGACAACGTCATGAACACTATCTTCTCAAAGATGGGTTCATGATGATGCATGGCAGATTGTGTGTCACAAAGCCATTGCGACGCAAAGGTATGGAAGAGAGTCATGTCCCACCGTATGCAGGGCATCGTGGTATCGATGCTACAGTTAAAGCGGTTGAGACATTCTTCTACTGGTCTACATTGAGAAGAGATGTGGATGCCTTTGTGCGAGAATGCCTAATTTGCCAGAAGGTCAAGTTTGACAGGCAAAAGGCACCAGGGTTATTGCAACCACTACCTATTCCAGATAAACCATGGGAAAGTATTGCTATGGATTTTATCTTTCATCTTCCGAGAATGCAGACAGGAAACGATGGTATTTGGACCATCATTTGCAGATTCAGCAAACAGGCCCATTTTATTCCTATTAGGAAGAAGATAAAGCCAGATCGGATGGCACGCTTGTTTATGAGCAATATTTTCAAGTATCATGGCATGCCACAGTCGATTGTTAGCGACCGTGATCCACGCATGACAAGTTTGTTCTGGAGAGGCTTGTTTGAGAATATGGGCACCACGCTCAAATTCTCTTCGTCATTTCATCCTCAAACAGATGGGCAGTCAGAAGAGGCCAATTCTACTGTCCTAGATCTACTGAAGTGTTATGTGTCAGAGCATAAAGGAAAGTGGGAGCAGTATTTGCCATTGGTGGAGTATGCATACAATAATACAGTGCATTCATCAACTGGCAAGGCACCTTTTGAGATAGTTGAAGGTGGCAAGAAAGTTCCTCCCATACTGCATACAAAGGACAAGATATTTGAAGCAAATAAGTATGTTCAAGACATGGATGAAATGTATAAGAAGGTCAAAGTGGCCTTAGAAAAGACTCACGCAAAGCAAAAGAAAGCAGCCGATCGTCACCGTCGTGAAGTGGTATTTTCACTTGGTGATTGGGTGCTTTTACGCTTTGAAAAGGCAAGGTTAAAGAAGACGAAGGGCAAGGAAAGACTGTTTCCAAAGCTCAGCATGCGTTACTATGGGCCTTTTCAAGTATGCGACATAATCAGTGATGTTGCATATAGGCTGAAATTGCCTGATAGTTGGAAGATTCACAATGCGTTTCATGTGAGTCTTCTCAGACCCTATGTGGGTGATGTGCGAGAAGATATGCCAGCTGAAGATCAGCCACAAGTCGAGGAACTTGACGAGATCTTGGTTCCCGAACAGATTTTGACACATAAGGAAAGAAAAGTGAAAGGCAAGGTTGCTAGGCGTTACTTGGTAAAGTTCAGAAACTATCCACCAATGGATGCTAAGTGGATGGAAGAAGGTGAACTTGCAGAGTCACCAACGGTGTTATCACTTTACCTTGAAGCCTTCGATCTGCAACCTACCTTGACCCCTTGAGTTTCAAAGCTACATGGATTGTCAGTGTGACAATGGCTTTTGAAACAAATGATGTACATGGTATTGAAAGTGAGCTCAAATGAAATACCTGTTACATGAATGTTAGAGCTGTACAGATTGTCAGTTTGGCAATTGTTCTTATGGAATGTCCAAAAGTGTGCTTAGTGCTATAGAAGTGAGTTTTTCTTGTCAGTTTGTCAAGGATACAATAATTGCTTCTATTAAAGGGTACATGTGTAACTGCATTCTTAAACTGTCGGTTTGTGTATGCTCGAAAGTGTTACTGGGCCCAACGTGTACTATAAGACAATGGCAAAATGTATGGTTACCATTTTGTCATTGGAAAGTTAGTGACTCAAAGCAATGGTAGAGTGTGAAGCTACCACTATGTCATTGGGACAGGGTTCACACGCAGGCAATACATGTGTCGACGAGGTGTTGAATACACCAGGGTTGACAATGAGCATCTATGTGTCGTACATGTGTCGACAAGTGTTGAATACATCAGTGTTGATTGTGAGCATGTACGACATAGATGCAAACGAGGACGTTTGAGATTTCAAGAGGGGGGTATGTCACCAGCGTGTGACTGTTATCTATCCTTTTTGTTGATTTCTTTCTTATTATTTATTTACTTTCACTTTTTGGAAACACCCCTCGGGAAATCTAACTGCCCTGCATTGCATAGCTAGTGTGGAACTGTCCAGAGGGAGTCCAGGCCTGAGGGCAAGAGAGCACTAAGGTTAGACAAAGACTATGGTTAGCCAAAGTGGGGTCATTATTCAAACTCCTTAAAGGGCCCCTTTGTGAGTCCGAATTTTGCCTAATGTAACATACTAACACAAAACAACCACTGACCTAACCATAAAAGACACCTCATCTCAAGACATGTGCATAGTAACTCTCTCTCTCTCTCTCTCTCTCTCTCTCTCTCTCTCTCTCTCTCTTCCTTAAAACTCTACTTTCACCTTATCTACCATCAATAATGCTCTCTTTTGAGCCCACATCCATGACTCAAGTAGACAAAGAAGGCCCGCAATGTTGTGATATTCAGAAAAAATCATAATTTTTAATTTGTTAGATTGTAAAAAGTGGAATCCTTTGCTACAGAGGCTACATTTCAGTTCTGGGTGTGGCTGCAGTGTACAAAGGGGGTCAGATGACCTAGAAAGATACAATGGCAACATCTCCTAAAATTTAGGAAACTGCTATTTTGGGACCTGAAAATGTCTTCGCGTCATTACATGCAGTTTGACATGGGGATCATTTTGTTACTCTGTGGCCAAGTCAACAGAGGCTGCAGGTGAGATATTTTTAGACCCGAGGGTCTAAAGCGAGAAAATGCACAAATGAGTGACACTTCGCACTCTGAGGCCAGTTTACTACTTATAGAGAAGGCAAATCGTGATTTTCAGCTCGGAGCTCATTTTCAAGTTCCTGTCACAGGTTAAGAGCTATGGAGTGCTTGCTTTCCCTCCTATGTACAGTGCGGTGCCAGGAGTGATGCCCTGCATGCTACGCACTGCCCTCTCTCTCCTCTATGGCAGTATGTTATGCCCCTCTAGTGGGCTTTTGAATTGACCAATGTACAGTTGTGTGGGTTCATGCACGATTGCCGAGGCAAGAGCCTCTTGCACAAGTACTGGATTAGCTAGCGGCTAATCCCCCGCAGGTATAGGTGAATTCGGAGAGGTTTCACACCAGAAATCTCGTCCAATTCAAAAGGGCAAGTAGCCCTACACGTGCGGGAGCTCGAGAACTTGGTACGGATGTGATCGGCACGCGAAACGGAGCCCGAAACAGTAAATTACAGCCTGCTGTGTATTTTTGCAGGTTTAGGGTTTTGGCCCTAAACGGTCCCTAATACCCCCAAAAGGTTCGGGGACGCGAGGGGACCGCTGTACAGGTGATCTGGCCCATTTTCGGGGCTGAAAACAGAGAATTCACCGTGCTGCAGATTCTCGCCAGGTTTTGCAAAGTGCCCGTAGGCATCGGGAAAGTCATTCAATGCGTGGGAATACTCACTATGAAGGGTCCTAGTACAGTTATGTTGCCGAAATCGGGCCGGAAAAGTTGAAATTCAGCCAAGCTCGTGCGGGGCAGCTTGTAGGGAACCACAACGTTTATTCCCTCTTTTTTTTAACAATAAAGAAATACCGAAAGGGGCGCCTAAGTTAGGGGCCAATCTTGTGTCGGTCTACTCATACAGGTGCAATCTAGCAGCTTGTATCCCTCTCCCCTTTGTTGTGTCTTGAAAGTACAGGTAGAATAGACGACTAATAATGGGTGAAAGCTAAATCAAGGTTTGAAGTAAAGTCTACTGCATTGAACAGGCCGGTTTCAGTATCCATATCTGCTCATAACTAGACCTAAGATTGATCTTGGTAAAATAGCATGCACCCGAGAGTCAATCCATGATATCATCCATCCTAGGTAACGGATACTTATTCTTGATGGTGACTTTATTAAGCTCCTTGTAATCAATGTAGAAATGCATTTCGCCGTCCACTTTTTAGCTAAAAGAATAGGAGCGCCTCATGGGGATATACTAGGCTCAATAAAACTTTTCACAAGATAGGCTTGTAGCTCTCAAGCGATCTCATCTTCCTCTTTCAAGATGAACCTATAAGGTTGCCAAGAGACAAGATGGCTACATGATAGCTCTATCTTGTGATTGAGATTGGGCCCACGAGTCGATGGAAGCCTTTCGGATAAATCTCATGGAAACACGTCAGCAAACTCTTTAAACACAAAATCTAAATATCCTTTGACAATAGCATCATGATTAGACACAAGAATATCATGCTCACACAAAAGTACATCAACGTTTGAACTTATTGATTAAAAATAAAAAGAAAAATCAACATTAGAATCCTTGACAAAACAGACTGAGACTTTGACATTAGGATCATAACACCACGTATCAAACTCTTTCGATGTAAGGCTTACATCAGAATCGGTAGACCTAGAGGATGGACCCTCGACCACATGATACAAGCTCAAAGATATAGTAGAGATGCATATTCTACTAACAAAGAAGTTACAAAACCATGGCTTGCCTAGAATGATGTTTACATGCTATAAACTCATAATACGGAAGTCCAAGTCTTCATGATATTGTTATATGAGAAGGTCAATTTGTGGCACGACCTAGTTCATTGATCCAAAACTCGACTTTTCACATATCGGACCGAGTAGGGTTGGTCTGTGGAAATGGTCTTGAGCTTCGCTTGTGTAGAACACCGCCACAAGAGAGGCATAAGAAGTGGGAGATCGAGAAGGAGAGCTTGCACGATGATGCCCGTGTGTATGTGTGGATTTGGGAGGATGCATGATAGTGACGCCAATCTCGTGCGAAGATGCATTGTGTGGTTTAGGTATAGTCGATAAGACAGTAGGTTACTTGGGAAAAACGCCAAGTGGCTTAATTAAATAAGCAAAGAGTAGAGCCGATGGGGAGAGAGAGAGAGAGAGAGAGAGAGAGAGAGAGAGAGAGAGAGAGAGAGAGAGAGAGAGAGATTGCTGACGTGTCAAAGCCTAAAGAATGGAGCCAACTTACAGATGCCGGCCGAGGGGCCTAAAGTTTAAACCGTAAGAAGAGCAAGTAACAGAAGAAGTCCTACCAACTTATGGGGACCTCGACCGATGGGGCCCCAAGTGACATAAAGATTAAATTAAAGCAAGACCCGCAACTGATGACGTGGCAGGCTGTACGGATTTCCGCGTTTTGCACTGTCTGATGACGTGGCAGCTGTATGGATTTCCGTAAATTACGCAGCAGCTTTTGGCATTGCTTTTTGGACCAGAAGCTTTTGAGTTTGAAGGCTTTTCATGTAAACTGCTTTTCAGACCAAGGGCCTTGAAATATAAGGTTAGGGCTCATTCTCCATCATGCTTCCTGGAGAAGGTGCAGAGTCTGGAGTATCGACTTGTACTGTGTTGATGCAATATAAAGAAATACCGGAAGGGGCGCCAAGGTTGGGGGCCAATACTCTCTGGGGTGGAATTCTGCCACTCCGTGTCGCATGTCGTCTCTCTCTCTCTCTCTCTCAGTTTAGTTGTTATTGAAGTGCTAAAAGTCTGTTCAATCTGTTCTTTTCTATTGGCACGTGGTGCCCGTCTTGTGTGTGTGTGTGTGTGAGAGAGAGAGAGAGAGAGAGAGAGAGAGAGAGAGAGAGAGAGAGAGAGAGAGAGAGAGAGAGAGAGAGAGAGAGAGAAGAAGAAGAGAGTTTTAACGTCATAGGAAACTATCCCTTGAGACCTTAAAGATCTAGCCGACAAGGAGTTGAACTCAAGACCGGTTATTTAAGAGAGAAATGAAAGAGAGAGAGAGAGAGAGAGAGAGAGAGAGATGAAATGTTACATTAAACGTCTTCAAAAGGCCAAAATGACCTATGAGACTAAACCGATACAATCCTTGTGGATCTAATCCAATGTCTAAGAACAAAATAGAATGAAGTAAAGTGAAAGCCTAAACTAAAAGACTAAAATCATCAGATTGAAATCATCCTCATCATCATCCATGCCTGAGGATGCCCGGCATCGCGCGTTGTTCGAGAAAATATTGCATCGGTCACTGACAAGCGTCGGCAATGTCCACCTCTGTAAGTAGTCGTACTGGGCGTCTCCCATGTCATGGTCGCCCTAATAGACGTTGGCATCCAGCTCTCCCGAGCTCAGTGGCTCTATCCACTAATATAGCTTTGCTAGAAGTGGGCTCTGAAGTCTGCTGTGAAGCATGCTCATCTGGCTGCTGAGTCCCTATTCTATGGAAATCAGTGATCTCCCTCTAACACGTCTCCCATTGCTTGGTATCCTCAAGAGACTCCCTGTGTCTGCGCAGCTCTAGCAAAGACAACCCGAGGCATCTTTGATCCTGATATCTCATGACTCTAGCCAACGGTCCAAAGCTCTCTCTGAATAGACAATAAAATTGCCCTCGTATCTCATAGTATACCGGACAATGACAAATGTGATGTAACTCTGTCTTTGCCTCTATATGACACAATTGGCATATCCTGGCTTCTATTGGTACTCTCCTAAATCTCCCAGTCTCAATCTCTAGCTGATGCGATAATGTACGCATTTGACCAATAGCACATCGTATCCCATAGGATAAATGAGTGACCATATAGGCCGGTTTGATCACATATCCATCCTCTATTAGTTGGAGGAGATGCTCTCTATAGAGAGCCATCTGCGGGCCCAATTCTTGTGCCGGTTGTATTCATGTGCTCTTGGTATCTACCCGAACCAAATCCTGATGTATGATTCTGGTGGTCTCTGTCCGTGTGAGAGATAGGGAGGTGCATCCAAGGAGTACTGGAACGGTGGCAGTCTATCCATGCTGAAGCCATGTGACTGAAACCATGATGTCATCTACCCATACCAGTACGTTGTGCCCCCCTGTAGCGCTAGCTGTCAGGATGACTCAAGGGCTAACCGAGCATATCTGTCTCTAGGGAGGTCCCATAAATTATGCATGAAGGAAACTGATTTAGTAAGGGCCTCAACTACGAGAGGGGGGGCAGCTAGCTCAGCTCGAATAATCTCATGTGGCACTGAGGCTTTGGCCCGAATCATCCGAGAGATCATAGAGACTAGAGGCCTCTCCATACATCTCCAACCGTCAGTGCTACCAGACCTGCCTTGGTGGTCCACTGAGGGCCCCCATATTTGAACCCCATAGAGCATAGCTGAAGCCACTAGAGTGTCAAAAAGCCACAGCTTTGTTCGAGGTTCCTGAAACTGAACCTGCAAGCACATCTTCTCTAGTCCTTTGAAGGCTGCATAAGCTCTCGTCAATCTAGTCTCTGTTGCTCTCCTCAATGAAAACGCCAATCCACTGAAGACTACCCCAAGATAGGTGTAAGCATCTGCATAATCCACCGTCTCTTGGCCATATGTAAAAGTGGGTGCTGACCTCCTGACCCACTGTGGTGTGGTGTTAAACATCATAACCTTGGTTTTCCTCAGGTTAACAAACAATCCACCATCATGGGCAAATGTGGACAAAGCATCTAAATGAGGCTACATCCCCTCCAAGGAGTCGAAAAATCAACACAATATCATTAGCATATAACAATAGTGGGATCCATGTCCCTGCCAACTATGCTCCTCTAGTAAGCAACCTCATCCACATACATGCCAAATAGTGTAGGAGATAGCGGGCAACCTTGTTTCACCCCAATAGTGGAGTGAACCAAATCAGAAATCCCCTCGAGTGCGTACATGCCCCACTACTGACTTGTATAGAGCCATGATACCCCATATCAACTCTTTGGGTGCCTCCATCTCCTGCAGTCTGCACATCAATCTAGCTCTGGGCACTGTATCGAAGGAATTGCGGAAGTCCACAAAGCAACAATAGAGCCGTCTCCCACGTGATCCCCCCTCCTCAATAATGGTTATGAGTTTCAGAATATGATCAAGAGTAGAGAAACGTTTCTTGAAACCCGCCTGTCGTGAAACCCGTACACCCTCTCTCTCTGCCCATCTACTCGACTGCTGCTCAAGGATGGATGAGTACAACCGTGCCAATGTGTGTCCAATCATGATAGTGCGATATTTCCTAGGCTCCATAGGGTCCCTGGACTTAAAGATAGGTACGATCGTGGACAAACTCCAAGTATCACATAGGCTCTCACATATGGCACAATTGAACATCAGCTAGAAGTTCTGCAAGCAAATCTCTAGCATGTATAAAATGCTTTGCTACCATGCCATCGTGATCAATGGCTTTCTTTACTATCTCGGCGGTAAAGAAAGCACGTGTGTGGGCATGGCTCTGGCGGGTCTGGAAGAGGTGGCTGCCTCGAGACTGTGTAGAGAGAGAGTGCATACTAACCCCATAGCTTCGTAGAAGTAGTGACCGGTGGGGGGGAGTGCTCATGGAAGAGTCGCCATGCCTCGCTTGAATCCTGGCTCAAAAACATATGATATAAATCCTCCTCTAGTCGAGCTAGAAACGCCCTCTTCTTCCTCGACGCTAGAAATCTCTGGAGGCAGAGAGAGAGAGAGAGAGAGAGAGAGAGAGAGAGAGAGAGAGAGAGAGAGAGAGAGAGAGAGAGAGAGAGAGAGAGAGAGAGAGAGCTTTGCGCATGAGAAGGCTTCCGGTGACTGAAGGAGAAATGTCCGTAACAAACTTGGGCACACCAAGTCTACATTCTGTCGCGACACGCGAGAGATTTACTTAACACTTCACAATTTAATTGAGTCGACACAACCCGGCGTAGTTCCGTGCCAACAGAGATTGGCCCCAAAGACTGGCACCCCTTTCGGTATTTCTTTTTGTATTAATCTTTGAGCAAAGTACAACTCCTGCGGGTCCTCAGCTCTCAAACTCTGCGTCCAGATGCTCTCAGAAGTGAGGCCCTTGGGCTTCTTTTATACTTACAGAGGGATGCCAAAAGCAAAGCCCCAAAAGCTTAAACTCAAAAGCAATTAGCTTAAAGCTGCCAGGAAAAAGCATTAGCGCAAAAAGCAAAAATCCGTACAGCTGTCAACACGTTTTATGGGATTGTCTGTACGGTCTGCCACGTCAGCATGTCAACACAAAATCCAGGGGTTCCGTACTGCTGCCATTCCATCCTGTCTGTATGGTGCCACGTAAGCACTCGGACTTTCGACCACGTCGACAATTTGTGACATACCCCCCTCTTGAAAGAATTGTAATCGCCCTTGATTACGCCTGCAAAATAGACAGAGGCCAGAATCCAGTTGAGCAGACACTGACTCTTAAGTATTGACGCACTAGACACGACACATCTAGCACTTGTACAAAGACGACATTCACATGATATCACATGACAAATCAATCACAGAAAACTTCATTCCAAATCTCACACCATGATTGCTAGCATCGTATTTAGTAATCGCATCTAGATCCATCCCGAACCTCATTGATTTTGGATTAACTAATCCTTATTGCGATCATGTCTATAGAGATTTTTTAAACCGAAATGCTGCAGTCATTTCTTCTTTTAGATCTTGGACTCAAACAAGTCACATGAGAGAGTACAAATCATTCATGTTTAATTTCGAAAATTTCATTTCATAAAGTCATACGATAGAAAACTGTCAGCATAGCAATATCCCTGAAATCCAAAGGAAAATCAATGACTCTATTCCATCCAGGCAATCTCTGACAAAGGAGCAGAGTAACTCCCCTCTTGTGCACTCTCGTCTGCAACAGATTCAACTCTGCTGATCACAGGATCTTTCGAAGTAAACGCAGCTAAACCAAAAGCCTCAAGGTAAAGTTTCAAAATTTGAGGAGTATTTGCTAGGTCTTCCTCCTCCATCCACTTCACATCCAATGTCGGATAGTTCTTAAATTTCACTAAGAACCGCCGAATCACTTTACCTTTCACTTTTCTTTCGTTGTGTACCAAAAACTGTTCTGGAATGAGTATTTCCTTGCTTTCTTCCATTTCGGGTTGCTCATCAGGCTCCCCATCAATTGGCACCTCACCCTTAAACGGTTTCAAAAGACTCACGTGAAATGCATTGCAAATCTTCCAAGTATCTGGCAACTTAAGTCTGAAGGATACTTCTGTCACAACCTAGTGACGTGGCGTGCCCAATACACATACACACACACACACCCTCTCGGGCAAGGACAGGGGGCTGCCCCGTACATACACCCTTTTTGTGGCATGGACAGCCCTGGCATGAGAAAATTTGGCTGCAGCTTCATATTGCGCAAAATGATGACGTGGCATGTTGTACGGCGCTCTCCCTGATTTACGCTGGCTGAGCGTACGGAAAGCAAGGCTTTTGCGTGGGCAGTTTTTGGCAACGTGGGATTTTCCTACACAAGGATTTAGAGAAAAAGAGAGAGCTTTTTTTAAAAGCTTTGTTTTATTTGCCAATGCTTGAGAGAGAAAAGATTGAACTGCTTTATTTTCCAGCTTTTGGGGCTCTGCTTTTGGCATCCCTTATACTCTTTAAATTCGTGGGAGGGCCTCATAACTCAGAGCATCTAGACACAGAGTCTGAGTGTGAGTGTCTGCCTGCACTCTTGTACTTTGATCACAGATTGATACAAAAAGAAATACCAAAAGGGGCGCTAGTCTTTGGGGCCACCGGGCGAATCAATTGTGAACTGCAAACTGTTTTGAAGTGGTATTTGTGCTGTTGCGGTAGATTCTTGACTTGGAGTGTCCAAGTCTGATACAGTGGTATCAGAGCACGGCCGATTTCTCTTCTACGGGAAATCGATCCCTAATTTTTTTTTCCCGCGGCACCTATGGCTTCAGGCAAAGATCAGTTGACTCCCTCGGCATCCAGGGATGCGAGAAGGGATCACAACGAAGATTCAGGCAAGGAGTACGGCCTACCTCGGCGATGCAACAAAGATGATGCTCAATTTTGCGAAGGACCCAAAATTTGCGAAATATATGAGCGAGACTTCTTTCGAGGAGGTGCACACGTAGTGGCAGAAGACCACAAAACCACCCCGAAAACCCGCTCTCAAGAAACCTCCTACTCCCAAGAGGTATACAGAGAAAGAATTAGAAGAGGTGGTTGATGCACGAATTGCTCAACTTTTTGACGCGCAAAACAAAGCTAAAAAGCACGACAAAAAGCAGAAGAAAGGCACTGACTTCCCGGGTTATTTGGGTCGTCAGTCTACTTTTGAAAAGGCAAGAAAGCAGAAGAAACGTGTTCGATTTGAAGGAGTACCCAGTTCTTTTTCTTCTTCTGACAGTTCTTCTAGCTCATCTGACTTGAATGAAGAGACAAAAAAGGCAAAAAGTGAAGTAAAAAGCAACGCTTCGGAAAGGGTAAGAAAAAGGCAAAGAAGTCTAAATCTCGCCTCGTGGTTGACAGTTCTACACAAGACTCGTCTAGTTCGGACTCGGATGACAACAACTTTTATGCAAAGAAGAAGAATTTTTACAAAGCCAACTAGTATGACTTTCTGGAAGACAAAAAGTCCGAGAGTTTAAGGAAGGTGGACAGTCAATTAAATTTGACACGTTTTCTGGTTATAGAGATGCTTGGAGGCTTTGTCTTTTGTACAGTAGTTTGACATCGCTTTCGCGGGAGGGCGTTACTTCGAGCACTCTAAGATTCGGAGAGCTGCCTCTTATTTTAAGGGGAATGCTCGAACTTGGTGGTCCACGCTTCTATTAAACAAGACTGCGCCAGTTAAATGGCTGAAATTCAAGAGGCTTTTTATTTCTTCTTGGCTGACTCGAGAGTATGAACGTGACATACGAACTGCTTGGAACCATCTTCGGATGACCAAGAAAGATACAGTGGATGCTTATTGCGAGAGATTCTGAGCTCTTTTCTACCCGCCTCTTCATTTAAGAAGATCTCGTTCAAGGATCAGATTGAGCGGTTTACCTTGGGTCTTCCTACAGAGATCCGAGATCACTACTTGGAACAAAAGTCAGCTTCCATTCAGGAGTTGATGAGTCGTGCGAAACGGGGTTTTTCCATTCACTCTAGCAGTTTGACCTACCCCACTGATGAGATCATGACACAAAGAGCCGAATAGACTTCGACAAATGAAAGTAGAAAGAGGAAGAGCAACCCAGAAAAGAAAGATGCACAACCCAAGCTTACTCCTCGAGAGAGAGCTTGCTTCATCAAGGAGGGGAAGTGCTTTGGATGCGAGGAAATTGGACATATCTCCGCGAAGTGCCCTAAAAGGCACAGAAAGAACAAAACGACAAGGACGACGAAAGGCCTGAGAGTTCAAGAGTAGCCGAGGAACGTGGAAGAAAAGGCAAGATGAAAACATGACTCGTTCCAGATTGGGTATCGATCCCGGCACGTTGGACGAGAATACAGAACTTTGCCGAGCTTGGGGCAAAGTAAAAGACCAAGAAGCCCTGATCTTCTTTGATGGAGGAGCCAAGGCCAACTTCATTTCACCGGAATTGGCGGCACGGCTCGAGATCACTCCCGATCGAATGGGACCACTTGCGGAGGCAGTTCTAGCGGCACCCGGCAAGGATGTAGCCATTACACCTGTCATTGGCAAACTTCGGTTGCATTGTTAGGGGTATTTGGGGCATGAGGACTTTTACATAATGCCTTTGGAAGGTTGTGATGTTCTCTTGGGAATCCCCTGCTACCACAAGAACAACGCCGTGGTCGACTATCGAGCGAGGAAAGCAACATTGACCACAGAGAAGGGCATAACCATTGTACTTGATATTAAACTTAAGGGCGAGTCTGTCCCTATTGTATCGGCTTTGGCCATCTCAAAGTTAATGAAATCCAGTCTGTTTGTTTACTCGATCTTTATGAAAGAGTTGAGTGATGAGGATAGGACAAATATGTCTGAGCTTGATAAAGAATGCCAAGATTTTCTCCACTCTCATGCTGATTGCTTCTCAGAGGGCCTGCTTGGCGAGTTACCACCCGCTCGTCCTGAAAATCATACCATTGATCTGAAACCTGGAAGCACGCCACTGAACCGGAGTGTTGTTGGTTTTGAAGAAAGACGGATCTTGGAGAATGTGCATCAATTATAGAGCTCTCAACAAAATCACCATCAAGAACAGATTTCCGATTCCTAGGATCGATGATATACTCGACAGATTATAGGGATCCTCGTGTTTTAGCAAAGAAGCAGAATTCGAATCGCGCCAGGAGCTACAAGACAGCCTTTCGGATGACTCTTGGGTTATTCGAGTTTTTGGTGATGCCGTTTGGCTTAACCAATGCTCCGTACAAAGAAGGTGGCAAAGGTGTGACATTCACGACCTTTACAGGGTTGATGACAGGAAGAAGGCTCTCTCATTCCTCCAGCAGTTTGACAAGGCCTATGCAGGGGGAAACTTTACAGAGGCTTCCAAGGTCCGCAAGGCAGCCACTTTCTTGACAGGGAATGCGGGACAATGGTGGACAACTTTATTGCTTCAAGGGCAAGCTCCGTCCACATGGATTTATTTCAAGCAGATTTTTGCAGCAGCATGGTTATCTGATGATTTCAAAGCAGATGTCATGACAGAATGGCACCAGCCTAATGCTGCTACTTGCAAGAATCTGGATGATTACAATCGGAAGTTTTGGAAAGCTCTACTTCCAGTAACTTCCTACAGGTTTGTGCCATTGACAGAACAGATTGAAAAATATTGTTGTGGCCTGCCCAAAGGATTGAGAAAGAACTGTACGAAGACAAAAGTCACTACTTTGACGCAACTCATCGAGGTAGCAAACACTGGCAATGGTTTGCTCAAGGGAGAAGATTGTGAATTCAATACTAGCGTCAAGGAAGGATCAGCCAAGAAAAATTCAGCGAAGAAGTATGTTCCCAAGGAGGTTCCTACAGTGACTCAGGAACTAGCCAGCGCAGGGAAAGGCAAAGCTTCGGCTGAATCAAAAAAGGGACCAGCGAAGAAATGGAAAAGACGTTTTCCTCGCAAGTCTGAAGAGCAAAAGAAGGTCCTGAGGACAAAGAACAAATGCTTTATTTGTGAGCAGCCTGGCCACATTGCTTACAATTGTCCTACAAAGAAAAGGCCAGCTGATTCTGATGACAAGGAAGACAAGAAAGGAAAGAAGCCCATGGCTGGTCTAGTGCCAGATATGGTGGGCGACAAGCCAAATTCAGATGCAAGTGAGCTTTGCAGAGCATGGGGGAAGGTCAGGGATCAAACAGTATATATATACCTTCATAAGTTCAGAATAGTCTGAACTCACGAATTATAAGAGGGAATAAAGCACTCATAAAACTATAAAAGCAAGGGACACACGAAAAGAAAAGAAAAACAAAAACAAACAAACAAACTAACTAAATCACTTTGATTGCTTCGAAACAAAACTAGATAAAACAAAACATTATTAACTTAAAAATGTTTTCAAAAAAGGTATGTGTAAAATAAGTTGACGCAACTTACTTGGCTTAAAACAAGTACTCAACTTTAAGCAAAAAAAAAAAAAAAAAAAAAAGGATAAGACATCTTAAAAACTTAATCCTAGAAATCAAACTTCACACAACAACCTATAACGAAACACATTCTTAAGTCCTCAGGTAAGCTAAATATGAAATTGAAAAATGAATACTACTACAAACCTACGAAGAGCAAAGAACCAAACTTGACAATATGTGATCTCAACTTCACTGCTTGTCCAAACAGGAAGAATAAGATTGTCACCTTTATCATGCATAGCTTGGACAACAGCTATGACATCCCTACTCACGTCGTCAGTGCCCAAGAGTAGGTGCAGGTTTACATAGAGGTCATTCATGCTTTGAACGTACTCTACAAAACCAACGAGCTGAGTTTCTATCACCCTCCGGAGGTGATGGGCATACTCAGCCATGATAAAGGCTAGCCATTGTCAAGCTATAGTGAAAATACTAGAAACGCTAAAGATCAAAACAACAACATAAGGTGTTATTAAGTCAAACAATAAGTCGGCTTTTTAGCTCCCCACTTCTATTGAATTTACTACTGATTATCTTGAACATTCCAAAGGAAGAAACACTAAAAATAAACTTACTACGATGCAAAAATGAACGAACTTTTTTCATGATTCTTTTGAATGAGTATCCTTTTTCAACTATCAAAGAAATAAGATGGCAAGATTGAACAACAAAAGTAGATTTACTAGAACAAAGACGAGAAAATCTGAATAGTTGAGAGCAAATGACACCGTACTTAGCTAAAAGAGAAATGTTCGAAGAAATGTGAGGCATGCGGATGATTTTTAGATTGGCATATTCTGGTTCAAGGCGCTTATCATAGATATCTACTTCTAATCCCAAGGGAGTCTGAAAAATCTTAAGGTCTAAAAAGGCACAACAATCACTATTTGTGGTACAGTTAAGTTCACAAAACTCCTTGGGATAAATCCCTCCGCCTACAGAACTCGAATTCAAGTACATAAAATCTTGAAAAGAAGGAACGTCAGGGACAAAAAGATCATCTACAAAGCGTCTTACATTGCATAACTTGTGCAAAAATATTGGGCAAGTGTTATCAAGGACAAGACGCTCCATAAAATCAAACTCACAAGTAAAAAGATAGAAATTAGCAAGAAAAACAGCACAATTGGTACCCATAGGGATACCAATTGTTTGCTTGAAAAGAGAGTCGCCGATGGTTATATATAAATTGTCCAAAAGAAAATCTAACCAAGATATGATGTCAATGTCATCTACAATCCTGGTGAATCTCTTTCTTCCTTTGTCTACATCTACATTCTTATTTTTCAGCCATAAGAAGTCAAAGTTCAAGGCTGACTTTTCTACTAGCAATGCCTTGTACCTATCCTTCTCAAGCTCGTACGCAAAAACTTTTGAAATAAGAGACTTGACTCTAAATTTAAGGTCCTCCAAATTTAGCTTCGTGTATAGCGTTGTAAAGTCAAAAGTTTGGAGACATAAAGGAGAAGATTTCCCCTTAAGGCTTCTTGAAGAGTTCAAAAACTTTAAAACAGGAATCACACCTACTGAATCATTTAAAATCCAACTTGAATCGGTGGGTACGTCTGCTTCCTTTAGCATATTATTCCACAATTCAATTACGCTAGGTAAAATGGCTTTGAAACAATAACTGAGCCATTTGGAAACCTCGGTCAAAGAGGTGTTACAAGAAGCAGCTATAAATCTAGGCTTTATAGGGTTCTTGTGGAACTTCCAAACGGTATATAAAAAAGGTAATTTAGGCTGGCACTTAAAACCAAAAGACTTACAAAAGTCTTCATGTTTCAAGATAACCTCTTGCATTGAAAGATCACAATCACTGTAAGTCTGAGAATTTACTTCACCTAACAAGCATTCTAAATAGAACTTTTTGCACGTAACAACAAAGTTATTAGAGCACTTATCTACATAAGAGATTACAAAATCACGATGAAATTTCCTAAGAGCATCACGATCAGAAGAAGATAAGCTATTCCTTTCTGAAGAAACGTTCCGAGAGCAAGATGCTAATTTCAAAGAAGCTTTCTTGAGGATTACAGACTTCCAATGGGTAAAAATACCTTGAACTCCTAAAGACTCCTCAAACTTTACTACGAAACTAGAAATTCCTTTTTCTATGGCTTTGAGAAGGCAAGAGTCGTTTGAGGAAGGGAGCCTATATTTAGTACCTCTTGAGAAAAGGTCTTTCAAAGAATCCGAAGGAAGGATAGAACAATAGGTAGTAACTACATGACCCAAAGCTCCATTTACGTAAGAAGAAAAGGCAGTTTTACTACAAGGACAATCAATACTTGAGATTGCAAGCCTCTCTTGCTTTTTAAGATTACGTCCTATGTCACTATAGTTGAAAGCTTTTTGTCCTAAAGTTTTCACATATTTGAAAGCTACGACAGGATGGTTCCATACCTTTCTCACACAAGGAGGGAGAGCATCCAAAGCTTCTTGAGATCTCAAAATAGAGCTTAATCCAATCTTGTCTAAGTCAGGGGAGGTAAAGATAGTTATCAACAAATCTTTCTTTCCAACCAAGGGATTTTTCAGACTAAGACATTTGGACTTCAGAAATTTGCCTAACAGTACTCGAAGTTGAGTACTATGAGACTCTCTTAGCTCCAAATCTTCATAAGAGTAGTTCTCAAGGGTATACAAGAGCTTAAATAGGATCCTTACATTATACCTTTCAAATATTTTATAAGAAAAAGAACCCAATTCCATGGCGCTAGATAAGTAAATCAATCTCCGTTTGAAATCTCTATAAGCAAAAATTCTATGGTTAGAAGGGTCATCACTCTCAATTCTAGAGATTGAAGCCCTAGGGAGACCTTGTACTAAACAGTGCTTATCTTCTTTGATCCAGGTGCCAAAGCCAACTTCATTTCCCCAGAATTGGCTTCAAAGTTAGGAATCAGGCCTGCAGAGATGGGGTATACAGCAGAGGCAAGTTTGGCATGTCCTGGCCACTCAGAGGCTGTGACACCCATCATCGGAAAGTTGCGCCTACATATCCAGTCCTATGTAGATGCTGAAGAATTTTACATCATGCCACTGGACGGATGTGATGTGTTGTTAGGAATTCCTTGGTTGTTTCGTGTACAGGGAATCATGGATGCCTACAACAAAAAGATCACTGTACAGAGCAGGGGAAAGACTCACATTCTGGATGTAAAGCTTAAAGGGGAGTCTATTCCCACTGTATCAGCTTCTGCTATTACTTCTGTAATGAAAAAGCATCTTTCTGCGTACTTGGTTTTTGCACGTGAAGTGTCAGATTGTGATGAATCAAATTTATCTCTGCTAGATAAAGAAAGGTCAATGTTTTTACAACAGTATAGTGACTGTTTTTCCGATTCATTACCGTCTCAATTACCGCCAGAGAGACCCGAGAACCATGCGATAGATTTGGTGCCAGGCAATAGCCCACCAAATAAGCCTCCGTACCGGGTTAGTGCGGCTCAGCAGAAAGAGATAATGGGCCAAGTACAGGAGCTGTTAGAAAAGGGGCTGATTCAACCCAGTTCATCTCCATTCTGTTCTCCAAAGTTGTTGGTGCAGAAAAAGGATGGCTCATGGCGTATGTGCATCGACTACCGTGCATTGAACAAGAATACCATTTAGAATAGGTTCCCAATACCTAGAATTGATGATATTATGGACAAATTAGAAGCAGCAGCTATGTTTAGCAGAATAGATCTAAAGAGTGGGTACCATCAGATCCGCATTAGATCAGAGGATGTGCACAAGACTGCTTTTAGAACAACGTTTGGCCTTTACGAATTTCTAGTGATGCCCTTTGGTCTCACAAATGCTCCTGCTACGTTCAATAGGATGATCGACAGAATTTTTCGTCCACACCAGCAGTTTGTTAGTGAATTCTTTGATGACATGATAGTCTACTCAAAGAATGAAGAGGAGCATAGGCATCACTTGGCCATCGTGTTCCAAGAGTTACGCAGTCATAGGTTGCTCATCAATGCAAAGAAAAGTGAATTTTTTCTGGAAGAGATTCATTTTCTTGGACACATTGTCTCAAAGGATGGTGTCAAAATGGATCCTGCAAAAGTTGAAGCGATCAAGTCATGGCCAAATTTGAAGACGGTGCATGATGTCCGAAGCTTTTTGGGACTATGCTCCTATTACAGAAGGTTTATCCGAAATTTCGTTGAGATTGCTTCACCTTTACATGCTCTTCATAAGAAGGCAGTCACCTTTAGATGGACACAGAAAGAGATTTCAGCTTTTAATCTCTTAAAGGAAAAGATGACTTCAGATCCAACCATTGTGTTGCCAGATCTTAGGAAGTCATTTGTGGTCCAGTGTGACGCCTGCGGTAGTAGCATTGGTGCAGTGCTAATGCAAGATGGCGGGGTAGTAGCCTATGAGAGCAGAATTTTGCAAGGGCCAGAGATGACCATGCAGGTCTATGAGAAAGAGTTACTGGCTGTGATTCATGCGCTCTTAAGTTGGAAACACTACCTGCTGGTGCAGATTTCGTTGTCCAAACGGACCATCAGACCTTGCGATACTTCTTGACACAGACAAAGTTATCTGAGAAGCATATGCGATGGGCAAATATCTTGTCCATGTTCCATTTTTAGATTGTGCATGTGGAAGGCAAGAAGAACGTTGTGGCTGATGCCTTGTCAAGGGAGCCACAAATTTCAGCTGTGTCAATTCCTTATCATCATGAACTTGATGATATGAGAGAACAGTATGCAAATGATGAAGATTTTGCAAGGGTCTTCGAGCAGCTAATGGATGGACAACGTCATGAACACTATCTTCTCAAAGATGGGTTCATGATGATGCATGGCAGATTGTGTGTCACAAAGCCATTGCGACGCAAAGTTATGGAAGAGAGTCATGTCCCACCGTATGCAGGGCATCGTGGTATCGATGCTACAGTTAAAGCGGTTGAGACATTCTTCTACTGGTCTACATTGAGAAGAGATGTGGATGCCTTTGTGCGAGAATGCCTAATTTGCTAGAAGGTCAAGTTTGACAGGCAAAAGGCACCAGGGTTATTGCAACCACTACCTATTCCAGATAAACCATGGGAAAGTATTGCTATGGATTTTATCTTTCATCTTCCGAGAACGCGGACAGGAAACGAAGACAGGAAACGATGGTATTTGGACCATCATTTGCAGATTCAGCAAACAGGCCCATTTTATTCCTATTAGGAAGAAGATAAAGCCAGATCAGATGGCACGCTTGTTTATGAGCAATATTTTCAAGTATCATGGCATGCCACAGTCGATTGTTAGCGACCGTGATCCACGCATGACAAGTTTGTTCTGGAGAGGCTTGTTTGAGAATATGGGCACCACGCTCAAATTCTCTTCGTCATTTCATCCTCAAACAGATGGGCAGTCAGAAGAGGCCAATTCTACTGTCCTAGATCTGCTGAAGTGTTATGTGTCAGAGCATAAAGGAAAGTGGGAGCAGTATTTGCCATTGGTGGAGTATGCATACAATAATACAGTGCATTCATCAACTGGCAAGGCACCTTTTGAGATAGTTGAAGGTGGCAAGAAAGTTCCTCCCCATACAAAGGACAAGATATTTGAAGCAGATAAGTATGTTCAGGACATGGATGAAATGTACAAGAAGGTCAAAGTGGCCTTAGAAAAGACTCAGGCAAAGCAAAAGAAAGCAGCTGATCGTCACCGTCGTGAAGTGGTATATTCACTTGGTGATTGGGTGCTTTTACGCTTTGAAAAGGCAAGGTTAAAGAAGATGAAGGGCAAGGAAAGATTGTTTCCAAAGCTCAGCATGCGTTACTATGGGCCTTTTCAAGTGTGCGACATAATCAGTGATGTTGCATATAGGCTGAAATTGCCTGACAGTTGGAAGATTCACAATGTGTTTCATGTGAGTCTTCTCAGACCCTATGTGGGTGATGTGCCAGAAGATATGCCAGCTGAAGATCAGCCGGAAGTCGAGGAACTTGACCAGATCTTGGTCCCTGAACAGATTTTGGCACACAAAGAAAGGAAAGTGAAAGGCAAGGTTGCTAGGCATTACTTGGTAAAGTTCAGAAACTATCCACCCATGGATGCTAAGTGGATGGAAGAAGGTGAACTTGCAGAGTCACCAACTGTGTTATCACTAAGCCTTCGATTTGCAACCTACCTTGACCCCTTGAGTTTCAAAGCTACATGGATTGTCAGTGTGACATGTTACATGAATGTTAGAGCTGTACAGATTGTCAAATTGGCAATTGCTCTTATGGAATGTCCAAAAGTTTGGTTAGTGCTATAGAAGTGAGTATTTCTTGTCAGTTTGTCAAGGATACAGTAATTGCTTCTATTAAAGAGTACATGTGTAACTGCATTCTTAAACTGTTGGTTTGGGTATGCTCGAAAGTGTTACGGGATCCAACGTGTACTATAAGACAGTGGCAAAATGTGCAGCTACCATTTTGTCATTGGAAAGTTAGTGACTCAAAGCAATGGCACAGTGCGCAGCTACCACTATGTCATTGGGACAGGGTTCACACGCAGGCAATACATAAGTCGACAAGGTGTTGAATACATCAGGGTTGACAATGAGCATGTATGTGTCGTATATGTGTCGACAGGTGTTGAATACATCAGTGTTGACTGTGAGCATGTACGACATAGATGCAAACGAGGACGTTTGAGATTTCAAGAGGGGGGTATGTCACCAGCGTGTGACTGTTATCTATCCTTTTTGTTGATTTCTTTCTTATTATCTATTTACTTTTACTTTTTGGAAACACCCCTCGGGAAATCTAACTGCCCTGCATTGCATAGCTAGTGTGGAACTGTCCACAGGGAGTCCAGGCCTGAGGACAAGAGAGCACTAAGGTTGGACAAAGACTATGGTTAGCCAAAGTGGGGTCATTGACTAGCCAAAGTGGAATCCTTTGCTACAGAGGCTACATTTCAGTTCTGGATGTGGCCGCAGTGTACAAAGAGGGTCGGATGACCTAGAAAGATACAATGGCAGCATCTCCTAAAATTTAGGGAATTGTTATTTTGGGACCTGAAAATGTGTTGGCGTCATTACCTCCGGAATGACAAGGGGAACATTTTCTTGCTCTACTGCAAAGTCAACTGATGCACCAGTTGAGGTATTTTTAGCCGGGAATGCCCAAAGTCGGAAAATGTGCCATGTGGCACTCTGTGAGCATTCTGCTACTCCTGGCCAGAGAGGGGGCGCCTAAAATGAGAGAGGAGGCTGATTTTCAGATTTTGTCACAGGTTAAGAGCTATGGAGTGCTTGCTTTCCCTCCTATGTACAGTGCGGTGCCAGGAGTGATGCCTTGCACGCTACGCACTGCCCTCTCTCTCCCCTATGGCAGTATGTTATGCCCCTCTAGTGGGCTCTTCATTTGACCAATGTACAGTTGTGTGGGTTCATGCGCGATTACCGAGGCAAGAGCCTCTTGCACAGGTACTGGATTAGCTAGCGGCTAATCCCCCCGCAGGTACAGGTGAATTCGGAGAGGTTTCACACCCGAAATCTCATCCGATTCAAAGGGCAAGTAGCCCTACAGGTGCGGGAGCTCGAGGACTTGCTACGGATGCGACCGGCACACGAAACGGAGCCCGAAACAGTAAATTACAGCCTGCTGTGTATTTTTGCAGGTTTAGGGTTTTGGCCCTAAACGGACCCTAATACCCCCAGGAGGTTCGGGGACGCAAGGGGACCGCTGTACAAGGAATCTGGCGCATTTTCGGGGTTTTTAAGGAGGTTCGGGGACGCAAGGGGACCGCTGTACAAGGAATCTGGCGCATTTTCGGGGCTAAAAACAGAGAATTCAGCGTGCTGCAGATTCTCGCCAGGTTTTGCAAAGTGCCCGTAGGCGTCGGGAAAGGCAGTCAATGCGTGGGAATACTGACTGTGAAGGGTCCTAGTACAGTTATGCTGCCGAAATCGGGCCGGAACAGTTGAAATTCAGCCAAGTGTGTGCGGGGCAGCTTGTAGGGATCCACAGCGTTTATTCCCTCTGTTGAACAATAAAGAAATACCGAAAGGGGCGCCTAAGTTAGGGGCCTATCTGGTGTCAGTCTACTCATACAGGTGCAATCTAGCAGCCTGTATCCCTCTCCCCTTTGTTGTGTCTTGAAAGTACAGGTAAAGTGGACGACAAATTAAATGGGTGAAAGCTAAATCAAGGTTTAAAGTAAAGTCTACCGCCCTTTTTGGATTGAACAGGCCGGTTTCAACCGCGGCATTGCTACCACCATGAAAGGGGTAGAGAGATACTTCTTTTGGTAGAGACTCAAGAAGGATGTGGACGAGTTTGTGCGTAGTTGCTTGGCATGCCAGAAGGTCAAGTTTGACAAACATAAAGCACAGGGATTGTTACAGCCTTTGCCCATACCCACCCGTCCCTAGGAAAGTATTGCAATGGATTTCATTTTTGATCTCCCGAGCACATAGAGTGGTCACGATGGTATCTGGACTGTTATTGACAGATTTAGCAAGCAGGCTCATTTCATTCCAGTGAAGAAAACAGTCAAGCTGGATCACTTAGCGAGACTGTTTGTGGCCTAGATTTTCAGATTACACGGCATGCTCGAGACAATTGTCTCCGATAGGGACCCCAGATTTGCAAGTTTGTTTTGGAAGGCAATTTGGGAGAACATTGGCACGCGGTTGCAGCTATCGTCATCTTTCCACCCGCAGACTGACGAGCAATCTGAGATTGCCAATTCGTTTTAGATTTATTGAAGTCTTATATCTCGGATCAGAAGACTCAATGGGAAAAGTATCTACCTTTGGTGGAATTTGCCTACAACAACACGATACACTCTTCGACGGGGAAGGTGCCATTTGAGATTATTGAAGGTGCTGCAAAGGTTCCACCCTTCCTAAGCACGAAAGATAAGATTTTTGAAGCTGATGAGTACACGCGCGACTTGGACACGGCTTTTGCCAAGGTTTGCGAGGCTTTGCAGAAATCTCAGGAAAGAAAGAAAAAGGTCGCCATCGTCGCGATTTGAAATTGAAGAAGGATGATTGGGTGCTCTTACGTTTTAAGCAAGCACACCCAAGAAAGAAAAAGGGAAAGGAGAGGCTTTTTCCAAAGCTTAGTATGCGATACTACGGACCTTTCCAGATCTCTAAAAAGATAAATGATGTCTCCTTCCGACTGAAACTGCCTGACACTTGAGGATTCACAATGCATTTCATGTGAGTCTCTTGAAACCTTTTAAAGGTGATGTGCCTATAGATGGGGAGCCTGATGAGCAACCCGAAGTGGAAGAAAACGAGGAGATCCTTGTTCCTGAATAGATTTTAGCACATAAGGACACAAAGAATAAGGGTAAAGTAAGAAGGCGGTTCTTGGTTAAATTCAAGAACTATCCTGAATTGGATGCGAAGTGGATGGAGGAGGAGGACCTAGCAGATACTCCTCACATTGTGAAACTTTACCTTGAAGCTTTTGGTTTAGCATAGTCTATTCCAAATGGAACCCAGAATTTAGCTTGGTCGCAGATCTGGTGCAGTGGGATGCACAAGAGGGGAGTTAAGTCACTAATGTCTCTTTGAGCTTCAGGAATACTAAGAGCCGACAGTATTCTGCTATATGACTTTATGAAATGGAATTCCTGAATATGTAACTGATTTGTTCTTGACTTGTTTTTAAGTGCAGGAACTGATAGACGAAATAATTGCAGCATTTTGGTTTGAATGATCCCGAATAGACGAATAGACATGGTTGCAATAGGGGTTAGTCAATCGGGCATCTATGAGGTTCTGAGTGGATCTAGATGCGATTGCTAACTGCATTGCCGATAAAATCATGGTCTAAGACCCGAATGAATGTTGAATGTGATTTGTCATATGATGTCCTGTGATGTCGTGTGATGTGACTGTCGATTGGTACATGTGCTAGATGTGTGTTCCAAGTGCGTAGGTACTAACAATTAGTGTCTGCTAAGGCAGTTTATGGCTTCTGTCTGTTTTGCAGGCGTAATCGAGGGCGATTACAATGCTTTCAAGAGGGGGGTATGTCACAACCCGGTGACGTGGCGTGCCCAGTACACATACACACACACCCTCTCAGGCAAGGACAGGAAGCTGCCCCGTACATACACCCTTTTTGTGGCATGGACAGCTCTAGCGTGAGAAAATTTGGTCGCAGCTTCATCTTGCGCAAAATGATGACGTGGCATGCTATACGACACTCTCCACGATTCACGCTGGCTAAGCGTACGGAAAGCAAGGCTTTTGCGTTTGCGTGGGCAGTTTTTGGCAGCGTGGGATTTTCCTACGCAAGGATTTAGAGAGAGAGCTTTTTTTAAAAGCTTTGTTTTATTTGCCAAGGCTTGAGAGAGAAAAGATTGAACTCCTTTATTTTCCAAAGCTTTTAATTTTTCAACTTTTGATTCCAGCTTTTGGGGCTCTGCTTTTGGCATCCCTTGTACTCTTTAGATTCGTGGGCAAGGCCTCGTAACTCAGAGCATCTGGACGCAGAGTAATACAAAAAGAAATACCGAAAGGGGCGCCAATCTTTGGGGCCAATATCTCTAGGCACGGAACTCCGCCGGGCCATTGTTGAATCAATTGTGAACTGTGAACTGTTTTGAAGTGGTTAATTGTGTTGTCACGGTAGATTCTCGACTTGGAGTGTCCAAGTCTGTTACAACTTCATGTATCTTTTCTTTAATCTGGAAAGGGCCAGAATATCTCATGCTAAGCTTTGGAAAAAGCCGCTCCTTTCCCTTTCGTTTTCTTAGGCGTGCCTTCTCAACACGTAAAAGCACCCAATCATCTTCCTTCAACTTCAAGTTGCGTCGATGTCGATTTGTTGCTGCCGTGCTTGAGACTTCTGGAGAGCCTATTGAATCTTGGCAAACGCAGTGTCTAGATCTCTATATATTGATTGGCTTCGAAAATCTTGTCTTTAGTGCTTAGAAAGGGAGGGACCTTCTTAGCACCTTCGAATACCTCAAATGGTGCCTTCCCCGTCGAAGAGTGAACCGTGTTATTGTAGGCAAATTCCACGAAGGGCAAATATTTTTCCCATTGAGTCTTTTAAATAGCCTTCCAAAATAAACTCGTGAATCGGGGGTCTCTGTCGGAGACTATGGTCTCAAGCATGCCATGTAACCGAAATATCTGAGCAAGGAACAATCTCGCTAAATGGTCCGACTTGATTGGAATGAAGTGAGCTTGCTTGCTAAATGTGTCAATGACGGCCCAAATGCTATTGTGCCCACTTTGTGTCTTCGGGAGATGAAAGATGAAATCCATTGCAATACTTTCCCAAGGGCGCGTGGGAATGGTGTCACAAGACGAGCATCACGTGCCAACAGAAAAGAACACATTGAACAGATTTTTAGCACTTCAATAACAACTGAACTGAAAAAGAGGAAGCACACGTAACACGGAGTGGCGGAATTCCACCCCAAAGAGTATTGGCCCCAAACCTTAGCGCCTCTTTCGGAATTTTTTTATAATACTTGAACTCAGTACAATGCCGATACTCCAATCCCTGCACCTTCTCACCGAAGCGTGCCAAAGAATGAGCCCTCTACACATATTTAAAGGCCCTTGGCCTTGAAAAGCAATCAAACTCAAAAGCAACTGGTCCCAATAGCACTAGCACCAAAAGCTGCCAATGCGTTTTGTGGAAATCCATAGCTCTGCCACGTCAGCAGTCAACGTAAAATGCGGAAATCTGTACACATCTACCACGTCATCAGTTGCTACGCTAATAGAGTGTGAGTGTGTGTGTGGTCTTGCTTTATTTAATCCCTTTAGGTCACTTGGGCCCCGTCGGACGGGGTCCCATAAGTTGGTGGGAACTCCTCTTTAAAAATAGGCTACTCGACAAGACTTTGCAAGTTGGTAAAACTTCTTTTGCTTCTTCACTTGGGGTCTAGATGTCACAAGACGGGCACCACGTGCCAATAGAAAAGAGCAGACTGAACAGACTTTTAGCACTTCAAATAACAATTGAAAGAAAGAGAGACAACACGTGACACGGAGTGGCAGAATTCCACCCCAAAGAGTATTGGCCCCAAACCTTGGCGCCCCTTTCGGTATTTCTTTATATTGCATCAACACACTACAAGCCGGTACTCCAAACTCTGCACCTTCTCCAGGAAGCATGCCAGAGAATGAGCCCTAGCCTCATATTTAAAGGCCCTTGGCCTAAAAAGCAATTACAGTGAAAAGCCTTCAAACTTAAAAGCATCTGGTCCAAAAGCAAAGCCAAAAAGCTGCCAGCGTAAATCATGGAAATTTGTACAGTTGCCATGTCATTAGCCAACGCAAAACGCGGAAATCCGTACAGCCTGCCATGTCATCATGCCAGTGCAATTTTTGAAAATCTGCCACGTCATCAGTTTTTGCGTGTGTGTGGGTCCTGCCTTATTTTAATCCTTTCGTCACTTGGGCCCCATCGGACGGGGTCCCCATAAGTTGGTAGGACTTCTTCTTCTATTACTTGTTCTTCTTAGGGTTTAGGCTCCTCGGCTGGCATCTGTAAGTTGGCTCCATTCTTTAGGCTTTGACACGTCAGCAGTTTGTTAAATCTCCCCTTCTTGAAAGAGAGTAATCGTCCGCGATTACAGCATATCTGCAAAACAACTCAAGTTAACTCAACAAATTTCCGAGGGACATTCCGAGGGACAATCAGTTTGCTCTTTTTATTAAAGAGTTAGCTTCTCCTTTCTGCTCTTTTGATCAAGGAGTTAGCTTCTCCTTTCGGCTGTTTTGATCAAAGAGTTAGCTTCTCCTTTCTCCAAATCGGAACTCTTGATATCCCGGCGTAGTAAAATTAGCCATCACACCCAAACCGTACTGATCTTCCACGGGTGTCTTGATGCACTAAAATTACATACCCAGGCAATCTCATCCAATTAGGAATATTCAGTGGTTGGCACATCACAATGCAACACAAATGCTCACATATGCATGTTACAAGACATAGAAACATAAAGCCGCCAATGAACACTCCTCCCGCATAACCTAACAAGGTCCGGGCCGGAAGATATTCAACGACTCCCTCATCACTCCTCCCGCATAACCTAAAAAGGTCCGGGCCGGGAGATATAGAGGCCTTTTACAACCAAACGCCCCCCAGACCGCAACCTGCGTCGTTTGGAGGTGCTGAGAGTAGCCACTGCTCAGACTTCTTAATACTCCTCCTGCATAACCATCCAGGTTCGGGCCAGGAGTCAAAACAACAATTATTTTACAAGCATGCAACCAAACGCTCCCCAAGCATCGTCCTACGTCGTTCGGAGGTTTTCAAACATACAACGAAACGCTCCCCAGGCATCGGCCTGCGTCGTTCCTAGGTTCAAACAATATCAAAACAGTATTTCTCACTTCTCTACCCGGGAGTAAAATCACCAATGATTGAAACCAATCGGCACCAAGGCAGGTTCAAAACAGATACCATCCATTTCAAACAAATTCCAAACAAGATCACCAAACAAGTTCTCAAATAGATTTCAAACTTAAAAAGCGATCTTGACATCAGTCGGGCTCGAAAAGTCGACCGACTGTCCATCTTGAAACCTACACCAAAAATTAGGGTTAGGTTCTTTCCATGAGGTCGTAGCCAAGCACAACATGGTGCATCAGCTCTTGGACAGAAAGTGTTTCTTTGGCGGCGATGGTAGTCCCAAGAGATAGCAATCACACCGAACCTCCAAGGTTAGATGCTCGTGAAGAGACATCTACTGAGAGATGTCGAGAAATTTCAAGTTATAATCTACGAGGGTTTCCATGGCAAGCATTTCACGATACCCCACTCTGCCAGAAGTTGCACTCCGAATGAAGATGTCAGAAACCATATAACTTCGGACAAAATTTGTCTTGAAAGCTTGCAAAGTACTTGGAGTGTGCGGCTTGGTAGCTATAGACATCAACAATTGCATGGCACTGCTTCTGAGAAAAACAGGGACTTGAAACAAATCTGGATTCTTCTCTTGCAAGTGATCTTTATGGCTTATACCCTGTAAGACATGAGCGGTAAAGACGGGAGCGCGCTCAATGCGCGATGAAGTAAGGGTCGGAATTGCTAATCAGTCCGGGTTGGAGGGCGAAGATACCTCCAATAGCTATGTCTGCTCTTTTGTAGGACCGGTATGCTTTCAAAAAAGCACACGCCTGATGCTCTGATACCATTGTCACAAGACGGGCACCACGTGCCAATAGAAAAGAGCAGATTGAACAGACTTTTAGCACTTCAAATAACAACTGAAAGAGAGAGAGACAACACGTGACACGGAGTGGCAGAATTCCACCCCAGAGAGTATTGGCCCCAAACATTGGCGCCCCTTTCAGTATTTCTTTATATTGCATCAACACACTACAAGCCGGTACTCCAGACTCTGCACCTTCTCCAGGAAGCATGCCAGAGAATGAGCCGTAGCCTCATATTTAAAAGCCCTTGGCCTAAAAAGCAATTACAGTGAAAAGCCTTCAAACTCAAAAGCATCTGGGGTCCAAAAGCAAAGCCAAAAACTGCCAACGTAAATCACGGAAATCCGTACAATTGCCATGTCATCAGCCAACGCAAAACGCGGAAATCCATACAGCCTGCCACGTCATCATGCCAACGCAATTTTCGAAAATCTGACACGTCGTCAATTTTTACGTGTGTGCGGATCATGCTTTATTTTAATCCTTTTGTCACTTGGGCCCCATCAGACGGGGTCCCTATAAGTTGGTAGGACTTCTTCTTCTGTTACTTGTTCTTCTTAGGGTTTAGGCCCCTCGGCCGGCATCTGTAAGTTGGCTCCATTCTTTAGGCTTCGACACGTCAGCAGCTTGTTACATTAGGCCCCTCGGCCGGGATACGCAGGTTGGCTCCATTCTGTAGTGGCTTGACACATCAATAGCTTGTGACATCAATGCAACACAAATGCTCACATATGCATGTTACAAGACACAACGAACTCCCCGAGATAGACGATCTGCGGTATGAAGCTACTCGTCACTCCCCCACAAATAACCTAAAAAGGTTCGGGCCATGAGTTCAGAGGACTCAAACAACGAAACGCTCCCCAGACTGCAACCTACGTCGCTTGGAGGTTCAAGCGTACAACCAAACGCTTCCCAGACATCCTGTTTGCGTCGTTCCGAGGTTCAAAAAATACCAAAACAGCATTTCTCACTACTACTCCCGAGAGTAAATCACCAATCAACGAAACGAGTATTAAAACCAGAGTCAAACAATTCAAATCGGCACTGAGACGGATTTAAAACAGATAGCATCCATTTCAAACAATACTTTCTCAAACAGTGTTCAAAAGTATCTATCTAACTAAAAAACAGCTAGAGAGTTCATTCAAGGTTTTGTTCGGATTGCCGAACTTTGAGGACAACTGGCTTTTGCATCACGCTGATGGTTCGGTTCCGAACCTGGAGAGTCGCATCATTCTTGTCGTGCTAAGGCATGCCCAAGAGAACGTCGCAATTGCCCAACTTCATAATGTGAAATCGGCTTTTCCATGATAGTCACTGGACGAGCACCAATGAGCGGTACCGCTTTCTGAGTTTGCCCCGTAGCTAGCTCAACTTCAATTTCTCCACCCTCGGCATTATAATCAAAGTGCATCTGCTTCAAGAATTCTGGATGGATGAAGTTCTCTGTAGCTCCGGGGTCAAAGAAAATAAGGGCTTTCAAGCCGTTGACTTTACCATATGCTCGGCACAATTCGTTTGTACTTTAAGGGCGTATGCCATAGATATCGCATTGGCCTTCTTATAAAAGGGTTTCTCGTTGACGCTATGTCAGACGAGGCCTTTGAGGTTGAGTGTCACGAGACTCCCGAGAATTTGTTTGTTGTTGTCGAGAGTCGTGGTTAGTGCCCGAAGGTTCTTTTGTGGTAAACTCAAGCTTTCCCTTCATCAGTTTGTAGCCAACCGCGGCATGGTCCATAAGCTCTTGCATGGTGGAGACTTGCTTGGAGGGACAATATTTCTGCAATGGTGATGGTAGTCCAATGGTGTATCGCTCGCATTGGGCCTCCAAGGGAACGAATCTAAAGAAGGATACCGGAAGGTATACGTCGAGAAACCTTTGGTTATAGTCGTCCATGGTCTCTGTGGCAAGCATTTTGAAATTGCCCCATTTTACCAAGATCCGAACTTCAAACATAGAAGTCATATAGCTGCATGCAAATACTGTCTTGAAAGCTTGCTAGGTCCTTGGAGCATGCAGTTGTGTCGCGATTTAACTCCACCACTGCATAGCATTATCTTTAAGAGATCCTACTGCTCCAGAAATCTTGGATTCTTCTACATAGTTTTCCAAAGCATAGATATTGTCGAATTGATGTAGGAACTGCAATGCTTTCTTCCGATCTTTCACCCCGGAAAAAGTGAAAATTTTGATAGTCATGCCACCATCCTTGAAATCTTTGGGTTGGTTAGGCGCGTATCTCGGGTATGGATAATAAGGGTATCCATATGGGCTCCAACCATTGTAGCCTGGTGGTGGTGGTGGTCGGGGATGTGGATAATAAGGGTATCCATATGGGCTCCATCCATTGTAGCCTAGTGGCGGTGGTGGCGGTGGCAAAGGCGGTTGCACTAGATCAGGGTCAAATGGCTGCACCATATTCCTGAAGACTCCCCCGATCGGAACAGACGGTTGGGAAGGTTGCCGTTTGGAAGCTCTCGTACTTTTTGGTGCCGGAGGAGGAGGTACCACCAGAGGGGGTAACATGTAATTCAAAATTGTTGAAAACTTTGCAGCATCAGAAGATTTTTGTTGAGGATGCCGCGAAAGACAGTCGCAAAGCTCGTCGAAAAGAAACTACAAATATTTTGTTGAATCCATGAACGCCAATGCCATGTCTTGGGTTCTTTATGGCTTATGCCTTGTAAGACAAAGCAATGAAGACGGGAGCGCGTCCGATGTGCGATGAAGTAAGGATGGGAGTGGCTAATAAGTCTAGGATCGAAGCACGAAGATTCTTTAAATAAAATTCCAGTAGCCTTTGGAAGCGTCGGTTTGCTCTGTCTGCTCTTTTGTAGGACCAGTATGCTTTCAAAAAAGCACATGTCTGATGCTCTGATACCACGGTCACAAGATGGGCACCACGTGTTTGTCACCACGTGCCAATAGAAAAGAACAGATTCAATTGACTTTTAGCACTTCAATAACGACTGAACTAAAAACAGAGAGCACAAGTGACACGGGGTGGCGGAATTCCACCCCAGAGAGTATTGGCCCCAAATCTTGGCGCACTTCTTTATATTACTTGAACTCGGTACAATATCGATACTCCAATCCCTGCACCTTCTCACCGAAGCGTGCCAGAGAATGAGCCCTTTGCACATATTTAAAGGCCCTTGGCCTTGAAAAGCAGTCAAAAAAACTCAAAAGCAATTGGTACCAAAAGCACTAGCGCCAAAAGCTGCAAGCGCGTTTTGTGGAAATCCGTACAGCTCTCCCACGTCAACAGTCAATGTAAAACACGGAAATCAGTTTAGGATGCCACATCATCAACACAAAATCCAAAAATCCGTACAAGTCTGCCACGTCATCAATTGACACGCAAATAGAGTGTGAAAGTGTGTGTGGTCTTGCTTTATTTAATCCCTTTAGGTCATTTGCGCCCCATCGAACATGGGTCCCATAAGTTGGCAGGAACTTCTCTTTAAAAATAGGCTACTCAACAAGACTTTGCAAGTCGGTAAAACTTTTTTTGCTGCTTCTGCTTCTTCACTTAGGGTTTAGACCCCTCGATCGGAATCCGCAAGTTGGCTCCGTTCTTTGTTGGCTTGACACGTCATTAGTTTGTGCCAAATGGGTAAAGGATGTAGAAATCCCTGTGCCTCACGCTTGTCAAACTTGACCTTTGGCATACTAAACAACTACGAACAAAGTCGTCCACACCTTCAATGTGGTATCGATGCCGCGGTGACCCGTAAATGGTGAATAGTGGCACTTTGTCAAGACCATTTCTCTCAAAGGCTGTGTGACACACAACATCATTTTCTTCATCAAGTAGCCATCCCGTATGGACTGTCTCCCCATTCCGTATCCAAGTAAAAACATCGGTAAAGTCAAGATCTGTGGCTATTGGTCAACCATATCCTTGAAGCTTCTGTGATGAATCGCGGCAAATGCCAAGACTAGGGGCTTCTAAGACAATGCATCTGCCACTAAATTTTTGTGTCCCTGAACATTGACAATCTCAAAGTAAAACTGTGACAAGATGTTAGCCCACCGTATTTGCTTTTCTGAAAGTTGCTTCTGAGACAAGAAGTAGCGTAGACTCTGATGATCTGTAAAAATTGTGAAATCGGCTCCGATCTGTTGAGGATGCCGCGAAAGAATGTTGCAAAGCTCGTTGAGGAGAAATTGCAAGTATTCTGCCAAATCCATGAGCGCCATGTCTTGGGTTCCTAATGGCTTATGCCCTGTAAGACAGAGCGATGAAGACGGGAGCGCGCCTGTTGCGCGATAAAGTAAGGGTGGGAGTGGCTAATAAGTCCGCAGTCGGGACACGAAGATTCTTTTAATAAAATTTTGTGTACACTTGGGAAGCGCCAACTTGTTGTGTCTGCTCTTTGGTGGGACCAGTATGCTTTCAGAAAAGCACACGCCTGAAGCTCTGATAGCATAGTCACGGGAACCGGCACCACGTGCCAACGGAAAAGAATAGACTCAACAACTTTAAGCACTTCAAATAACAACTGAGTTGAAAGAGATAGAGAGTGAACGACACAAGAGACGGGGTGTGGCAGTTCCACCCTAAGAGAGCACTGGCCCCAAACCTTGGCGCTCGTTTCACTATTTCTTTATATTGCTTGAACTCAATACATTGCGAGTACTCCATGCTCTCCACCTTCACCCAGAAACGTGCCAGAGACTGAGCCCTCTGTACATGTTTAAAGACCCTTGACCTATGAAAAGTAGCTACATGAAAAGCTTCAAACTCAAAAGCATCTAGTCCAAAAGCATCTTGCCCAAAAGCTGCCAGCGCAAAATAAGGAATTTTGTACACTGCCACATCAGCACTTGTCAGCACAAAATTCGAAAATTTGTACAAGTGTCACATCCGCACAGCCAGTGAAAAATGTGGGATTCCGTACAACTCTGCCATGTCATAAGTCTTACGCAAGAGACCGTGTGTCACAAACTGGTGATGTGGCTGCCCAGTAAACACACACTTTGGCAATGAACTCCCTCGAAACGACCCGCTGAAATGCTGACGTGGCATGGCTGTACGACAACCCCCGAAAACGCGGAATTCCAGCCAGCTATACAGACGCCCGCTTTTTTCGACGGATTTTACGGCAGCTACGTTGGCAGATTTTTGGGATTGCTTTTTGTTGCTTTTGCTACGCAATTGGGGAGAGAGAGAGAGAGAGAGAGCTTTTGCTTTATTTGGCAAGGCTTTTGATTTTCACCTTTTGGGGCTTTGCTTTTGGCATCCCTTGTAAATCTTTAAAAGAGTCTTTGGGCTCTCACTTCTCAGAGCATCTCGACGCAGAGTCTGAGAGTGAGTCCTGACTACTCCCATTGTACTTTGAGTTGCAGATTAATACAAAAAGAAATACCGAAAGGGGCGCCAGTCTTTGGGGCCAATATCTCTAGGCATGGAACTCCGCCGGGCCAGTGTCGAATCAATTGTGAATTGTGAACTGTTTGAAGTGGAATCTTGCGGTGTCGCGGTAGCATCTCGACTTGGAGTGTCCATGTAAGGTGCAGCGGAATGAATGTTTGAACTTTGCTCAAGATGAGTGCTCCGAATTGTGCTCAAGGTTCCCTTGTTCTTATGGAAGGGAGAGCCTTCCGTTCTCAATGCAAGAGTGCAATGAACACAAACAAAGTGAATGGACACTGTGCGTGAAAGTGCATGAGACTGAGAGATAGAGAGAGAAGAGAATACGACACCAGAGACGTTGTAAAACCCTCCTCCGAAGGCCCCACTCTCTATGGCGAGAGCGGTCTACTTATGATTGCACAAATCTCTACAGTGCTTGGACTTGCCGACGATGTCGACGACGATGAGGACGACAACAAGACGGGCTGAAAACTGAAATCGCTAAGGGCTGAAATCTGCAAATCTTTATCTGCTGAATTCTAACACTATGTCGGTGACAACGGTACGATGACGATGCGCTGAAAACACAGACGCTGAAATCTGCGTTTTCCGGGCTGAAACTGCAAATGGATCCCACCGTGCGGCGAGGAACTGCTGCGGGAAGGTGAGATCTGCGAGGTTTGGGACTTCTTCTGCGAGTGCTAAAGGCTGAAAACTGAAAACGCTGGTCCTAGGGCTGATTTTGTCGCGAAGATCTGCAAAAACGCTGAGGTTGATCTGCAAACCAAAAACGCTAGGGCTGAAATATGTCCTGCTGTCGCCGGTGGTTCTGCAAATGCAAAACGCTAGGCTGATCTGCTGTGTCATGGGACTGATCTGATGCAAAAACATTAGGTCCTCAGATGGCTGAAAACGCTAGGGCTACTGCTGCAGGTGTTGGTCTTGCTGAGAAGTTGCCTGTTGAGCAAGGTGCTCCTCCTTCCTCTTCTGCCAGAAAGTGCTAGCTCTAGTTTGCTTATATACAAGCTCAGCAAATTGCAGGTGTAGGTCTTGCTGAGAAGTTGCCTGTTGATGTAACAAACCTGGACACTCCAAGTCAAGAATCAACCGCGACAGCACCAAATAACCACTTCAAAACAATTCACAAATCACAATAGATTTGCACTGGCCCGGCGGAGTTCCGTGCCTAGAGATATTGGCCCCAAAGATTGGCGCCCCTTTCGGTATTTCTTTTTATATTAATCAATCATCAAAGTACAAAAGAGCAGTTAGGGTTTCACTCTCAGACTCTGCGTCCAAATGCCCTGAGAAGTGAGGCCCTCACCACTAATTTAAAGGTTACAAGGGATGCCCAAAAGCAGAGCCCCAAAAGCTTTAAAAATCAAAGCATCAGTTCTCTCTCTTAGAGAGAGTCTCTTTTTTTTTTAATTAAAAAAAAGCAAGTTCTCTCTCTTTTATGCAAAAAGCAGCGCCCAAAAGCTGCCAGCGCAAATTGCGGCACAATTTTCGAAAAATCCGTACAACCCTGCCACGTGGCACTGGCGCCAGAAATTAGGGTTTCAGCCAGCAGTTAGGGTTTCCAGAAATTAGGGTTTGCTGCGAATTAGGGGTTTTGGCAGTTTTTAGGGTTTGCAAGAATTTTAGGGTTTCTGGCAGAAATTAGGGTTTCTATTGTCCGCCACGTCATCACTTTGTGACATACCCCCCTCTTGAAAGCATTGTAATCGACCGCGATTACGCCTGCAAAACCGACAAAAGCCATAGACCGTCTTAGCAGACACTGACGGTTAGTACCTACGTACTAGGAACACACATCTAGCACATGTACAAAATCGACAGTCACATCACACGACATCACAGGACATCACCAGACATCACAGGACATCACATGACATTCAACATTCATTCGGATCTTAGACCATGATTTATCGGCAATGTAGCTAGCAATCACATCTAGGTCCAATCGGGACCTCATCGATGTCCGATTGACTAACCCCTATTGCAACCATGTCTATTCGAGATCAATCAGACCAAAATGCTGCAGTCATTTCGGCTATCAGTTCCTGCACTCAAAAGAAGTGAAGAAACAAATCAATATCATTATCAGGAATTCCATTTCATAAAGTCATCCAGCAGAATACTGTCAGCTCTCAGTATCCCTGAAGCTCAAAGAGACATCAGTGACTTTAGTATCAAAATCGAGGCATCTGTTGACAAAGGAGTGGAGTAACTCCCCTCTTGTGCATCCCACTGCACCAGATCTTCGGCCAAGCTGAATTCTGGATTCCATTTGGAGTAGACTATGCTAAACCAAAAGCATCGAGGTAAAGTTTCACAATCCGAGGAGTATCTGCTAGGTCCTCCTCCTCCATCCACTTCGCATCAAATGCAGGAAAGTTCTTGAACTAAACCAAGAACCGCCTTCGGACTTTACCTTTCTTCGTATCGTTATGTGCCAAAATCTATTCAGGAACAAGGATCTTCTCGTTTTCTTCCACTTCGTGTTGCTCATCAGGCTCCCCATCATCAGGCACATCACCCTTAACAGGTTTCAAGAGACTCACATGCAATGCATTGTGAATCCTCCAAGTATCTGGCAGTTTCAATTGGAAGGAGACATCATTTATCTTGTCAGTAATCTGGAAAGGTCCGTAGTATCACATACTAAGCTTTGGAAAAAGCCTCTCCTTTCCCTTTTTCTTTCTTAGGCGTGCCTTCTCAAAGGTAAGAGCACCCAATCATCCTCCTTCAGTTTCCAGTCGCGACGATGGCGATCCGCTGCCTTTTTCTGTCGTTCTTGAGACTCCTGCAAAGTCTCGCGAACCTTGGCAAAAGCCGTATCCAAATCTCGCGAATATTCATCCGCTTCAAATTTCTAATCTTTCGTGCTCAGAAAGGATGGAACCTTCGCAGCAGTTTCAACAATCTCACATGGCGTCTTCCCCGTCGAAGAGTGTATCGTGTTTTTGTAGGCAAATTCCACCAAAGGTAAGTTCTTTTCCCATTGAGTCTTCTGATGCGAGATACAAGACTTCAATAAATCTAAAATCACTGAATTGGCAATCTCAGATTGCCCCGTCAATCTGCAAGTGGAACGATGACGAGAACTGCAACCGCGTGCCAATGTTCTCCCAAATTGCCTTCCAAAACAAACTCATAAATCTGGGGTCTCTGTCGGAGACAATCGTCTCAGGCGTGCCATGTAATCGGAAAATCATCGTGATCATTCTGTATTCTCGGGAGATTAAAAAAAAATGAAATCCATTTCAATATTTTCCCAGGGGCGAGTGGGTATGGGTAAAGGCTGTAACAATCCCTGTGCCTTATGCCTGTCAAACTTGACCTTCTGGCATACCAAGCAACTGCGCACAAACTCTTCCACATCCTTCTTCAGTCTCCGCCAAAAGAAATCTCTCTCTACCCCTTTCATGGTGGTAGCAATGCCGCGGTGACCCGTAAAAGGTGGACAGTGGCAATCAGTCATAACCTTTTCCCTCAACGGCTGTGTAACGCACAACATAGTCTTTTTCATCAAGTAGCCTTCCCGAAGGGAGTATCCAGCTACTGTCTCCCCATCCCGTATCCGTGTGAAAATATCTGCAAAATCTGTATCTGTGGCACACTGATCGACCATATCCTCGAAGCTCCTATGATGTATCGCGGAAATAGACAGAACCAACGGTTTTCGAGACAAAGCATCTGCCACGACATTCTTCTGTCCCTGCACATGGACAATCTGGAAGTGGAACTGTGACAAGATGTTCACCCACCGCATCTGCTTTTCTGAAAGTTGCTTCTGTGACAAGAAGTAGCGCAAACTCTGATGGTCTGTAAAGACAGTAAAATCCGCTCCGAGTAGGTAATGCCGCCACTGAGTAAGAGCGTGGATAACCGCCAAAAGCTCTTTCCATAGATCTGTGTTGTCATCTCCGGCCTAGAGAACAAACGGCTCTCGTAAGCTATGACATGGCCTTCTTGCATCAAGACCGCACCCAGACTACGACCACAAGCATCACAATATACTTCAAATGAATTCTGCAAGTCCGGCAAAGTCAAAATAGGTCCCATAGTCAATTTCTCTTTCAATGTCCGAAAGGCAGTCACCTCTGTGGGTCCCCGCGAAAAAGGTACTCCTTTCTGTGTCAAGGTATGCAAAGGGGAAGCAACCTCTGCAAACTTTCGTATGAACCGCCTGTAGTACGAACACAGTCCCAAGAAGCTTCTAGCTTCATGGACATTCCTCAAATCGGGCCAATCACGGATAGTCTCTATCTTGGCCGGGTCCATTTGCACTCCTGCTACTGACACAATGTGCCCCAAAAAGTGTATCTCTGGTAGGAAAAATTCACTTTTTTTTTTTTTTTTTTTGCATTAATCACTAGCGTGTGATCTCGTAATGCTTGAAAGACTTGAAGCAGATGATCTCTGTATTCTGCCTCATTCTTCGAGAAAACAATGATGTCGTCAAAGAAAGTGCCAACAAATAGCCTATACTCTCGAAAAATCCTATCCATCATCCGGTTAAATGTCGCACGAGCATTGGTTAAGCCAAAAGGCATCACCAAAAACTCAAATAACCCAAAAGTCGTCCGAAAAGCTATCTTGTAGACATCTCCTGGCGCTATCCTGATCTGATGATATCCACTCTTCAAGTCAATCCTGCTAAAGCACGAGGATCCCTGTAACCTGTCGAGTATATCATCGATCCTAGGAATCGGAAATCTGTTCTTGATGGTGATTTCGTTGAGAGTGCTATAATCGATGCACATTCTCCAAGATCAGTCTTTCTTCAAAACCAACAACACTGGAGAGCTATACGGTGAAGTACTAGGCTGGACAAGACCCTTTTCCAAGAGGTCTTTCACTGGGTTCAATATCTTTTCATTCTGTACTCGGCTCACACGATAGGTGGCCGATTCGGTGGCGTGCTTCCAGATATCATATCAATGGTATGATCTTCAGGCCCTCTCAAAAGCAATCGGCATGAGCGGAGAAAAAATCTTGGCGTTCTTTTCTTCAGGTCAAAACATATTCAACCTTTATCCATCGTTCAGTTCTCCCAAAAGAATGAGTAAGAAAACTGAAGTTCATCAAGTACAATCTCTAAGCCCTTCATTTATCAAAGTCGCTTTCTCGGCCCGGTAGTCAACCACGACGTAGTTCTTGTGGTACCAAGGGATCCCGAGTAGAACGTCACTCGCGTGCCCTGAACACCCCTGTCATTGCAAACGAAGTTTGCCAATGCTCGGCGTAATGGCAACATCCCATCCGGGTGCCAGTCGAACTACCTCCGCCTGTGGCGTCATTCTGTCGGGCGTAGTTCCAAATCGAGCCGCCAATTCCAAGTGAAAAGAAGTTGGCCTTGGCTCCTTCAAAAGAGCTTCCTGATCCTTCACTTTGCCCCGAAAGCGGCAAAGTTTGTACTTTCATTCATTAGATTCGGTGCAGGTCCCACGCCATGTGGTACCAGTTCTGCTTTTCTATCTGCCTTTTCTGCCACATTCCTCAGCTGCTCTCGAACTCTCAGACCTGTCGTCGTCTTTATCATTCTGTTCTTTCTGTGCCTTATCAGGGCACTTTGCGGAAATATATCCATGTTCCCCGCATCCAAAGCACTTCCCCTCTCTAATGAAGCGAGCTCTCTTCTCAGGAGTAAGCTTGGGTCGTGCATCTTTTTTCTCTGGGTTGCTCTTTTTCTTTCTACTTCCATTCCCAGAAGTCTGTTCAGCTCGTTGTGTCATGGCCTCATCTGTGGGGTAGGTCAGACTGCCAGAGTGAATGGCAAAGCCCCGCTTCGCATGACTAATCAACTCCTGAACAGAAGCTGACTTCTGTTCCAAGCAGTGATTTCGGATCTCTGTAGGTAGACCCAAGGTAAACCGCTCAATCTGTTCTCTGAACAAGATCTTCTTGAATGAAGAGGCGGGTAGAAAAGAGCTCCAGAATCTTTCACAATAAGAATTCATTGTATCGCTCTTGGTCATCCGGAGATGGTTCCAAGCAGCTTGTATATCTTGCTCAAACTCTTGAGTCAACCAAGAAGAAATAAAAAGCCTCTTGAATTTCAGCCATGTAACTGGCACAGTCTTGCTTAATAGAAGCGTGGACCACCAAGTACGAGCATTCCCCTTAAAGTAAGAGGCAGCTCTCCGAATCTTGGAGTGCTCTGAATAGCGTCCTCCCGCGAAAGCGATGTCAAACTGCTGTATAAAAGACAAAGCCTTCGAAGCATCTGAGTATCCTGAAAAGTATCAAACTTGATCGAGTGGCCACCTTCCTTAAACTCTCGGACTTTCTTGCTTTTATCTTCGAGAAAGTCATACTCGTTAGCTTTGTAAAAAAAAATCTTCTTGTTCGCATAAAACTTTCCGTCATCGGAATCTAAACTGTCTGTAGACGAGTCCTCAGTAGAACTGTCAGTCTCTGGGCGAGATGTAGCCTTCTTTGCCTTTCCGAAGCTTTGTTTCTTGCTTCGCTTTTTTTTTTACCTTTTCTGTCTTCTTCGCTCGAATCTAAAGAGCTAGAAGAACTGTCAGAAGAAGAAGAAGAAGAAGAAGAAGAACTGAGTACTCCTTCAAATCGAACACGCTTCTTCTGTTTCTTTGCCTTGTCAAAAGTCGACTGACGACCCAAATAACCCTGGAAAGTCAGTGCTTTTCTTCTGCTTTTTGCCGTACTTTTTGGCTTTCTTTTGCGCGTCAAAAAGCTGAGCAATCCGTGCATCAACCACGTTCTCCAGTTCCTTCTCCGTATATTTCTTGGAGGCAGAAGGTTTCTTGAGAGCGGGTTTCGGGAGTGGTGTTGTGGTTCTCTGCCACTCCGTCTGTACCTCTTCCAAAGAGGTCTGGTTCATATATTTTGCCATCTTCGGGTCCTTGGCAAAATTGAGCATCATCTTTGTTGCATCGCCGATCAACTGGCGACGCTCTATCTCTCGCCGCTCCGCCTAAGTAGGCCAAGGTGGGCCATACTCTCTGCCTGAATCTTCGTCGTGATCCCAGCCCGCATCTCCATATGCAGAGGGAGTCAACTGATCATTGCCTGAAGCCATAGGTGCCGCGGAAAAAAAATTCGGGGATCGGATTTCCCGTAGAAGAGAAATCGGCCGTGCTCTGATACCACTGTAACAAACTTGGACACTCCAAGTCAAGAATCAACCGCGACAGCACCAAATAACCACTTCAAAACAATTCACAGATCACAATAGATTTGCACTGGCCCGGCGGAGTTCCGTGCCTAGAGATATTGGCCCCAAAGATTGGCGCCCCTTTCGGTATTTCTTTTTATATTAATCAATCATCAAAGTACAAAAGAGCAGTTAGGGTTTCACTCTCAGACTCTGCGTCCAAATGCCCTGAGAAGTGAGGCCCTCACCACTAATTTAAAGGTTACAAGGGATGCCCAAAAGCAGAGCCCCAAAAGCTTTAAAAATCAAAGCATCAGTTCTCTCTCTTAGAGAGAGTCTCTTTTTTTTTTAATTAAAAAAAAGCAAGTTCTCTCTCTTTTATGCAAAAAGCAGCGCCCAAAAGCTGCCAGTGCAAATTGCGGCACAATTTTCGAAAAATCCGTACAACCTTGCCACGTGGCACTGGCGCCAGAAATTAGGGTTTCAGCCAGCAGTTAGGGTTTCCAGAAATTAGGGTTTGCTGCGAATTAGGGTTTTTGGCAGTTTTTAGGGTTTGCAGGAATTTTAGGGTTTCTGGCAGAAATTAGGGTTTCTACTGTCCGCCACGTCATCACTTTGTGACACTTGAGCAAGGTGCTCCTGCTTCCTCTTCTGCCAGAAAGTGCTAGCTCTAGTTTGCTTATATACAAGCTCAGCAAAATTGTCCTACCTACTTTCCAACAAAAGTCACTTAAAAATAATAAGTGAAAAATGTCAAAAATAGGGAAAATAGGCCTATGCACTGTAAAAATGCTCTTGATGGGATCTGACTGGAATCTGATGGTCATGTTGTGTGCAACCAAAGGATATGCATCTAATCTAAGTGTCTGGACATGCACGGTCTGCGAACAGACTCACAAAAGTACCAGATCACTTCCTATTCTAGACTGACTTGACTTAACTGAACCCTGGTCATGTTGTAGCTTGTCCACGGACACATAGGGTTGGATGTGTCACGTGACATCCCCTCCTTTTCAAAGTGAGGTACTAGTACCGAACTGTATGGCGTCGAGGGAGATCGCCAATAGCATCCGGAATCCTGGAAGAGACTCTTCGTCGGCCCACTCTGATGTGTGGGTCGTGCGGTACTTGAACTTCATAAAGATGTGCAACACTTGCTTCTTTGAGCCGCGCCGAAAGAGACACAAAGTCTTTTGTGGCTCCTTCAATGCTTCAACTTCGTCTAGAGTCATGCTTCTTTCTTCTTCAAGAATCTCCATGGCTGAAAATTCCTGAAACCATTTTCAACACAAAACCGTGAACATACCTATTCCATGTAAAGTGACTGGAAAAAATCTTGTCTTCCTAAAAGACTGTGCATGCATGTAAGGTGCAGCGGAATGAATGTTTGAACTTTGCTCAAGATGAGTGCTTCGAACTGTGCTCAAGATTCCTTTTGTTCTTATGGAAGAAAGAGCCTTCCGTTCTTAATGAGAGAGTGCAATGGACACAAACAAAGTGAATGGACACTGTGCGTGAAAATGTATGAGACTGAGAGATAGAGAGAGAAGAGAATACGACACAAGAGACGTTGTAAAACCCTCCTCCGAAGGCCCCACTCTCGTTGGCGAGAGTGGTCTACAATTGATTGCACAAACTGGTACAAATTGAATGCATGTGACTGATGCAAGTCTAGGCTAGACCGATGTCGATGACGGAGATGACGAGACTGATCTAAGGGCTGAAAACTGAAGCAAACTTACTGTTGTCCAAAAACGCTACTAGCTGAAAATCCGTTGATGCTTTATCTGCTGAAAAATGCCATGCAAAGGGGGCGATTTGGGGTTTCTGGAAACGCTAGGGCTGAGAGGGACTTGCTTGGAGGGAAAACACCAAGGGCTGAAATCGCCAAGGGTTGGTCTTGTTGAGAAGTATCTCCAGAGGGGCTGTTGCACGTGAATGCTTTGATGCTCTCCTTCTCTTCTGCCAATTAGTGCTAGCCTTGGTTTGCTTGTATACAAACTTACTCAATTTGCCCTACCTACTTTCCTACCCCTGAAGAATTCTGATGGATTCTGATGGGAATGCTTATGATCATGCTGTGTGTAACCAAAGGATATACTAAGTGCCTGGGCATGAGCGGTCTGTGAATAGACTCACAAAAGTGCCAGAACACTTGCTAATCTAGACCGAGTGGACTGACGGAACCCTTGTCGTGTTGTAGCTTGTCCACGGACACATAGGGTTGGATGTGTCACGTGACATCCCCTCCTTTTCAAAGTGAGGTATTGGTACCGAACTGTATGGCATCGAGGGAGATCGCCTATACCGTCCAGAATCCTGGAAGGGACTCTTCGCTGGCCCACTCTAATGTATGGATCATGCGGTACTTGAACTTCATAAAGGTCTACAACGCTTGCTTCTCTGGGTTGCGCCGAAAGCGACACAAAGTCTTCCTGTGGCTCCTCCTATGCTTCCACTTCATCGAGAGTCGCGCTTCTTCCTCCTTCAAAAATCTCCATGGCTGAAAATTCCTGAAACCATTTCCAACACAAAACCATGAGAATACCTATTCCATGTAAAGTGAGTGGAAAAAATCTTGTCGTCCTAATAAACTGTGCATGCAATGTAGATGAACAAAGAGACGGAGTGCCAAACCGTTCACCACACACACGCAAACAATGAGATCGAATCTCTCTCTTCTGATCTAAAGCAATCAACTGTGGCAATTCAAAACGGAAATGCCCATGCTTCGTGCTATACTTTCATGTGCTCTTTCTACAAATGTGTCATGCCAAGGAAGAGACATAGAATGTGACGTCCTTGAATGCATACTTGTCAGCGTTTCATGAACAATCCGCATACATTCGTGCTCATTCATGAGTGAAACGTGCTCAACGTACAATATGTCGTGCCTAGGAAAAGGGATCACATAAAGACGTTGACTAAAATACAGGAAACGATCACGAATAAAACACTTGCACAATGCATGCGTATGAATCATGAGAACACATAATACTTCCTATGAGGGTTCTTTGGACCGACGCTCGAGAGCCAAGATCGGTTCTTCCTAAAGGGGTGTTTTGGACCTAGGCTCGAGAGCCAAGATCGATCCTTCACGATTGATCGAATCTACAACGAGGTTAGCTTCGCTAGAAAAAGCATCAACTAACACATCATCCTTGTGAACAATCACATCATCTTCATGCAAATCATCATGCTTGTGAGAAATCACATCTTAATCATGCAAATCATCATGCTCATCAATATCATTCAAATCATCATGCTTATCATTGTCATTCAAATCATCATGCAAATCTTGTGTGTCATGCTTTGGAGAAAAAGAGACTGAGAGAATCTCCTTCTCCTGAATCCGTTTAATCTTCGCCTGCACATTTGCAATGAGAGAGGAAGAATGAACAACTTCCTCTCCACGAATGACAATGGGAGAGTCACTTTTGGCATTGAAAGTGAACGTATTTTCCGGCCAATCAATGAGAGGGTTATGCTCACAAAACCATCGAATGCCCAAAATCATATCACATCCTGAGAGAGGAGAGACAAAAAAAATTCTACGGAAAGCAGCTTGTTGAACTGTAAACAACACATCAAGGCACTCTTTCGTGATGAGAGAGTCCATACCAGGAGCAAAGCCAGAGACCTCGAGAGGAGATTTCTGACTAACCTCTAGGCGGGCTCTCTCAACAAGAGAGGGACTGATCACATCATGCATACTGCCCGGGTCAAACAATATGACAAAACGCTGCCCAATCATATGACCATAACATTTAATAAGAGACTCATCAATGGGAGGGGCTGGAGAAACTTGGGGCACACTCGTGTTGTCATTGATTGCATTGACAAAGGAAGTGGGTTCTGTGGATTCTTTAGATTCATTAGAGTCAAGCTTAGGACATGTTCTTTTTATGTGACCCTTAATGTGACAATGAAAACAACGACCTTCCTTAGAATAAGTGCTTTGCTCTTCCGACATGATGTATCCTCCTAAAATTCCTTGTGCTACCTTTTCATATGGAGTCAGCTTAGGTTTAGCAATTGTGTTAGCCTTACCCTTAGGTTCACTTTGAGAGTTCTTTTCTGAGAGACTTTTGGAAGATTGGTTAGAAGAATTACCGTTCTTACCATTCTTACCGTTCTTACCATTCTGAAGGTTCTCCGAAGTCTGAGAGGTACTTATGGATGTCTTGTTTTCCTTAGGCTTTCCCTTGTTGTGCTTCATCTCCTGTGCGAGAGCAATCGCTACCGCCTTGTTGAGGTCAATTGGATCGAAGACTTCTACATCAAACTTGATATATTCGTCTAACCCAAAAAGGAAAGCCTCTTTACGCTCATCATCCGATTTGCGTAATTGAGTGCCGAGCTGCAAAACACGGTTAGAAAAAGACATGACTGGCATACCGTGTTGCTTGAGATTGCGCCAATCTTCTTTCAATCGTGCTAGGTACTGAGGAGGCATAAACCGCGCCTTGAGCGAAGCCAAAGATCTCGAGAGGAGATTTCTGACTAAACTCTAGGCGGGCTCTCTCAACAAGAGAGGGTCTTATCACATCATGCATACTACCTGGGTCAAACAATATGACAAAACGCTGCCCCGTCATATGACCATAACATTTAATGAGAGACGCATCAATGGGAGGGTCTGGAGAAACTTGGAGCACACTCGTGTTGTCATTGATTGCATTGACAGAGGAAGTGGGTTATGTGGATTCTTTAGATTCATTAGAGTCAAGCTTAGAACATGTTCTTTTTATGTGACCCTTAATGTGACAATGAAAACAACGACCTTCCTTAGAATAAGTGCTTTGCTCTTCCGACATGATGTATTCCTTGTGCTACCTTTTCATCTGGAGTAAGCTTAAGTTTAGCAATTGTGTTAGCCTTTCCCTTAGGTTCATTTTGAGAGTTCTTTTCTGAGAGACTGTTGGAAAATTGGTTAGAAGAGTTACCGTTCTTACCGTTCTGAGGATTCTGAGAAGTCTGAGAGATACTTGTGGAAGTCTTGTTCTCCTTAGGCTTTCCCTTGTTGTGCTTCATCTCCTGTGCGAGAGCAATCGCTACCGCCTTGTTGAGATTGATTGGATCGAGCACCTCGACATCGTACTCGATATACTCGTCCAATCCGTAAAGGAATGCCCCTTTGCGCTCATCATCCGACTTGCGTAATTGGGTACCTAGCTGCAAAACACGATTAGAGAAAGACATAACCGGCATACCATTTTGCTTGAGAGCGCGCCAATCGTCCTTCAATCGTGCGAGATACTGAGGTAGCACACACCGCGCCTTGAGCTTGTCTTGGAAATCAGCCCAATTGAAGGAAAGGGGCGTGAATTCGTAGGCTTCCTCTAGGTGCGCGGCTAACTGTGCCTCCTGCCATGCGTGGTACCAATTGATGGCATCACCGGCAAGGTACATAGCTGCTGTCAAAACCTTGCTATTTCCTGTCTTCTTAGTTGTCGCAAAATAAGCATTAAATTGATGCAACCAAGAATGAATAACCGTAGCATTCATCTTACCATCATACTTACTGAAAGTCAACTTCTCTGTGACTAGGTTGTTGGATTCCGCATCCCGGCTTGTGCCACTTGAGGAACTACCAACATCTTTGGCTGGTTTAGACTTTGAGGCAAGAACTTGTCGAACCAATTCTTAAGTGCGAAGGCCACTCGTCTGGCTTCGGCTTCCTCCTTTCTTTGTGCTTTTCTTTCTTTTCGTTCATCGCGCTCACGTTTCAAGGTAATGCGAGTCGCTTCTTGTTGTATTGCTTTTCTTTCTTTTCGTTCATCGTGCTCGCGTTCCGTGTCCATGCAAGTCGCTTCTTGTCGTGCCATCATGTCCAACATCGACTTGACCATCGCCTCCATAGGATTTGGTACAACTCGTGGCGTAGATGGAGAAGGGGGAGGGTCGGAAAAACCTCCTGGTGGGAAAAATTCTTCATCGCCTCTCTCATGCTCATCATCTGTATGCGAAGTATCCATTCCGCTTCAGGTAATGACCATGCACTATGATCTTTGGTACTTAAGTTTACGAGGAACTTGGGTTCTTGCGGGTCTTGGGTTCTTGAGGGGCTTGAGGTCTTGAGGTTCTTCTTTTGCTTGCAATCTGTGGTTGAGAAGGATCTTCTCTTCACCCGAGTTCTACTCTTTTCCGCGGGCGCACCCCTTGGCGGCCTTGCACTCACACCAAGGTTGCTTTTTTCCGCCTCACGTCGATTGGCCGGCCGCTAAGTGCACGGTCCGCTCTCAATGAGTGAAAAGAGGCACAAGGGGAGGCTGGACAAGCTCTTCTTTCCTGGGATTCCTATCACTCTTCAAAAACACGATTAGGGGTTGGTCTTGCTCAGAAGTATCTCCAGAGGGGCTGTTGCACGTGAATGCCCGATGCTCTCTTCTTCTTCTGCCAATTAGTGCTAGCCTTGGTTTGCTTATATACAAACTTACTCAATTTGCCCTACCTACTTTCCAACATAAGTCACTTAAATTAATAAGTGAAAAATGTCAAAAATAGGGAAAATAGGTTAAATGCACTGGAAAATTCCCCTGAAGGATTTTAATGGATTCTGATGGGAATGCTTATGATCATGCTGTGTACAACCAGAGGATATGCATCTACACTAAGTGCCTGGGCATGCACGGTCTGCGAACAGACTCACAAAAGTGCCAGAACACTTGCTAATCCAAACTGACTGGACTGACGGAACCCTTGTCGTGCTGTAGCTTGTCCACGGACACTTAGGGTTGGATGTGTCACGTGACAATGCAATGTAGATGAACAAAGAGACGGAGTGCCCAACCGTTCACCACACACACGCAAACAATGAGATCGAATCTTTCTCTTCTTATCTAAAGCAATCAACTGTGGCAATTCACAACGGAAATGCCCTAGGCACGGAACTCCGTCGGGCCAGTGTCGAATCAATTGTGAACTGTGAACTGTTTAAAGTGTAATCTTGTGGTGTCGCGGTAGAATCTCGACTTGGGGTGTCCAAGTCTGTTACACCGTGTGCTGGTCCTGCTTTATTTAATCTCTCTAGGTCACTTGGGCCCCATCAGACGGGGTCCCAGAAGTTGGTGGGAACTCTTCTTTAAAAATAGGCCACTCGGCAAGACTTTGTAAGTTGGTAAAACTTCTTCTACTGCTTCTGCTTAGGGTTTAGGCCCCTCGGCCAAAATTGCAAGGTGGCTTTGTTCTTCAGTGGCTTGACACGTCAGCAATTTGTGACAAATGTATCAAACATCCTTGTCTTTTGGACATTTCCACATCACCCCACGAAGCCCTCAAAAATAGCCGTGGAGAACATCATCTAGAAGGCCATACATGGAGTTCGGTACCAAGAATGTCACGTGCACGTGGTGTCACGAATTGCTAACGTGTCAAGCCATTGAAGAACAACGCCAACTTGCAAATTCCAACCAAGGAGCCTAAACCGTAAGAAGCAGCAGTAGAAGAAGAAGTCTTACCAACTTATGGGATCCCGTCCGATGGGGGCCCAAATGACCTAAATAAAGTGGGACACACTTTCTTGTGTAAAAGCTGAAGACGTGGCACTATACAAATTTCCGCAATTGTGTTGACACTTGCTGACGTGGCACTGTACGGAATGACTAGAATTTCACGATGGTTGCTTTTGGAACCAGATGCTTTTAGAACTTGAAGCTTTTCATGTAACTGCTTTTGAGAGGCCAAGGGCCTTTATATATGAGCCATGGGCTCAGCCTCTGGCACGTCTCCACGTGGGAATGCATAGGGCAAAGTACCGGCTTGTACTAAGAAATACCGAAAGGGATGCCAAGGTTTGGGACCACTGCTCTCTTGGGGTGGAACTCCGCCACTCCTTGACTTATGTGTCATGTGGATCTCTTTCAATTCATTTGTTAATTGAAGTGCTTAAAATTGTTCAACCTGTTCTTTTCCGTTGGCACGTGGTGTCCGTCCTCGCTACAATGGTATCAGAGCTTCAGGCATGTGCTTTTCTACAAGCACACCGGTCCTACCAAAGAACATACAGAGCAAGTTGACACTTCCAAAGTTTACATGAAATTTTATTAAAGAATCTTCGTGTCTCGGGCCTGGAATTATTAGCCACCCTTACTCCATCGCGTATCAAGCGCGCTTCCGTCTTCATCGTGCATCGGGCGCGCTCCCGTCTTCATCGCTCTATCTTGCGAGGCATAAGCCATAAAGAACCCAAGACCAAATGGTGTTCATGGATTTGGCAGAGTACCTACAGTTTCTCCTCGGTGAGCTTCCAACCGGCAACCTTCCCAACCGTCTATTCCAATCAGGGGAGTCTTCAGGAATATGGTACAGCCATCTGACCCTGATCCAGTGCAACCGCCTTTGCCACTGCCGTTGCCCCCACCACCACCGCCACCAAGCTATAATGGTTGGAGCCCATATGGATACCCTTATTATCCGTACCCGGGATACGCGCCTAACCAGCCCAAAGATTTCAAGGATGGCAGCCCAACAATCAAATTTTTCACTTTTTCCGGGGTGAAAGATCGGAAGAAAGCATTGCAGTTCCTACAGCAATTCAACAATATCTATGCTTTGGGGAACTATACAAAAGAATCCAAGATTTCTCGAGCAACAGGATTCCTTAAAGATAGTGCTATGCAATGGTGGAGTTCAATCACGACACAACTGCATGCTCCAAGGACTTGACAAGCTTTTAAGACAATATTTGCACGCAATTATATGACTTCTCTCTTTGAAGTCCAGATCTTGTCAGAATGCGGCAACTTGAAAATGCTTGCCACAGAGACCAGGGACAACTATAACCAAAGGTTCCTCGACATCTACCTCTCGGTGTCCTTTAGGTTCATTCACTTGGAGGACCACTACGAGCGATACACCATTGGACTACCATCACCATTGCAGGAATATTGTATGTCCAAGCAAGTCTCAACCATGCAAGAGCTTATAAACCATGCCGCGGTCGGCTACAAACTGATGAAAGGGAAAGCTGGAGTTTACCACAGAAGCATATCCGGCCACTAACCAGAACTCTCGACAACAACGAACAAATTCTCGAGTCTCGTGAAACCCAACCTCAAAGGCCTCATCTGACACAGCATCAACGAGAAATGCTTTTACAAAAAGGCCGATGCTTCGAATGTTTTCAAACAGGGCATACGTTCACTACATGTCCTCAGCGAGCCTCGACATCTATAGAGCAGCTTTTCTGCTCCCAAGAAAGAAAGATCTCGAGGACCATCGAGGGCTAAGAGAGCTAGACCAGCTATTGGACACTGATATCTAGGGCATACGCCTTGAAAGTACAAATGAATTGTGTCGAGCATATGGCAAAGTCAATGGCTTCAAAGCCCTAATTTTCTTGGACCCACGAGCTACCAAAAACTTTATTCGTCCAAAATTCCTAGAGAAGATGGACTTTAATTATGATCCACATGGTGGCCAAATTGAAGCTGAGTTAGCCACCGATCAGACCCACAAAGTGGTACCTCTCAATGGTGCTCTTCCAGTGACCATCCAAAAATACCACAGAAAAGCCGATTTCCACATCATGAAGTTGGTCAATTGTGACGTTCTCTTGGTCATGCCTTGGCATGACAAGAATGATGCAACTCCAAAACCGGAACCGAACCATTACCGTGATGCAGAAGGACAAGCCAATCGTCCTCAAAGTTTGGTTGTCCGAATTAAAACCTAAATGAATTATCAAGTTGTTTTGAATACTTTTGAACTATGTTTGAGGAAGTACTGTTTGAAATTGTCACGTGCACATCTAACCTTATGTGCATGTGGACAAGCTGTAACTCTTATTTCTAGGGTTTAGGTCAGGCTAGGAAGTGTTTTGGCACCTTTGTGAGCATGTATGCAAGACGTGCATGTCCAGGCACTCAAGTCTTAGAGTAGCTGCATACCCTCTGATTGCACAACCTATTAGCATTAGCATAAGTAGCATAAGCATTTTCAACGCATGGAACCTTTTTCCTAGACTACACGTGAACCACCTCTTAAAGTGCATTTTATTAATAAGTGACTTTTTATTTACCTAGATCATGGGATTTTTTGGATGGCTTGCCGACCCACGCATTGGTACCTATAAAAGAAGCCCTTGGGTCACCAGAGACTCAACATCGTCATCGTCGACATCATCATCGTCGTCGTCGTCAAGCATCTCAGCATTTAGAACCATTGTACCAGACTTTGTGCAATCTAAAGCTTATACCTCTCTAGCAATAGAGAGGGGGGCCCTTGGAGGGGGTTCCATCTGCTCTCTCTCTCTCTCTCTCTCTCTCTCTCTCTCTCTCTCTCTCAGCACTTTCTCTCACAGATTCCACTCTCTTTGTTTTGGTCATTGCATAATCTCTCATTAAGTCTAGGAAGGCTCTCCCTTCCCGTTTATAAAAGGAACCTTGAGCACTCACTGATCATTGGGGCCCCATTGGATAGGACCTCATAAGTTGGTACAACTTATAAACTTGGGTCTCCTTTCATTTTTGGCCTCTCAGCTTGGTTCTGCAAGTTGTCACAACTTCTTCTGCATCTTCAGTGGGGCTTTGACCTCTTTCTATCGGAAATCTGTCCTTTAGGTCATGCCACGTCATCACTTTGTGACATGAGTCCAAGTGTGATGATCACATAAGATGGCTTCCAAGGTCCTATTTATAGGATTCTTTAACCATCCTAGCCATAGGACCATGTTCACACTTGGCCGGACATAGCTGAAGCGCCCATCCTGATGTCTAGGGACGTAACAATATGCTTGTGGCATCGCAAGTGTTCTCGCGTGTTTAAACAATAAAAGATGAGCCAAATTAGAGTCCAAGGGTCCACCATATCAGAGACTAGTCCATGTCTGATCTTTCACCCTACCTCACGTCCCAAATATCACACAGGTATCTAGAAAGGATGAAACCGGCCCATGGGGTGGTAGGCTTTCACCCGAAATTCTTTACTTTAGACACACACACACAGAGAACGTGCAAAGGAAACCTGCAACAGGAATTAACACTTAAGCACACACACGGCTCGAAAGCTAGAATGCTCTAAGCATACGCCGACAACCTGTAGGCCCCAAAATTGGCGCCCCTTTCGGTATTTCTTTATACTTTCAGAGGGTAAATTACAAAGTAGAGTCCTGGGAATCCTTTACCTATATCCCGCTAGATACCACCTGTTTTGGCCAAATTTCGACAACATAACAGCCCCAAAACTTGCGCAGAACCAATTCCCATGCTAGAACTCACTTCCACTGGCATAAACCCTCTGAATCCTGCCCAAAAACAGTAAATTCAGCACGCTGTATTTACTGGTTTTTCATCTGTTTTCAGCCCTAAACAGCCCCCGAACTGTCGTCTAATAGTGGAGCATGGTTCCCAACGATTCTGGCTTCATTGCAGCTGCAAAACAGTCCAAAACAGCATGTACACAGCGCTGAAAACGCACCTGTTTGGTGAGGTTATGACCCTCACCGGTGCCTGCTTTGGAGTAGCAATTAGCTACTCATGTTCCTGCTCAAGGAGGCTCTTGCCTCAGCACAAAAGCATGAAACCACACAGCTGTACATCAGTCAAATGAAGAGCCCTTTTGTGAGGCATCACATAACTACACGTAGGGGAGAGAGAGAGCAGTGTGTAGTGTGCAGGTCATCACTCCTAGCACCACATTGTACATAGAGAGGAAATCATGCACTCCATAGCTCTTAACCTGTGACCGGTTCTCAATGAAGCATCCCCCCAACATAAATCGAGCGCCCCCTCTTCTGCGCTTGACTTGTAATGCATCTGTGAACAAATAAATTCAAAAGGGAAAGATTTTCTTTGGCTGCCAAAACCTGCGTATCGTTGAAAACGCAGCAAAACAGCCCTATAAACACACATCTAATGCCTTCCAATGCTGAAAATGAGCTCCTTGGTCCTAGGTAAAGTCATGGGAAGCTCAAAAATGGAGAGAATGGCTGAAAATCAGAGTTATCAGCCTCCAAACCTGCTCCAAAAAGTCAGTTACGAGTTCTGTTCTCCTAGATTTGGTAAATTGGCCAAAAAGTGCCACTTGACACTCTTACATGCAATTTCCCCGCATTGGGCTTCTCGCTTAAAAATCTCTTAACTGGTGCATCAGTTGACTTTGCAGCAAAGTAATAAAATGTTCCGCTTGTCATTCTGAAGCTAAGGACGCGAATAGATTTCATGGCCCAAAATAGCAGTTACCTAAATTTTAGGGGACTCCCATTGGTCATCTGACCATCAATGCCCACTAGGACCGCATCCAAAAATGCAATGTAGCCGAGCTGTCGGATACTTTCCTTTGGTGACCCCACCTTGACATTGTACCTTTATTGAGTTTACTTCCTAGTATCCACCAACTTGCTAAGTGCGATGGGGGGACCTACATGATCTTGAATTGAGCCTAGACATCCTTTTACTTCACAAGTTCCAGGCCGACCAACTTCCTGTCTACGGGTGAAACTACCATTCACATTGGCCATACAATGTCCGACCATTTGCAACTTCAAAAAGAGGGTCTCAAAAATTAAACAAAAATCATTGGAAAGAAACCAACAACTAAGGTTAGCAGTTGCCACGCCCTCGTGACAAAGGATCTGTCACAAGGACCACTTGAGGGTGGGTAAGCTACCAACCAAAAAACAACTATCTTGTGCTAGTTAATCAACACACTTGAAGCTACAAATAAGTCATTAGAGCTTGTTGGCCCTACTAAACATGGTCTCATGACTTGTAAATACAACTCTGAATCATCTACAAACTCGACATTCAAGAGCTCCTTGACTCCAATAGGCATATGCAATCCTCTCTGCCCCATCTCTTGTGCCGTAAGATCGCTACTCAGTGCCTGCGAGGAAAAAGTAAGAAGAGTAAAGGTGGAAGGAGATGACCTTGTCTAATGATCTTGGCAATGCAAACCTGGTCCCCGCCCATATGCCCAAAGCAAGTCCAAGCTATCAACCGTTCTATATAATCTTGCAACATCTTCGATCTAGATCTTTGAAGAACCCACCTTTGGCATAGGACTAGTCTCTTTAAGAACACTCCAATCCACACGATCGTAAACTTTCTTGAAATCAATAATTGACACCGCCAAGTCCTCATCACGCATATGAGCTAGAGCAGTGGTCTCCCAAAAAGTGGAGATATTATCAAGGATACACCGCTTCTTGACCAACAGAGTCTATGTAGCATGTATCAAAACCCCAAGGAGTTCCTCGACCTCAAACTCAAGGTCTTCACAAGAATCTTGTAGGCTAAATTGAGAATCATGATAAGTCATCTAGTACCTCACCTTCCTCACGGACAAGATATGTCAGACCCTCTGAGGCATCACCCCGGATCCATCACATGTAAAAAACGGTGCCAACAGCTAGGGCCAAGAAGTTCCCAACAACACACAAGTAAGGTTGGAGTGAGCCCATCCTACCCCGGATAGCTGCAACCAAAGAGTGGCCGCATAGCATCATACGACTCAACCTCTTAAAAGGTCTCTCAAAGCTAGCCCTCATGCTATCTCTAACACTCTATTCGAGTCTAGCAAGAGCACAATGAAATGGGGGGCATAACGTTCATTGGTGAACATTGAAAAGCATCAAAACCAATGAAAATTTAGAATGGATGGTGATTCATTGCTAGTGAAACGGTATGTATTTCACTTGATCAATCAAGATGCTTCATTATTTATAATGCTTCACCCCTCAAAACTTTCCGCAATGCAATTCATGGTGACCATGCTGGCTTGTAAAGCCACCTCAGTGGTATCACCATGCTAGAGAGCATTGGTAGAAGATTCACCTTTCATATCACCTTCTGTCATACTAACCGAAAGAGTATGGTCGTGTAAAAAACATAAACTTGGACACTTGGAAGAAACTGCTCCAAAATAACCAATATAAATCCCAATCGGTGCCAAAACCAGGCAGCCAAACAAAAACTTCCACTCCAGACCACCTAAAACTGCTCCAGATCCTGTCTACGCATGATCAAGCTGATTGCTCCAAATCTGAAACTTTCTGCAGCCGTTATGCCTTCTCTCACATTGGATCCTCGAGAATTTGCAATCAATGTAGCAAGAAGATCTTATGTAAAATCAGAGATGAACCTCCTCTCTGTAGATGCTACAGGCACTTGATCTTGCTGATGTAGAAAGGAGACGGTGCACCATGAATTGCCTAGAGTTTCTAAATTCCACTTTGGATTATATATATCATGTTTGGCACTCATTGACACCTTCACGTGGAGTGCTGGATTGAGTTTAAAACCCCTACAACGTTCAGTGAATTGACTATTCTCGACAAAAAATAGAGGCACAATCCCTTTTCCTACAATAGAAGTCACACCCTTAAAAACGGGTTCTTCACAGCCAAAGCAAAGTTGAAGAGCGCAAAATCATACACTTATCTCCATAGGGGCGAATGGTTTGGCATTACTTTCTTGCTCAATGGGTATTGGCGGGTATTTGACGTGCTCGACCCGAAATCGCACCTGCAATGAAACAGACATCAGAAAAACAATTTTTCCACTACTAGAATAAGTGACTGATGGTCAAACCTCCTCCTCCAGATCCATGAACATATCTGTCTCGTTATAGCTCCATACCCATAGCTTTTCCTCTTCGTCACTGCAGCCGAGCACATGAGCTTCCAAATGCTGTTCATCTATGCAGGCATCAAGAACAATCAACAAAGCCCTACCCTAGAATCCTGCTCAACTATAATTTTACCCCTGTTATGCCTTTCATGAAGCATAGAAAACACATCTCTTACAACTTTGATGGCTGTTGAAGAAGGTGTTCAGGGACATGAATATCATCAAAAAAACCTAAAGATACTGCCAAAAGCACAAAAACATCAAGTCAATGGTGCACACCATGAGAACAAACTCAGGAAAAAAGTAGAATTCTTCATGTGTCCACATTCATGATTAACAAAAGTCGTAGAAAGTTTAAAAGGTTCCACGGCATTTCTTTCAAGAATCTTGTTTTGGCACAACTTTGAGTGAAATGTGGCATCAAAACTTTAAATTAAACTATAGCGTTTCACAATAATGGAGACTTCCAACTTGTGGACCCAGAACATGTTTGTGCTTGAAGAGAAACTCAATGCTTTCAATTAAACATAGACCTTATCTGCACAATGTTGGGGGAAATGTTGAAGTATACAAGATAATTCAGTTTCAGAAACTTGAACCTTTTGTTGCCTCAATTGTTGCATTCGAGGTTGTAGAAACTCATGCAAGTAAAACCCGGTATGCAGGTGTTCAAAGTCTCAAATATATCCACTTTTTACAGTCTTGAGCATGATAGTGTGGATTTTTTTATTACGAAAATTCTTTTGGTGGGGACCTTACAGTACAGCCCAGATTTGTCGCACTTCTTCAGTTTCCCAACCAGAACTTCTCCGACGAAAGGTTTGAACATGACCAGCCGAAACTCCACCTGACACATAATTTTTCATTGCTTAAGAAACGGCGTTGAAAAGGCCAGTGATACAATATACAAGTTTGAAACTCGCATTAATTATTAAAATTTTGAACAAGAATCCCTTTTGCTTACAAAATTTGGTACTTATAAAAACAAAGTCAATGAGCATAGAACCTTGTAAGTGGGAGCTCCATCTCCTGGAAAAACAAAGCCACCCTCTACTGATTTTATGTCGTAGAGGGAAATGACAAGGCCTAGGTCTTTGATGACCTGCAAAATGACCTTCTCTTAGTCCAGTTTAAGAAAAAACTTGTACAGATTAAGCCACTTGATACTTAATTTAATGCTTTCAAAACAGAGGTTGAACGATTAGGCACAACGTTTTGATTCTAATTACCGTTTGCTCACTAAACCAGGATTAGGCACATAATTTTACTGCTAACTACCCACTAATCCTGTCAAAGAGTGGTTTTTAAGTTCAAACGCTTGTCACCTTGTCAAAAAAGAGGTTCTTAATCTGCGCTTTAATGGCGTCCAGCAGAGGCAGACTGAGGTCGTGAGGAGGAACGCGAATGGTGTCTTCTATGGTGGACAAATTAAACATCTTCTTGCAAGATCATGGCAAGGACCGGCAGGGTTTAAGGCTTGGTGCTCAAGGCTAGTAAACTTTTGAGAAAAGTAGCCTATGTAGAAATCCCCAAATACGCTTTTCCAATTTTGGACGAGTTGCTCCAAATTTTTATATTGTTTGTAATGCCCAGGCTTTTTGAGCTTGTGTAAAACGAGTTTTCTATTTTTATGTCTACCATGTGGTAACACATATCAAGATTCTTTCTATTATACGAATGCTCGCACAAAAACATTGCAACATGATATTCAATAGTTTGATATGCCATACATTTCAAGGGTTTAATGGATGAGAAAGAGTCGGATCACTATGGAAAGTTATTTTTACACATGTGCAATAACATGGGTAGACTCATTGCCAATGGTATATCTTTGTGGAGTGGAACCAATGGATTTACATGTAGAAAACATAATGGGGATAGTGTGATTGATTATATGCTACTAAAGCCATTATGTATTGCATAAAGAGTTTTGCGCTTGGTCAATGGACCCCGGAATCATACTATCGGACTTTATCTATTGAACTTGCATGTGGAGAAGTAACTAAGTATGATAATCTAGCCAAAGGGAAAAGAAATTATCAGTATGTATGGATTTCAAACGGGTTCCAATGTACATTGCAATGGTTGAGCAAAAGTTATGGATGATAAAGCTTCAACATGATGCACCATTGGAAACTACAAGGGAAGCTTTCAAGAAAGTTATTTGTTCTTGTACCGAGAATGCTTTGCCATAAAGTATATCCATGGTATCATCAACAAAGATAAATCGCATAAAAGCTAGTTTGATAAAGAATGTCAAGATGCTCAAAAGTCCTTGATAAAGCTTGATGCAACTATGGACAAAGACAGCTATCAAAGTCATTTGCATACATACAAGGCATTGATTCAAAAGAAGCGAAGAATAGCATCATTTTTTTCAAGTCCAAGAAAAGGCGCGTACATGTGGAAGATTTTGGAGAAACTTAAGGGGCAAGTGGCTTGAGAGTTTTGGTAACTTGAGTCTTGTGGATATATGCACACATTGTAGGCAACTATATGAGCAACCAAATGCTGAAAATATGTCATTTTATGGTTCACTCCCATGTATGCCCTTTTTCTTTACTATTGAGGATGTGTGTGGTGGGCTTGAAAAGTTGGCCACTCACAAAGCAGGAGATCTTCAAGGTATCAAGCCGAAAATGATTAAATGGATGGGAGATTTTACACATGAGTGGATGTGTGATATGTTCAACCTTGCACTTCAACATGGTATGCCTTGTGATTGGAATACTAATTGGGTTAAGCCTTTGCATAAAAGAGGGGATGTAAAGAATGTAAATAAATACCGAACTATAATGATTGGGTCATTTATGTCGACACCATAGCACCATTGATCATCTTGTTACTCTTCGTGTTCTCATGAAGGAAAGTCGGTTGAAAGGCAAGCGATTATATTGTTGCTTTGTGGACTTTAAGAAAGCCTTTAATAAGATTCCACATAACAATGTGTGGAGAAGTATGGAAGAACTCCAAGTGCCAAGTGAGTTTATGCTTGTGATTTCTCAAATCTATGAGAAGGTGATGTATCAATTGCGCATGGGAATAGGAATTTTTTTTTAAAAAAATGCAAACTATTGGGATTAAACGAGGATGTCCGCTATCACGAACTCTCTTTGATCTATGCATCGATCGATTGGAACAAATGGTACTTGACTTTATGGAAGAGGAAGGCATTGAAGAAGTCATTGTTTGCAATGCGGCAATCATGCTTTTGTTGTATGAGGATGATGTAGTGCTTCTAGCACACACTTTAGAGGATGCACAAAAGCTTATGGTTGTCCTTGAGAACTTTTTCTTGCATAATGGGCTGATTGTGAATGAATCCAAAACAAAGGTTATGCTTGTGAAAACCAACCATAAGGAGAAGCCAATGAGACACTTGAAGTTGTTGAGATCTTTAAGTACCTTGGCCTTCAGGTTTTGGCCAATCACAAGTGGCATGAATGTGCTATGCATCATTTGGAAGCCGAAAAGAGAGTATATTATGCATTTGAGAGCATGTGTAATGCGGAAAACATCAAGTGTTGGGTTCTTAAGAAGTACCTTTTTGACTCATTAGTGACACCGGTTCTTCTTTATGAACTTGAAGTGTGGAACAGGAGCATCTCAAAGTCTACTTGGAAAGAGTTTGAGAATGTCCAAAGCGTTTTCTTACAAACTTTCTCCAAGTTAAGATATAAACACCATATATGCTCCTACTTCTTGAGTCGGGATCTCTTCCAATTGAGGTTATGGACATGGAAAGCGTTGTGGAGTACATGATAAAGATGCGTCAAAACCCCTCACATCAACTTCCTACAATTGCATGGGAAGCAAACAAAAAAGTTCAAAAGACGCATAAAAGCAAGATCTTGAGCACAAGGATGGATGCAAGATATAAAAAAGTGGTTTGGAAAATGGGATGCATTACACTTGCTACATGATGCCTCAATAGACTCCCAAGTGAATGAAGCTTTTCTACAATGCCAATGTATTACGGCTTGGGAGAAATCCAATGGGTCACGCTTCATACATTACACCACCCATATTTCCCCCAACTAGAAAACCATGTTCTTTGCTGAAAGAGGAAATCGTACTCACCCTTACATGCTTGAGCCTATCCCCTTCTCAACGATATGCACTATCGCAGCCATTCGGCTTAGCTCCCACTCCCTTTGATGCAAGGCAAGGCGTCGGGGCACTGGGAAGAGTCAAATTGAGTGTGCACATTATGCTCACTGCAAGTTCGACAGTCTCAGTAGCACACACTACTAGAATGCTCAGCTTTTGGTCACATTCGGACTTGCTTCCCTCACATTTTCCATCATGACTTAGACCTACATACTTTTCTCTCTCATCCACAGTGTGGACTCTTCATTACAACTCTCATCACCACAATTTTGGAGCATCAAGAATCACTCATCAACCACACACATACTACATCACATGTAACTTTGGTCCCATAGGTCAGATTTGACCTCCAAGGATAATAATAAACTCTCTCCTTCTCTCTCTCTCTCTCTCTCTCTCTCTCTCTCTCTCTCTCTCTCTCTCTCTCTCTCTCTCTCTCTCTCTCTGGCAATGCCATTGTGTGCTGAATAGTGCATACATATTTTTTAACATTGTTGGAGGCATATGCTAATGCAACAATTTTGGACTTGGAGGACACGCGGGTCCAAATTGCACTAAAATGTTTGGCTATTGCTTTTTCACAGATTGCACATCTATGGCAATGCCTTCATCCTCTGACATTTTTTTCTTTCACAAAATTTTATAACTCAAACTGTTTTTTATACCAATGGGCATATAGATAGTGAGATTTGTAATGCGTCGTTTCACTTCATATCTTATTATCTCATGAGGGGGGAGAACCAATCTTCCCTTGACAAACTGCAAAGTATAATGTCTTGAAAAAGTTTGGGGGATTGATAAAGGATATTCGAGGAAACTTGAAAATATTTGTTAGCATTTTGGAAATTTTAGGAGAAAGTTATCAAATACTAGGGGTATTTTAGGAAATATGAGGTTTATTTCCGTTATTGCACAAAATTTTGGAATTAATCTTGAAATTTTAACAATCTAGTTAGCATGTGGTTGTGTTTTTAAGTAAAATATGGCTTTATATATAATCATGTAATATTTCTTTTCATATCTTGAATTGTTAAACAAATGTTTATGTGACAAAGAGTGATCGAAAACTTTGAATTCACACACGTCTATTGCACACCCAACTATTTTGTACCTAGTCACCAAATTTAGTATGCTATATACACAATCTGCTAATTTTTTCTTTCCTGAGAAATAGATCCTTTTATTAGTAACTGAAACTGCCCCTAGGGCTACAACCACCTCTTCAAGAGAGGGCTACAACAACAATGGTGGGGAGAATCTCCCAATGAAAAAACCAGCATATGTACGATGGGGCTAAATCAAGAAATGGGGGGAGGGAAAAGACACACAGGTGGTCGATAGTGCCATCGGAGTACACCCTGGACCATGGTGTAGAAAGGCCCAAGACGCCAGAGTCAAAGGAAAGCTTCTTTACACTACCGCATGCGATCGGAGCTGCCATGTAGTCTCTCGAGTTGTCCTCTGAGAATGTGGATCAGCGCTAGCCAAAAATCGCGAACAGTCTCTACTGGTGGCACAAGGCGAGCCTCAAAGATGCGGAAGCAACGGGCCCGCCAGATGAACTAGAGTGTCAGGCCACTGATGAGCTCCCAACACTCCTCTCTCTCATTGCACCACTCCTATGGAGTAAGCTCGTGTTGGTGAAAGATAGCTCAAACTGAAGTGCTGGGCCCGTGAGGGTGGACCAAGCTGCTGCTCCCCAAGTGTACTGTCGACCCGTGGAGAGAGCAGGCATCAGCCGAAGAACTCGAAGCCACACCAGCTGTGCCGAAGGACAGTCCCAAAGACAATGACGTTGACTTTCCACAAGATGGTCACAAGCTGCACATGCGACCGAGAGACCACTATACACTAGCCAACTCCCAACTGCTGTAGCTCTGTGTGCGACCAGCCACTGAAACAAGGTGACTCGCCTCGGCTGTCTGGAGTCCCACAACCTCTCCCAGAAGGCTACCAAGAACTCAGCTAAGAGACCCTCCTCCTGCCAATGAGGTGCTGCTAGCAGGGCGGGCCTCTCTGTGCTACTAGTATATGATGTCCCAATCAAACAGTGTACTGAAAGAACGGGACACCTGGGTGGTCCGTAGAAGAGAAAGGGCCTCTCCAGAGCCACTCACCAGGATCCCACTATACTCGTGCCAGTGGACAACACTCCCAAGCCCACGACCTCCAGTGTCCAATCTCAAGACCTGCTGGGTCAGGATCGATGACACAAGTCCTCCCACAGATGCCTACTACTCGGATCCTTTGAAAACAACACTCTGCCACCTGCGAGGCCTCTACTACAACTCACTGTAAGCGTCCCCCACCCTGAAGCTCGAAGAAAAGGGATGGAACAGTCTCTGAGCAGGCCTTGACTGAGATGAGAACCTCTATTCATGTGAAGGCTCCCATCCATCCGGGTGCTACTGGCTCGAGAGGCGTGAGCTACTCAGTTGGAACTGCCTCTGAGATGTCCTGGCACATGCTCTGCACCCCTCTCATGTCCTGTAGATAGCTGGAAACCCTGCACCTACTCTGACAAGCCTGAGAACTCTACCCAGTCACCTAATGGACCCACTGCCATGGGACCCCAGGAAACATGAGGCCGACTACCAACCAAGTAGCCTCTCTGAGTGCTAACCATGGGGTTCCAGACAAGGGGCTATCGTAGGCGCTCCTCCGTGCAAGTAGGTTGTCTCTGCTCCAGGCCTCGCCACAAGAGCTCCCAAGATCGAAGCAAACTCACAGCGAAGCGGTCCTCCAGTCTCCTGCTCAAACCAACTCTGCAAATCTCTGTGAAGATCCATCTGGTCGAAGGTCGCCAGGGGCCTCCAGCCTGAGGCACCCTAGCACGAAGCCCCTGTAGCAAGAACTCCTTCTAGGGCTTCTCACCTGGAAGAAGTCCTCTGACTATGAACTTCCCAAGAAGGGCTCTGCTCTGCCGTGCTGGGTCAATGATCCCATTCCCTCCCTGTGAACAAGGAAGAGTGATGACTCGGGCTATCTGAGTATCACGTCCTGACCAAAGGAAGTTCCTGATCAGCCTCTCTACCTGGCTGATACAAGAACTCGAGAAGATCCAGCAAGAAGTGATGTACCACATAGTCGCCAACAACACCTGGTTGGCCACTACTACTCTGCTAGCCAAAGAAAGTCGTGTTGAGATCCTATGTAACAACTTCCTCCTGATAGATAGGAGGAGGGGATCAATCTGCTGCTCAGGAGACAAGTCCAAACCAACCTGACAGCCCAAGTACCGAACTGCAGTCCCTGGGGGAATCCACCTAAAATCCTCTCCCAGCATCCAATCGGGCATAGGAGCACTACCAACCGAGAAAGCCACTATCTTTCTCCAGTTGATCAGTGCGCCCGATGCACAACAGAAGGTCTCTAGAGCATGCTCACACCTGTGAAGGTTGGCATTTAAGTACAAGGTTGAGTCGTCGGCAAACTCAGCGTCCAGTAGCTCATCATCTCCCCGAATAGGGAGTGCTAAGCCCCGTAGACCAACCTGCTGCGACACCAAAAACTTGCTCATCGCCTCCGCATAGAACAGAAAGAGGAAAGGGGCAAGAGGACAGCCCTGTCTGACCAAACGTGTGAGCATGAAGCGATCACCTCTACCTCCTGCCAAAAGTACCTGACTGTCAGCCTGTCTGTACAAAGCTGACACCCCTCTGATCCAAGCATCTGAGAAGCCAATCCTGCGTAGAGTGCCCTCTGAAAAGTCCCAATCAACTCTATCGTATGCCTTCTCAAAATCGAGAAGAAGAATCACTAGGTCCTCACCACAGAGCCGCGCTAGGGCAAAAGCCTCCCAAAAAGTAAAGATGTTGTCAAGGATAATGCGTTCCTTGACAAAACCTGTCTGAGTCCCATGTATAAGGCTCTCTAGAAGTGGCCGAATCCTCAAACTCGGAGCCTTGGCAAGAATTTTGTAGGCTGAGTTGAGGATGGTGATGGGGTGCCACTGTCGTATCTCATCCAAGGAGCCACCCTCCTTGGGAATGAGGTAGATCAAGCCCTCACTCATGCTGTCAGGCATCACTCCTGTGTGCAAAATGTACTGAAAATCATACAGAGATCTGGGCCAAGCAGGTCCCAGTACTCCAAGAAAAAATTGGGAGTCAACCCATCCTCACCTGGATAGCTACCACAGGGGAGGGCCACAAGAGCCGTGTGCAGCTCCTCAAGCTGAAGTGGCAGCTCAAGCCTCTGACGCATCTCCTCAGTCACAAGACAAGGCATCTGTGCCCAAACCTGCTCCCTGCATGCATCCTGACACTCTGGCTGAGGCTCTACAGACAGTAACTCACTGTAAAAGTCAGTAGCAACTGCACGCATATCCTCGGGCTCAGAAGCAACTGACCCGTCAGGCCTCCGCAATTGACTGACCTTGGCATGCGAATGCCGAGGTCCCACTGCCTCAAAGAAAGCACCAGTCACTCTGTTGTCCACCTGTGTCCACTGAGATGCCTGTCGATGGAAAGCAAACTCATGTCGCCTCTCCTCCGACAAGCTTATGGCGGGCTTGCTGTAGCTACTCCTTCAAACAGGGACTGTCTGGATGCTGCTCCTACATCCTCTGTAAAGAAGCAATGCTCGGTCTGAGACGCTACTCCTCCTCTCTTGCTGCAGCCCGATGAGACAAAGACTCCTGGAGAAAGAAACGGCTAATCTGAGCTAATCCTGCCTGTCCAAGCTCTCTGTCCAGAGAGCCTCTACTCGCTCTCTAAGTGCAAACTCTAGCAAGACCCTCTCTAGGATGCGAAGCATCGTGCTCCCTCTCCTCTGCCTGTTTGCCACTGTGAGGATCACTGGTGCATGGTCCGAGAAAGAAGTCCCTGCCAGAATGCCAACTGTCCCTCCCAAGTCACTAAAATGGTCACTAGTTTAGAAGCGATCTATCCGCGATAGATTCACTCCTCCCACTCTGCAGTCCGAACGAGAGAAGGCAAGGCTGTCTGGGGGCCTCACAAAACAAGAGTGCTGCGAAACAAGCCCCTGAAGTTGCCCCTGATTTTTTGCCGTGAAAATTTTGGTTTCCGGCAAGTGATTTTCCTTCACGCACGATGGCTTCTCCTCATAATGGGGGCCTTACAAATGTGCGTTTTTACCACATAAAATTACAAGGGGTAAATTAGGCTCCATACTTAACAGTGTGTATAGCTCAGATGCCTTATGGATGATTGGGTGTTGGACAAGACACTACCAACACTATTAACACTAACAATCAGAGTGCATTGGCAGTTGCAAGGAACCCAATTTTCCATGCTCGCACAACGCACATTGAGGTGCATTATCACTATGTCAGGGAGAGGCTCTCAACAAGAGAGATCAGCTTGGCTAATGTGCCAACACAGGACAACCTTGCAGATCTTTTCACAAAGGCATTGTCTCGTGAGAAGTTTGAAGCTTTTCGCAAATCTTTGGGCTTAATCCCCTTTGTGGACTGATCATGTCCTCATGGCATGGCACTTTCCTTTACTCTATGCGCCAACTCTTGTTCACCACATCACTCCAGGGGGGATTTGTTACCATATACATGTGGTAATGATGTGTGTGAACACACTTAGGACCGCCGGGTCATTTTTTTTCCTTACTAAGAGGTTTTTTCCTCCGTGCATTGTATATACGCCCATCACTCTAGGGCTAACTTATCTTTCCATTGCACACTAAGTAATACACGCTTTATTGTGTGCCTTGATCTTCCTTCAACTTCTCCAAGTTGTGTGTTTTCTTGCAACCCTAATTCCAACATACATGTGCATCTTCTTGATGTCCATAGGCTCCACGTGGTTTACATCTTCCTTGATGTGAAATTTTTCCCCTCCTTGGTCATCAACTTCAGGAAGCCCACAAGGCAACCCTAGACCTGCATAGTAATCCATTGAGCCCTGCCTGGCACAATAATCCCTCTGCCCATAATGGCCTGCTGCAAAGAGTCCGCAATAGTCATACATACCCCACCATGGATGCCTCTAGGTCCAAAAGAAGCCGACCAAAAAGTATCATATCGTCCACGCAAGAGTTGACCACAATGTCTAATGCGACTCTCACACAGATGGTGCTCCTGAAGCATAAGGAGATCAATCTCTCCTCCCACAAGGTAGCACTGAATCTCCTGACGTAGTCGGCCTCGCTGACGCTGAAATTGGGGCCCACCAAGTCCCTGCACGTTCCATGAGACGATCCTCATGGGGAGCGAGAAAGAACAGATGTTGCCGTAGCAGCTAAACGGGCTATCTTCGAGGTTGGGCAGTGCCAAATGGCAATGAAACTTTTCACTTTCAAGAATACATTAACCCCCTTGCCCCTCCAAACTTTTGTTGTAATTAAAATTGAAATCCTTGGTCGTGTGTCGCACCATGCGTTGTAGATGGTGTTTGGAGGGCTATGGAAAAATATGGATACGATGTAGCAGGAGACTGCTTAGATGGTGTTAGATCGCAACAAAACCTTTTAGATGTGAGAAATGCACTAAAACCCTTGTCCCTTAAAACTTTCATTACAACCAAAGTTTGACTCCTCAGTCTCGTCCACCATAGACCTCGATTGGGGGTCTATCGCAAAAATATGGCTATGGTGTAGCACAAGACCATTGAGATAGTTTCAGATGATAACAAAACTTTGTAGAGGTGGGGAATGTTCGCCCCACCTCTCTGTAAAGTTTCATTTCCCTCGCATACACCAAAAAACCTTCTTATCACATTGAAGGTTAGTCCCCTGGTCCATAACATATTTAGTATCTCTCAAGCACTCACTGTCACATAGCAGATGATATCGATGGAGAAAATGCGTCATACAAGAACATGCACCATCATCGTCTCCCTTCCCATGGCCCAATTCATAGAAGCTAGATGCAAGGGCTAAAACGAGGCAATAACATGTAGGTAGGCACACACAAAGAGCACGAGGAAAGAGAAGACACGTAGATTAGGTGGGGGTGGTACTCACACACACTAAAGTACTAGTGTGTGAGCATAGATATTCATATGGATAAAAGAATGATTGTACATATGGGTGGCTGAACACAGTGGCCTTTAACCCAACAATCTCCCACTTGAAGATAGTGTGCCTCAAAAGCGGCTAAAGTACAACAAATTCAAGCCATACCCATGCGATCTTCAACCGTTGTGAGGCTGAGGACTTGAGTATGTTAGCAAGGTTATCGTAAGTATGTACCTTGATAGCCTAAATGCACTTGTCTAGAACCTCTCTAATGAGTGATACCTCATAATGTGCTTTGAATTTGCATGGAAGACAAGATTCAGAGCCAATGATATTTCACTCCAGCTATCACAATGTAATATAGGAGAATTTGCAACCATATCAAGATCTCTCACTAATCATGAGAGCCATAAGGCTTCTTTGGTGGCCTTTGTGACAACCATATACTCCCCTTAAGTAGTTCCCAAAGCACCGCATGGTTGTAAATGTGATGAGTAAGAAACCAATCCAGCTGGAGTTAAGCCTACAACAAACTTCCTTGTGCTGCATAGTCTAAATCAACATATCTCTACATAAACATATCTTGCTCACCAAAGCATAAGGACAACTCTGAATTCCCCCTCAAGTATTCGAGAATACCTCCTCTCACTGCATCTCAATGACACTTGCCTGGATTAGACACGTACTTGCTAACCACACCATGTGCATGGGTAATGTCTTGACATATGGCCACCATGGAATATAGCAAAGAGCCAATAGCTAAAGCATAAGGAATCTGAGACATCTCTATAGTCTTTGCATATATCCGAGGGCAGTCATCATGACTAAGTTTCACATATGTACGCAATGGGGTACTAACGGGCTTCCTCCTTGCATATTGAAATGCTTAGGAACTTTGTCAATGTACTCTTTTTGGCTCAAAAAGAGTAGGCTACAAGAACGATAACGAATGATCCACATACCCAAGGTATGACAAGAATCCCCAAGGTCCTTGATGGCCAAGGTCTCATGTAGCCTATGTTTCAAGGCATCCACATCCACAATTGAGTTCCCTACAATCACCATGTTATCCTCATACAAAATCAAAACAATAAGACTTCCATCTTCAACACTACGAGTGTAGAGGCATGGGTCCTCATGAATACGTGTGTAGCCCTTTGACTCCATGTATTTGGAAAATCTATGATACCATTCACGATTGCTTGCTTCAAGCCATAAAGGGTCTAACACCATATAAGTGAATTTGGGAATAATTCAATTTCCTCTTTCAAAATGAGATTAAGATTGACTACATGGCCAAATCTTAGCCAAATTTTTGAGAGCATGAGTTGAAAGATCTTTTCAAGTACTACCTTGTGAAAGGATTTGGCCTTAAAAAAAAGATTGAGATTTGTCCATATGGCCAAATCTTGAATACGCTAATGAATCCCAAATTGGTTGTAAAGTCTCAAACTCTCTAATATGTATGGTATTGTCTCATGAAGTTTATATGCCAAGTCTACTCTATTAGGAGCCACAACCCAATTAGTTGCTCCATCTTCAAATCCTTGTGCAAGTCTTCGTGTAGAAAGCTGTCTTTACATCCAATTATTCTTACTCCATATCTTGTGTACCCACCAAAGCAAGCATTGTGTGAAGGGTAGTCATCTTCAACACCAAGGAGAAGATCTCATCAAAATCAATGCCTTTTTGCTGCTTAAATCCCTTTGTAATAAGTCTCACCTAATACTTAGGCTTACCATCAACTGGAGACAACTTGACATGTTAAACCCAGTTGCAATGTAGTGCCTTCTTACACTTACACAAAGGAGTAAGCTCCCAAGTACTATTTTGAATCAATGAATCCATTTCTCATTGCATAGCCTGATCCCATTTGAGCTTTTCAACACTAGATATGGCCTCATCATAACATGGTGGCTCTTTGCAATCAATGAGCATGACATAATCCATAGAAGGCACATAGCAGTATAGTGGCCTAGCATGCTACTATGAACGTCTCAAAGCATGTGAAGAAAGTACATTAATTGTTCTACATCTACACGATTTCCCAAAAAGGGTTGATCTCTCACCTGGGGTACAATGGGCTGCAGAGGAGCAACAATATGACCCTCATATTGATGCCCCTTCTCCTGAAAAATCAACGACGAACCTCAACTATTCATAGTGGTGCTCTATATATAGAGTCCTCCGATTAAACACACCCTCATGGTTGCACACAATCTTTTTATTTATTGCATCCCGTAATCTGTAACCCATCTCATTTAAGCTAAAATATCCCTAGAAGATACATTTCTTGCTTTTTGGATCCAATTTATTGCACTTTTCCTTTGGCACACGTGCCTATGCTTCACAACCAAACACATGAAGATGACCATAAAGTGGTGGAGAATTTGTCCATACCTCTTTGAGCACTAGAAATCCCAAAGGAGCATTAGATGCATGATTGATCAAATGCAAAGTAGTCATAATTGCTTTGGCCCAAAAACCATTTGACAATCCAACCATAATAAGCATACTACACATCTTTTCCTATATGGACCTATTCATGTGCTTTGCAACACCATTTGAGGAGGCATATAGGGAGCTATAAGCTCATGCCATATACCCTTCTCAACACAAAATGCGATGAAAGCATGATATATATACTCTCCCCCATTATCTGTACGTAAGCACTCCAACTTACAACTTGTTTGTGTCTCAACAAGAGCTACCCATTGTTAGAAAACATCAAGCATCCTAACCTTTGTTCGAATGGGATATGCCCATACCTTCCTATATATGTACTTGTATCTACAGTTGAAGCTAGAGAGAAACAATTTATGTGTGTATATTGGATGCAGACACAAACACTATACTAAGACTAAAAGTGGCCCAAAAACTCCAATGAAGTAACGATGCCACATCTCATATATATGCTACAATAGAGCCTGCAAATGAGAACAATATATGTGCAACCAAAGGTTATCTTCTAATGTGATGCTCAAATGGAGATTCCAAGGGCAAAAAGAAATTTTGAAGGGGATAAAACCACAAGACACTTGTTGGCAAATGCCCTTGGAATGGCAAGTGTGATGTAATAACAATCAAGACTAAAATCAGCCCTAAAAGTGCACGTGCTATCAGAGTGCGTGGTTCTCTAGAGATGATCGAGTGGGCCCAAGCCTTTGGCTACAAGAGATGCAAGAGAGGAGAAGAAATAGAAAGAAAATAGTAACAAATGCCCGATTGAACATTAAATATATAAAATTTGAAATAAGTTGAACAAAATAGAGTCAAACTATGCTAAACAATCACCAAGAAGTAAACAAAACCTTGGGTAAATGTATCCACATGAGACCTGACACAAATACAAAGTGAATAAATGTTCTGTGGCTTTGAATCCATCATAAACATGGTCCCTTCTTGACGTATACCCAAGTCTTCATGGCAGCATAAACTCGATCCCCTTAATGATCATAGATTGGCATTTCCTTCAAGCATCGGCATCCAATCACATGCACTCAAGCTTGTGTGGTTGCGTTGCAAATATCTTAACATGGACAGCAAGGCTTTCTTGGAGTGGGTTCTGCTATGGAGTCTTTTATCTTTATCATTCCCAGACATCTGCTTTACCGCATACTCGTGGGAGCAAGGAGTCTGTGTAAGCTTCAATTTCTTGACTAGCTTATAGTTTAGGAAGTTATGAGTTGCACCATCATCCACTAAAATATGAACATTGTTCTTTAATAGTGCCATACATGCGAATCAACTCATGGGGGCCGAAGGTGGACTGCTGAAGCAGGCACACAACACTTGTGCTTTTCTCCATATGAAGAACCTCTACAACACAATATTTAGGAGATGAATCTAATGTGAGTCGTTGTAACATGTGCATGGCCTTTTCTTTGCCTTGCAAAAGAGGACAACTTTCTTGTTATGTTGGTTCGAAAGACATCTAAAACACAAATTGTGTTTCTTTGCACGCTCAAAATCAACAGTGTTGAGTGCTTAGGCTCCTTAGCCTCTTGTGGGTGTGGAGAGGGAGATTGTCTCTTATTCCTCTTGGAACGTGTGGGAGATCTACCTTGCCATTGGCCACATTGCTCTTAGCAAAATTATTCTTAGAGTAGGAAACATTTCCCTTCCTCTTTTGGTCATCATCATATCTTTGGACATGACCGATGGCTTCTTACAAAGTTTTTGGATGTTGGGTCTTGACGTGAAGACGATAGTCTTTGTCAAGACCCCTATTAAAACCCCGTATCTTTTGGAATTCATCTAGACCTTCTAGTTTTAATATGATTTCCCAATACTTTGAAAGGTACTGTGTGAGAGAGAGGCCAAACATGCGGCATACATCCATGCTAACCAATTCTTATCTTCTTCATTGGAGTCCAAAAACTCTTTGGAGAAAGAAACTTGAAACACAACCCAAAACGGAGGACGAGCATCTATTGGAAATGTCATCCACCACTTATAGGCCTTGTCTTTAAGAGATAGATTTATTTCCACGATCGTCTTTATATCCGGGGTGTGCCTCAACCTATGAATATCACTCCATTTGTGTAAGAACGTATTGACCGCATCCTTATTGCGATTAAGCTCTTCCCTGTGAAACTCAGGAACGGTGATATTCTTAAGCAATCATTGGTACTTTTTGCATCTTTTGAAGCACTTGTCTCTTGGACTCCTTCAGTTGTGCGAGCTTGGTTTCCTTGAATCATGCCACTTGTGGCTCCTTGAGCCGTCTGTGAATCCATAAATTTCACAAGTAGCTCAGTAAGATTTGTAACATTTGCATTGACTGCAGAGAGGTTGCGTTCAAGTACGCTTTGGCAATTTTCCAAAGTCTTGAAAGCAGCCATATCTACAAGGCCATGATCTCCTAGATCGCCATCGTCATGCATATTAGTGTCGGCAGCACCCGTGGTGCCCTAATTTTTATGTATGTGCTCAAAATCAAAAGTGTGCGTAGGTGGGTTATTGTCATTGGCCATGGTAAACACATACTAGAGAAAAAAAATGTACATTGTAAAGCTTGAAGTCTTTGTGTTTTTTATGCTCAACGATTTGTGTTGCATGCAAACCTTGTCTTGCGAAAATTGTAGTGCTTCACGGCTCGTTCGTTGTAATAATACCTTTATGAAGGCTTTTCTTCACGTGTGAAGCTTCCTCCTTGAAGAAAAAAGAATGAAAACTTGCCTTCCTCCACGAAGTGAAAAAGAAGGGTGAAACTACTTCATTGAAGTTTGAAGCTTTCCTTTTCCTTTTAGCTTTCTTTTCAACACAAGTATGCTATCATTCCTTGTTATACACAACAAGGCTCAATAGCTTGGATGGTAGAGTGTTGACCTCTAATCCCCATGGGGTGGGTTCAACCCTCCTTCATGCAAGGGTTTAGAGGACCTTCTTGCGCGCGATGCCAACGGCACCGCTGGAGCCTTGGTGCCATAGAGATGCAGCCTTGGTGCCATAGAGTTGCTGTTCGAGTTTGTCTTGGTTGTGCGCTGCGGGCGGCAAAGATGGATGTCAGCTGATTGTCTCCTCATGTTGCACACATAATTTTGTGCTTGTCTTCTTTTTTGCTGCGCTGTGGGGGCGCTCATCGTGGGGAAGGAGACGCGTGTCACATGCACATGCAACCCGCTTTTTCCCTTTCCCAAGAATAGCTCGGATACTAGTGAAAGGGTGGTGGTAATACGTGTGCCAGTCTCCACCCAACCGTGCTATCTTATAGCCTCCCCTAGCGTACACATTGTCCGGCCATGCCAGTGGCCTTGTCCGTAGGACCCATGTCCTTAGAATAACCTTCTTTGATTCTGGGTACTATGATATTGAGGCGGTCCGGGGAGGGCAACAAGAGAGGCGACTCTAAACACCTCCCAAGGCTCCCGTGCTGCTCAATTGGGGCTGGGGCAACCACCAGCAAGGAACAACAACAAACCCACAGCCAAACAAGTAAAGGGACACCACCTAGTTATGGTATGCGAACTAAGATGCAAGAGAGATTTTGTCACACCCAAGAAGATGCGCCACAAAACACACACAAGAAATCTCACACCAAGACACACACCAAATGGAGCAAAGAGCTAGAGCCTTGCGTAATACCTTGTTTGTGACTTGCAAACGGAGATGGTTCGTTATGATGCTATCGTAGAGCTTGTACAAGACTTACTTATGCTTAGTAAATGCTAAACATTGCTAACACACACACACACACTGTCTTAGGGTGTGGGAGACCTCTCACCATAATACCCTCTTACAATGGATACAAAATTGGCAATGAAAACACACTAACGCACTTTCTCAAACAAGATTTAATGATAGAAATTTAAAATACACAAGTCACCTTAAATTCACCAGACAGTATTGCACAAGTGAAAGGATGAAGATTTGGACGTCGGATGCACCAAACCTCAATTTATTGATGATGCAGGAACATATACAATAGTGGTTTTGAGATTTTGAACTCATGCTCTCTTACTTGCAAGGTGAAGCTTGAAAGCTTTTCTCACGCCAAAAGTGAAGCTCACAAAGTGGTTGCTACGCCTAAGTCTCTCCTTACGCATAAAGTGTTGGGGTGTTATGTGAGATATTGGGTATGATTTACAAGAAGAAGAGGGGTCTATTTATAGGTTGGAGACCTCTCATTAAGATTATTAGAAATCCTAATTTACAGCTAATAAATCAGGATTATGATTTTTTTGAATATCAAAACATTGCGGGCCTTCTTTGTCTGCTTGAGTGATGGATGTGGGCTCAAAAGAGAGCATTATTGATGGTAGATAAGGTAAAAGTAGAGTTTTAAAGAAGGAGAGAGAGAGAGAGAGAGAGAGAGAGAGAGAGAGAGAGAGAGAGAGAGAGTTACTATGCATATGTAGGCTTGAGGTGAGGTGTCTTTTATGGTTAGGTCAATGGTTATTTTGTGTTGGTATGTTACTGGTTAGTGTTAGTAGTTTGTAGTTTGTAGTTTGTAGGATGGGGTAAAATTACATGGAATATGCACTTAAGGTGCATTATATGATTTATACAATGATAAAAAGTAAGAGAAGGATTAAAATATACACAATTTGATGGAAATCATAAGATGGAAAAGGAATTTTCCACCTATCTCCTCCAGCAAATGAGCTATTGTAGAACTCTGTCGATGTAGTTTTTGTGACTATGGAAAAGTTGAATCTTTCATGATCAAACTCCTGCTTTTGTAGAGCTTGAGCTTGGTTATTTTCTTATTTTTTCTCTTTTTGTGAAAGGATGAAGAGGTTATGGTAATATGAGTTTGATTCTAGAGAGAGAAATTGAGCTGTATGTGTGTAGAGATGCTAATTTTGAGCTATAGAGTAAGGGAGAGATGGGAATGGTGAAGAAGATGAAAGAAGCCCGGGATGGTCACTTTTTAGAATGTGTATACTATCACGTGAGTTAACCGGAGAGGATTATTAAAAGATCAAAATGTATCAAAATGTATACATACAGAGGGGGGTGGGGGTTTTTTAAATAGGTGCGTAGTGTAAATATAGTATGTATATTGAGGTATTATTAATAACCTCTTGAACGCACGTGATATAGGAAGCTTTTGTTAAGTGACCGCCCCGGGGAAAGAAGCCATGAAAGTTGTAGGTTTGAGTGAGGGATTGAGAGGCATGAGTGTGTGTGTGTGTGTGTGTGTGTGTGTAGAAGTGTGGAAAGAGGTGAGAGAAGACTATGGGCTACTTGTGAGAAAAGTGGACAGACTGGGGTCCAAAAAAAAAATCCTATCTCACCGGTGGTAGCTCCAAAAATTATAAATTTTATTGAGATAATTATTCAGCTCTTGGTACACATTTTGTCTTTTAACCACCACTTCAAATTTGGAGTGGAGATGGATATAAAAAATCCCACCAAAATGCCTATTTTCTTTGCAAAAAAGTCCGCAGTGGCCCCGCTTTTGTTAAATTTGCATATGGCTCCAAAGGTGAGCCCCTCCTTGCATGAGAGCATGACCTAATAGATTCTTAGGGGTTTGAAAATATGTATGGTTGTGGATTATGCATAAATATAATATATGGATATGATGGAAGAATACAAGCTAGTATATATAAAAAAATTATGGAATCTAGAATAGTGTGAGTATTATATATAAAAAGTAAATATATGAAAATATAGAGAATCAAATGAGGAGGGCCCTCATTTGTTTTTAGTGATGTATATTTATTTACAAGAGGTAAGAAATAATACATGTAGGAAATAGGAATTTAGTGAAATTCAATGACTGATGTTTTTTTTTTGAGGTTTTTCCTTGGAGTGGTTTCACCCCAAAAATAAGAGAAGCTTGCATGAAAATATTTCTATATGAAATAAAGAATATGCAAAATGGTAAGAATTTTTTTGATAATGGTGAGTCAATGTACATATCATACATAGGCAAATAACACACACCTAAGTAAAAATATTAAAACAAATACCAAAATAATTATAATAAAAAATTCCTATATGTAGGCCCTATATACGATGAATTATTTACACACAAATAGGTCATAATAAATTTTTATTTTTGTTTTTATTTAATTTTTTGGCTCAACTAGCCCATTACTAGCTAGCTAAGGGTTTTATGGAGATATGGAGAAAGTCCCCTAACTCACACACGCCTATGTACAGTGAAAGGGTGAGGATAACCACAATGTTTGAGTGATTTTGATAGGGTGAGGTAACTCACTATGGAAAATTTGAATAACCAAAAAACGGCTATCATTAGCCCTCCCCCAAGATGATGGTATATTCATGAACCATCGTAAAGCATCTTTTCCAAAGAGAGTGCTTCTGAGTCCTCTATGATATCTAGTCCCTTGACAGTATTTTCATTGTGTGGCTTCTTATCACATCATGCTTCATGCAACAAAACTTACATGAGATAGTCGCTCTTTGACATTTCTTTGGTAGATCCTTTGGTAGAAGGCGACTCAAATAGGGCTTCAGACGATACCCGTTGACCTTCCTGGAGTGCTCTTTACCATTCAAGTCCATAAGCTGATAGTAACTAGAATTGAAAGCCTTCTTGACTATGTATAGCCCATGCCATCTAGTTTCAAACTTGGCATCAAAACGATTATCAAGTCAATTGTCATACCTTAGCACAAGATCTCCTTCCTTGATGCCTTTGTCCTTCAGTTTCTTGTCGAGTTTTTCTTTTGCTTGTATAGATTTCCTCTTGTTGCACTCGTAAATTGCTTCTCTTTTCCACTCAAGCTCCACTAATGTAAGAAGTCAATCCATCCATACCTCTTGATCATCTTGTGAACCTCTGCCATGAAGTCGTATCGTTGGGATGTTGAGCTAGATAGGCTGTAAAGCCTCTTGACCATACACCAAGTGAAATGGCGTGAACTCTGTGGCTTCCCTATATATGGTTCGATACGCCCACAAGGCACCATCCAAGAAGTCATCCCACAACTTTGTCTTGTTTTGCACCATCTTTCTAATGATGCCTGTAATGACACCATTAGCCTTCTCCACCAAACCATTTGATAGTGGGTAGTAGGGTCTGCTATGACGATGTAGAATGAGAAGCTCTTCACAAAATTCCGTGAGTAAACCCTTCCTGAATCCTGGACCATTATCCGAAACAATCTGCATAGGTGTGACAAATCTACAACAAATATTACTATAGACAAATCTACTCACTGTTTTCCCATTTACCCTTGCCACACTTTGAGCCTCTACCCACCTAGTCATGTAATCTACAACCACTAGAATGTAGAGTTTACCATTTTTTGTTCTAGGAAGAGGACCCATAGCATCAATTCCCCATTTTTCAAAGGGTCCATTTGCAAGCACTATTTTCCTTGGACCATGCACCAACCTTCTATTTCCATTTACTTGACAGGTTGTGACAACTTTTATACCAATGTTATACATCCACATGTAGACTTGGCCAAACATACCCCGCAAGCAAAATATTCTTCACAGTTAAGTCTTGGGCAAAATGACTACCGCATGCCTCTTCATGCAACCTTTTAGAATGGTTGGAATTTCCTCAATAGTTAGTATTCTTCTACACACTTGATCCTTCCTTCTTTGATAGAGGGAGCCTTCTAGGAAGAGATAGAAACTTGTCTTCTTCATGAGTCTCCTCTTCTGAGCTTTTATGAAGTCTTGTGAAAACTCGCCCTTCAAAATGTAGCCAATAATGGGAGCCAATGACTCCAATCCGTGGTATCTTGGTTCCTTGACAACTGCTGCCACTATGATGACCTGCATTTCTTTCAACACATGTAACTGCTTGTTGTGCAAGTAAATCAGCAGCCTCATTTTGTTTTCTAGGAATATGATATAGTTGCACTTCTTCAAATTGATTGAACAACCTACGACTGGTATGAACTTTTGTCCTTAGGCTTTTATTCTTGCATGCCCAAATTCCTAAGATTTGCTTCACGATGAGAAGTGCATCCCCCTTTACCATGAGACCTTGTATACCTTGACTAATGCACATCTTCAAACCATGAAGTAGTGTGTCGTATTCTGCTTCATTGTTGCTAGTTGAACATGGTAAATTGACCTTCTCTTTCATGACCACCTCTCCACTTGGGTTGAGCAACACTAGCCCTCCCCCTGCTTTTCTTGTGACTCGTCATAAAACTCCATCAAAGAACAAGGTAAAAGAATTAGGAATACTTTTTGGTGGTGGCATTGGTAGGGTCTTTACTTCAGGCACCTTAATCTCCTTCTCATGTACCCTATAAGTGAGAATACCTGCCAACTATGCACGCGCACTATCTTCTACCTTGAACTCTTGCAACTCCATAATCCACTTAGAGATCCTAGTAATAAGATTCATTTGAGATGATACCCAAGGGAACAAATTTTTTGCAGTGAAAATTACAAAAGGTTTTGGTAGCAAGTAGGATCTAACCTTTCTCACCGCAAACATGAGAGAAAGCATCATGAGGTCTACCTCCATGTAGCCTCTCTCCAAAGCTTTCATGACCCTACTAGCAAAGTAGATGGGTTGCATCCTAGTACTGTGGGGATCTTGTTGTAGCAAAACAACACCAATTGTTTCTTTCCCAACACTAGAGCTAACAAAGAATGTGTACTCCCAACAAGGAGGCATGAGTGTTGGTAGTTCTGATATAATGACTTTAATGTTACAAAAGTATTCTTCAATCTCATCATATCAAACAAACTCAACTTGTTGTGTTAATTTTTGCAAGGGGTGAAGTAACTCTGAGGCTAAGTGAATGAAGCGTGACATATACTTCACCTTTTGAATGAATGAGATGACCTCTTTAAAACTCTTGGGTGATGGTAACTCAATAAGATCCTTTGCCTTTGAAGGATCCACCTTGATGCCTTTGTAAGAAACTTTGTGACCAAACAAGATCACTTCATCCTCACCTATGTGGCATTTGTCAGGGTTGAGTTGACCTTCCATGTCGTAGAGCTTCTTTGAACCTTCTTCTACCCTTTGTAGATGTAATGATTTTGAGCTATAAATGCAAAAATCATCAATAAAAACCCCAATGGACTTTCCAAAGAATGCTTGAAACACCATGTTCATGAAGCGTTGGAAAGTTGCAAGAGCATTTGTCAGGCCAAATGGCACGACTCTGAAAGCATAACAACCCTAAGGGGTGATGAGGTTGTTTTCAACTGATCCTTCAATGCAATACCTATTTGAAAGCAACCTGAGTAGCCATCGCACACAATGTACTTCTTGTGACTAGATACCTCATTTAGTATCTCATCCTAAAATGGGAGGGAAAAGCGTTCTCTTTTTGTTGCCTCATTTAGTGGACGATAATCCACACACACCCTCCACTTGCGGTTCTTCTTGGGGGTGACAACAACGGGAGAGACCCACTCTGAATTCTCCACTGGACAAATGAAACCCGTTGCTAGAAGCTTTCTTACCTTACCTCCTTGAGTAAAGGCTGCTCCTTGATGACTCCTAGCCTTTGTAGCTTTTGAGCCTTAGGTGTGGCCTCTGGATTTAGCTTGATCTTTGTTGAACATCATCTACTCCATGCACGTCGGAGTAGTCTTTAGCAAAAATCCTAGGAAATTTCCTTAACACACCTTTGAACTCCTCTCTTTCGTCCTTTGTAAGTGTTGTTGACAACATACCTTCTAACATTCCTTTGTCTTGCACATTTTGGTTCTGTTGAGGACCTACCTCTTCCAAGCCTTGACAAGAGGTTTCTTGGTTTCTTGGCTTAAACCTTACCCCCATGACTTTGATGGAAGACTGCTCCTCAGTAATGCTGCCACTAATTTCTTCTTCTGAAGTGCTATCGGTCCAGTCTTCTTCTGTCCCACTTTGAGATGATTCTTCATGGAGCTCCTCTTGGCATTGCTCCTTCATGTCAAAGACAACCTTCTTATGATTGTCATTCCTGAAAATTGATTTTCCACTCTCCCAATCTTGCAAAGCTCGCATTTTCATTAGCCATGGTCTTCCTAGGATAGATGGGTAACCATTTCCTGTGGTAGACATGACATAGAAATCCACTGCCTTCTTAATGCCAAAGGCCTCCACAAAAACATTTCTTTAAATGCCTATGCACCTAGTGTTAAGTAAAGGCGGTGTGCCTCACTGTGCTTTGCCCGTGTCCGTCGGTCAATGTCTGGCCGTGCACATTCATCTCCTTATTCTTTATGCATACAAAGAATAAGGAGCTCTCACTCACATTCTCACATAGTGCTCACACAGTGAGATTTGGGAGCTCCACCCACATCCTGTGTCGTGCTCTCTTTCTCCCTCTCTCCCCTTCATACTCTCCGCATGCGCACTGCATTTGCGCTCACAACTGGTATCAGAGCTCAGAGCGGTTTCATTCCCATAATTGTTTCCATGCTCGTGTGCACTTTCAAGAGTGCAAACAGGGTTTCAACTTTGACATCGCTAAATTCATCCTTTTGAGAGAATTTCCAACAAGCGTCCTACAATTTTACCCCCCTTTCAAAGCCATTTGAGCCATCAAAAACCTCATTCGAGCTACGGTTCAGGAGCTGAGTTTTTGAGCCCTCCTTTGGCAGTTTATGCTACGTTTTTGGGCCAAAAACAAAGCTTTTGGCATATCTCTTACACACGGACTTGGATACATGTGATCCAAGAGTCTACCTGGGGGTTTGGCCACGTTCCGGATGTGCTGATCATATCAAAATTTTGAAATTCTAAGCACCGAATTTTTTGCAGCAGTAGTTTTTTATTGTGTGTCGAGGATTCCACACATGGTTTGCTCTTGGAGGTGAGAGTGGTATTTTCTACAAGTTTCCTCACAGGTGGGAGGATATGATGTATGCCTCATGTGGTTTGATGCTCAGGGAGACTCATGTGATTGCACTTTGAGCTCAACAATGTATGCCTCGAGCATGTTTTTTTGCACTCAGAGGTAGAGCAGGCACTTGTGTACTAGATTTGTAGGTGTTTGCAATGATGTATGCAAAGTGTGGAGATTGGTGCATGCATTTGGAGTGCGGTTTGATGCACTTGGTTGCTCATGTTTTTGAGCGTGCAGTCACTTTGGTTACTGGTTTTGTATCCGTTTTGCTGACAAAACTCTGGCAAATTTTCCCACCAGTTTTATGCGCATCATTGGTGCGATCGAGATTGTGATTTCTTGTAGCACTCAGGATTTGCTTGCAGTGTTTTTTCTTTTGGGTGGTGCATCATGAGCATGTTTTGCTTTGCATTTTTGGTCTTGAGCTGGAGTGCTCGGCTATTTGGAGCTTTTAGTTTTGACTCCCAGCTCTACAGGTTGAGTCTAATACTCCCACACGTGTTGCCATTTGCAGTTGAGGACATCTTTAGTAGTGTTTTGGCTTGCATACCAGTTTCGACACGGCAGGTGTCTTGAGCTTTTACTTTGTGTATGCTTTTGTGGGATAGTGGCTGGCATTCACTAGCCATAGTTTGTGATTGAGCTTAGCTCTCACAATGATAGGTTTTGTCAGTTTGGACACGGTTTGGTGTTCTTGTATCCACTTTTGCAGGAGTGAGGAGCTGTGTATGTTATGGTTTTTTTGGCACATTGTTCATTCATTGACACATTTTGACAACAGTTTTTCACTCACATATGTATGTCATTTGTGGCGCCGTTGAGTGATACTCCGGCTAGAGTGGTTTGGCTCTATGTACAACCTTGTGAGGTGATTACGGATGGGTACATTCCTGGATTGGCCATTTGGGCATTTGTTGTTGTCTCCATTGCAATTTATTGCTGAGTTTTTGCTCTAAGTACAAGGGAGACTCTGCCAAAATTTTGCCAGATATGTATGCCTACTGTAGAGGCTAGTGCGCTTAACCTTTTGGTCACCTTCTTTGCTTGCGACAATGGTTTGCACTCGGGTGGGAGAATCTTGTGATCTCGAGTATTGTTTGCCATAGTTTTGGCATGCATATGGAGACACTTCAGGTTAGAGGCGATTCTCATTCACGATCGCGATTGACATGTTGGCACTACGGCCACAATGGGCATATTAGGCGCCGTTGCTTCAGGCATATGAGACAGTGGAAGAGGTAGATGCATGGTGCTACTATGAGGACAAATGCTAGAGAGTATGCATGTGACGGACATGTCACCTTTGAGTCTAGCTTGCCTTCATACTACTTTGTGTCTTGGGATAGCACATTGGCTACGCGTTTTCTACTAGATGAGCATGCAAATTTTCATGTGATTCCACGTCGTGATTTGTTTTGCTCTTTCTCTAGTCGGAGACTTGGTTGTGTGCAGTTTGCTGATGGTTCAGCATATGACATAGAAGGTGCTAGAGATGTATGCATGTCTTTACCTAGTGGTGCATTTCTTACTCTACAAGATGTACGTTATAGGACTCAGCCAGAGTCTCGTTTCAGTGCATCAGTTGCAGAGTAGTGGATATTGTGTACTGCTTGGAGAGCAGTCATTTCAGATGCATAGGGTCACTGGTGATAGCCAGAGGTGCTAGGAGTGGTCTCGTATACCCTTTGCATATTTTTGACACGAGACGGTGTAGTGTCTGTGTATTTGTAGCCATGTTTGGAGCGAGAGACAAGGTGTAACTCTTTTGCAAATGTGCTGCATGGAGAGGAGGTTGTGCATATGTCTTGTGGTGACGTTCACGTAGACAATGGTATCTCTGGGGGATGCACAGCTTGGTCAATCATCAGTTGAGATGACATCAGCTGAGCAAGAGAACGATGCACTATTCTAGGATGTGTCTGATACGTTTGAGGGCAACAATGTCCTTCAGACAATTGTGTGTGATTGCAGTGGTGCTGATTCTTTGTTTTGTAGTCATTCTCAGCAGATATGCCTTTTCCAGACGATGCTGACATGGTGATGCATAGTTAGGTGGTTCCTGATGAGGATGCATAGTCAGGTGGTTCTTGATGAGGATGCATATGGAACTGAGGTTGCTGACAGGATAGGTTGGCACACATGGTGCATGTTTCGTCGGCTTTCGGGTCTCTCATATCTGACCTTTTGGTTTTGAGACCTGAAATTGCTTATGCGGTTGGTGCATTTGCAGTGGGAGTTGTCGGTCGTGCGATGATTGACAGTGACATTGTGCATTGTGGAGCCATGCAGGTCGTCAATTGATACCCGCATGAGGAGTGTCATCATGGATCTAGTTCTAGTGGTGTGCATGTTGCATCTACACTAGAGCGTGTTTGGAGTGAGCCAGTGGGCATAGGTTGAGAGCTGTCTTCTCTCACCTCTGTATATACTAGTTGTAGGCTAGTCTTCTCGCCACTTATCGACACACAACCTTTAGTGGGAGAATGTTAGGTAAGGTGGTGTGTCTCACCGTGCTTTTCCCATGTCCGCGTCGACCAATGTCCAGCCACCCACATTCATCTCCTTATTCTTTACACATGCAAAGAATAAGGAGCTCTCACTCAGATTCTCACATGGTGCTCACACAATGAGATTTGGGAGCTCCACCCACATCCTGTGTCGTGCTCTCTTTCTCCCTCTCTCTCCTTTGCACTCTCCGCACACGCATTGCATTCGTGCTGACACCTAGCCTTGCTATTGTTTGCCATGTTCACTTTGATTTCAGGTGTCTCATGGATGTGCATGACTAGACTTTGCACGAGTCCCTCTCTCATGATGCAAATTTGTGCACCCCCATCCACTAGACCTTTCCTAACCAATCTTCCTTTGATGTAACAATCTAGCACAGGTGTAATATCCTCATTCATTTTAGCTTGTGCAATTTTTACAATAGGCACACTCTCTTTTACGTTTCTCCTAGTTCTAAGTGCATTTGTTAAATCCCTCCTAACTTGTGGACATAATGCAAGAAACTGAGGCCATGAGATATCAGGACCCTTATCTCTTACAAGTTGTATGTCCAAGAGGTAAGTCTTGGAGGTTGATACGACGTTGAGTCCTCTAAGCTTCCTTGGTCTCCTTTGCCTTCTTTCTCGTCCATGGTCACTTTGTGACGTAACTCCTTCTTTCTCCTTACCTTTTCCTTGGCCATGCTTAATGCCATTTGCTTCCATGTCAGCCTCTTTTGAATTTGTCACCTCTACTACATGCACATTTGGGTATGGTAAAGGTGGAACTCCTTCCAATCCTCGTGGAGGTGGTCTTGCCCCATTTGGTCTTTGCAGAAGCTGTGGGTTGTTGACTAGTTCCTTCACCTGCATTCATCACTGGGTAATTCAAGTTAGGTCTCCCTGGCTCCCCACAGGGCCAAGGACAATTATACATCCCATGTCTAGACTCTCCATAATTCCAACATTGCAAAAGTTGTTTAGGTCGTGGCTCTCGCTCCTCTACTTTATTTGTTTGTCGGACCTATAGCTTGTGCAAGGTGGATTGACAAGTTGCTTAAGGATTCATTTAACTTTTCAAGTACCTCTGCTGTTACCTCAGGAATCTCCCTAGATGTTGATGCTTGCAATTTTCCCTTAGGTCTAGGACCCCTATTGGAACATCTCCCCTTAGGCACTTGAGTTCTCTATACTTCTCAATAGCCCTAGTTTTAGCTGCATCAAAGGTAGCAGGTGCATCTGCCTCGACTTTTATTTTGAGTGTGGGAAAGAGACCGGCTATGAACCTTTCCTTCTTTAGGAACTCTGCATCATCACCAGGGTTAGAAACATTTCTCACCCATACAACCCAAAGACGTAGAAACTCTTGTTTATACATGTAGTAATCATCTAAGTCTTTTTGTTTGTGAGAAACGATGTCTTGCCATAGCTTTTGAGTGTTTTGGGGGTCAAAGTAGTATCTCTTGAAATGATCAACAACTTCGTTATAGTTTCCCTTAACCTCCTGAGATAGAGAGTAAAACCAAGTGCTAGCATCCTTCCTCAGAACTACCTCAAACATTTCTAAGCGTTCCTCATCTCCTATCACTCTTTTTATGCGGCAAGCCATTTTGAAATTTGCTAGAAATAGCTCGGCATCCTCGCCAGGCTCTCCAAAAAAGAGAGGATATCCTGACATTTGGCATTGGGCCTCCATTGGATCAATTTCAAAGTGACAAAACTTTTTTTTTCTTTCTTAAAATGATTTACATAATAATGATTTCTAAATTGCAATCTATTCTACAATAAAATAAAAATATGCACATCAATCTGATAGAGTCTCCTTTGTATGAGGAGTCAAAACTCAACTAAAAAATTCATGAACTGCTCAAAAGAACCACTGGGCATATATTGCTCAAAACCACTGCTGTGTGACCACCTACTCGACGTCAAAAGCACAAAAAACCGTCTAGATACATGTCCTATGGCGAGGGTATTGTAAAAGGAAACTCCAGCTACCTATCTCACTAAAAAGGTATCTCAACATTCAAGAATACCCCACCTCAAAGAAAACCTCATGCTATCAACCCTCCAAAGGCTAATGTAGACACAAATGGACTAGCCACAGTCTCAGAAAGGGCTCTTTTCGTCTGAGTCTCTGAAATGGCCGAAAAAAACTACCAAAATAGCCAAAAAATGGCTCCACACAAAGTACAATGGGCAGTGTCCGCAACTCAATGTACATGAATGACTGCGCTCAAAGATGCGCCAAGAACTGCTGCATGTAGTAAAAGTGATCCATGCGGGGATATCTGCTCTCACAAAAATGCATCTATCAACACATCTGACCGTAGAGAAACTGCTGTAAAAAAGATTGCTAAATTTCTTGTGAAAGCGTAGTGTCTAGAAACCTAGAGAATCTGTGTGTAAACAAGCTTAAAAGCCCCTTGTAACCTGTAAGCTACATGTTGGTGTCAGTATGTGCCAATTTCCTCCACCGGGCAGAAATGTGCTAGTCGAATAGCCACCAAAAGTGCTTGGAGTCGAAATGGTGCCGTAGAGCACGATCGGTGTGCTCAATGTTGATGTCGGGTGTCACTCCTCTATGGTAGAGGCACCTCAACCGTGCGTGTGGCAAGCATGACCTTCGTAAGAAAATGCTCGATCGCGGGAACGCTCGATGTCGGGGTCAAATGTTAGAAATCTGATCATGTAAAGAGTGTCAGCGAAATCGGTGTTGAACTGAGCAAGTCAGCGCAAGACTTTGAATTTGGTGTCAAAAACGGCAAATCATCGATGTTGAAGCTGCCTCCCACTGATGTCGGTGCCAGTGCGAAGTGGCAAGTCATTGATGTTGGGCTCGCCAAAGTCAAGATGATGTCGAGGACGATGCCAGGTGTGCACACACACTATGTGTATCGATGTCGAAGAACATATATCGTATATCCGGAGTAGGATGTTGATGTCAAAGAAAACCGTAATTTTTTTTCTCTTTCTCCTCTACACACAAACACACACACACACACACACACACACACAGTTGAGAGCTCTCTCTCTCTCTTTCTCTCTTGTTGTCTCTCTCTCTCTCTCTCTCTCTCTTGTTGTCTCTCTCACACTCTCAAGCTCTCAAGCACGCTCGGATTGTTGAGGGTCTAGTAGGAGTAGGGGGTGGGTGTATCGAGGGCACCGTGGGATCAATGCCTTGCACACAAAGTGTATGTGTGATCAAAATTTTTAAAATCGATTTCTATTTATACTGTCGAAAGCTGCCAAAATTGACAATCATAGAGGATCTGAGCTCTCAAATCTCCCCAAATTACACCAAGCTGCTTGTCTGCACTTTCTGTCCATCCTGCTACCTTGCAAGTGTGTGTGTGTGTGGGGTGCTCAATTTAGATCTGCCCTCTTGGCTCCTGTTGTGCTGCTCATGGGCTTGGCTGCCCGCCTTCACCAATTGAGTGTGTGTGTGTGTGTGTGTTCAACTTGCGAGCAACAACTCATGGCTCGTCTTCACCTTGTAGTTACGGCTTGATTGCTTGCTTCAATGCACTGTAGGCCTACCCGACTTCCTTACATTTCAAGGCTTTAAATGCTCCAAGCCAAGCTCTGTCGAGTGCTGACCTGTAGATCTTGATTTGGATTCCTTGCTCTTGATTTGCTTCTTGCTATAAGGCTTCAAATCTTTTTGTTTGTCCGGCTGCTCCTTGCTTGCCCTGTTGGTGAGCTTCCCTAAGCTTACCCTTTGCTTGACTGTCTGCTCTCACTGCAAAGCTTGCCAAAGCTCTCCAAGATTCCCCACAGGGGGGTCGCTGCGTACATGGTTAGCTCGGGCTCGGGTGCCTTGAGCTCTGATACCAATTGATGGAGTGGATGTGGAGTGTGCAAGAGAGGGAAGGAGAGAAGGGGAAGGGGAAGAAAACAGTAGATATAAGTTTGGTGGAGCATGAGAGAGTTATCATTCTCTCCTCCTTATTTGTTAATTGAACAAATAATGTAAGAGGTACGGGGGAAGGGGAAGAAAATAGTAGAGATAGGTTTGGTGGAGCATGGGAGAGTTATCACTCTCTCCTCCTTATTTTCTATATGAACAAATAATGTAAGAGGACGGGCAAAACCCGGCCGCGGGCCTGAAACCCAACACTCAAAATAGGAGGGATTTTTTGACACAAAATGTTGCCTTTGTAATGGTGGAAACTTGAATGTAAATTCCAATGAGGGACATGTATAGCCTATGGGGGTTTCTAAAAATGTTATGGATCAGCCTATTATTGATGTAGATATACATGATGTACTTAATGTGGAAAGGGCTGAGAATGAAGAGGTTAGAGGTATGCCAAACATGCTGTTGCATACTTTGCATGATAGTAAACTAGATGCACTTATATCTAGTTGTTCTCATTCAGGTTCTTGCCATGTATCTTATGCATCAGATTGTTATGATTTCAAAGTGGGTAGCACCATGGAAGCCAAATTGAAAAATTATCCAACTCTTGATATGGAAATAGTTAACTTGAAAGCCTATCAAAATCTTGTGAGAATGACTCAAGCAGTGCTTGAAGCATAAAAACTAGAAGCTACTATAATTGGAAATCCTACAAAAGTTGAGACAAAATCAAGTCCAACAAAGGAAAATACACTCAAAAACCAAGAAAATCATTAGTTGAAAATGAGAAACTAAAAATTGTAGTATCCGATAACGAAGAAGGGTTGGAAGGAATTCCCTTAATGAAGAAGTCTGGTTTGATCACTTGTGGGAGAAGGTAAGAGAGGTTAGCAATGGAAGCATGACCCTAAAATTAGCTCCAATTGAAGAAGTATAGCTAAACTATCCACCTATGGAATGTGACAAAAAAACTTTGTATGGAGATTAGGGATCAAGCCTCTCTAAGGCCCAAAAACTCTATCTAAAGAAATATTTTGGTATATAAAACTACCAAATTGACTTGAGAAAAGTAGACTTTAGAAGTGGGAATTCTTCAGTCAATCGTGTCGACACCCATCAAATGTACCATCACTTTAGGAAAATTATTTAAGATTAGACCACAAGATTTGTAGATTTGAGTGGGTCACCATATGTAAAACACATATATCACGTTCGGTCAAGGAATTTTTATAAAACCTCTTAGTTGTGAAATTTTCACCAATAAAAAGAACCCTTTTTTAATTCAATTTGTAAATTTTATTTGAGTTCATTTTTTGTCACAGTTTTCACATGAGTAGGATGCTTAGGCACAGAATGTTAGGGAGCTAGTCCCTCTAGACCTAGTAGAGCCGGCCCTATGCCTAGGACGAGTGTGCCCCCTACATCGACAGTCTTACACTTGCCGAGTATGCCAATTACACTGACGGATCGTTCTTCTTTGAGACGCCGTAGGCATCGTTCTGAAGGTGGTGGTTTTTGTGGTAGCAAGTCTACCAATGCGTCCACACTACCGAGAGACCATCCACCTCTCTCTTAAGTAGATAGTTCACCAGCAGGCATATCACATACACCTTGGGGATTACATGAGCATGATCCTAGCAAGGTGTACAAGACCAATGATGGGGTCAGAAAGGCCATGCAACAAAGGATTTGGCAGCTTTTTACAGTTCACTTTGGCCGCTCTATGATGGAGATTTGGGATGCTTAGGATAAGGAAATAAATAATAACATCGTCAATGCCATTCATAGAGAGTACATGTCGACAAAGGGGTACGATCTAGTCTGGAATGACTAGAACTTGAGCGGCAATTGCGATGATGTCACAATGTCGGTCTGAGACCAGAGACAAGTACAAGCACAATGAATCAATGCCGACATGGTTGGTCACAAAGGAGTGGGCGGGGATTACATGAGAGACACAGAAAAATCTTGAGAAATTTCAACTTCAGAGAGATGCCGCTAGAGCATGTTTGGAGTCTGTTGGAGTGTCACATCTTGGGAGTGGAGGCTACGATACTCTTATACATGAGTTTGTAAGTATTATACGTACGCTTTAAATTGCTGGATATGTATATGTTATCTTAATCTTTATCTTATGGTTAATTGTTTATTTTGTAGGAAATTGCCATGAAGCGCCCTCCGACAAGCCGAGAGGAGAAGTATGGGTACAAGCATGGACTTGTGGCTCTTTTGAACGAGCTTCACAAGGAGGGAGAGGCCAACTGGGTGGCATTACCATGAAAGTGACATCTTTCATTTATGCCTTTTTTTGTAGCTATGGTTATCTTGATGATTCTATTCATTGTATACTCATTGTATACAATTTGACGTTTATGCTTATGGTTAGATGCTTAATTATGCTCTTTCTTAGATGTTTATGCTTATGGTCTTGCGATTTGATATGGTTATTGTGTTGAAATCAAGTTATGGTTACGATTATGCTTTTGGGTTGATGTTATGGTTATACTTGTTTCAATTGCTCCTTGGTTATGGTTTTGCATTCAGGTTACAATTATGGTTTTATAATCATAAAGTGAATAAGCTCTTTGGTTATAGTTTTGCAATCAAGTTATGGTTATGGCTTGGTAGTTATGTTATGGATATGACCTTTGGTTATGGTTTTGCAATCAGGTTATGGTTATGTTTTTATTATTATGTTGTGGATACGCTCCTTGGTTATGGTTTTGCTTTCAAGTTACCGTTATGGTTTTTGTAATCATATAGTGGATATGCTCTTTGGTTATGGTTTTGCAATGAGGGTATGGTTATGGCTTGGTAATTATGTTGTGGATATGATCTTTGGTTATGGTTTTGCAATCACATTATGTTTATGCTTTTGTAATTATGTTGTGGATATGCTCTTTGGTTATGGTTTTAAAATCGAGTTATGGTTATAGCTTGATAATTATGTTGTGATATGATCTTTGGTTATGGTTTTGCAATTAGGTTATGGTTATGCTTTTGTAAATAGGTTATGATTATGGTTTTGCAATAATGTTGTGAATATGATAACAATGTTTGAATCATGTTACATTTATGGTTTAAGATTCTTTATATCGTTATCGCTATGGTTTTCAAATCATGGTACAATTATGGCTTGAGAATGTTCATGCCATTATAGTTATGGTTTCAAGTCATGTTTTAGTTATGGTTTGAAAACCTTTATATCATTGTGCTTATGGTTTAGGAGTCGAGGTTATGGTTGTGCTTTTGGAAGCTTGTCATGTTTATGGTTAGTTTTTTATAGTTTTGTTATGCTTACAATTTTGCTGATCTGTACTAACTGTGCTTCTTGCTCTTCAACGCCAAAATGTACGTGGAGTGTGGTTGCTTTTGCACTCTTCCTTTCGGTGGAGAGGGCTAATTATTGTTGCTTCAGTACATGCAACATCAGTTGCCAACCCTCTTTACCCAAAAACATTTTGCATATTTAAGCATCGATACAGATGCTGGTATAAGCACCAAAATCAACATCGAAATAGGCCTCGAAACAAGTGTCAAAAATATACGTGTAATTCTAGTGCACTTTTAGACGTGCATATCGACGCCAGTAGCAACGCTCTTTTAGACGGACCGTAAACCAGCGTGCATACCAATGCTATGATGCCGACACAACATTGATGCTTATACCAACACTTTTAATTTTCATTTTTTTTTTTTTGCATCATTACACGCGTCGACATTGAATTGTGTATTATGTATACTTACATAGCCGGCATCATGTATACATGAACCAAAAGCATAAACATAACTAGCTACATATCAACTATACTCTATGAAAACATATAAAAGCATATGCGGCGTCATGTATACTTAGATAGCTGGCATACGCGTCGATATGCCAGCATCTAAGTATACATGAACCAAAAGCATAAACATAACTAGCTACACATAAACTATACTCTATGAAAACATATAAAAAAACCATACTCATCAAGGTAATGCCTCCCAGTCAACCTCCTCCCCCTCATCCTTAAAGTTGTCACTATGTATAAATTGTGTATATTGCGTGTATTCAAGGACTATTTCTAAAACTCCTTATCTCTGAATTTTTGACAAATATAACATACCCTTTTCCTATTCAATCTATTATTTTTTTTCCCAATTCCATTTTATGGTACCCTTTTTTATGTGAACATATGAGAAAAAATATAATTAATAACCCCTTATATTGCACTCACGTGATAGTCACATAAATATTAAGTGACCCCCCTAAGCCCTCTATTGGAATTAGGGTTGCAGAGAAACACACACAGCAGACGAAGGAAGCTCAAGGCACACAATAGAGAGTGTGTTACTTAGTGTGCAATGGAAAAGATTGATAGCCCTAGAGTGATGGGCGTATATACAATGCACGGGGGAAAAAACCTCCTAAAGAGGGAAAAAATGCCCCGGCGGTCCTAGTGTGTTCACACACATCACTACCACATGTATATGGTAACAAATCCCCCTTGGAGTGATGCGGTGAACGAGAGCTGGCACATGAGTAAAGAGAAGTGCCATGACCTGAGGACAGGATCAGTCCACAAAGGGGAGTAAGCCCAAAGCTTTGCGGAAAGCTTCAAGCTTCTCACGAGACAATGCCTTTGTGAAAAGATCTGCAAGGTTGTCCTGTGTTGGCACATAAGCCAAGCTGATCTCTCCTACTGAGAGCCTCTCCCTGACATAGTGGTAATGCACCTCAATGTGATTTGTGCGAGCATGAAAAACTGGGTTCCTCGCAACTGCCAATGCGCTCTGACTGTCAGTGTAGATAGTGTTGGCAGTGTCCTGTCCAACACCCAAATTAGCCATAAGGTGTCTGAGCCATACACACTCATCCGTATCTGTGAAGACTGCCATGTACTCAGCCTCACAACTCGAAGTGGCCACAATAGGTTGCTTCTTGATCAACCATGATATACATGAACTGCCAAGCATGAAACAAAAACCACTTGTGGACACTCCCGTGTCAAAACAACCAGCCCAATCTGAGTCCGAAAAAGCATGTAAGTCTGGCGGCAATGATCCCCCCTTGGGATAAAACAAGCCAAGATGTAAAGTGCCACTAAGGTAGCGGAAAATCCTCTTGATAGCCTGCCAATGCTTAGACCCTGGGCTATGCATAAATCTGCTGACCTGTGAGACTGCAAACTGAATATCTTGCCTCGTGTTGCATACATAAATGAGGCAGCCAACAACAGTTTGGTAAAGAGTGACATTAGCAGGATCACTAGCATCATGTAGACTCAACTTCAAACCTGTTTCCATGGGAGTGGCAATAGGTTTGCAATCCTCAAGTCCAAACTTACATAGCAATGTCTCTATGTAACTTTTCTGACACAAGGCAATACCACCATCACACTGCTTAAACTGTATACCCAAATAATGATGCAACAACCCCAAATCTTTCATTTTGAAAGTAGCATTCAAATCAGCCTTAAATTCAGCAATATGTCTCTCATTTGGTCCAGTGATCAGCAAATCATCAACATAAAGAACCACAATGAGAAATACATCACCCTCACGCTTTACATACAATGTGCTTTTTGTTGGACTGTTACGAAAGCCTTGTTTGACCAAATGAGTGTCAGCTTTCTCATACCAAGCACGAGGAGATTGCTTCAACCCATACAAAGCCTTGTTACATTTGCACACTTTGTCCTCTTGTCCTTTTATGACAAAACCGCGAGGCTGCGTTACATAAACTTCCTCAAATATGTCACCATCCGGCTTGCGTTTCAACTTGTAAACCCACTTCGTACCAATGGCCTTTTTGCCAGGAGGCAAATCACATAAAGTCCATGTGTCATTTTCTATAAGTGCATCATATTCTGATTGCATGGCAGCCATCTAATTTTTTGAATTTTGTGCTTCATCAAAAGTCAGAGGCTCCTCAACATCATGTAAGCTAGACACAGCCAAAGCATAACAATCTGATGCATAAGATGCATGGCGAGAGCCTGAACGAGTACAACTAGACAAAGGTGCATCCAATTTACTGTCACGCAAAGTGTGAACCAGCCCTTTTGGCATACCTCTAGCCTGCTCATTTTCAGCCCTTTCCTCATCAAGTACATCATGTACATCTGCATCAGTAATAGGCTGATCTAAAACATTTTCAGATACCCCCATAGGCTATACATTTGCCTCATTGGAACTTACATTCGTATTTCCACCACTGAAAAGAGGCAACAAAGTGTCATAAATGTCCTGTGAGCTTACATTACTGTCTCTGGTACATGACAGCAAGGGCTGAATAGAATCTTCCACAAACACTACATCCCGTGAAACCAGAATACGTTTTGTTTGCGGATGATACAACCTGTAACCTTTTCTTTCAGCACTATAACCAACAAAAATACATTTGACAGCCTTATCATCCAATTTTTTGCGCTGCACTTGTGGCACCAAAGCATATTCCAAACAGCCAAAAACACGCATGTGCTCAATAGAAGGCTTTCTATCATGCCATGCTTCATATGGAGTAATAGACTACAAAGCTTTCGTAGGACACCTGTTAAGTACATAAGTGCACACATGATGGCCTCAAGCCAAAAAGAATGCGGCAAAGCTTGACTTTTGACCATACATCATGCCATTTCCGTCAGTGACCTGTTTTTCCTCTCAGCAACACCATTTTGCTGAGGTGTATAAGGCACTGTACATTGGTGTTTTATCCCACGACTAGCTCGGGATGCTACTTAAATGCCACTGCTACTTTACACCATAGGACCTTGCTCTTATAATTAACGTAGGTTCTAATTGATTATCACTAGCTCTGGCATAGTCGAGCGTGACTGCATTTTGGGAGTCGCTCTTCATCACACCACGAAGGCAGCCTCTCCAGTGGATCTCCCCACTCTTGGATATCTGCACGCCAAACAGAGAAAACACACACACACACACACACACACACACACACACACACACACACACACACACACACACACACACACACACACACACACACACACACACACACACACACACACACACACACACACACACACACACACACACACAGAGTCTCCAAGAAGGCGGCCCGCCTCACGTATGGCTCCCGCTCATAGGACTGGCAGTCCCTCCTCCTTCCACTATATACACAGGTGAGGGCGCATCTTTGCCCCTCACTTAGCCAGGGTTGGTCTGTTTTGTTTTTTCTGAAAAATCTATTGCTTGCTTCAAATAAGGAGCTATGGAACTCACCACTCAGGTTTCTCAGGTTTTTCTCTGCCCTTGCTTACATCTCTACTGGTTCTGTTTGTATTTTGCTATTGTTGTACATAGAGCATACTTCTGTTATGTGTTGGCACAATAAGGTAAGTATAAATTGGATGACAGACAGTGGCATGGTAGCTGTGTATACTTGGCTCAAATTACTTTGCCGCCGACATCAAGTTGCTTGCAATCGTATTGGGTATAAAGGTCTGGATTTTTGACCTCTTGGAAAAAAGGGGATGTCGTTAACTTGTTTTTTTCTACTGTCACATTTTTTTAGCGCTGTGCAACATAATTCAAAGTTACTCCTATTAATAGTATGTGGTCCTGAGAATACCAAGGTACTTTGGGATTTTCTTAGCCTCTGCAGGCTCATACCATTACAAGCTGCATTGACACATCCCATCTGACTGCTTTAAAAAATAAATGGTGGTGCATCCCGTCATACTGTGCAGTTTCTTTTGGGGGTTGCTCTTGGCCTTTTTAAACACGGGAAGCACTAGGAACAATGTGATACTGGGCATCTGTATGGGAGCTATCTGCTTTACTTGGCATCGAGGTTACTGTAGCTGTTTACTTGGAAAAACCCACCATTCTGGGTTACTAATGGTTTAAAAAAAGGGGGAGGGGGGGGGGGGGGGGGGTTTGTGCACTGAATTGAAAGGTAAGTATAAGGCCACTTGGCTTGACATTTGTATGGTAAGTACCCGATTTAGGCTTGGAAAGGGGATACACCTCGGATGAGTAGTTATTCCTATTACTGGTATTATCGATTGATTGGGTATCATGTGGTTTGATGCTTCTACATTTTGTTATTCTTACTACCTAATGGACTAGGTTAAGCTATACACTGCTTTGCCTATATAGACTGTTGGCTAGCCGTGTTGTTCTCTGACCAGCTGCGCTGTAGTTTGTTTTTTGTAAAAAAATGTTGGGCCATTTTTACCATGGCAGCACTAAGGACTATACTGTATTCAGTTTGGATATATTTTCTTGGGCTAATGGTGCTCCTCTCATAAACTTTGAGTACTAAGGTAAGTATAGACATGGTAAATAACATGACAAATGGGGTATATTTTTTAAAGAGAAAAGATGGTTAAGTGGTATTGGTTTTTTCTAAGATCATTCTACCGTATTGGACTTTTGACGGGTTTTTGTTACTAAAGTTTGAGAACTTGGAATTTTTTACACTCCATTGGGTTTTTAGAAACTAAATGACTTGAAAAATGATGGTGGATTCAGACACTTGGATTAAAAGCAGGGATTGCCTTCTAATCAAAATGATATTTCTTAAAAAACTCTAGTTTTATGGTTAAAAAATAGGGGTTAATAATTAACATCTTTTTCTATGGACTTCAGCTTGGTAAGGTTTTTAAAAAAAGCTTGTGAGATGGACATGGATAACAACTGGTATGGTCCATTGATACCTGTAATACACATCCAAGGCTAACTGAATTGTTGTCTTGTTTGGATGGATGCAGGTAAGGACTCTATCTTATCTTGGAGGGTTTTTTTTGACTTTGGCAAGCTGTCCTACACTGGATGGAACACTCACTTATGATTTGGGAAGTTCTTTTACTATCTATGTACTGAAAGGGGATGTCTTTCTACAAACATTGTACTTAAATGATTCTAATACTTAATTGTTTTTGTATTTATCTGTTCTTTGTTCCATTGCCAGCTGTCCTTTGAATGTAAAAGTTCAATTATGTCTTATTATACATATGCATCCCGAGAATCATATGCGGTTACAAACTTAAATAAACTTATTTCTATGTTTGAAGAAATTGGGTTCAAAATAGAGAAGATTGTTACATGTATTACTAACTTTATTGAAGCAAATATATTTCCTGGCATTAGATTTTCCATTAATACCTTGAAACATAGAATTGGTAGAGGATAGGTCCACTTGGTGGCCTATCCTCCACCAAGTGTACCTTTTCTCAGGGATGGGGGAGGGCCACACACACACACACACACACACACACACACACATACAATATGTTGATAGTCAAATATATTACCACACACACACACACACCATGCACACACGCATACACAAAATATAGAAGTTTTTTACACAGATATTGGTCACGTATAAGCAGAACTGTACTAATTTTTCGAATATAACGCAGGCAACTACGTCATTAGCAGGGGATTGATGGAGCATAACAAGGACAAAATATGGGGCCAAGCAATTAGCAAGTGTTGTTTTTACATGCCATTTTTTTTTAGCACTGAACCATTTTTTTGTATTTCATAAGCTTCAAGAGTAGGCAGTAGATGATGTACTTATCTTTCAAAAATAAAATATCTCCATTTGCAGTGTCAATTGAAATTGTAAAGTAACATGATACTCTTTTAATAAAAAATTGGAAATTCAATAAGGTGCAAGACCGGTTTTTTCAGAAGCAACAAACCTACTGTAAAAATCCAAAAAAAGGGGACCATTTGCCTTAGATAACAAGTGAAATTAAAACAAACCTTTTTTATAGTATCAACTGAAACTTTTCTTATGTATCAATTGAAGCTTTTTTTGAAGTTTTCTTCTCGTAATGGTTATGACATATTTTAAAGTCTACCCGATAAAACGTTATGATTGGCCAAACCAGCATAGAGCAGTTAAAGCATTGAACCTGTAAAGGTTATAAGAGGTAGATATATCTGTGGACATACTAACCCGAGAAAAAGAGTCGACATTTTAAACTATTGCACAAGGTTTTGTTTAACAAAACGACATTTGGTATTTATTAAAACAGCCTGGTAATAAAAAGCCTAGTAAAACACAATCCCATGTGTTATGGTTACTCATAAGTACCTATTTCTTTCCAAAAAAACTTTTTAGTATAGCCTTTTTAAGGCTGTATATCTGGCAAGGTCAAGCACCCACTTAAAAGAGAATCCGGTGCTACTGGCCTATGCAAAATACAATATATACAGGTGTCACAGTTATGGGACCGTTCGGTGCATCCTTGCTATAAAAAAGCATGCGCAAGTGCAAAAAAGAACGCAACGCTTAGGCTTTGTAGCACTCTCAGTTCATACACAGAGCATAACTTTCATCTTGACACACACACATAGTAGCGCAAGGTGAACAAGAGGGTAGCTCCAACAATACACAGTGAAGCACTCTTCATACAATAGCCAAATCATGTGGTTTGCCGCTCTCGAAGCTTCTCCAATACGCACATAAACGCCCAACTCTCAGCCTGACAAAGCGGAAAATGGATTGCAGGTGTTCACAGAAGGTAAAACATGTTTTTTTGATTCGTTTTTGCAAGATATATGAAATCAATTATTAGCATAAGAGCTTCTTTTTACACACACACAACAAATTTTCATAGCATATAGATAAAACCTTGTCTCGAAACACCACACATAGGCAGAAGCACATGAAAGAAGGTCTTCAGATATATATACACACACAAAGTACAAAAAACTAGTACACTAGCTACCGTTTCACGTATAGCACGGGCATGATGCTATCACAGTTTTGAAAAAAAGTTTCCTTTCTTCCATTTTCATAAATGAATAGTGTTTTTCTTCCGCTTCATAGTTATATAAATGCATAGAGTATTAGCATAGCTGTATATAAAAAGTTTTTTTCAGGTATAAATACATACAAGTACACATGGAATGACTCGAGTATGCACATGGAATTGAAGGGTGTAGCAGTTGAAGCAACTTGGACAATACACGAGTACAAGGAAGACTACATATATGACGATGGCAAATAACAACCAGGTATTACGATACAAGAGCTTTATTTAAAGTAACTGTACCTTGCCTTGTGATCATGTGAGGTCCCCAACCCGCCAATACCAAGATCAGGATGGGATCCTTGACAGGTCTCTAGGTCTGATAAAAATCAGAGTCTCTAAACAAGAAAAATCCAAGGAATATACCTTTATCATTAACAATGGCTGGGGTCTATAGCCTTAGAAGAAGACCTAGTCTTGTCTCGCAGCGGAAACGGGACAACGTATTAAAAGTCCAAAAAACAATTTCGGCCCTATAACTTCCACAAATTTGGCTAAGGTATCCTCAACCAACGCTTTTTCTCCCCTAACATATGTGAGGGCACAGTCGCTGGTGGACTCCTTTTTCAAGTGAAGATGTTTTCCAAACGTTTTTAGTGCGCGGGGATGGATAGTTACCTGCATAATCAGGGACACCCGTCCATGATTGACAACCTTAGTCAATCCCCACTTACCACCCCGCACTCACACATGATTCTTTTGTTATTTAATTACTACCACGTCCTTATCACAATTAAAATAATGATTCCTTTTATCCTTCATAACAAGATTTCATTCAAACAACCCTTGAAAACAGTATGGAAAACATTCTTTTAGCAAACAGACATCTTTAAACTTAAGACAGGGTACTGTCAATAAAAACATTGTCCATAATAACCATGACCAATACTATCTTCTTGTCTCAAGACCACCTAAGGGTGAAAAAACGGCACCCATTCCTTATTCATAATCCGGAGTGGATAAACCCTCACCCAAGGTTCCGGGTACCCATACACCAAACCAATTGCCCATACAACCGGGCGGCTCCCCTAGGATAAAAAACGGTATCCTAACTTATGTGGAAACATCAAGATATGACACGGAGTAGAAACTCAACGGTCATGGGGGTAACTGACTTATCCGTTGTGGCTGGAAAGCCAATCATTATTATCTAATATACCAAGGAGTCGGAGGTGTCTTGAGACAAGCTGTCTTAAGGATGATCAATCATATGTTTCCTAATTCAACCAATTTTAACCCAACAATTTTTTCTTACATTATAAACAATGCACGTTGGAAGTTACCCTCTGTTTTTGGTCAATTATTCATTTTCTTATTCTTACTCACTCCTTACGTATGCAATGCTAACTTAAAAATGAACTTTAAAAGATTTAATTGAACAAAATAGAAATCCACCTGGGACTGCTTGTCCATGTGCTGCTGGACTGGAGCCTACAAAATTTCCTCCATCGGCTTATGGCTAGGCCCAGCCTCATGGTCATTAGTGGCTTTATTTCTTTTGTTGCTAATATCCTCTTCCTTGGTAAGAGGATTTCCTTTCGTTCTCTTTGGAGCCATATCGGCAGCCTTATAAAAAGACTAAATCGATTAGAAGTTTAATTGACTAATCTCTTTTTTTCCCCTTTTTACCCAAAAAGAAAGATTTTTGGAGTAAATAGGTATCCTTGATAGTTAATTGGATGAGATATTCCTCTTGTAACTTCCTTGTACTATAAGTAATTACCCATAATTACCATCTAATTAGGAAAGCTATTTAACTAGGTTTATCCTTAGTCTATATTCCATAAATACTTTATATTTAACCTTAGTAAATTTTAATTCCTATCGGCTAATGGATTACTTAACCTACATTATAATTTGATATGTTCTATCTTTAGGAATTTTCATAAATTTGATTTATAACATTTTTCTCTTATACTTATGGTCTAATTTAAGCAAAATTTTGCTAATAGTAATTTGTTAAACCAACCATTTATGCTGAGGTAATTTTTCCAACCTTCAATAGTGATTTTGAACCTCAGGTATTTATTTTGTAATTAGATAAATTCATTTAGTAATTTACTTTCTCTATTTTATACGCAAATTCGGTTACTTTTAATGAAGATAAGTATTTAAACTATTTATCTGGGTTGGGGTATTTATCATGGATTCTTCAAGGTGTATTCTACCTTTGATTATTATATCAAAGGTTTTTGGATTAATGTACTATTTTCCCCCTTTTATTTTCTCCTAAAAATAATTTAATTTTACAGAGATAATTAGGTAAACTAATTATCTGAGGTTAACATAATTATCACGGGTTCTCTAAGATGCAATTAAACTCTAATAAATAACTCAAAGCATTTTGAATCAATTTACTAATTTGATTCTTTTAATTTATCCTGAAAACAGTGTAATTATGCTAAACTAATTAGGTAAATTATGTATCTGAAGGTCACATAATTATCATAGATTTTCTAGGATGTGGTTAATCTCTGATAAATAACTCAAAGCATTTTGAATCAATTTACGAATTTTCCCCTTTTAATTTGTCCTAAAAATACTGTAATTCTGTTACGATAATTAAGTAAATTATGTATCTAAGATTAAAATAATTATCACAGGTTTTCTAATATGTGATGAAAACTTTGATAAATACCTCAAATCATTTTGAATCAATTTTCTAATTTCCTCCTTTTAATTTGTCCTGAAAATAGTGTAATTTTACTAAGATAATTAGGTAAATTAATTATTTGAGGTTAACATAATAAATATGGGTTTCTGAAGATGTAAATAACGTCTGATAAATAACTCAAAGCATTTTGAATCAATTTGCTAATTTCTCCTATTTAATTTGTCCAAAAAATACTGTAATTCTGCTAAGACAATTAGATAAATTATTTATCTAAGATTAACATAATTATAATGGGTTTCCTAAGATGTGTTTAACCTCTAGTAAAAAAACTCAAAGCATTTTGAATCAATTTGCTAATTTTTTTCTTTTAATTTGTCCTAAAAATAGTGTAATTCTGCTAAGATAATTAGGTAAATTAATTATCTGAAGTTAACATAATTATCATTGGTTTCCTAATATGTAATTAACCTCTAGTAAATAATTCAAAGCATTTTGAATCAGTTTTCTAATTTTCCCTATTTAATTTGTCTCAAAAAAGTATAATTCTGCTAAGATAATTAGATAAATTAATTATCTGAGATTAACATAATTATCACAGGTTTCTTGAGATGTGATTAACTTCTGATAAAAAACTCAAAGCATTTTGAATCAATTTGATAATTTTTCCCTTTTAATTTATCCCCAAAATAGTGTAATTCTGGTAAGATAATTAGACAAATTATTTTCTGATGTTAAAATAATTATCATAGGTTCCCTAAGATGTGATTAACCTCGGATAAATAAATCAAAGCATTTTGAATCAATTTGATTATTTTCCCCTTTATTTTTCTCTAAAAAATAGTGTAATTTTGCTTAATTAATTTTAAAAATTACTTAGAAAATTATAAGATAATTTTTCTAGCATAATGATACTCTAACATAGCTCTCATAATTATCTCATCTTAATCTAAACTTAATTAGTATAATTCCCATAAATTTATGGTTAAAATGGATAATTTCAGCCGTAATATGATATAATAATTAATTAGCTTAATACCCCTAAGCTTAATCACAATAATCAAGAGAGAATATTTAATTAAGAGAGGATTTTTAAGTATACATAGGATTAATCTTCAATATATTAAGAAAATAGATTAACATAGCTTTGCTAATTAAGAAAGATTATGCTAATTATCATTTAATTAATCAACTAGAGCTTGATCTTTAGTGATTTCTACGTAACGATCTCTCTAGATGAGAGAGAGTGTGCCCAGGCTCCGAGTCTGTTCGAAATTGTGAAGCAAGGGTTTCTATTTATAGTTTTCTGGCACTCATAAGCTCTCATAGGCTGGAAAAAGCAGTTGCTTGCAGCTCAAGCAGCCCTACAACTCCAGATGGCGCCCCTTGCTGCTAAATGAGTCCCTAGCAGGTCAGTGATGACCCTCCCATTACCTCCCAGATTTTAAAATATCAATTCTGTAATATTTTGACCTATTTTTACTTAATTGGTAAATATCTTGTAAGTATCTGGGAGGCCTTTAATAAAGTCTATGCTTAAGTGATTACTGCAACCCTTCAATTTTTCTTAATAATTTAATTTACGTTGAATCTTCCGAAAGGACTAGCGGGGTAAGTTTTTGTTCGAATTTAAATTTGAGAATTTCTAGCCTGGGGTTTGCTGTGCTTAAGATTTCAAAATACCAATATTTGCCACGGTCGAATAATTCTACATTGCTTTTTCAATAATCATATCAGTTTGATTAGGCTTTATACAATCTTTAAGGTTTCAGAAACTAGAAACCTTACAATCACCCCAACTTAAGAATTTGAGATGCCCTCATCTCAACCGAAATTGGGAAAATCTTTGAGAAGAGAAATTCATCCTTCCAAGTGGCATCTTCGAAGAGATAACCTTTCCACTTTACCAAATGTTACTGATTACTCTAAGAGTTCTTTCTAGTTTATGGTTGGAGTTGTTTGCTAGTCAATTTTTCCTCAAGAAACTCTTAGTATTGAGCCCATCTTAAAAACCTTTACAAACCATTCGTATCATCTCAAAAACTAGGTTAAATCAATTCCATAAAAGATCCATATATCCATCTTGTCAACATGAACGCGCTCGGTCTAACTGACCATTCAGAGCAATCATCGTTCGACAAGTATCATGTATTTCAGCTTTGCCAATCTGAACGCGCTCGGCGCGTTCTTGCCATTTTGAGCAATCTGCGTTCGACACAAGCTCCCACCATTTGCACCAGAGGTATCCCCTCTGTGCTCTAACCTGGTTGACCAACAATATGTAAAGGGTTTTAAGAAGTATCATACCAAGAGTTCTTTTCGGCATCCTATTAGTCTCGTACCTTAATATTTTCATATCTAGGTCATTTTCCAAGGAAGGTTATTGTGTGCACAAGAATGTGGGTTGGTTTCTTGATAACTACCTAAATTTCTAAGATTCGAATTTTTCCTTCCTACCGAGAACCTCTTTATCATTTGCTAGATCTACCCTTAATTTCTTGATTGAATACTAACTTAACTTTAGATTCATTAAGTAATTTTGGAGAAGAAAATAATGTATACCCTTATAATATATAAGTAACTCAAGTTTTTACATTATTGATTTATAGTGGTTTACAAAGCTCTAAGATTGCTAACTATGGCCAAGCGAGTGGCTCTTTTATCTTTCTTATTCATAAGATTGGTTCTCTTATGATTTCATAAGATGTGGCTCCTCTTGCTCTTCTTCTACCTCGTCCTCCATTTCTACCTCCTCTTAGATTATCTCCTTGATTTTGAGGAATGGCTCTAGCAGTAATTCGAGGGTTTTGTTTTTTTGGACAGTTATTTCTATAGTGCTCCCTTTGATTGCATCCATAGCACCTAACATTTGGGAAGGTCTGCTCTAAGTTCACTGCTGCAGCTACTCCACGTTGTTGATATCCCTGGTTGGAATTTTCCCTGGATCTTCCCCTAAAGTTACTAAATCCATTATAGTTCTTTGTAGAGTTGGTTCCTTCAGCTGCAAGAGACTTAGCCCTGAGAAGGGCATCCTGTATTGATGTATGCCTTATGGCTTTGATCCATACCTCTGCATCTCGTCCCACGTTGACCCCTTTACCTTTGAAGTTGGGGGGTTGCGCTTGTTTGAGAAGAAACAAGCACGTTATAAAGAACAGAAGTAGGTATCTACATGATTTCGTAAGATCGATGGACTGACAATTTAAAGACTTATGACACGGGTAAGATTTAACTTCAGAATAGACACAAGATCAAGATATTCAATTCGAAAGACTTGGTTCTTTATTTATAAGGTGAATATTTACAAGGATAGCCTTACAAAAGAGCCTTAGGTATCTCATCCTAATTTGTTGTAAATTTTTGCGGCCTTTAAAGGATCTGCATAGCTGGCTGTGGTGATACAAACGACGGGTGTTTGTAGTCAGATTTCTACAATCTTCTAAGTGATTGGTATAATAGTTCTTATATTCATTGGAAATCGGAAAGTAAATTACAAGGTCCAAATTCTTAGGGGTATTCTGAGAAAAAGTTCTGATTCTTCGATATGGAATTACCTCCACCACTTTATCCCATACCCATTCGTTCAGGGGTTTTCCCGTGCCTTCTGGGTAGGTGGGAACAATGATACTCGAGTTTGTACCCAAGAAGTAGTACAACTGAACCAAAAATCTCAATTCCTCATCCCAACGTAGTTTATTTAAATCTGTGGTAACACATCCCAGCTTTCAAGCATTGATGTAATCAGTCCCGCCTTCATTGCTCCATTCGAGCTCCCAGCCTTTATCTATCCGAGTCAAATGAGGAGTGTGAGCCTTCATCAGTAGCTCCATATCGCTCCGTCGAAAAAAATAGTTTGGAGAACAACAAGCACTCTCATAAATAAGCTCAAAGACTTGGAATTTGCGATATTCAATCACACGATCTTCCTGAATTATCACGCATAAGCCTTCTTGTTTTTTTTAATAAAATTTTTAGACTGTACGAAATTTCTCCAAACTAACCCAGGCCCTGAAACCTAAGCTCTAATACCACTTGTGAGATCCCCAACCCACCAATACCAAGATCAGGATGGGATCCTTGACAGGTCTCTAGGTCTGATAAAAATCAGAGTCTCCAAACAAGAAAAATCCAAGGAATATACCTTTACCATTAACAATGGCTGGGGTCTACAGCCTTAGAAGAAGACCTAGTCCTGACTCGCAGTGGAAACGGGACAACGTATTAAAAGTCCAAAAAACAATTTCGGCCCTATAACTTCCACAAATTGGGCTAAGGTATCCTTAACCAATTCTTTTTTCCCCCTAACATATGTGAGGGCACAGCCGCTGGTGGACTCCTCTTCCAAGTGAAGATGTTTTCCAAACGTTTTTAGTGCGCGGGGATGGATAGTTACCTGACTAATCAAGTCCACCCGTCCATGATTGACAACCTTAGTCAATCCCCACTTACCACCCCGCACTCACACATGATTCTTTTGTTATTTGATTACTACCACGTTCTTATCACAATTAAAATAACGATTCCTTTTATCCTTCATAACAAGATTTCATTCAAACAGCCCTTGAAAACAGTATGGAAAACATTCTTTTAGTAAACAAACATCTTTAAAATTAAGACAGGGTACTGTCAATGAAAACATTGTCCATAATAACCATGACCAGTACTCTTCTTGTCTCAAGACCACCTAAGGGTGAAAAAATGGCACCCATTCCTTATTCATAATCCGGAGTGGATAAACCCCTACCCAAGGTTCCGGGTGTCCATACACCAAATCAGTTGCCCATACAACCGGGCGGCTCCCCTAGGATAAAAAACGGTATCCTAACTTATGTAGAAACATCAAGATATGACACGGAGTAGAAACTCAATGTTCATGGGGGTAACCGACTTATCTGTGCTGGAAAGCCAATCATTATCATCAAAATATACCAAGGAGTCGGAGGTGTCTTGAGAAAAGCTATCTTAAGGATGATCAATCATATGTTTCCTAATTCAACCAATTTTAACCCAACAATTCTTTCTTACATTATAAACAATGCACGTTGGAAGTTACCCTCTGTTTTTGGTCAATTATTCATTTTCTTATTCTTACTCACTCCTTACGTATGCAATGCTAACTTAAAAATTAACTTTAAAAGATTTAATTGAACAAAATAGAAATCCACCTGGGATTGCTCGTCCATGTGCTGCTGGGCTGGAGCTTGCAAAATTTTCTCTGTCGGCCTATGGCTAGGCCCAGCTCATGGTCATTAGTGGTTTTATTTCTTTTGTTGCTAATATCCTCTTCCTCGGTAAGAGGATTTCCTTTGGTTCTCTTTGGAGCCATATCGGTAGCCTTATAAAAAGACTTAATCGATTAGAAGTTTAATTGACTAATCTCTTTTTTTTCCCCCCCCTTTTTACCCAAAAATAAGGATTTTTGGAGTAAGTAGGTATCCTTGATAGTTAATTGGATGAGATATTCCTCCTGTAACTTCCTTGTACTATAAGTAATTACCCACAATTACCATCTAATTAAGGAAGCCATTTAATTAGGTTTATCCTTAGTCTATATTCCATGAATACCTTATATTTAATCTTAGTAAATTATAATTCCTATCGGCTAGTGGATTACTAAACCTAAATTGTAATTTGATATGTTCTATCTTTAGGAATTTCCATAAATTTGATTTATAACCTTTTCCTTTTATACTTATCGTTTAATTTAGGCAAAATTTTGCTGATAGTAATTTGTTATATCAACCATTTATGTTGAGGTAATTTTTCCAATCTTCAATAGTGATTTTAAACCTCAGGTATTTATTTTGTAATTAGATAAATTCACTTAGTAATTTACTTTCTCTATTTTATATGCAAATTCGGTTACTGTTAATGAAGATAAGTATTTAAACTATTTATCTGAGGTTGGGGTATTTATCACGGACTCTTCAAGGTGTGTTCTCCCTTTGATAATTATATCAAAGGTTTTTGGATTAATTTACTATTTTCTTCTTTTATTTTTGCTTAAAAATAATGTAATTTTATAGAGATAATTAGGTAAACTAATTATATAAGGTTAACATAATTATCACAAGTTTCCTAAGATGCAATTAACCTTTGATAAATAACTCAAAGCATTTTAGATCAATTTACTAATTTTTCTTTATTAATTTATCCTAAAAACAATGTAATTATTTTAAACTAATTAGATAAATTAATTATCTGAAGTTAACATAATTATCATGGGTTCCCTAAGATGTGGTTAATCTTTGATAAATAACTCAAAGTATTTTGAATCAAATTGCAGATTTTCCACTTTTAATTTTTTCTAAAAATAGTGTAATTCTGCTATGATAATTAAGTAAATTAATTATCTGAGGTTAACATAATTATCATGGGTTTCCTAATATGTGATTAACCTTTGATAATAACTCAAATCATTTTGAATCAATTTGGTAATTTCTCCCTTTTAATTTGTTCTAAAAACAATGTAATTCTGCTAAGATAATTCAATAAATTAATTATTTGAGGTTAACATAATTATTACGAGTTTTTTAAGATGTGATTAACTTTTGGTAAATAACTCAAAGCATTTTGAATCAATTTGCTAATTTCCCCTATTTAATTTGTCCCAAAAACAGTGTAAACCTGCTAAGATAATTAGATAAATTAATTATCTGAGATTAACATAATTATCATAGGTTTCCTAAGATGTGATTAAACTTTGATAAAAAACTCAAAGCATTTTGAATCAATTTACTAATTTCTTTCTTTTAGTTTATCCCAAAAAAAGTGTAATTCTGATAAGATAATTAGGTAAATTATTTTCTGAGGTTAACATAATTATCACGGGCTCCCTAAGATGTGATTAATGTTTGATAAATAACTCAAAGTATTTTGAATCAATTTGATTATTTTCTGCTTTTTTCTCTAAAAAACAATGTAATTCTGCTTAATTAATTTTGTAAATTACTCAGAAAATTATAAGATAATTTTTGTAGCATAATGACAGTCTAACACAGCTCTGATAATTATCTCAACTTAATTTAAACTTAATTAGTTTAATTCCCATAAATTTATGTTTAAAATGAATAATTTCAGCCCTAATATGATATAATAATTAATTAGCTTAGTACCCCTAAACTTAATCACAATAATCGACAAAGAATATTTAATTAAGAGAGTATTTTTAAGTATACATAAGATTAATTTTAAATATATTAAGAAAATAGGTTAACCTAACTTTGCTAATTAAGAAAGATTAGGCTAACCATTTAATTAACCAACTAGAGCTTAATCTCTAGTGATTTTTGCGTAGCGATCTCTCTAGATGAGAGAGAGTGTACCGAGGCTCCGAGTCTGTTCGAAATTGTGAAGCAAGGATTCCTATTTATAGTTTTCTGGCACTCATAAGCTCTCACATGCTGGAAAAAGCAGCTGCTTGTAGCTCAAGCAGCCCTACAACTCCAGATGGCGCCCCTTGCTGCTAAATGAGTCCCTGGAAGGTCAGTGATGACCCTCTCATTACCTGCCAGCTTTTAAAATATCAATTCTGCTATATTTTGACCTATTTTTTCTTAATTGGTAAATATCTTGTAAGTATCTGGGAGGCCTTTAATAAAGTCTATGCTTAAATGATTACTGCAACCCTTCAATTTTTCTTAATAATTTAATTTACATTGAATCTTCCGGAAGGACTAGCGGGGTCAATTTTTGTCCGAATTTAAATCTAAAAATTTCTAGCCCGGGGTTTGTTGTGCTTAAGATTTCAAAAATATCAATATTTGCCACGGTCGGACAATTCTACATTGCTTTTTCAATAATCATATCAGTTTGATTAGGCTTTATACAATCTTTAAGGTTTCAGAAACTGAAAACCTTACAAATCATAAGTTTAAAACAAACAAGTAAGTCAAAGTATGTACTTTCATTTGGAGCATTTTGTTAGTAGGTGGCATAATTAGCAATATGGTTACAGTCATGAAGCATTAAAGTTCGGGCAATCTCCTCTGAGGGAAAAAGTCAAGCTTTACTGGTTTTTTTTGAAAAAAGTATGACATTTCAAACAAAATGTTGCCAAATTTTTTTACAAATTAAGAAACCAATAGAGATAATAGTCAAAATAGCAAAAAGTAAGTATATATTATACGGATATAGTGAAGCAAGCATACAAGTAAGAATAGTACATAAGATATTAACACCATATATCGAATTATTGTTGATTCTACAGGATGACAGCTAGGATGAGCATCACTCGAGACGTAATTAAGCTACAACAGATCCCGAACAAGCTTATGGCAGCACATAGTAGAAAAATAAATACCAAGCCAATAGAAGTTAGGGACCATATTTCCAAGCCATGTAAACACATAAAAATGCTCAAAGACCGTACTAGACTCTACTTACATAGACAAGCTAAAGAAAACATAATTTATGTATAGGAATATGGCTGGGGTCTGGGATGTGACATCAATAACAAGCAGTGGGGATTGCTTGGATGCCTGTCACCAATTTTAGTACAAATTAGTTCTAATTAATTGTACTTATGGTTGGTTGGCAGATAAAGATCCCTACTCTCATCTGATAGGAGTTCTGGCTCAAGCTCCTACTTTGTCACATATGTATCAAAATTATTTGTAATGAAGTTTATATCAAGAAATTCTTCTTTGTTTCGCTCTCTACACAAATTTTTTTGCAAACAAGTATTTAAGTCTCTCAGTATATGATTCTAAGTGATGGGATTTTAAATTTAAACACACACAAAATTTCCCGGGATACCTTTGGTAGGGTATCCATCATATACTGAGAATAGTTTATACTTGTATAAATAATTCATATAATGTGTTTAATAAACATATGGTGATTGATTCGGGCCTTTTGGATTCCATCTCTCACTCGTTTGGGATATGGAGTAGAAGAAGACATTCTTGTTCCACCAATTGGTACCCAATGAATTTTCCCTGTTTCAAAGGAGTGGAATTCCATAAAATTTTTCTTGATTTTGAAAAACAGGCTATTAGCACCCACTCAATAAAACGTTACGATTGGCCAAACGAGCACATAACAGTTAAAGCATTGCACCTGTAAAGGTTATAAGGGGCAGATATATCTGTGGACATACTAACCCGGGAAAAAGAGTCAACATTTTAAATTATTGCACAAGGTTTTGTTTAACAAAACGGCATTCGGTATTTACTAAAACAGCTTGGTAATAAAAAGCCTAGTAAAACACAATACCATGTGTTATAGTTACTCATAAGTACCTATTTCTTTCAAAAAAAACTTTTTAGTATAGCCTTTTTAAGGCTGTATATTTGGCAAGGTCAAGCACCAACTTAAAAGAGGATTCGGTGCTACAGGCCTATGCAAAATACAATATATACAAGTGTCACAGTTATGGCACCGTTCGGTGCATCCTTGCTATAAAAAAGCATGCGCAAGTGCAAAAAGAATGTAACGCTCAGGCTTTGTAGCGCTCTCAGTTCATACATAGAAAGCATAACTTTCATCTTGACACACACACATAGTAGCGCAAGATGAACAAGAGGGTAGCACAAGCAATACACAATGAAGCACTCTTCATACAATAGCCAATCGTGTGGTTTGCCGCTCTCGAAGCTTCTCCAATATGCACATAAACGCCCAACTCTCAACCTGACAAAGCGAAAAACGGATTGCAGGTGTTCACAGAAGGTAAACATGTTTCTTTGATTCATTTTTGCAAGATATATGAAATCAATTATTAGCATAAGAGCTTCTTGTTACGCACACACAACAAATTTTCATAGCATATAGATAAAACCTTGTCTCGAAACACCACACATAGGCAGAAGCACACGAAAGAAGGTCTTCAGATATATATACACACACAAAGTACAAAAAACTAATACACTAGCTACCGTTTCACGTATAGCACGGACATGATGCTATCACAGTTTTGAAAATAAGTTTCCTTTCTTCCATTTTCATAAAAGAATAGTGTTTTCCTTCCGCTTCATAGTCATATAAATGCATAGAGTATTGGCATAGCTATATATAAAATGTTTTTTCGGGTATAAATACATACAAGTACATATGGAATGACTCGAGTATGCACAAGCTCATGCGAGTGATGAAGCATTAAAGTAAAGCTAAAGCATGAAAAACATCAATTGAAGGGTGTAGCAGTTGAAGCAACTTGGACAATACACGAGGACAAGGAAGACTACATATATGACGACAACAAATAACAAACAACCAGGTATTGTGATACAAGAGCTTTATTTAAAGTAACTGTAGCTTGCCTTGTGATCATAAGTTTAAAACAAACAAGTAAGTCAAAGTATGTACTTTCATTTGGAGCATTTTGTTAGTAGGTGGCATAATTATCAATATGGTTACAGCCATGAAGCATTAAAGTTCGGACAACCTCCTATGAGGGCAAAATTCAAGGTTTACTGGTTTTTTTTGAAAAAAGTATGATATTTCAAACAAAATACTACCGAAATTTTTCCCAATTAAGAAACCAATAGAGATAGTAGTCAAAATAGCAAAAAGTAAGTATACATTATACAGATATAGTGAAGCAAGCATACAAGTAAGAATAGTACATAAAGATATTAACACCATATATCGAATTATTGTTGTCAACAGGACTATAGGCTGACAGCTAGGATGAGCATCACTCAAGACGTAATTAAGCTACAGCAGATCCGGAACAAGCTTATGGCAGCACATAGTAGAAAAATAAAAACCAAGCTAATAGCAGTAGGGACCATATTTCCAAACCATGTAAACCCATAAAAATGTTCAAAGACCATACTAGACTCTACTTACATAGACAAGCTAAAGAAAACATAATTTATGTATAGGAGTATGGCCGGGGTTTGGGTGACATCAATAATAAGCAGTGGGGATTGCTTGGATACTTGTCACCCATTTTAGTACAAATTAGTTCTAATTAATTGTACTTATGGTTGGTTGGTAGGTAAAGATCCCTGCTCTCATCTGATAGAGTTATGGCTCAAGCTCCTACTTTCTCATGTATCAGAGTAATTTGTAATGAAGTTTATATCAAGAAATTCTTCTTTGTTTTGCTCTCAACACAAATTGTTTTGCAAACAAGTATTTAAGCCTCTCAGTATATGATTCTAAGTGATGGGATTTTAAATTCAAACACACACAAAATTTTCCGGGATACCTTTGGTCGGGTATCCATCATATACTGAGAATAATTTATACTTGTATAAATAATTCATATAATATGTTTAATAAACATATGTTGATTGATTCAGGCCTTTTGGATTCCATCTCTCAAGTAGAAGAAGACATTCCTGTTCCACCAATTGATACCCAATGTACTATTTCTTGTTTCAAAGGAAGGGAATTCCACAAAATTTTGCTTGATTTTGAAAAACAAGCTATTAGCACCCACTCTATCTCTGTCTTAAACACAGCCTCTGTCAATGACTGACTCTCCCTACTGATTCTCTCCAAAAAAGAGAAAGATAAGCTTTTGGAGGCTTTTAATACCTTCCTAGCTAAACTACCCATTATTGATGCCCAAGACAGTTCAGATCTTGATTTTTATTTTACTTCTCTACCCACTGTTGTAAACAACTTGTATTTTATCAATAACCTCCCTGCGGTCCCTATAGAAATTAACCACTCAGAAAAGGTCATCAATCCTCTTTTAGATCTAGACCTTCTTGAAGATGAGGAGAAAGAAGCGCTCAACTTTCTATCAGATGCAAACAATTTATCTCCAGAAAGAGCAGTTTCTAAGCTCTTTTTAGAGGTAATCACACTTCACCACCCAGGCAGGTTGAATTGGATGCTATTGACTTCAACACAAACTCTGGGATTATGAATCTTGAACCATCGAGCACCTTTCTCAATTTCTTCTCTAGGATTGCTCTGTAGCATACCCACAGACATTGTGGAACAATGTAAAACCCTTGCTTTACATTCCAAACATCTTTTATCACAAGATGTTCTTTTCGAGCTTAAGCAGGTCAAGTTATCCGATGTCGATGGAAAAAAGTGTCCAAGCTCCTCAATCATTGCTCGCACCAAGGGACTTTCTCTTATGGATAGGGCAAAGGATCAAAAGCGGTTTCTGAGAAATTGTTGGAATTCTTATAGACCTTTTCTCACGTGTCAATGCAAAAGGGTGGATGCAAATTCCAACTGTTCCTCTTCTATCATTTGGTTTGACCAATTTTTATGGTACGTATTCCAGGAATCTACCAAGGTTCTTCCAATTTTCTTCAGGACGAGCACATGTATACGCTTTTATAGCTTGGGTGGCCTCATTTCCAACAGAATTAAGGCATGCTGTGATCATTTACTATCAATTTCATGAACACATGTTAGAAGCAGCTAAAGGACTTGTCCTATACACACTTGGGATTCCACTTCTTCAAAAGCTACACAACACGCCAGTATCCAACACAATTGAAACATTGCTCAAACCTCCCAAAGGTAAAGAGCAATTAAAAAAGATCACACACACACCAAGCAGCATGGCATCAACAAGTAAGAAACCAATGTAGTTCAGAGGATCCAAAAGATTTACAGGGACACTCCCAAGGCACCTGAGTCCTCAAATTCTGAAGACCAGGTACGCTCACTTACTACAAGAAATAATGGGTTATTACATCTTGAGCGCACTATTAAAATGCATGGGAGATTTATTCACATTTTATTTTGTAATAAATATATGGATTTTATGAACCCTAAGGTTTTTTTTCCAAAAAAGATAAATGATTTTCACATAAATAAAGATTTATCTTTCATGAGGATTTGTTTTGGTTGGAAATTAATATACCAATAACTTGAACCATACACTTTATAAACTAGCTTCGGTATTTGCCATTGAGTTTGATGAAACACAACCATGTGGATGCTTAACTCATAAGCGATTTTCTAACTTTCTAGTTGAATTTGAACCTTTTGGAAAACATGTAATCACTACAGATCCTAATATAGCTAGACATAACATTTTTCAAGAATTTGTTAGGAAGCGATTAAACCACATTCCACTAGTATCAGTAAACGAGGTCTTTATGTCCCCTTTTGGGGTGTGAAGATAGTAAAGGACACCATAATTATATCCACAATTTAGTTACTGAGTCTTTTTCCCAAAAATTTCCGTATCATAGGCAGAACCAAACTCCATGGTACAAAAACAAAAACTTAATTGATGAAATTCAATATATTCTACAACATTTATTTATTTGTGGACTAGATAAATCCGCACAAACTCCAGTATTCATATGTAAAAGATTTATTCATTTAGTAGCAAGAAGGAGGTTGGAAACCCCTGAATTTGGTGTTCTCACCTCAAATGAGGAAGAAATTTGTCAAGCTATTGGATCTTATACCCAAGAAATTGGGTTAGAAGCACCAACAGAATACTCACTCCCATATCTTATGCGGAATTTTTAATTGCACAAAATGGATTTTAGATGGATTACTAATGCACATAATTGTGTATTTACTCCAGCTACAACTATAATTACTAAATTACTCAATGGAGTAATTTAGTGAATGGAGTAACCCAAGGTTTTTTAGAGTACACAAAAAAGTACATAAAAAGATACATAAATTTTTTGGGACACAAACAAATGGATATTGGATGATCAATAATCAGTATGATTTTTTGATTAATTTGCCAAAACGCATCACAAAAATTTATTCATTTGATGTAACATCTTGTTATGAAGCTATCCCTCATAAAGGCTTGCATGGATTACTTGAAGTACTTGACTCTATTATTAAACTCATAAAAACTTTAAAATATCTCGGCTTTAAGAAACATCATATGTAGATTGTAATTACCAAAAAGAAGAGTGAGGTAATATGGACATTTGAATACCTACATAATATTAATGAATTTGTCCTTGATAATCGTTTTACAAAATTAGGCAAACATATTTTTCAACAAGAAAAAGGTATACCAATGGGGTATAACTGTTCTCCATTATGGTGTAATTTATATTTGGCATGGTATGAAATTGAATGCATAAAAAAAGTTATCTCGTATGGCACAATACGATATGATGAAAGCCTTCTTATATTCATGGAGATATATGGATGATTTGTTATTTGCTAATAATCCCTTTGTTGTGCATTGCTTGGATCATATTAGACCGTTGTCCCTTGAGGACCCCTTTACAATTTACCCACTGGACATTATTGGGATGATCAAAGCCACACATAAAGAATACCAAGTCACATACTTAAATACATATATCCAATTATGTGAACCAATCGAAGGGGAATATATCACATACATCGCATGGAAAAAAGATAAATTACCGTGTCCTAATGTATCATTTATTCATGCAGCCAGTAACATACAAAAAAAAAAGGCATATAATGTATGCATATCACAGGTCCTTCCCATTTTATACAATGCATCCCGAGAATCATATTCGGTTACAGACTTAAATAAACTTATTTCTATGTTTGAAGAAAATGGTTTCAAAAAAGAGAAGATTGTTACATGTATTACTAACTTTATTAAAGCAAATAAATTTCTTGGCATTAGATTTTCCATTAATACTTTGAAACATAGAATTGGCAGAGGATAGGTCCACTTGGTGGCCTATCCTCCATCAAGTGTACTTTTCTGAGGGATGGGGGAGGGACACACACACACACACACACACACACACACACACACACACACACACACACACACACACACACACACACACACACACACACACACACACACACACACACACAATATGTTGATAGTCAAATATATTACCACACACACACACATGCACACATGCATACACGTATAAGCAGATATGTACTAATTTTCTGAATATAACGCAGGCAACTATGTCATTAGTAGGGGATTGATGAAGCACAACAAGGACAAAATATGGGGCCAAGCAATTAGCAAGCGTTGTTTGTAAACATGTCGTTTTTTTAGCACTGAACCATTTTTTTGTATTTCATAAGCTTCAATAGAAGGCAGCAAATGATGTACTTATCTTTCAAAAATAAAATATCTCCATTTGCAGTGTCAATTGAAATTGTAAAGTAACATGATACTCTTTTAATTAAAAATTGGAAATTCCAATTTAAGGTACAAGACTGATTTTTTTCAAAAGCAAAAAACCTATTGTAAAAATCCATAAAAAAGCGGACCATTTGCCTTAGATAACAAGTGAAATTAAAACAAACCTTTTTTATATGTATCAACTGAAACTTTTTTTATGTATCAATTGAAGTTTTTTTTGAAGTTTTCTTTTGGTAATGGTTATGGCATATTTTTAAAGTACCCGATAAAACGTTACGATTGGCCAAACCAGCACAGAGCAGTTAAAGCACTGAACCTGTAAAGGTTATAAGAGGCAGATATATTTGTGGACATACTAACTCGGGAAAAAGAGTCGACATTTCAAACTATTGCACAAGGTTTTGTTTAACAACACGACATTCCGTATTTATTAAAACAACATGGTAATAAAAAGCCTAGTAAAACACAATACCATGTGTTATGGTTACTCATAAGTACCTATTTCTTAAAAAAAAAACTTTTTAGTATAGCCTTTTTAAGGTTGTATATCTGGCAAGGTCAAGCACCCACTTAAAAGAGAATCCGGTTCTACTGGCCTATGCAAAATACAAAATATACAGGGTGTCACAGTTATGGCACCGTTCGGTGCATCCTTGCTATAAAAAAGCATGCGCAAGTGCAAAAATAACGCAACGCTCAGGCTTTGTAGCACTCTTAGTTCATACACACAAAGCACAACTTTCATGTTGACACACACACACATAGTAGCGCAAGGCGAACAAGAGGGTAGCACAAGAAATACACAGTGAAGCACTCTTCATACAATAGCCAAATCGTGTGGTTTGCCGCTCTCGAAGCTTCTCCAATACGCACATAAACGCCCAACTCTCAGTCTAACAAAGCGGAAAACGGATTGCAGGTGTTCACAGAAGGCAAAACATGTTTTTTTGATTCGTTTTTGCAAGATATATGAAATCAATTATTAGCATAAGAGCTTCTTTTTACGCACACAAAACAAATTTCCATAGCATATAGATAAAACCTTGTCTCGAAACACCACACATAGGCAGAAGCACATGAAAAAAGGTCTTCAGATATATACACACACACAAAGTACAAAAAACTAGTACACTAGCTACCGTTTCATGTATAGCACGGGCATGATGCTATCACAGTTTTGAAAAAAAGTTTCCTTTCTTCCATTTTCATAAATGAATAGTGTTTTTCTTCCGCTTCATAGTCATATAAATGCATAGAGTATTGGCATAGCTATATATAAAAAGTTTTTTTCGGGTATAAATACATACAAGTACACATGGAATGACTCGAGTATGCGCAAGCTCATGCGAGTGATGAAGCATTAAAGTAAAGATAAAGCATGAAAAACATCCATTGAAGGGTGTAGCAGTTGAAGCAACTTGGACAATACATGAGTACAAGGAAGACTACATATATGACGAGGGCAAATAGCAACCAGGTATTACGATACAAGAGCTTTATTTAAAGTAACTGTACCTTGCCTTCTGATCATAAGTTTAAACAAACAAGTAAGTCAAAGTATGTACTTTCATTTGGAGCATTTTGTTAGTAGGTGGCATAATTAGCAATATGGTTACAGTCATGAAGCATTAAAGTTCGGACAACCTCCTGTGAGGGCAAAACTCAAGGTTTACTGGTTCTTTTTGAAAAAAGTATGATGTTTCAAACAAAATGCTGCCGAAATTTTTCACAAATTAAGAAACCAATAGAGATAATAGTCAAAATAGCAAAAAGTAAGTATATATTATACAGATATAGTGAAGCAAACATACAAGTAAGAAGATATTAACACCATATATCGAATTATTGTTGATCAACAACACTACAGGCTGACAGCTAGGATGAGCATCACTCAAGACGTATTTGAGCTACAGCAGATCCGGAACAAGCTTATGGCAGCACATAGTAGAAAAATAAAAACCAAGCTAATAGCAGTTAGGGACCATATTTCCAAACCATGTAAACCCATAAAAATGTTCAAAGACCATACTAGATCCTACTTACATAGAAAAGCTAAAGAAAACATAATTTATGTATAAGAGTATGGCTGAGGTTTGGGATGTGAGCAATAACAAGTAGTGGGGATTGCTTGGATACCTGTCACCCACTTTAGTACAAATTAGTTCTAATTAATTGTACTTATGGTTGGTTGGCACGTAAAGATCCCCACTCTCATCTAATAGGAGTTCTGGCTCAAGCTCCTACTTTGTCATGTATTAGAGTAATTTGTAAGTTTATATCAATAAATTCTTCTTTGTTTCGCTCTCTACACAAATTATTTTGCGAACAAGTATTTAAGTCTCTCAGTATATGATTCTAAGTGATGGGATTTTAAATTCAAACACACACACACACACACACACACACACACACACACACACACACACACACACACACACATAACTGTGAGTGTACAAACTCATGTGGATGAATATTACGTGTCTAATTTGGTTGAAAATTACACCTCAAACTTCAAAGGTTTTTTAATGGAGGATAGCAAGTCATAACAATGAAAACTTAAGAAGGTCGTAGCAATGCAAGCTTAAGATTAATGGGTTGAGAGAGACAGAGACACAAACCTCTTCTTGCATTATGGATTGAAAAATATCCTCTGAATCTTCACTAACAACTTTTGCTCTTGTGCCGTTGAGCTTGCCTCTTTGTGATTACAAATGGTAGAGATCACTAGGAGAGAAAGGAGATAGCAAAGGTGCGTCTCTCAATGCCAAAAGCTCACAGTTGAGTGCAAATGAAATTGGGGCACCAAGTGAATGTTTGTGGACTTTGGAGAGAGATGGGATGTTAAAAAAGGGTGAAAGCTTTTGCAATATATAGTCTATAATTACGAAATCTCAATAACGTTAATTTGAACATTGGAATTGGAACTTGAGATAATTAAAACATGCAAACAATTTTCAAAACTTTGTAATGCCTATAGCTCCGCAGTGGAGCAATAAGCACTACGGGAATGGATATCCTCACACTTCCTTACATTATATGAACAACAATGTATATGAAGACAGAATAGAAGACAATACACAAGAATAGAACACCGTCTTCTTCATTGATATGTAGCAAAACACAAAATTACATGAGAATGATAGATTGATTTCTTGAGAGATATCCACAAAGACTGGTATGCTCCCCAAATACACCCGCTGCTCTAGTGCAGATCGAGAACGGTGCAAAACCTGTCCTGTCCCATGATATCCCGTGAAGAACTGTCCCAAAGCCTCATGAAGTCCTAGTTTGCAATGTCCAGACATCCACAAGACCGCAGTGTGCGCTTTTGCCGTGACACCTGGCACGCATGATAGATTGTGCGAACCCATAGCTTTAGCCTCTCCCTGTCGAAGGCTCCGGCCACTGCTCCTCTTCATGCTCTAGGGACGAGGAAATGTTAATGTAGCCAAATCCTCAAATATCTTTCTGATGGACCATGTAAACCTCCGCCAGCAAACTATGGATCTATCTGAAGCTGCTCTGGCCAAGGTTCCCTTGGAATGAATTGCGTTGGCAAGGAAACAGACTGAGGGGCCTGTGGTAAAGGGGCAAGAGGAGTATGAATAGGGTAAGACCGAGCCAAATATCTGTTTAGAGCAAGCCAAAAAGGCAAAAAAGACTATCTCGAGTTCATCCTCCTTAACCCTTGTTGCTTTACTCATCTGTGTTTCAAACTCACGTTCTTGCCTAATAATCTCCTCCAATGGTTTGGGAATAGGCAAGACTTTTTCTTGCCCCACTCGTGCTGCTATTTCTTGATCCCCTAAAGACTTCCCCTTTGAAATCATAGAAATATCTGCAGGTAAAGAGAAACTAAATCTCGCTAGCCTTTAGGAATTGCTCCTCTTCATCCTCTTCTAATCCTTCCACCATATTCACTGTCTCCGCTATCACATGCCATGCTGCCTGAACTAGTTGTCTGCATGTTTCCAACATCACCCGAACTTTCCTACAACCCTTTTTAATTGTCAGCATATTTGCCTCCCAATTATGCTTTACCCTGGCTTGGCATAACCATGGTCTCCCCAAAACAATATGATAATCCTGACTATGATCCTCAATATTTAACACCACTAATGAAACAAAAAAATACAAGCTAGCCACATCCAGCACAATGGCTCGGAGCAATCCTATTGGCTGCACTCTTCTCTGATCCGCCATGTAAACTACAAAGGGTGCATGTTCCCAATCACTAAGACCAAAGTGCTCACAAGCTGCTTGAGTAATAATATTTACTCTCGTACCTCCACCTAATACGACTTTGTCGATATACGTGCCATGATATCTCACTGAAATTTTCAGAATGCTTGTATCCGTAATCCTAGTTGCCGGCACCAACAGGATTGAATCATCCCGCTCACCTTCAGCAACCGCAACATCAATGTCCATCTCGTTCATTTCTTTGAACTTTTGACTCAGCAAAGCTTTATGAAAATTCAGAACCAATGTCAATAACGATCCCAATTGTACTTATAATGATGATTCTAGAGCCTCCTTCCAAACAGAATCCCAATTATGTTCTTCCATGGTATTTGCCTTGTTTGTGACTTCCCCCTCTTTCTTTTCCGAAGATGGCGCCGATGGTCCCGATGATTGCAATGGTGGTACTGAATGTGGCATCCAAGTTACAGTCTTTTTACGTATATCCTCTTGAGTTGCCCAATCCGAGAGCTTAACATCGGCTGCTTGTACCACATTTTTGCCAGAATGGGTAATCAACAAAACCACTGGGTCAGATTCATCCAACCCCTCAATCTGAACCATAGCCACACTCGGCTGCTTTCCAGTAGCACGTTCCTATTTCTTCCAATCATATTCCATAGCTTCTCAACACTTTGACCACCAATGTCCATCTCCCAAACAAAAAAGATAGGTCTTGGGTCGATTAGGATCTTGGCCGCCTCTTCTGCAACCGCGACCCCGTCCTTGACCCCGTCCACCGGCTGGTCCTTGAAAAGATGCCTTTGATGCATGAGCATGAGCCAATGCCACTGCAGGCTCTTGTCCATGTCCTGACTATTGTGACTGCCATGTAGAAGAATCCCAACTCATACGGCCACGACCATTGTAATAGCATTCTGTTGTATTATGGGTGTTGGCTGTGCAAATTGCACACCATTTCTGATTCATTGCACACTCTTGAGCGGCATGTCCCAGATTTTGGCACTGAGTACACCACCGCAGACAATTTCGACGATTGGGATGGAACACCTTTCCCTTGACGCTGGGATTTTTTCCGAGGTGCTTCCTCCGATTCTTTCACCGAACCACTGTTGCCTGAATCTAAGGATTCCGAGTCTGCACTCTCCGACTCTGAACTTGTTGGGATTCAGGCCAACTGGCCGGAAATCCCACTTACTACTAACCCATCTACTAACATAACCATTATACACTTATTCTTTAATACAATAGAATAAGGAGATGCAAACAGGATAACATTGCTGTGCGCTCCACCCAAAGCAAGTCTCTCTCTCTCTCTGCTCTCGCACTTGCATTCGCACACATTTCCTGTGGCACCTTCAACTAGTATCAGAGCAGGGTTTGTGCTTGCCATTTTCGCGTCCGCGCACGCGTGCACTTTCAAAAGTGCAACTAGTCTTGCTTGGTGGGCCTTGCTATACAACAAATTGACATTTAGCATCTAGCATTGAAAAAAACACAAGCATGACTAATTTGGCAAGGGCCACACTAAGTGAAAGGGATATATATCTGAAAAATGCTAAAATGTTTATGGAAGGAGACATACATGCTACATGTAAATTCTTGCAAACAAAAAGTATTTCAAAAATAAAATTTTCATCAAACCTCATCTATAATTATAATATATGCCTCTTTTATGTCCAAATATTGCTCATCGGTCTCACGAATAGAGAGGGGATACTATTGATTTGTGGTTGGTATCTTGAATTGGTGATAAATTGTAGATGCAATGCTGCTACTAATAGTGTCTTGTTATTGCTGCTCCAATGGCAAAAAACACCCAATAATAATATAGAAATGAGTATAGCAGGAGTGTAATTCAGGTGTCTGTCAACCTCGTATATCGCTATATATGTGAGGTATGCCGCCATGCAGGAGAGACATATTTCTAGATTGTGAGCAAAGATGTCATGTTGCATGCTCCAATCTTTATACAATACAGTAATTTCAAACCATGAACTAGCATATGGACGATAAGCTAGTTTCAAGTTGGCTACAATTTGCTCCCTAGCTTATTGACACTTTGGAGTGTAATCTTCTAGGTCTTGAGAACTTCATACTAACACCTAGTATGGAGAAACGAGGACATATATAGTATGGCATCAGTTATTTAGACACCTAGTATAATATCAATTGTTTAGAGCTGAAGTAAAGATGCACAAGGTGAATTCAATACTCTAATACACCACATGCATTCACTACTCGTGAATTCACTATAGTAATACATCACATCCATTGGCTAGCAACTGTAAGCAAAGAGTTGCGTGTGTAACTAATATGTTCAGATGTTGATCGACATCGAGTGTATGGTTTTGAAAACGAGATCCAAAGAAATCGAAGCAAAGGAAGTAGTATGGAAAATTATTAAAAAAATAAATAGATAAAGCATGAATAAAATGCAACAATAAATGAGGTGCTTTACTGACCTGCAATGTTGTACTGCTGCTTTTTGATTGTTCAATCTAGTACAGGCCGATATTTGAGTCAAGCTACAAAAAAACAATGTGAATAGTTAAACATATTGCCTTGCAATGAAACGTCACAGACTGAAAGTGCAAAGCATATAGTGCATGTCATACAGAGGTGCCATACAAGAGTATGGTGGAGAGCTGGCACTGTGGTCTCTCCAAAAATTTATAAGAAACGGAAGCCGTGCCCTACCCCGTAGCATTTATGTGTTGCGCCAAGCAAACGCATACGCATGGAAAATTGGATGCAGATAACGGACCTTGTAGTGTTGTCTAGCTGGAGTCATGCTTGCGCAATTGGAACATGCAGTGTTGTGAATATATGTCCTCCCTGCCATACATAAAACATGCAGATGTAGCTTTATGTTCTATGTCCTGTGATCAGTATTACCTTATGTATGGCATTTTATGTTCTATGTTTTTTTAATATTACCCTATCTCTCTCTCTCTCTCTCTCTCTCTCTCTCTCCATGTGTGTGTGTGTGTGTGTGTATGTGTGTGTGTGTCTTGTAAGCTACTTTGATCATCAATTATATCTTCTTACCTTGTTGCTGACTAAGCCACGTTATGTATTGTGCTTCCTAACTGCACATGATAATAAGCATCTTGAGGTCAACATCCTCATAGCAGAAGGCACCATATTCAGTCCGGTCATCAATAATCCAAACACGTAGCTGGCGAACTACTATTACGTGATGCTCATGGACATTAGTACGGGTGGCATTCCACTCATATCATTCACCTTCAAAATAGAGACAGAAAGTGGCGGGGACGTTGTCATATTTAGCAGTTTTATGAAGCCCGTACTACCTTGCATTCAACTACCTACTAGGCATAGTGGCAATCTATGACCAACTAGAATTTGTAAATGCCTAACCTTATACTACTCAACACATCAACCTGCGGTTCAATGCAACATGACGCCGAATTTATCAGTCCATTTGACGTGTGCTATTTCCAAGGGGTTTCAATCAGGTCTCAATTCAGTAGTAGTTCTCTTCAACACTGCTCGAAGGTGAGGGTGGAATGAGTGTGTTTTTGTGGCGACAGAGACGATATACTCAAGCTCGTCACCAACAACTGTAAAAGATCTAGTGATTCTTTTGACAATGATCTCACTTTCAAGAGCAATAGATTTGTTTTTTGCATTGACCGTATGCTTCTGAACTTCCATGAGTCTCGTGCTTTGAGCAGTAATGAGAAAAAATAAACTCTAAAGATCCAATAACCACTGAGGCGGTCCGGGGCGGGCAACAAGAGAGGCGACCTCTAAACACCCCTCAAGGCTCCCGTGCTGCTCAATTGGGGCTGGGGCAACCACAAGCACAACACAATAACAAACCCACAGCCAAACCCAAACAAGATAGGGGCACCACCTAGTTATGGTATGCGAACTAGGACGCAAGAGAGATTTTGTCACAACCAAGAAGATACACCACACAACACACACAAGCAACCTCACACCAAGGCACACACAAAATGGACCAGAGAGAGCTAGAGCAAAGGGAAGAGAGAGAGGAAAGGATCTTGCGTAATACCTTATTTGTGACTTGCAAATGGAGATGGCTCGTTATGATGCTATCGTAGAACTTGTACAAAACTCACTCAATGCTTAGTGATTGCTAAACATTGCCAAAACACACACACACACACACACTGTCTTAGGGTGTGGGAGACCTCTCACCACAATACCCTCTTACAATGGACAAAAACTGGCAATGAAGAACACATTAAAACACTTTCTAAAATCAAGATCAACCGATAAAAACTCAAAATACACAAGTCACCTTGAATTCACCAAACCGTATTGTACAAATGGAAGGACGAAGATTTGAACGTCGAATCACGCCTTTGATGCACCAAACCTCAATTTATTGATGATGAAGGAGCATATACAATAGTGGTTTTGAGATTTGTGGAACTCACGCTCTCTCACTTGCAATGTGTAGCTTGAAGGCTTCTCTCACACCAAGAGTGAAGCTCACAAGTGGTTGCTACACCTAAGTCTCTCCTCATGCATAGAGTGTTGGGGTGCTATGTGAGATGTTGGAGGTTTTTTCACAAGAAGGAGAGGGGCCTATTTATAGGTTGGAGACCCCTCATTAAGATTATTGGAAATCCTAATTTACAAGCTAACAAATCAGGATTATGATTTTTTTGAATATCAAAACATTGCGGGCCTTCTTTGTCTGCTTGAGTCATGGGTGTGGGCTCAAAAGAGAGCATTATTGATGGTAGATAAGGTGAAAGTAAAGTTTTAAGTAAGGAGAGAGAGAGAGAGAGTTACTTTGTACATGTCTTGAGGTGAGGTGTCTTTTATGGTTAGGTCAATACTATTTTGTGTTAGTATGTTAGTGGTTAGTGTTAGTAATCACTAGAAAGTTAATGATATATTTACAATGGGTAGAATGGGGTGGATGGTTGAAGTAAGATGGTTGAATGAAGTGAGAAAATTCTTGTGATGGTGAAGCTTGAAGAAGTTTTGGACTTACTTGTATAGGTTCTCAAAATGACTATCGATCTTCTTCTTCGTCTTCCCTTCTTTACACCACCGCCACCAACGTTGATTATCGTGATGAAAATGGTAATTCCATTGATGAGATCTCTTGATTTGCAGAGGTTAAGCATGGTACACATGCTGAATGTATGTATATATATAAGGAGTAAGATGGAACTGTACTTTGGAGATAATAGAGAGAGGCATAGAGATGGTGTATGTACATGGAGAGCTCATATGAGAGCTATGGAAGTAAGAGGGGAGGTTAATGGTGAAGAAGGTGAGAGAAACCATTGAAGGTGCAGGTTTGAGTGAGGGATTGAGAGGAATGTGTGTGTGTGTGTGTGTGTAGAAGTGTGGAAAGAGGTGAGAGAAGACTATGGGCTACTTGTGAGAAAAGTGGGCAGACGGGGGTCCACTCAAAAAATCCTATCTCACCGTTGGTAGCTCTAAAAATCATGAAAAAATTTGAGGTGATTATTCAGAGCGTGGGCTACATTTTCTCTTTTGACCACCGCTCCAAATTCGGAGTGGAGATAGGTGCCAAAATTCTCACCAAAAAGCCTGTTTTTATGCCTGCAAAAGTCTTTTAGTGGCCCCCTCCTTTGTTGAATTTGTACAATGCATCCAAGAGTGAGCCCCTCCTTTGTCATATCATAATACAAATCATCCAAGTTGCCCTTGAATCATGCATGGAGGAGGATTATTGGTGAATAAAGAAATATATACATGGTGGGACTAGTGTATGGACTATTCATGGACTTTAGCTCAATGAGCACATAGTGTTAAAATAATGAGTAAAAATAATAATAAAAATATGGAGGAGTTATGGATATGGAAAGATATTGGAATCATATGATATGGTCCCTCTTTGAATTATTTTGGGTGAAAGAGGAAAAGGTATGCAAGTAAATAATATAATAAACGTGACCAATGAGTAGAAATCAATTTTTTGTTTTCACGAGGGTGAGGGTGAAAATGTGGGGGTGATTTGTATAAAAGAAAAAATATAAGGTTAGAGTATGTACACATTGGCAAAATACTTATGGTGTAAGAGGATGAAAGAAGGTGTACATAGGTTTAATAAAACACACACCTAAGTATAAATATTTAAATAGAATACCAGAATAATTATAAAAATCCCTATATTTAGGCCATATATATAATGCAATATTTACACACAAATGGGCTATAATATAGTTTATTTTTTTGATTTTATTTATTTGTTTGGCTCAACTAGCCCAGTGACTAGCTAGCTGAGGGTTTTTAAGGAGATATGGAAAAAGTCCCGTAACTCACACACGCCTATGTACAGTGAAATGGTAGGGATAGCCATAGTGTTTGGGTGAATTTGGTAGGGTGAGGTAGCTTACTATGGCAATTATGGAGAGCTGAAAAACGGCTATCACCACTTTTCACGTGCAGGGGGCGGAACAGCCATCCATTAGAAACTAATGTTTCTAGTCAAAAGATGCAACTTGAAGGCTGTCAAGGTACAATTCCTCCAAAAGATGCGAAAGCCAGTGCTTACGACAGAGGGAGATACTAGTAGTCCTATTAATGATGCAATTGAGGTGGCGGCATGAAGCCTGTGAGAAATCTAGCCCTTTTTTGCATACAACCAGATTCCATATGTTTAGTCCAATCGATGTCGTCTCCACCACCCCACGTGGCCAACTCTTCTTCTCAAGTGCTAGCTGCCCTCTAACCCACAATACCCCAACCAACCCATGCTAGACAACCCTCCTTGAATTTTTGCCGATGTAATGGATCTTAGGCCATGGTTACACAAGGCTTAGTTTCTAGTTATTTGCACTAGTTACTAAACCTCATTTCTGGTCACGTGGAAATAACTAAGCTTGCTTATACAACTATGTATGCCATAGCCAACTATGCAGATTATGGCATAGTTGCAAAACGCGAACGAGAATAATGCGCGCTTGCCAAGTAGAGTTACTCCAGCTTTGCTTTAAAAGGGCCACCCAGAGCGAAGATTCCAAAACGCGCTCGCCACGTAGGGCATGCAAAAACGTGAAGCTTTATGGTAGCGCTCAAGTGTTATCAAATTCTATCGTGTCACCGGTCAATCGATCCCCTGCAACGTCCAACTGGTAGTGCTATGGGTACTGGCAGCTCTCGCGTGACCACACAGACATTCAGAAACATGGGGACCAACAACCTGACCAAAATCTTGTTTGGGGTTGATGTCCTCATGTCTAGGAGATAAGCAACCACTAACATTTCTGAATGAAAAGGGTTTCGGAGGAATGGGTTTTGGCTAAGTGCAAAGTATTTATAAAATCATAATTGGATCCCATGCCCTTGCTTACAACTCCTTGATTAAGAGCTTTGTGAATATTTGCATATACTTTGTCCCTATTTGCGTATATTTTTAATTTTCTAGGCATTCTTATGATTCCTTGCTCACAACTTGAGACCCACATTCTGAACACAACTTATTGTATTTGACTGACAAGAAACAGTTCCATCATTCACAAGCCATAGATAACACAAAACCCCTGAAAATCACCCACAAGGAAAAACAAGATGATGCTGGCTTTGCTCGCACATGAGCTTTAATGGAACCATCAAATGTGGAACCTACATGTTCACATGAAAGCGAAGAGCCATGAAGAAAATCCTACCTCGTCAACATTACAAGAGCATTCTTTAGTAATAGATATAGAGTATGTAGGCCAAGTTCCTCCCTATTCATTCCAATAGTGCAAGGTCGACAATGTCATTGTTTTCCCCATCTGCATAATGAAATCGGGCTTCTTTTGCGGTGAAGCCTCATTACCTAGTTATTATAAGCCTAATAGCGCCTTCCCCACGTAGCAATCATAGTAGCTTTGTGTGCAACAAGACCCAGTGGCCAGCTGACCAATATGTCCAGCTTCAACTACCTTACTCAGCTCGTTTTTGTTTATGCCGACGCAGCTAGTTATGGTCAGCATTATGCCGCTCCAAGTATCGCTTATACAGATTCAGCAACCCTGTGAACTTGGCCATCCTTCAATGTTCATGGAAATGATATGCAGCAGGTAGTGCTCATCACATCGGTAAGCATCCGAAGTACCTTCCAGCTTGATGATCTGCAAAATACAACTAGGGTTTGCAAGGTCTCTAGTACTCCTTTCTGATTCTGCCCGGCTTGCTGCTGCATGGTCAAACATCGCAAACAAGAATTGGTGTGAATCTTAAGAATTAGGCATGGGGAGATATTTCGTGCGATCAAGCCATGGCAGAGGTCTGTTCTAGTGCTACTGAAACAAAAGTTATCAGATTTCAATCGATGATCAGCTGGCATAATCTGGTATACTCGAACTCAGATGAAAGCAGTAGGGTCTCTCTCTCTCTCTCTCTCTCTCTCTCTCTCTCTCTCTCTCTCTCTCTCTCTTTCTCTCTCTCGCAAAGAGTAGAACCTGCTGCTTCTGGGGAGCCTGCAAATTGGAATTGGCTGTCTGAGTTGCTTGTGGGGAACCTGCAAATTTCCTGTGGTGCCTGTGAACTCCTGCATGTCTTTTTCTGCGAACTGCTTCTAGAGAGCTTGTGAAGCTGCTGTACGTGTTTCACGGCAGTGTTTTTATTCTTAAGCAGGCACCGAGGTTTTTTAGCTTTTTTTGCTAGCGTGAAAAGCTGCCACATGGTGGCTTGTGTGATCAAATAGGGGGGAAAGAGCCTTTGGATCACCAAGTAAATAGGTTTCCGATCTCGGCATCGGCAAATTCAACGTTTCGAGAGCATTTCCATCAGGCATCTTGGGGTTTTACCCCCCTTTCAAAGCTGTTCGTGCAGTCGAAAGCTTCATCCGAGCTACACTTCAGGAGTTGTATTTTTCAACTCCACTTTTGCTACAGCTACAGGTACAGGTACATGACACAGGTGCAGGTTGTTCAAAGACTATTTTGGGATGGTATATAGCCGTTTATGCCTATTATGTGTTATTGAGATGGTGTTTATGGGCTGATTAGGAGCACTTTTCGGCATCGACATTGTCTCGGGTTTTTCAGGCATCCATCTCCTCGGAGGTTCTTGCATACATACAGGACATCCAGGTTATTACAGGTTGCAGTGTTTAGCATCAACACAAATTTCAGTGGGAGTACTTGATGCGCAAATGCATTGTTTTGGCACTTTTGATAGTGCTTGAGCTCTTTTGAGAGCGGTTTTACTCCCTGCAGGGATTTGTTTACTGTTTCACATTTTGTTTGGCGCCTGTTTGAGCGGGTATACTGCACCTTGCAATATTGTTGATAGTGGATGTACGTTGAGTTGCGGAAAGTGCCATATGTACATTTTATGGAGCCAATTTGGCTTGTTTCTAGCAGTCCCGACCATTTTTGAGACTTGGTTTGGAGGCCCTTTTTGAAACTAGACTGATTTCTTGTTTGCATAACCTTTTCTGAGGGTCGATAGCGTGGGGTTTTCTTGAGCTGGGGGATTCTCGAATGTTGAGATCTTTTCGGTGATACAGGTTGCTGGAGTACCCCTTTTTCGTGGCCTCGCCATAGGACATGTATAGAGAGGGCTAGGTGCATTTGACGCCGTGCTGGCAGTCTTGGGTCAGCTTTTGACTTTTTATGCACAGTTAGTGGTTGATGCACCTGTCTTATGCTCTTAGAGCATTACTTTTGATGCGTTACTGATCTCTTGTGACAGTTTTGGATTGAGATTCTATCATTTTTTTGGGGAAAACTCTACCAAATTTTCCCCAAAATTACCAGTGTTTATCGCCATATTATCTTTAATCTGTAGCCATGTCATTTAGTGGTAAAAAGGATATTTACAATATTCGGAAATTTGATGGGACGAATTTTGCTATCTGGAAAGAGCAGATTCAAGATGTTCTTATACAAAAAGGCCAGCTAGATCCTATCATGGAGCGCCCAGAGGGCGAGTATACAAATGTTGAGTGGGAGAAACTTGATGCTAAGGCCAAATCTACCCTCTGTTTGCATTTGGCTGAATCATAGTTGGAGAAAGGACTGCTAGAGATGTATGGGATAAGGATACGTTCTGTACTATGATTAGCAACTCAGCACAGCTGGTACTAGTCTAGTGTACAATGACATCCTTGGGAGTCTGTTTACTGAGGAGATTCGCAGGAAATCTCTCGAAGGCAAGAATGATGGTGATGCGTATGTTGCTAGTGATAGACAGAGGGGTCGCACTCAAAGTCCTGCCAAAAGAAAGGAACGTGGGGGCTCACACAGTAAGTCTCGGGGTTCTATGCGTAATGTCGAGTGCTATCACTGCCATAAAAAAGGGCATGCGAAGAAGGATTGCAAGAAATGGCAGCAAAGCAAGAAACAATCCAGCGAAACTTCTAAGTATGATGATTCAAACCAGGGCAAAGCAAAGTTAGAGGAGATCAATGTGCTAGAGTCCTCAAATGCTCCTATTGTAGAGACTCTTCCAGTGGTTGTTATGCCACTTACCTCTGACGTATTGGTCTTCATAGCGAATCTACCTGTCGAGGCTCTTGTTACGGAAGATGCGCACTATGCACAGAATTGGATAGTAGATTCTGGTGCGAGTTTCCATGTGACACCACATAGAGAGTGGTTCTCTACTTATTCTCACTCTTGTGGCAAAGTGAGACTTGGTGATGCTTATGAACTGGATATTGAGGGTGTCGAAAAGGTCAAATTGCATCTAAGGAATGGCACGCACTTTACTTTATGTAATGTCAGACATGTGCCCAAGTTGACTAAAAGCTTGATTTCTGTTGGTCAGCTTGATGATTTGGGCTACAACACCACGTTTGGCAATGGTTCGTGGATAGTACGCAAAGGTAATCTTGTTGTACTTAGAGGTAAGAAGCATGGTACCTTGTATTCCATGCATGTGTCAGATGTTGGTCATGATTACATATCTATAGCCGAGCTGCCGTCTACTGAGTTGTGGCATTGCCGGCTAGGTCATATTAGCTAAAAAAGAATGAGAAATCTGACTCGTTTTGGCTACTTACCTGTCTTGTCTTATGTTGACTTTCCTGTTTGTGAGCACTGTACCTATGGCAAACAGACTAGGTCCGTGCACTTACCATTGGGTCAAAAGCGAGCTGAACCTCTAAATTTAGTGCATAGTGATGTTTGTGGTCCTATGTCAACCAAATCTCTAGGGGGGGCCATCTATTTTGTGACATTCATAGATGACTCTATTCGAAAGGTGTGGGCATATCCTTTGAAACATAAGGATCAAGTTCTTTCTGTGTTCCAGAAATTTTTAGCACTCGTTGAGAATCAGTTTGGCAAGAAACTCAAGAGGTTGCGGACTGACAACGTTGGAGAGTATGTCTCCAAGGATTTTGACAATTTTTGTGCTAAAAGGGGGATTAAAAGGCAGTTTACTGCACCATACACACCAACTCAAAATGGAGTTACTGAGCACATAAATTGTACGATTCAAGAAAAAGTCACAACCATGCTTTCTAGAGAAAATCTCACACAAGGATTTTGGGCAGAAGCCGTCTTGACTGCAGTGCACATTATAAATCGTTCGCCTAGTACGCCATTGAATTATGAGATTCCAGAAGAGTTATGATCTAAACGTAAGCCCCACTATGACCATCTACGTGTTTTTGGTTGTGAAGCTTATGCTCATGTGCCTAAACAACTTCGACAGAAGTTAGAGCCAAAGTCACACAAATGTATTTTCATTGGATATGGTGCAGATGGAGAGATGGGATATCATCTCTGGCACCCGAAATCTCGTCGAGACATCCGTAGTTCAGATGTGATCTTCAATGAGTCCAAGATGCATAAACACCCTATGAAGGAAATAGAGATTTGCAGAGTCACTTTTGAGGATGTTGGCTCGGAGACAGTGGAATCAACTCAGCGGGCTGGTGATGTACCTTCCACCAGCAATGCTCCAGAGGGAGTGGATAGCAATGGTCAAGGAGTGAGATGGTTTACTAGAGTCTCTCATCAACCTGCACATTTCGAGCCAGGTCTTGATTACATCATGTTGACCGATTGCGGTGAGCCAAGCTACTACCAAGAAGCCATGATGACGAATGACGTGGTGAAGTGGGAGCAGTCTATGGAATTTGAGTATAACTCAATTCTTGCTAATGACACTTGGGACTTGGTAGAATTGCCCAATGATGAAAAAGCTTTACCTTGCAAATGGGTTTACAAGAAGAAAGTTACCTCAGGTGATCCAAATCCAAAGTACAAGGCTAGACTTGTAGCCAAAGGGTTTAAACGGCAAAAGGGAGTCGATTTTGATAAAATCTTCTTGCCTGTGGTCAAGATGACAATGCTTAGAACCGTACTTGGTCTTGTAACGATTGAGGACATGGAACTTGTCCAAATGGATGTGAAGACAAAATTTCTTCACGGGGATCTTGATGAGGATGTTTACATGCAGCAGCCTGAAGGGTTTGTTCAGGAGAACGCATCTTGTGAGGAGCTAGTATGTAAGCTCAAAAAGGCACTTTATGGCTTAAAGCAGGGTTCAAGGCAGTGGTATCATAAATTTGATGCATGTATGAGGTCTCAAGGATATAAAAGGAGCGAAGAGGACCACTACTTGTACACAAGAAAGCTAGATGATGGTGCGATGATCGTTCTAGTTTTGTACGTTGATGACATGCTTATAGCAGGGAAATCCATTGCGGAAATTGCCAACTTGAAGAAAACACTTAGCAATAATTTTGCAATGAAAAATTTGGGGGATGCCACACACTTTCTTGGCATGCAAATCAAAAGAGACCGCAAACGTCTTATTCTTGAGTTATCTCAGGAAACATACATTGAGAAATTTTTGTAGCATTTCAATATGCAGGGGGGGGGGAGCATTGAGTACCCCAATGCAGGCATTCTTGAAACTCAGCAAGGAAGATGCACCCAAATCTGATGCTGAGCGAGCTGAAATGGCTAAGGTACCATTTTCTTCAGTAGTGGGCAGTCTCATGTATGCTATGGGGGCCACAAGACCAGACATTGCTTTTGCAGTGGAAGTGGTGAGCCAATATATGGAAAATCCTGGCAGCAAGCATTGGAAAGCAGTGAAGCACATTCTTAGGTACCTCAAAGGTACGGTTGGTAGGTGTTTACGCTTCGGGAACAGTGATGCATCCATCATGGGTTATGCGGATGCAGACTATGCGGGTTGTGTCGACAATAGGAGATCGACATCTGGCTATGTCTTCATATTTGCTGGAGTAGCTGTATCTTGGAGATCATGTCTTCAAGATTGTACGTCGTCTTCCACTATGAAAGCAGAGTACGTAGCAATGTCGGATGCAAGTAAAGAGGATGTATGATTATCTCGCATGGTCAGAAATCTTGGCATTGATGAGACTCCAGTGATATATTGTGATAGTCAGAGTGCTCTTGCATTGGCAAGGAATCCCGTGTTTCACTCCAAATCGAAAGACATTGAAGTCAGGTACAATCTCATGAGAGATTTCTTGGCCAAAAAGCTCATTGATTTAGTCAATGTACACACTGACGACAACCCAGCAGATGCTTTGACGAAAGGCTTAGCTTTGGAGCGGTTTACACATTGCAGTGAGTTGATGGGTATAGGTTGAAGACACTAGATTGCTTCATGGTTGTATATACCAAGTCACTTGGGCTGCGTTGGCCTTCAAGTGGGAGTTTGTTGGGATTCAGGCCAACTAGCCGAACATCCCACTTACTACTAACCTATCTACTAACATAACCATTATCCACTTAGTCATGAATACAATAGAATAAGGAGCTGCAATAGGATAATGTTGTTGTGCACTCCACCCAAAGCAGGTCTCTCTCTCTCTCTCTCTCTCTCTCTCTCTCTCTCTCTCTCTCTCTCTCTCTCTGCTCTCACTCTTGTACTCGCACAAGTTTCCCGTGGCACCTTCAGAATTATCACTGCCACTTCCCTAAGATTTCCTTGGTGATTTCGTATCCTCTAAGGCCTCTCCTGCTACAATAGCCCTTGCAATAACATTATCCAGTGGAGTGGTTACCTTATCCACCATTGCCATAGGAGTTCTGAGATCATTATTGAATCCTCACAAAAAATAATCATTCAACACCTTGGCTGTCGGCTATTGTGCTTGAGGTACCCGCTGCAAAAGCATCCGAAACTTTGCAGCATAATCCTCCACTGGCAACGACTTTTGACGCAATGTCCGAAGCTATTCCAAATGTTGAGGGACCATCTTCTTCGTTCTGAATTGATGCAAAAACGCTCTAGACCCTTTAACATAAGTTTGAAAGTGATCGTCAGGATACTCTGGCAGCCATTTTGCAGCTTTCCCTGAAAGTGTGGATTCAAACACCGATTGTTGATGGAGAGTAGCCACAGCGCCAGGACGATTCAATCCATACACTTTATTAAATTGTCGCAAATGTGCATCAGGGTCTTCCTTTGAAAGACCTCAAAAGCGACTATACTTAATTTGACCACCCGCCATTGGCTGCACCATAGTCCCTTGCCCAGCTGTACCCCCTCCTGGAAAGAGCTACCGAACAATAGGAGGCGGGGGTGATGGCGGTGAAACCCTGGGACTGCTTATCGGAGTCAGTGGTGGAGCAACATGAGTGGGTGAGGGAGAGCGCATGGCAGGAGTACATGACTGACTACGTGGAGTATGTCGCGCACACCGAATACGCCGACCATGCACCAGGCTTGGTGATGGAGACACATGTTCCTCAACCTCGGGTGTAGAAAAAACAAATTCATCCGAACCGCCTCTTTTCCTCTCGTCTTCCCACAACTGAGACAACAGGGTCAGAAGGACCTTGCAACCTAGTGCGCATGCATGTTCACAGCAGGTCGCCCATCACACATCGTGGTCGCCAGATGTAATGCCTATAGCTCCGCAGTGGAGCAATAAGCACTACGGGAATGGATACCCTCACACTTCCTTACATTATATGAACAAAAGTGTATATGAAGATAGAATAGAAGACATACACAGGAACAAAACACTGTCTTCTTCATTGATATGTAGCAGAACACAGAATTACATGAAATGATATATTGATTGCTTGAGACATATCCACAAAGACTGGTATGCCCCTCCAAATACACCCCCTACTCCAGTGTAGATCGGGAATGGTGCAAAACCCTGTCCTGTCCCATGATATCCCATGAAGAACTATCCCAAAGCCGCATGAAGTCCTAGTCCGCAATGTCCGGAGATCCGCAGGACCACAGTGTGCGGCTTATCCCGTAACAAACTTGAGTATCCCTCCAAACTCTAGTGTAGATTCGAATCTTATGTGTACAATGTACACACTTTAGTAACTCAATAACCTCACATAATTTGAGTCATATCTCATGAGCATAACACACATACATATTGACATACATACATACATATATAAAAACATGCTATTATTTTATTTACCCTTAAAATTAGCTTACTCTTATATTTTCTAAAAAAAGTAAATTACCTTTACTCGCAGTGCTCATACTTAAAAAACCTTAGGGAGCCCTTTATTCGTAGGTCTCCAAAATTTGAGAAAAAATCTGTAGGTAAACCTCAAAATTTGTAGGTGAGGTTACACTAAACCTATGTTTTTTCCCAAGCACAGGGACTCAACAACATATATACCAAACTTCACTCATGAAAAACCACATCAAACGGTAATTATTAATAAGTATCGATGAACATTAAATGATTAGCAAAGAAAATATATTGATTGCTTTGACATGATACAATTGGGTTCGAGTCGTTGTGATTATGAACAAGAAGTACCCCCACAAAATATTATTGATGGTTGTTGACACCAAGCGTCATAAATGATACAATTGGGTTAGAGTCACTGTGGAATATGAATAGGATGTACCCCCACATAATATTATTGATGGTTCTTGACACCAAGTGTCATAAATGATTATTAGTTACAAAGAAGGGTTACAAATGATTATCCCTTTTTTTTTCTGCTCAGTGCTTGCTTTTGACTGCGAGAAATGGATGGCTAAGGAACTGGGAAGCGGTCCAGCGAGTGCAGGGCTCCTTCGGCCCCACGTCTGGCTGCTACATGCATCCCGGCCCCGCTAACGATCCACCCGCACCTCTTATCCTCATATACTCAGCTCCGCTTATAGATCTACCCCATGAATTCGCGACACATTTTTCTTTTTTCCTACATAACTTGCCGCGACATTTTTCCTTCTACCCCGAGGAAATTTTAGCCTTTGCCTCGGTTTCTTCAAGGCAAGCTCAAAATGTAGACGGGGCTTTAAAAAAAATAAAATAGTATGGCGAGCATGGGTAGCTAGAGGGCAAACTAGTTCAGCCCAGACAATTTAATCATGACTTCCACTTGAGAGTTCAATCGTGCATTGTTAGATTTGTGAATGTGAATTTGTTATCTGTTAGATTTGTGAATGTGAGTTAGTGTGCTAGCTCAAGTGGAACCCATGAATATTTCGTTTAATGAATTGAGCGTGGACCTAGTGTACCTTTGACCTAGCCAGTCAAAAGTACACTAAACCTTGATTTTTGGCAAATACTATTAGGGCCTTTTCCAACATCAGTGGGTTCGAGATTCATTATTTGAGCTCTTAGTCGTTTTTGTGCAGCCTCGCATGCAGCTTCCACAATAGTCCATCAAATAGGGATCACCAAAAACATTTTTTGTACCTAGAGAGAAAAGGGACATTGAAGAACGGACCCTTCCTAGTAGTGCTACGGTTGCATGGTGATTGGATGTCGAGAGCCATCACTGAGAGAAATATTGCAGAGAATGGTCACTCAAGGACCATTCCCGGTCTCATAGTCAAGGAGGGGGGAGTCAACAGAGACGTTATTTACATTTGCATTGACATGTACTGACATTGAGCCAATGCTGACAAATTACGCTCATTGACTTGGGAACAATTCTTATTGTTGTCTTAGCGCATGTTGCTTGGATTTCCGTCTAATTGCTAGCATGGATAACATACATCACTTGCAGGGAATGATTTTAAAGGTGCACCAGAGGACGATCCAAAGGATTTACTCCTTGACCCTTGATCGTGAAGGATTTACCATATTTTTGGAAAAAATTGAAGGATATTGTGACATACACTAGATTGCCACTACATACACCTTCCTTTGTGGCTTCACTTCTTATTATAGCCTTCTCATAGTCTTCTTACAGCCATGTTGGAGCGTGATGTGGCTAGTCATCAGTAAGCAATAATTGAGATAAGTGAGCACTTTACATCTCCCCCCAACACCCTAAGTTGTCTATGGCAAAAATATGGTTTATAAGTAGATTGATAAAGTTAACAACTTGAACTTAAGAATGGGAACCCACATGATGGAGCTCTTTGTCCAACATCCGTTGTAGATGTGGGCATACCTAAATCCGTGGCCAAGAAATGAATCCCGACAAGAATCTTTGTTTCTTCCTAGTTTTTACAAATTTGTAGAAAAAATAAGAAAAGATAAAATCTGAATCAACTAGTTTACCTATTGTTGAATGCATCATGAAGGCAATCATACGTGTGGTGGTTATGGATCCATTACTCATCCTTTGTAGGCAATAAATGTGACCTCATAGACACTGAAGTATTTTGTATGGCCCAATCCAATGACTACAGGAATGACTCTGTGAGGCCTTGCCACTAGATGGAGTAATTAATAGACACTAACCAATTGATCTTCTTTGTAGGTTGTTTTATGGCGGCCTTGGTCATAGCTCTTCTTTTGTTGAGATTGTGCATGATGTAGATTGAGTTGTAAAGCACCACAATGACTTTGATAGTGTCTAGGCAAAACTGCAAGCCAATCTACTATATCACTTTCCTCATTTGGATTGTGCTAGTATTGGGAGCTCATGGAAATGTTGGATCCCTTCCATATGGTGCTTGAAAGGGACTAATCGTTGTGAATTTTTAGAGAGGAATTACACCCATGCAAGATAAAAGGGGAGAGTGTGGTCTCATGGTCAATATGAGTTGAGATGATCTATTTCAGTGTCTTGTTAAGGCATTTTGTAAGTCCATTTGTCTGAGGGTGACGTGGAGAGTGTGGTCTAATGGTCAATATGAGTTGAGATGATCTATTTCAGTGTCTTGTTAAGGAATTTTGTAAGTCCATTTGTCTGAGGGTGACGGGGAGAGTGTGGTCTCATGGTCAATATGAGTTGATATGATCTATTTCAGTGTCTTGTTAAGGCATTTTGTAAGTCCATTTGTCTGAGGGTGACGTGGAGAGGTAAAAACCTACATGAATCCTAAGTCTTTTGTGATCACTTCCATAACATCACTTTTGAATTGAACTCGTTGATCTAATAGTATTTGTTGTGGGAAACCATGGCGAAGGATTATTTATTGTAAATGACTACAACAATTGAAGAGGAAATAACTTTGGTTAATGCTTGAGCTTCCCACCAGCTTGTGAGGTGAGTCACTGATTACTAAAAGGTATTTATTCCTTGCAACCAAATTTGGAAAAGGGTCTATGATATTTTATCCCTCTACTTGAAAAGGTGATGATACTTGAATTGTTTATAGACATCATGCTCGTGCTCGTTGATTCGGTATCTTGATTGCTTGACATGTGTTAGATGCATGATTTATGGCTGAAAAGTTTTTTTTGCATCTAAAACTATCATAGGATTCTCTTCTTAGACTTTTGCATTGCTCCCAACTAATAGCAACAAACAATTGTGCATGATATTAATATGAGTTGCAAGAATTATACCTTTCTTCATCATTAGAGAAGAAAATAGAATCTTCAAAATGATTTTTTCATTATTCATTTGAGAACCAAATTGCTTGTCCAATTATTTCCATGCAAGTGTCAACGAGGTGTCAACATGGTGATTCCGGCAATATGATGGATGAAGTTATTGCTAAGTGCTAGGGTAATGATCACAAATGCTTTCTCATTCCATGTGAGGCATTGCAATGTAGCATCACAATTTGATGGTAGTACTCTATTTTATTGACAATACTCTACAACTTATTGCGCATAAGACAAAATTTCAATTTACTTGCCAAGTGTGAAAATTGAAGATGTTGAATTTATCTATTTTCAATGATAGGGTTTGGCTTGAAAGCCATTAGGTTAGCCATAATTGAGGCAAGCTGCATATACAACTTGAATGTTCACAAGTAGGACTTTGAGGATTTCACTAGAAAAATAGTATTGTGATCCAAAAAGAACTTTCTTTTTAGCTGATACAAAAGATCTTAAAAAATTTATCAGAATTACATTTATAAAAGTGGATTTTATTGCATTTTGGAAAAGACCCATAAGTTTTTGAATGATAAGGGGTTGTCTTCTTACCTTAGAGCATGTAAGTATAGCGCTTTTTTTAATATTCTTTGAACATACATGATATATGTGATTTCTTGGAAGTGAACACACATGATATAGGTGATTTCATGTAGATTTTTAATGCCTAGCATGTATTATCCCATTGCATGTATTATCCCATTGATGGTAGTCAACATTGTTGTCAAAGGGATCTAACTAGGACAAGCCATCCTCAATTGGTATGCCGCTGAACAATCATTTATGCATTCAAATATGTTCAATGACAATAGGAAATTCTTGTCTAGGGCCATGTATGCCTATGGAAGCCAAGAGTAGATACTATAGTCTCGTTGGTATGCGATGTGCAAGTAAACAAAATTTTCCAAGGCAAAGTTCATAGCTAGGTTAAGGGAAAGAATATACTCTATCACTCATGGCTATGAGTGATAGACCTTCCAAGAATAGTGTCCAGCTAAGTTAAGCATATTGTTTAGCTAAGTTAAGGACATGAATTTACAATAGAACTCATGGCTATGGAGAGCAAAAATTAAAGCTAAGTAACAAGCATTGAAAAAATGTTTATTTAAATGCTTGTGTGCTATGTTAAATGGAGTTAGTGCCTTATTTTCTCATCAATCGTTCTCTTGGAAAAAAGAATTGATTTTCACTCCTTGGACATAGCATTATATGGTTAGTAAACAACTTGATCAACCTATTGTCATTCACATGTCGGTGAGCAAAAAATAGTTATGAACTACTACTACTATGAAGGTCTGCATTCTATTCAAAGTAGACCTCATGAACATTTCTTTTAATGATGTGCCATTGGTTAGGGAGGTAGATTTGGGTAAAATTCAAAAGGGAACTAAAACAAAATCACTCAATACTCATGTATTAAAAGAAGGAACTGCTTTTTTGCTATATTTTTCAGCAAATGGCATGTTTTATAAGCAAATGCGTGACTAGTTAGTGTTTTTTTTTGTCAGCTAAGGAAGTATAATCCTAAATTAGTCTAGAATCAATAAAGGATGGCTAAATTTTTTGGTGACAGATAAAACATGTATCGAGTCACTAAACAAATTAGTGGCTTAAGTATAGTTTTGTAACTTTTGTAGAAAGGGATTTTCATTATGGGTCACCATGACCACTTAACTATTTTGAATTTCAGCATTGACTTATGATGTGCCATCAATTAACAAAGCTACAATAAAAGAGAGGGACTACGCTTCAAATTTAATCTTCATTTTCCTTATAAGTATGTGACTTTTTCTAAAATAATGTTACTGTCAGCACGAAATGTAAAATTATTGTTGAAACTTGCAAACTCCCCGACTAAAGGGCCATTTTATTTTCTTAATAAACTTGGCCACTGTATTCAGTTGAAAAACATAAGTATGAATATAAGCTCCCCTCGGAATATAAAGTACATAAAGTAAATCCTTGAAGAGCAAAATTGAAGTTATAATCCACCTAGGGTGCAGAGGAAGATGTGTTAGCATCATTGGCGATTGAATTTTTGCCATGTGAGTCATTGTTTTTGATAGCGCTTGTACGACACATACTCACTACTTCAGAACTCTTTCCAATATGCCTTGTATTAGTGTGGAGGCTCAATTTTACTGAGTATTGCAGATAGCAGAATACTCAATCTTAAGAACTTGCTTGATAGTAACTTATTGCATTTCTCAATCATCTTGTTGTGAGGGCAATCAACTAATTTATTCAAGAAGAATCATATATTAACACAAAAACATTGCCCTTACCTTTTCCAGATCGGTATGCTTTGTCCATTTTCAGATCGTCTCCCCCCCTCCTTTCTTCAGTCCACCAGAACAATAGAGTATTTTGGTTGTGCAGTGCGTAGGTTACAAAGTGATGTCTATGCATGGCCCTGATTAGCCCTATAATGCTATTGATGTCAATGTAGTTAAACATGCTATGCTATGCAAGAGGTGGGTCTTGAGTATTGTACTCAAGGGTTTTTGATGGTGAGGTATGTTGTGATTGAACTCTCTTGATGAAGAGTAAGTCGTGTAGCAATTGAGCGCGTTCTTTTATGGTATGATATGCACCGTTTGTTGTGTAATGACTGGAATCGATGGGTCCAATTGTGGTTGCTGGTTTGACTTTAGGTATCCACTTGTAGCTGATGGAGGTTGGCTTGAGTTGCGATGGGGTCTTTGGTACCCATAGTTTGACTTGTCTGCTTTGGGTAGTTGGTCCTCTATCTTGAGTTGCACATTTATTCTTTGGTTTCCATTTCCATTTCATCTTTATTAGCGGTGGTTTTTGCTGAAAAGATGGATACAATGGTTTTCTCTTAGGGTTGTTGGAGGTGCATAGCAATCTTTTGTGCACCCAAATTTGTTGAGGTTGGTTGACAAGCTGACTTTTGGGTATCCAAACTTGACTGGTTCCCTGCATTGGTGGAGGAGGTGAAGTCTATATTGGAGCTGTAGTTGTAATTGTGGTTGATGACTCATGCTTGTTTGATTGGAAATCACTAAGAGCTTCTTTCCATTCCTGTTTACTGTATGAAAATGTTATTTTTAGTTGTCCTCCTTTGAGTGTGAGTTCCAAAATTTTGGCATCTCAAACCTGAATTCCTCTGTAGGTTCTTATCCATGGAGCACCTAATATTAGGTCCTCATTCACGTGTTCATCCACTATACATATGAAAGTATGCGGAAAAGAGAATCCATGAACCATAATATTCAAGTTGATATTCCCTAAAGTTAGAGTGATGCTCTTCTTGCAACGCTTGATCGTGGCTCAGTAATATTAAAATGGTTGAGTAGTTGCTTTGCGATAAGTGGAATAGTTGACCGCATTGACTCAGGCTCCTGTATCTGCTAAGTCTTTGACATTGTAATCATCGTTCAGATTCACAATGATTCGCACATCAAGACCATCCAACCACTTGTCATAAGTCTTGACCTCATCCTCTGCTAAGGGTTGAATGTGGAGAGTACTGAGTGGTACAACTTGGAGAACAAGTTGTCTTGCAGCTTGAAATTTTAGAACTGAAATGCGAGCTTCTTCTTGAGCCTCCTCAATAATTTGTTGTCGTTTAAGCTTCCTTTTCTTGAATGCATTCATTCTATGCTGAAATTCATTAGTCAAGGGAAGGTTGTATTTGTCGAGTTGACATCCACTAATCCAATTCTTCCATGATTTCTCCATCTATAGTGGCTATGTGGATTCGAGACTTACATACAACCATGCATTAACTCAAGAGTAATCGCTCTATACTGTGCCTGCATGTATTTCCAATTGCAATACAAAAACCAAGTGGCAAAACTACTCTCTATAAACAAAACAATACCAAAAGGCCCCTAAAAGGTCGTACATAAATAGAACCTATGATCATTGTACCAATTCCACACCAAATGACATACATGTCATAAATGTAGAAGATGTAGCCAGAATGGTGTACATCAAAAGTGAATGCAAAAGAGAAGCTACTCTGACTCAATCAACCAATATATGGATACCGAACAATCACATATACATGCTCTAACTACTTGAGCATCATGTATGTCACTGAACAAACCGGTATAAAATTGACTCTTGCAACTTGTACCTATACATGCACTTGTATCTACACTTGTAGTTGTAGTTGAAGCTAGAGAGAAACAATGTATGTGTGTATATTGGATGCACACACAAATACTATATTAAGACTATGAAGCCTCTGTATACCAGTGCCACATCTCATATATATGTTACAATACAACCTGCACATGAGAATAATGTATGTGCAACCAAAGGTTATCTTCTAATGTGCTGCTCAAATGGAGATTCCAAGGGCAAAAGGAAATTTTAAAGGGGATAAAACCACAAGACAGTTGTTGGGAATGCCCCTAGAATGGCAAGTGTGATGTAGTAACAATCAAAACTAAAATCATCCCTAAAAGTGCACGCGCTAAAAAAGTGCTAGTTCTTTGAAGACGATTGAGTGGCCCCCAAGCCTTTGGCTATGAGATATGCAAGAGATGAGAAGAAATAGAAAGAAAAACAGTAAACAGATGCCTGATTGAACATTAAATCTATAAAATTTGAAATAAGTTGAACAAAATAGAGTCAAAACTATCCTAAACAATCATCGATAAGTAAACAAAACCTTGGGTAAATGTATCCACATGAGTTATGACACAAACACAAAGTGAATAAATGTTGTGTGCTTTGAATTCATCATAAACATGGTCCCTTCTTGACGTATACCCAAGTCTTCATGGCAGCATAAACCCAATCCCCTTAATGATCATAGATTGGCATTTCCTTTAGGTGGCATCGAATCACATGCATTGTTGTGGAAATGGTCTCTACCCCAGAGAGTCACTCTTGTGAGATGTCACCATGTCTTCCATATCGTCTGGTTGACACAAGAATTTGGATGAGGGAAGAGGAGATCTTTGTATCGCTCTAAGAACTGTCTTTTAACTGCCTCATCTGCACTCTGCAAGTGAAAGATGCATACAGGAAGAACCAAGTCTTCTTGCCAAGATGCCATCAGATAAGAAAATGACTAAGTTACAAGAGAGTGAAGATCGCAAAAATAAGAGGATAACAAGTGCTGATAAAGAAGGGATTGCCAGTAGCTTATAAAGAAGAAGTAGCGTATCGAAGAAGCCACAAACGCGATGACTTATCAAGAAGATAGCTTATTAAGAAAGATTTTTCCATGACTCCAATGTTATATTAGCAGATTTTTGGGGATGAAGAAGTGTAAGAGAAAAGTCAAGTTGAAAGCCTTAACAAGAAGTTAAGAAAGCAAGACGTATCCAAGAAGCTTCATCAATTACGTATTTTATTCGAGTTGAGGATATCTCTTTTTTTTTTTTTGGGAGAGATGTTGCCTTCAATAGACTCAAAGACCTCTTGACCAACAGTCTTGTCCTCATCAACCCTGACTAATTCACTCCTTAGCTCTTCTTTACCCGAGGAAGTTCAACAACAAATTTAGGCAGACCCCTATTTTAGACCTATTCTGCAAGAGATTCAAGCTTAGAACCAGAGGGAGCACTTAATTGACTACACCTTAGCAGATGGTTTTCTTTACTACCTAGAAAGCTTCAGCCCCTAGATATTCCTCAGATGAAGTGGGAATGTCTGAGTATGGAATTTGTCACTGGTCTTCCAAAGACAATTGGAAACTATGATTCTATTTTTGTCATAGTAGATAAGCTCACTAAGGTGGCTCATCTAATTCCAGTCAAGCAGACAGCCACCACCATTGACACAGCCCAAGTATTTGTCAAAGAGGTAGTAATATTACATGGAATCCCTGCAAGAATCATCAGTGATCGGGATGCCAAATTTACTTCTAAGTTTTGGCAAGCCATGTTTCGACTCTGGGTACCCAACTGAATCTCAGCTCAGCATATCATCCGGAAAGTGATGGTCAAACTGAGCGAGTGAATCAAGTCATTGAAGATATGCTTCAAGCATACTGCAACCAATAGCCCCATCAATGGATCAAGTTTCTTCCCCTAGTTGAGTTTGCTTATAACTCTTCTCACCATCGCAGCCTCGAAATGTCACCCTTTAAAGCCTTGTATGGTCAGGAATGTTTAGTCCCTCCTCGATTAGCCGACACAGCTCTTCATGTTCCTGCTGCTAAGTCTACCTTGGAAGAGATGCATCATCAACTTCTAGTCATTAGAGACAACCTGAAGAGAGCTAGCGATAGGCAAAAGAGCTACATTAATCTTCACCGCTCCGCTAGAAGCTTTAGCAAAGGCGAACAAGTTTTCCTCAGAGTCATTCCTCAGAGTCAAACCCAAATGCAGCTCCTTAAAGCTAGGGAAATTCTGTTAGCTTGATTCAAATATTGTGGACCTTTCGGAATCAACTCAATATCTCCTTTTTGTCCAAACCCTGGATCATATTTATGGTTGGTTCTTTAGAACAATTAAAATTATTCTTCAAGATATCGATGGCACTTTTGATGGAATTTTTTTAATGGAATTCAAGCATCTCTAGTCAGTCAATTCTTTTGAGATTCAAATCATCTATGGCGTTTTACAAGTCTAATTGTTACGATACGTGAAATATTTGATTACCAAGTGAAAGACGAGGCAGTAAGCTACAGACAAAAGAGAAATAAGGATGGAGGAAATAAATTGGGTATACAATGGAGGAGATATTGCAAGATTAATTGAAAGATCAGTATGAAATCCTTTAACTGTCAAGAACATGGTATTAGTTGGATGATATCAATAGAGAAATGAGTCAACGCTCAAAACAGAAAAAGGTTAAAGTTTAGGTAAGAATGGTAAGCGTATTAAGGCTAGATAGAGAGCGAAGTGAAGAAATGATCTTCAGACCTAACAAAAGAAACACAATCCGGTCACACCAAAGGAAAAATACCTAGTTGAGTATGATCACACTCAGTAATTAAAGTAACCCCGAGTCATTAAGAATTGTTTATGATTAAGACTTTTGAGTCAGTGCTAAAAATGGAAGAGAAGTGTATTATTCAAAGTCCATACCAGCTTCACTGTCCTTTAATCTAACTACCCTAAAGTTACTGACCATCTTCGATCATAAGTTGACCAAACATTGAGTCTGTCTACTCTCTAAAGCATGTCCCGAGCTGAGGACAGCTCTTTCTTTTTGTTGGGGAGTTTGTAAGGTCCCTCCCTAAACCCTAGAGCCATTCAAAAAATTTTTGGCCTAAAAAATCATTTAGAAAAAGTAAGACCGACAAAGAAGTTATACAGACAACGAGACTTTACTCCAGAATGAAAAGACAAGGATATTTCGGATAAGAAATTACGTTATCCCTATATTTTTCCTTTAAGATTAAGATTATTTTATACTTCTTTGTCAAAAGCCGCGTGGGAACTGATCTAGATCGAGAACCAGGAGAAAAAGGGACTAACTTAATTGAAAGATAAAGTTAAGAGATAAGAACTAAGAAGAAAATTGGGGTCCAATAGCATTTGAGAAGAGAAATGGGGTCCAATAGCAATTGAGAGGAGAATTGGGGTCCAATAGCATTTGAGAAGAGAAATACGGTCCAATAGGAATTGAGAAGAGAATTGGGGTCCAATAGGAATTGAGAAGAGAATTCCACCCACCATTTCCTATATAAGTACCCCCTCTCCTTTATAATTTTACACAACAGACACATATATTGCTAAGCTACTTGCATACTTGCCATGCTCAAGACTATGCTTAAGTAAATCAAGGTTTCTATTAATCCTTGCTCTTGCTCTCTCCTTCCCTTGAAGGCCAAACCCTTGAGGGTTTTGTGAAGAAGCTCCTCTCTCCTTCCTCTTCACCATAAATCCCTTTCCTTCCTCCTTGAGCCTCACATCTCTTCAAGAAGGACTTCAACTCCACTTCCCTCTTGCTTAGAGGAGGTAATCTTCATTTCTAGTAGGATTAATTAATCCATGTGTTTTAATACTAGGAAGGTTTATGTGCATCATTTTAGGTTTAAGCTTTAATGGTAACCTTGGAATTAGGGTTAAGTATTAATGGTAGTTATGCATCATTGAATTACGCTTCAAAGGTAGATTTGCACTTGTAAGTTAAGTTGTAATGGTAACTTTGCACATAGATGTAAGCTTTAGTGATTACCTTGCATTTTTAGGTTTTAAGCTTTAATGGAAACCGTGCAATTAGGGTTAAGTGATAAGAGTATCTACGTATCATAAAGTTAAGCTTCAAAGGTAGATTTGCACTTGTAAGATAAGCTTTAATGGTAACTTTGCATTTAGATGTAAGCTTTCGTGATTACCTTGCATTTTTAGGTTCTAAGCTTTAATGGAAACCTTCCAATTAGGGTTAAGTGATAAGAGTATCTACACATCATAAAGTTAAGCTTCAAAGGTAGATTTGCACTCGTAAGCTAAGCTTTAATGGTAACTTTGCACTTATATGTAAGCTTTAGTGATTACCTTGCATTTTTAGGTTCTAAGCTTTAATAGAAACCTTGCAATTAGGGTCAAGTAATAAGAGTATCTATGCATCATAAAGTTAACCTTCAGAGGTAGATTTGCTCTCGTAAGCTAAGCTTTAATGGTAACTTTGCACTTCGGTGTACGCTTTAGTGACTACCTTGCATTTTTAGGTTTAAGCTTTAATGGAAACCTCGCAATTAGGTTAAGTGCTAAGAGTATCTATACATCATTAAGTTAAGTTTCAAAGGTAGATTTGCACTCTTAAGCTAAGCATTAATGGTAACTTTGCACTTAGGTGTAAGCTTTAGTGACTACCTTGTATTTTAAGTTTAAGTTAATGGAAAGCTCAAAAATTCATAAATTATAGGATGACCTTCTAGCTTCCTAAAATGGAAAGCTACGTACCATAAGAAAAGAGTAATTGTCTCAGCTCGATAGAAGTAGTTCAATTTTTGGTATTGAAGAGCATTTCTAAAGTTTTCAATTTCAAGTTTGTTTGCAAATACGGGATGGGGGAGATAGGGGATAACTTCACAAAATTGATCTCCGTGTTGTTAAAAACAAAAACTCTACAAGCTTCCATGGAGATGCCCCATCGATGGAAAAGGATTGCAAAAACCTGGGAATCGTACAAAACGGGGATTGAACTTAAAAAGTTGGCATTTTCGAAGAGACATTAACCATCAAATGCCTATGGCAAAAACTCGCTTGTATTTTCTAAATAAACTTGGCTGGTAGATAATTAATGAAAGTAGGAATTAAGGTTGATAAATGAATGAACCTGAAAATTACCAACTAGGAGTTAAAAAGGAATCTCGAGAGGTGATAGGGATAGCCCATTACAAAACATAGATTTAACTAGGAATTTTGAAGATTGTCTGGAAATGACCGGGAACCAAGATGGATCTTCTTGGGGTGAATTTGATTGAAAGGCCGGCCATTGGGAGGATTCTCTTGGGGAACTTGTCGGAGATTGGCCCTTTTCGGCTAGGGCAGTGTAACCGGCAAGTTGTTATACCTAGGTTATTCATGCCTGAGGGATAAGGGATGAATGGGTTTGTTTTATTTTTGCTCGGCCGGGTGAAGTACCCGCGGTATCTTATTGAAAATCGGCCATAATCCGGGTATGGCCTGATGCCAATAGTTGGATGAGAAGGTTATACTCAGGAAGGATGATGTGAATTTAATTAAGGAAATTTGTTCGACTTGGTTGCTTAAAAAGGAACTGGAAAGGCTAGGAATATAGGGGCTATCCTGTGCATCTGTCACCAGATGGTGCTATACCTCTCAAAATAAAATGCTTAGGAAGGAATGATTAAATTACTTGATGAGCCTTTCCCAAACACTTAATTCTGGGAAATATTGTGAAGGTGCTGCCATTTTGATGGCTTGTAACAGATTATCTTGGCCTGAATGGGGAGGTAAGATGAATTGGTTGAAACTAAATGTGTTGCATGATTAGTTAGGAAACTAGTTACAAGTTAATTATAGCAGATAAAGGAAAGGAAATGAATTAAAAAAGTTTCTAAATAAAGATTTGGTAGGAACAACCAGATGAGTTTCCCTGAACGAGGGTATGCAACAGATCGCATGCTGCTTGTTGTTTGATGATGTCTAATAGACTACTGTCGTTCTGATTTTGTAGTAGTTAAGTACTACCTCGGGAAGGGATTTTCATGAAATGGTCGGTGGGTGGGCGGATCCGGAGGGTCAAATGGCTGGATTTTGATTTAAATTTTTTATGTTAAACGCTAGGACTACGTGGGATAAAAATGGGTAATCGGGGACGAGCGAGACCAGGTAGGATTGCAAGATCCCTCTTCTTAGGGGAAAGTGATAACTGCCGTGCCTGCTTGTCAGGAAAAAGGGGTTATCGCCATGAACCAAGGGAGAACAAGAAAGCAAGAGAAGATCCTCAAGTTAAAGATCAAGAGAATAAAGAATAAGGACCGCGATTTTGGGTGCGGAAAGCTGTCAAAGACAGATTGATTTATGAGAAGCAGATAGAATCATTGAATGAAGGGATGTACCCCCTTGGGTTGGCATTCGAGATAGGTTGGAGTCCTGTCTGAGTGTCGGTCCCAAGTGGGAGGGATACCTCTAGACAGATAAATCTACGTCATTCCCTGGAATGGTCTAGAGGACTGAGGGAGGTGAGTACGGCCTTCACATCAATTATCTATTTCTCAAATGGTCCATAAGAGATTATAGGAGTTTGTGGTTCATATGTGAGCCTCCTATTCCTTGCCTTCTGACATTCCTTGCATGTTTTACACCAATGATGCACATCTTTTTGTAAACTAGGCCACACAAACCTGGCTTGTAGAACCTTCCTACTGGTGATGTCAAGTGCAAAGTGCCCTCCACAAACACCATCATGGCAACTTGAAATGATTTCAACAATTTCTCTAGAGAGAGGTACACGCCTAAGAATTTGATCCTTACCCTTGCAGTAGAGGTCGCCATTGATAAGGTGGTATTTTGTTGCCTTACGCACAAGACATTGCTCTTGGCCCTTAGTAAGATCTTTAGGAAACTCTCCTATGTCCAAGAAACTCATGATATCAAGCATAGCATCACTACCTTGGAAGAGAGGCAGTTTCAACTTGATTGCACCCACTGGAACATTTTGTAGTTTCTCTCTAGCTAGAGCATCCACTTCTTGATTTTGTGCTCGAGGGACATGATGTAATTATACAGCTTGAAACTTCCCAAAATGTTTCTTGACTTGGCATAGATGGCTTAACAAGCTATGATTTTTCCAATCCCAAATTCCTTGTACTTGTTTTATTAAAAGCAAGGCATCACCAAATACATTTAACCATTGAATACCTTGTGTCACACACCACTCTAACCCAAGAGTTAAAGCTGCATATTCTGCTTCATTGTTGGAGTGGGAATCCAAGGGATGACCAATGGAGAATACCTTTTTCCCTTGCTCGTTGAAGACAACAATGCCCACTGCAGATTTGTCACATTCCTCTTATAGGCTCCATCAAGAAAAGGGAGTGAGCCCTCTCCAACTTAGGGACTTCCAACATAGGTGTTACTTCTTTGTAACTTGTCTTGATCTTCAAATTATTCTCAAAGCCTATAGGGTTTTCTAAAAATGTTATGGATCAGTCTATTATAGATGAAGATTTACATGATGTACTTGATGTGGAAAGGATGGAGAATGATGTGCAATCATGAGCTTGGCAAAGTGAATGGTATTTCTCCACCTTCCATTCACTCAAAATATTCTTAAGCGTTTGACCAAAGTGGTTGAATAATCAATTTGGACATGGACATTTTTCACTTGAGTATGATTGATTAAAACATTGTAGCTCTCTCATTCTCTTTCATTGTCTATGAAGATGACCATACCTATAGCATTATAAGCATTTTGACCATCCTCTTTCATCTTGCATCCATGACTAAGAGAATGTAGCCAAAAACTTTATGTGGCGAATTGCTTCAGACAAATTCAACAGACTTTCCCCTAGAATAGGAGCAAAAACACAAACCAAAATATAGTACAACCATTGTGTAAGAACAGCTAGAAGTGCCAGGAACGCATAAAATGGACTCACGAGAAAAATCCTGCAGAGTCTCCTTTGTATGAGGAGTAAAAATCAACTCCAAAACGCATAAACTTCTCAAAAGAACCACTGATTGATACTGCTCAAAACCACTGCTGTGTGACCGTCAACTCGACGTCAAAAGCATACAAAACTGTCCAGATACATGTTCTATGGTGAGGGTATTGTAAAGAAGAACTCTTGCTACCTGTATTACCAAAGGTATCTCAACACTTGAGAATACCCCACCTCAAAGAACAACTCATGCTATCAACCCTCCAGAGGCTAATGCACACAAATGGACTAGCCACAGTCTCAAGAAGGGCTCTTCCAATCCGAATCTCAAAAATGGTCGGGAAATATTGCCAAATAGTCAAAAAATGGCTCCACACGAAGTACAATGGGCAATGTCCGCAACTCAAGGTACATGAGTGAATGCGTTCAAACAAGTGCCAAGAATTGGTTCATGCAGTAAAAGTGATCCCTGTGGGGATATCTGCTCTTACAAAAATGCATCTGTTAAGGCATCTGACCGTAGAGAAACTGCTATTGAAAAGACTGCTAAATCACTTGTGAAAGAGTTGTGTCTAGAAACCTGGGGAATCTGTGTGTAAACAGGCTCAAAAGCCCCTTGTAACCTGTAACCTACATGCCGGTATCTGTATGTGCCAATTTTCTATCGTTCGGAAGAAATGTCTAGCCGAATAGCCGCCAAAAGTGCTTGGAGTCCAAATGGTGCCATAGAGCATGATCGGTGCGCTGGATGTCAATGCCGAGTGTCACTCCTCTATGGTAGAGGCACCTCACCCATGCGTGTGGCAAGCAGGACCGTCCACGAGAAAATGATCGACTGCGGGAACGCTTGGTGTCGAGGTCTGATGTTAGAAATCCGCTCATGTAAAGAGTGTCGCCAAAATCGATGTTGAACCGACTCAAGTCGGTGCAAGACTCTAAAGTCGATGTAAAAAATGATAAATCAATGATGTTGAAGCCGCCTCCCGCTGATGTCAGTGCCGGTGCGGAGCGACGAGTCGTTGATTGTGGGCTCGTTGAAGTAGAGATGATGTCGGATGATGCCAGGTGTGCACACACACACACACACACACACTGTGTGTGTTGATGTTGGAGAACAGATATTGTATATCCGGAGTCAAAAAGGTGAGATGTCGATGTCAAAGAAAATCGTAATGTTTTTGCTCTCTCTCTCTCTCTCTTTTGTTGTCTCTCTCACACTCTCAAGCTCTCAAGCACTCTTGGATTGTTGAGGGTCTAGTAGGAGGAGGGGGTGGGTGTATCGAGGGCACCGTGGGATTGATGCCTTGCACACAAAGTGTATGTAAGATCAATTTTTTTCTAAAAATTGATTTTCTATTGATACTGTCGAAAGCTGCCAAAACTGACGCTCATAGGCTAGAGGAGCTGAGCTCAGGAATGCTCAAATCCCCCCAAATTGCACCAAGATGCTTGTCTACAATGGTTGTCCGTCCTACCGCTTTGCGATTCAGATATGCAAGTTGATAAGGTGGAAATAGCTGGCACAGTACATTCTAGATGAATGTTCTTTTTAGAACGTTTCATGAAAACGCTCAAGGGATATGTGCATCAGAAGGCACGTCCGGAGGGTAGCATGGCAGAAGGTTGGCTAGAATCAGAGTCCCTAGTTTACATTGGAGAGTGGCTAGACGGATTTGATAAAGCCCGAGACATGATATGGAAAACCATAGATGATGAGCGCATATCTGGGATTGTCATGTGCAATATTGATGTTGAGAAGAAGATGACGGAAGATCTAGAGGCTAAAATCAAGCACGCTTCACAATCCAGTGATGCAAAAGTGGATTTCACAATATGAGGATGCAAAGCAAGAGCGACAAATCGAGTGGATATGGGGAAGACGACCACCGATGCATTATCCGTCAGTCTAGACAGCCTACCAACATTCATGAGATTAAGATGGTTGCACAACTAATTGAAAAGTGCACAATAGTGCAGTGAAGAAGTGACTGCGGAGGAGTGGGAGTACTCTCGGGTTTGCACGACCAAGGTAAGTTTGCAATGTACGACTCACGGCTTTCTAGATGTTTAAATGGCCACTCATAATATTTGTTGCTTGTAGTATAAGTCATACAGTAGCATGGTGTAGAGGTCGACATTTTAGAGTGGAACGGATCAACAAAAAGCGTTTTATGCAAAATTGTGGAATCATGGCAAAATTTGAACATTCTAGTCGACGACGGTCCTTTGATGGAGATCATGTGGTGGTGGAACTCACTTAGTTTGGCATGCTACAAGAGATTTTGAGGATCGATTATAGAGGATTTTTTGTGGACTTGTTTGACGTGCAATGGTTCAAGATAAACATGGAGGGTCACAGCGCTACTGTGCACAGAGGAGAGTCTGGTTACCTTGAGGTCGATTCAACTAAAAAATGGACCGACCTAAGAGACACTTTCGTACTACCCGAGCATTGTGAACAAGTAAGTCTGTAAATATTTAACATCCAATTTTAGAAGTTATGTGCCTGGAAGCACTCATGTAAGCTATGTGGCTCTGACAGGTGGTATTTCATCCTACAAAGTCTGCATCAAATTGGTTGTATTTCATAGAGGTAGCCCCTTGTAGTGCCCGGATGTATGAGGGCTACCATGTGCCAATCCTCACAGCGGCATCAATAGAGGAGATCGGAGAGGATGCTCAGTCAAAAGCCGCTGAGGTGGTGCCAGATGAGCATCAAGCTACTACTCTGTATGGGGTGCATGTAGAGGATATACAAAATGAAATGGAGGACATCTGCCTAAACGGAGAGCTCTATATAGACATAGGGAGTTATGTTGAGCTATGCGAGGATGAGAGAGAGACCTCTTAAAGACATTAACATTGCATTTGAACAATTTTCTCCGTTTTAAAATATATATTGTATTCACATGGATTTTTGTCTATTCTTGTCTATATGCTATACTTGAGAAATTTAAATTGTGTTTAATCATCATCGCTTCCACTCCAAGCTGAAGGAATCCTCAAAGGGCAGGTAGATCTTGCTCTTCTAACAAAGAAGCAGGAAGCGTGCATCGCTACTCGCTAAGGTTTAATCTGAAGCCGGCTTGAACTCCTCATCATAGGAATCCCTCCTCCTTTATGAGTCCTCTCTCTCTCTCTCTCTACACATGAATCTCTCTACACAGGAATCCTTCCACCTTTATGAGTCCTCTCTCTCTCTCTCTCTCTCTCTCTCTCTGTCTCTCTATACACAGGAATCCCTACCCTTATTATCTATAGTATAGATTATAACTTGTCCATATTTTCTTCTCCATTCAATATTAAGATTAAATGTTTGTGTGTTAAATGTAGGTATGGATGATGATGAGTTTCTTTCTTCTTTCTCACCCCAACAGAGGAGGTGGTACGAGGAGCATCATTGCTCTGGAGCACCATCACATTGTTCCACTCCTTCAGCGTCTCCCTCTACTTCGGAGCATTCAACGTGCTCCGAGACTTCGATGTCAACGAGACGATCTTCACACTCTTCTAGGCACCGTTGCTCTAGTGGAATGGCGATGGCGGTTGCTGTGGGGATGCCGCCTCTGATGCCTCAACACCGCCTCGTGTTCGCCCACACACCAGCCACGATATCACCATGTACGCCAGGTTTTGCACAGCTATCGACCGTACCTGGCTACACACCACTAGCTACTCTTCCGGGAGTCACCCCAATCGACACTCCTCGCTTTGGGCCCAGACTCTAGTGGAGACACCTGGCGTCCTTACCCCCCACTAGAGACACCACTCGCTCGAGACCCGTGTCAAGACACTTAGGTTCGCGCGTCACAGGCAAGAGGACTTACCGTACTCGGTTGACATCAGCAGCGGCATCATCTTGGATGAGGAAGGCAAGAAGGTGATCTCGCGCATGCGCGGTCTTTGCTCTCAGGCGTTTCGACACTACATACTAAACACCTGGAGTGAAGTGCCAAATGAATTAAAGACAGAGTCATCAACATGTTGCATGATGAGTTTCCCGTGTCAAGTCGGGATGAGCGCTTCAATGAAGACCTGATGAAGGTTCGAATGCGTGAATACTTCAAGCACAAGCGTTCTGAAGTACAAAAAGCAATAAAGCATGGGTGGAACAGACCAGATTGGCTGGCCAAAGAAGATTGGAAGAATGCGATGTGAGAAGCGCACAAAAATCCTGACAAGTGAAAGCAACAAAAGGAGGCAGCCAAAGCACGAGTAGAGGCAGGGAGCTCGCACCACTTGGGGAGCGCCGGGTGGGCATCATTTGAGGCCAATTTTGTAAGTGTTTTTGCATTGCCCTTTAGGTTTGGTAGTGAGGCGGTCCGGGGCGGGCAACAAGAAGAGCAACCTCTAGACACCCTTCAAGGCTCCCGTGCTGCTCAATGGGGCTGGGGCACAACACAACACAAACCAAAACAACAAACCCACAGCCAAATCCCAACTACACAAGGGGCACCACCTAGTTTAAGAGCGAACTAGGACGCAAAAGAGGAGAATCGTTAGAGCAACCCACAAACAAGCAAGGAATTTACACTAACCCTAACACCAATGGAACACTCACACACACTAAAACACGAGAGAGAGAGAGAGAGAGAGAGAGAGAGAGAGAGAGAGAGAGAGAGAGAGAGAGAGAGAGAGAGAGAGAGAGAGAGATGGTGTTCAACTTAGCTTCAACTTTATATTTTGCACAAAAAGGAACTTAGAGCTTGCGGAATCAAGTGACAAGATTTGGTTATAGCATCACTAGCACATTGTCTTAGGGTTATGGGAGCCCTCTCACCATCCACCCTCTTACAATGGTAGCCAAACAATAGCCAATGAATCACAAGCAACAAAACAACAACCTTCAATGAAACAAGTCACCTTATGAAGCTGAATGAGTTTGCCAAGCCAAATTGGAGGAGAAGCGTGAGCCTTTGGACATGAGTTGCACCCAAAACTACAAATTCATTGATGTTGGGGTAGATACAACAATGGTAGGAAGAATATCTTCTACTCGCACTCACTCAAACTAGCTCAAGCTTTTCTATGCACCAAAGTGATGGTGTATAGAAAGCTTACTCTCTCTTTACAACCAAGATAGAACTGGAGTGTGCTACGCTCAATCTAGTGTGCAATGGTATAGTGATGTCTTTTACAAGGATGAATGGGTTCTATTTATAGGTTTTAGAAGCCTTGATTAGGATTAAGCCTAATCAATTTTATTAGGAAAGATCAAGGATTATGAATTTTTATGAATTTCAAATGAGAATGGGGTCTCTCTTATCTCTTGAGTCACATGGATGTGGGCTCAAGTAAGAGAATTATTGATGTGGTGAAAGGAGAGAAGCTTCCATGGGAGTGAGTGAATTTGGTTTACTTGTGCGGTTGCCTACTTCATATGTTGATAGTGTGGGTGCATTTTTACAAGAGAAGTTAGTTGTTAGTGGTAATAATCACTAGAATTGTTAGTGATACATTTACAATGGGTAGGATGAGTTGATTTGATGAAGGAAGAGGGGTGAATTAAAAGAGAATCATTGAGATGGTGAAGCTTCGAAGAAGCTTGAACTCACCCTTGTGTAGATTGTGGAAAAAATGACCGCTGGTCTTCTTCTTCTTCTTCGCTTCTTTACGCCGCCGCCACGGTTGACCACCACGATGAAAAGAGGATTTGTTGATGAAAAATCCTCAATTTGCAGAAGTTATCATGGTTAAGATGCTGAATTTTAGATATTTTTAGGAGAGGTAAATGAAATTGTAACATAGAAGCAATAGAGAGAGACATGGAGAGGGTGTATGTATGTAGAGGTTCATAAAAGAACTATAGGGATGAGAGAGAAGGGTAATGGTGAAGAGGGTGGGAGAAGCCATGGAAATTGCAGGTTTGAGTGAGGGAAGGAGAGGGAGGGATGTGTAAGAGTGAGTAGGTGTGTGGAAGGGTGAGAGAAGACTAAGGGCTACTTGTGAGAAAAGTGGGCAGACTGGGGTCCACTCAAAAAATCATAGCTCACCTCTGGTAGCTCCAAAAATCATGAAAAAATTTGAGGTGATTATTCAAAGCGTGGGATACATTTTCTCTTTTGACCACCGCTCCAAATTCGGAGTGGAAATAGGTGCCAAAATTCTCACCAAAAAGCCTGTTTTTATGCCTGCAAAAGTCTTTTAGTGGCCCCCTCCTTTGTTGAATTTGTACAATGCATCCAAGAGTGAGCCCCTCCTTTGTCATATTATAATACAAAGCATCCAAGTTGCCCTTGACCCATGCATGGAGGAGGATTACTGGTGAATAAAGAAATATATACATGGTGGGACTAGTGTATGGACTATTCATGGACTTTAGCTCAATGAGCACATGGTGTTAGAATAATGAGTAAAAATAATAATAAAAATATGGAGGAGTTATGGATATGGAAAGATATTGGAATCATATGATATGGTCCCTCCTTGAATTATTTTGGGTGAAAGAGGAAAAGGTATGCAAGTAAATAATATAATAAACGTAACCAATGAGTAGAAATCAATTTTTTGTTTTCACGAGGGTGAGGGTGAAAATGTGGGAGTGATTTGTATAAAGGAAAAATATGAGGTTAGAGTATGTACATATTGGCAAAAAATATAATTATGGTGTAAGAGGATGAAAGAAGGTGTACATAGGTTTAATAAAACACACACCTAAGTAGAAATATTTAAATAAAATACCAAAATAATTATAAAAAATCCCTATATTTAGGCCATATATACAATGAAATATTTACACACAAAGAGGCCATAATATACTTTTATTTTTTTATTTTTTTTATTTTTTTGGCTCAACTAGCCCAGTGACTAGCTAGCTGAGGGTTTTTAAGAAGATATGGGAAAAGCCCCCTAACTCACACACGCCTATGTACAGTGAAATGGTAGGGATAGCCATAGCGTTTGGGTGAATTTGGTAGGGTGGAGTAACTTACTATGGCAATTATGGAGAGCCGAAAAACGGCTATCAGTAGCTACATCTATTTGTACTTTTAAATTCTAGCATAATGTATTTTTTGTATGTTTTGAACGGTGGTCGATGAGAGGACGTGACCCCACACCGTACGAGCGCGAGTACGCGGGCAAAAAGGACTTAAACGCCCTAATAGACATTCTCAGTTCTCACAGCGACATGGTGTATTTTAATGATAAGCTAAGAAAATAGATTGTTTTGTAAGTATAAACATTGTATTTTAATGATGAGCTAAGAGAATAGATTGTTTTGTAATTATATGTTTATACTTACAGAAAGTCTTATTGTCTTTTTTTACAGAATCTGACAGTACGCCGCTTGGACGCGATGAGACGTCTGATTAGAAGACGTCAGTCTAGCCGTAGCTAGATAGCAGTAGTTTTCTTTTGTCATAGCATGTATAATGAGATGACGTGTGTACGTCTTTTTGTAACTATTGAAAAACAATGTATTTTCTCAATAATGACAATTGTGTTTTAACTATTACATTTGCAAAGCTTAACAATCAACTGATTTTGCCTATGGTGTGTATAATTTTGTCATTGATTTACTTCCGTCAAATCACTTTCGTCCAATTACTTTTGTCAATTTTGTATCTTTATTCTGCAAACAATATTATGCATGATGTAGTTAATGGTTATATTGTCTTGTGGGTGACTACTTTGGGTCTATACCTTGCACTTTCTTTCAAAGGTGAATGTATGATTATCTTGGATTCATCTAGGTATACTTTATTTTGGAAACATTCAATATGGCAGGGCATTCAATGCTTTGCCACCCAATTTTTTTTACTCTCGGGCGTCACAAAAGGTGTCTCATTTGCAACGTCGTTATAAGCGTTGCTATAGAAGACTTCAATTGTTGCTATAGGTGTCGCTATATGCATCACTATATGCATCGCTATTCAGCGACACATATAGCAACACCTATAGCGATATTCCTTAGTGATGCTTTTAGCGACGATGGTAGCAACATTGGGAAGTAAAAAAACCCAATGTATTTTGTTGCTAAAAGCATGACAAGTGCACAAGTCGAATAATCAATTTGGACATGGACATTTTTCACTTAAATATGATTGATTAAAACATTGTAGCTCTCTCATTCTTTTGCATTGTCTACAAAGATGACCATACCTATAGCAATATAAGCATTTTGAGCATCCTCTTTCATCTTGTAGCCATGATTAAGAGGATGTAGCCAAAAAATTTATTTGGCAAATTGCTTCGGACAAATTCGATAGAGTTTCCCCTAGAATAGGTGTGAAAATGCAAACCAAATTAAATATAGTACAACCACTATGTAAGAATAGCTAGAAGTGCCAAGAACGCATAAAACGGACTTGCAAGAAAAATCCGGCAGAGTCTCCTTTGTATGAGGAGTAAAAAATCAACTCCAAATTGCATAAACTTCTCAAAAGAACCACTAGCATATACTGCTCAAAACCACTGCTGTGTGACCGCCAACTCGACATCAAAGGAACAAAAAACTATCCAGATACATGTTCTATGGCGAGGGTACTGTAAAGGGGAACTCCTACTACCTGTATTACCGAAGGTATCTCAACACTTGAGAATACCCCACCTCAAAGAAAACCTCATGCTATCAACCCTCCAGAGGCTAATGCAGACACAAATGGACTAGCCACAGTTTCAGGAAGGGCTCTTCCAATCTGAGCCTCAGAAATGGCCTGGAAATATTGCCAAATAGCCCAAAAATGACTCCACACAAAGTACAATGGGCAATGTCTGCAACTCAAGGTACATGAGTGAATGCGCTTAAACAGGCACCAAGAACTGGTGCATGCAATAAAAGTGATCCTTGTGGGGATATCTGCTCTTACAAAAATACATAGTGATCCTTGTGAAGATATCTGCTCTTACAAAAATACACCTGTTAATGCATCTGACCGTAGAGAAATTGTTGTTGAAAAGACTGCTAAATCACTTGTGAAAGTGTTGTGTCTAAAATCCTGGAGAATCTGTAGACTGTGTGTAAACAGGCTCAAAATCCCCTTGTAACCTATAACCTACATGTTGGTGTCGGTATGTGTCAATTTCTGCCACCGGACAGAAATGTCTAGTCGAATAGCCACCAAAAGTTCTTGGAGTTGAAATGGTGCCATAGAGCATGATTGTTGTGCTCGATGTCAATGCCGAGTGTCACTCCTCTATGGTAGAGGCATCTCACCCATGCGTGTGGCAAGCAGGTCTAGGAGAAAATGCTCGACTGTGGGAACGCTCGGTGTCGGGGTCTGATGTTGGAAATCCACTCATTTAAAGAGTGTCGCCAAAATTGGTGTTGAACAGAGTCAAGTTGATGCAAGACTCTAAAGTCGGTGTAAAAAACGATAAATTGACAATGTTGAAGCCGCTTCGCGTTGATGTCAGTGCCGATTCGGAGCGACGAGTCATCGATTTTGGGCTTGCCAAAGTCAAGATGATGTCGTATGATGTCGGGTGTGCACACACACTGTGTGTGTTGATGTTGGAGAACAAATATCATATACCCAGAGTAAAAAAGGTGAGATGTTGATGTCACAGAAAATCGTAATGTTTTTGCTCTCTCTCTCTCTCTCTCTCTCTCTCTCTCTCTCTCTCTCTCTCTGTCTCTCTCACACTCTCAAGCTCTCAAGCACTCTCGGATTGTTGAGGGTCTAGTAGTAGGAGGGGGTGGGTGTATCGAGGGCACCGTGGGATCAATGCCTTGCACACAAAGTGTATGCAAGAGAAATTTTTAAAAAAAGATTGATTTTCTGTTTATACTATCGAAAGCTGCCAAAGCTGACGCTCATAGAGAAGCTGAGCTCATGAATGCTCAAATCCCCCCAAAATGCACCAAGATGCTTGTCTACACTGTCTTTCCGTCAAATTCTGTCCTACTACCTTACGAGTGTGTGTGTGTGTGTGGTGGTTGATTCAGATCTGCCCTCTTGACTCCTGTTGCTGCTCAAAAGCATGACTGCCCGCCTTCACCAATTGTGTGTGTGTGTGTGTGTGCACATGTTCAACTTGCAAGCAACAACTCTTGGCTTGTCTTCACCTTGTAGCTACAACTTAGTTGCTTGCTTTGATGCCGTGCAGACCTACCCGACCTCCTTGCATTTCAAGGCTTCAAATGCTCCAAGCCAAGCTCTGTCAAGTGTCGACCTACAGATTTTGATTTGGATTCCTTGCTTCCTACTACAAGGATTCAAGACTTTTTGTTTGCCTGATTGCTCCTTGCTTGCCCCCTTAGTGAGCTTCCCAAAGCTTACCCTTTTCTCGACTGTCTGCTCTCACTGCAAAGCTTGCCAAAGCTCCCCAAGATTCTTGACTGGGGTCACTACATGCATGGCTAGCCGAGGTTGAGATTTGATACCAATTGATGGAGTGGATGCGGAGTGTGCAAGAGAGGGAAGGAGAGAAGGGGAAGGGGAATAAAACTGTAGACACAGGTTTGGTGGAGCATGAGAGATTTATCACTCTCTCCTCCTTATTTTCTATATGAACAAATAATATAAGATGGCGGGGGAAGGGGAAGAGAACAATAGACACAGGTTTGATGGAGCATGAGAGAGTTATCACTCTCTCCTCCTTATTTGCTATAAGAACAAATAATATAAGAGGGCGAGAGCCCCCGACCACAACCCGCAAACCATAACCCGGTCACGAGCCTGAAACCCAACACTCAAAATAGGAGGGATTTTTCCTTGGATGCAGACGCCCGCTTTGATACGAATTTTTGCTTTTTTAATGGTGGATATTTGAATGTAAATTCCAATGAGGGACATGTATAGCCTATGAGGGTTTCTAAAAATGTTATGGATTATTACTGATGCAAATATACATGATGTACTTGATTTGGAAAGGGCTGAGAATGAAGAGGTTAGAGGTATGCCAAACTTGCTATTGCATACTTTGCATGATAGTAAACTAGATACAATTATATCTATTCGTTATCATTCAGGTTCTTGCCATGTATCTTATGCATCCGATTTTTATGATTTGGATCTTTCTAGTTACTTTATAAGACAAGGAGGAACCTATTTCTTTTACACCCTTCATGATATGCCTTTTCCACACTTTCTTCCCCCTCCAAGAGCATCAAAATCTACACCCACTCTCCCTTCTTTAGCCCTCTCTCCTTTTTCCCTTTTACACGATCATCAACCCCATTTGTTGCTTCAACATGCGCTGCCTTAAGAAGAGCTCAAAGTCAATTGTAGGGAATAGTTAAGCGGGTCTTTTTCTCTAGGTTTGGGAACTCAGCATTCTTATAGACATGTCTATTTCACTAAATATTTCCCTATGCCTATCAATGTAGCCTTGGAAGAGCCTTGGAAGCATTCAAAATAGGACTAAAAGTGGGATGCACCATGGAAGCCAAATTGAAAAATTATTGAACTCTTGATTGGAAATAGTTAACCTGAAAGCCTATCAAAATCTTGTGAGAATCACTCAAGCAATGCTTGGAGCATAAAAACTAGAAGCTACTATAATTAAAAATCCTACAAAAGAGAAAAAATCAAGTCCAGCAAAGGAAAATACACTCAAAAACCAAGGAAATCTTTAGTTGAAAAAGAGAAACTAAAAATCATAGTATCCGATAACAAAGAAGGGTTGGAAGGAATTCCCTTAATGGAAGAAGACTGGTTCGATCACTTGTGGGAGAAGGTAAGAGAGGTTAGCAATGGAAGCATGACCCTAAAATTAGCTCCAATTGAAGAAGTATAGCTAAACTATCCACCTATGGAATGTGACAAAAAAATGTATGGAGATTAGGGATCACAATGGTCAAGCCTCTATAAGGCCCAAAAATTAAAGAGTCTATCCTCATATCTAGGTGAAAATGGAGAAATATTTTGGTATATAAAAATACCAAATTGACTTGAGAAAAGTAGACTTTAGAAGTGGGAACTCTTCAGTCAATCGTGTCGGCACCCATCAAATGTATCATCACAGGAGAATTATTGAAGATTAGACCACACCTATGGAGAGATTTGTAGATTTGAGGGGGTTACCATATGTAAAACACATATATCACGTGTGGTCAAGGAATTTTTATAAAACCTCTTAGTTGTGAATTTTTCACCAATAAAAAGAGCCAATAAAAAGAGCCCTTTTTTTAGTTGTAATGTGAGATCATTTTTTGTCACAGTTTTCACTTGAGTAGGTTGCTTACACACACAACGTTTAGGGAGCTAGTACCTCTAGACCTAGTAGAGCCAACCCTATGCCTAGGATGAGTGTCCCCCCTACATCGACCAACCCTACATCTCTGTTTGTTAGGAAATAAGATGTAGCTAAATAGATATTTGAGTAGATTACTTAATGGAGAGAGATAGATTTCACACACAAGAGATTATAGAGTAGAGAGAGAGAGAGAGAGAGAGAGAGAGAGAGAGAGAGAGTACACACGATATATGTGGTTCACCCAATGTGGGCTACGTTCATGAGAAAGCAGCCACTCAATGGCTTTAGCACTTCAAAAGAAGAAGTAGTTTACAAAGGGATTAAAACCTTAATAAGGCTCCCGCCTTGCTTCACTTTCCCCACCTCACACTCACCTTGTTGCATCAGCTTCACATTATGAAATGTGTGTAGAAATGGCCTCCTTTTATAGGCCAAAAGGGCTGCCCTCTCTTATGAGAGACAGCCATGTGTAGCCGCCCTTGTGCGAATAAGTCCAAATCGGACCCTCCAATCCGCCCATGTGTGGCCACCCTTGAGAAGACAAGTCCGCTTTTGAATTCGGCCACCGGCCACCGGCCATTGACTTCGGACCACCGGCCATCGGCCATTGACTACCGGCCACCGGCCAACCGACCGGTTGTTTTCCGACCACTTTCCGGCCGCCGTCCGGCCATAATATTCCGGCAAAAAGGAATATTCCGGCGAAGAAAAAGTCTCAGGGGCCTCCGCCCCTGAGGCCTCTAAAGTGGCCCCTGATTCTTGTCAGTGAAAATTTTGGTTTCCGGTGAGTGATTTTCCTTCACGCACGATGGCTTCTCCTCATAATGGGGGCCTTACAAATGTGCGCTTTTACCACAGAAAATTACAAGGGTAAATCAGGCTCCATACTTAACACTGTCGAGTATGCCAGTTACGCCAATGGGTCGTTCTTCTTTGAGACGAGGTTGGGATCTTTGGTTATGGTTTTGCAATCACATTATGGTTATGCTTTTGTATTATGTTGTGGATATGCTGTTTGGTTATGGTTTTGCAATCAAGTTATGGTTATAGCTTGATAATTATGTTGTGGATATGATCTTTGGTTATGGTTTTGCAATCAAGTTATAGTTATGTTTTTGTAAATATGTTTTGGATATGATCTTTGATTATGGTTTTGCAATCAGGTTATGGTTATGGTTTTTCAATAATGTTATGAATATGGTAACATTTTTTAAATCATGTTATATCTATGGTCTATGATTCTTCATTTCGTTATCGTTACGGTTTTCAAGTCATGGTGCAGGCTTGAGAATGTTCATATCATTGTATTTATGGTTTTCAGTCATGTTTTAGTTATGGTTTGAAAACCTTCATATTATTGTGCTTATGGTTTAGGAGTCGAGGTTATGGTTATGATTTGTTATGCTTACAATTTTGCTGATTTGTACTAACTGTACTTCTCGCTCTTCAATGCCAAAATGTGGAGTGCGGTTGCTTTTGCACTCTTACTTTGGGTGGAGAGGGCTAGTTCTTGGTGCTGCAGTACATGCAACATCAGTTGCCAACCCTCTCTATCTTGCATATTTAAGCATCGATACAGACGCTGGTAAAAGCACCAAAATGAGTATCAAAACCTGCGTCGAAACAAGTGTCAAAAATATACATGTAATTCCAACTCACTTTTAGACGTGCATACAGACGCCAGTAGCAATGCTCTTTTAGACGATCCGTAAACCAACGTGCATACCAATGCTATGTGCTGATGAAAATATTGACGCTTAATACCAATGCTTTTAATTCTTAAACAAGTTTTTTTGCATCAGTTCTTCACGCATCGATATTTGTGTGACGTGTTGTAGTGTACATGAATAAATCCAGAACCATAGCTGGCATCTAAGTATACATGAACTAAAAGCATAAACATAACTAGCTATACTCTATGAAAACATATAAAAAAACAATATTCATCAAGGTAATGCATCCCGGTCAACCTCCTCTCCCTCATCCTTGGGGGGTCACTATGTATACATTGTGTATATTGCGTGCATTCAAGGACAATTTCTTAAAATCCTTATCTCTATATTTTGACAAATATAACATACCCTTTTCCTTTTCAATCTATATTTTTTTTTCCCAATTCGATTTTATGGTACCATTTTATATGTGAAAATATAAGAAAAAATATAGTTTAATAACCCATAGTCACATAAATATTAAGTGATCCCCCTAAGCCCTCATCCTGAACTTGGCAAAGGAGAGCTAATGATCCATGCTTGAATCCATATTTTTCTTCCCTATGTATCGGAGGATGCTTCATGTCAAGGTCCTATAGTATAAACACTTAGCCATAAGATTAACATTAGAAAAACATATGTACATATGGTATTTAAATAGTGTATGACACTTACAAGCTCATGTAAAAAAGTCTCGTAGTCTCCACTCCCAAGATGAGAAGACTCCACATGTGCTCTTGCTATTGTTGAAACCTGTCTAGACGCTCTTGTGCCTCTCATGTGATCCTTGTCCACTCCTCTGCGTCAAACCATGTCGATTTTGGCTCATTATTTTTGTATTTGTCTTGTATCTTTGATCGACAATGTGACATCATCTCAATAGCCACACCCAAGATCTAGTCATTAGAGACTGGATCATATCCATCAGATAGCTTGTACTCTCTGTGAATGGAATCAATGATGTAATTCTTTCTCTCCTGATTCTGAGTGTCCAATTCTCCATCACAGAGTGCCCCAAACTGCATCGTATAGAGCTAGTGAATGGCCTTTCTGGCCCTATCCATAATTGGTGCCCCACCCCTGGTTTTTTACACTTTGCTAGGATTAAACTAATGTGATCCCCAAGGTGTGAGTGATGTGCTAAGCGGTGTACTATCTATAAAAGATAAAGATGGACGCTCTCTCCGAAGTGGTGTGGATGCATCGGTAGCACCGCTACCACAACAACCACCATCACCACCTGAACAATGAGACCTGCATCGTCTCAAAGAAGAACGCAAGAGCACAGTCTCTAGTGTTTCTCGATCACTCTGTGCAATTGAGACGCTTATCGGAGGTTTGACACGACCAATCGATGTGACTAGGATGCTGGTTTGAGGGGACATACGCCTAGATGTATCTGGTTATGACATTGGAAGGACCAGTTACCTAAAACTGTTGGGCGTATGCACACTACTCTAGGAAAAATTGTGAGAAAGAAGTACGCATCTGCTCAGGTGACATGCCGGCTAGAGGAACTGGAAAACTAAATCTCAAAGACTATGGCCCCTCGTCATTTGCCATGGCCATTTAAAAACATATATACAATACGTTAGTTCACTTATTAAAAAGTAATCAACTTAAATAACACAAATAATTATTTAATCACTATTGGAAAATAATTTGAAAATTCATGAATGAAAAGTAGATATTAGGAGAGAGTTCTTAACAAAGATCACTAGTCGATCTCTCATGTTCTATGAGAGCTAATGCAGCAAAGACATCTATCATGACTATCTGAAGTTTTGCATCTTTGTCATCAAACTCCATTGCTCCATCCATCTTTGCATCTATCTCAGTATATGATTGCTCATCTTTAGGTTTGGGCATCTGCTCACCAGGAGCACCGAATTCAACCTTGATATGCTCATGCGCATCACCCACAATCCCTTCACATTGCTCATGTGTCTCTTCATTGTTTACTCTGTGGAGCAACTTGGACGACAAAGAGCCAGTGCCAATTATCTTTTTCCTTCCATAGTGGATCTATGATAAAAACAACCTCTTAACAATGCTCCAAATGTACAAATGTATCCCAATTATCTATCCACACCCGCCTAGAGTCCACTCGAATTAGTCCACTTCTATCTTTGCACCAAACCATAAGCGTCTTCGCATGGGCAACCCTAATCGGGCAAACCAAAAGCATATAATAGTGTAAACTACCTCACATTCTCTAGTCATCCTGGATCCTTATACACCTCGATCTAGAGGTACACGAAGATTAGGACCATTAGGTTATATTATCGTCTTTATTAGTCAATGTCTATATTTTTGGGTACGACATGAGTACGCACCCATGTCTACATGACAATGCATGTAGAGGACAAACCCTAGCACTCTAACACTCTACGTGACATTATATGGGCAATCCTAAGCGTCTTTACATGACCAACCCTAAGTTGGGTAAGGGCATCTTTATACGGCCATCCCTAAGTGCCTTAACAAGGCCAACTCCTAGCGCGCAAAGCAAGTGTTTCTAACTTTAAGTAGCTAACCTTAAGCGGCCTAAAACAGCCCAACCGCTTACCCTTAGCGGATTAGTGAAATGGCTACACTAATGTAAGCAACCAAAGTGGTCAAACCAAAAGCTGCTAACCCTGAATGCCTAGCCTTAAGCGGCTAGCCCCAAGCGGACTGAAACAACCACAATCTCGTATTGTAAAACCTAAGTGGTTAGTCCTAAGCAACCAAACATGGCCAATCCTAACAAGCGGATTGAAATGGCCGAACTGAAGAAAACCTTAGTCAATTAAGGGCATCTTGATAGAGCCAACCCTATGTGCCTTAACAAGGATAACTCCTAGCGGGAAATACAAACACTTCTAAACTAAATTAGCTAACCCTAAGCAAACTAAAATAGCATAATTTCTTACACTAAGTGGCTAACTATAAGCGGATTATTATAATGGCTAAACTAATATAAGCAACCAAACACGACCAATCCTAAGCGACTAAACACTACACACCAAAAATACTAAACTAAAAATTTACTAGATCAATCTAGAGCATTTTTATAAGGCCGTCCCTAAGCACTTTTATAAGGTCAACTCTTAGTGGCCAAACCAAAAGCCGCTTTACCCTAAGCATTGTAATACGCATCACCAACTCATAGAGGCCAAACCAAAAACCGCTTTACCCTAAGGGTTCTAACACGGACTGCCAACTATTAGGAGCCAAACCAGAAGCTACTAACCCTAAACAACTAGCCCTTAAGGGATTACAACAGTCAAACTAATGCAGTCTAGCTTTACACGACCAACTTTAGCCAGCTTTACACGGCCAACTTCCACTACAAGAGGTACTTAATATTAGCGACGCTTGTAGTGTGACGCTCAAATGTGAAAACCCACGGCGACGCTTTGAGCGTGGCTAAGTTACTTGTAACTTAGCGACGCCCATAGCGATGCCTATAGCGACGCAGAGGACAGGGGTAAAAAAATAACCGAGAGCGTCCGAAAACTCAGATCTCAAATTTGAGTTTTCGGCGCACGCTCAAGCAAGCAAAGGTAACCCGCGCTCTCTGTGAGATCCCCAACCCGCCTATACCAAGGTTGGGATGGGATCCTTGATAGGTCTCTAGGTCTGATAAAAATCAGAGTCTCTAAACAAGAAACATCCAAGGAATAGACCTTCACCATTGACAATGGCTTGGGTCTATAGCCTTAGAAGAAGACCTAGTCCTGTCTCGCAGTGAAAGCGGGACAACGTATTCAAAGTCGAAAAACTATTTCGGCCCTATAACTTCCACAAATTGGGCTAAGGTATCCTCAACCAATGCTTTTCCCCCCTAGCAGATGTGAGGGCACAACCGCTGGTGGACTCCTCTTCCAAGTGAAGAAGTTTTCTAAACGTTTTAGTGCATAGGGATGGATAGTTACCTGACTAATGAGGTCCACCCGTCCATGATTGTCAACCTTAGTCAATCCCCACTTACCACCCCGCACTCACACATGATTCTTTTTTTATTTAATTACTACCACGTTCTTATCACAATTAAAATAATGATTCCTTTTATCCTTCATAACAGGATTTTATTAAAACAGCCCTTGAAAACAGTATTGAAAACATTCTTTTAGAAAACAGACATTTTTAAACTTAAGACAGGGTACTGTCAATCAAAACATTGTCCATAATAACCGTGACCAGTACTCTTCTTGTCTCAAGACCACCTAAGGGTGAAAAACGGCACCCATTCCTTATTCACAATCCGGAGTGGATAAACCCCCACCCAAGGTTCCGGGTGCCCATACACCAAACAAGTTGCCCATACAATCGGGCGGCTCCCCTAGGATAAAAAACGGTATCCTTACTTATGTAGAAACATCAAGACATGACACGGAGTAGAAACTCAACGTTCATGGGGGTAACAGACTTATCCGTGGCTGAAAAGCCAATCATTATCATCAAAATATATACCGAGGAGTCGGAGGTGTCTTGAGACAAGCTGTCTTAAGGATGATCAATCATATCTTTCCTAATTCAACCAATTTTAACCCAACAATTCTTTCTTACATTACAAACAATGCACGTTGGAAGTTACCCTCCGTTTTTGGTCAATTATTCCTTTTCTTATTCTTACTCACTCCTTACGTATACAATGCTAACGTTAAAAAAGAACTTAAACTATTTAAAGACTTAATTGAATAATGGGAAACCCACCAGGGATTGATCGACCATCTGCGCTGCTGCGATGGAGCCTGCAAACTTTCCTTCGTTGGCCTATGGCTAGGCCCAGCTTCATGGTCATTAGTGGCTTTATTTTTTTTGTTGCTAATATCCTCTTCCTCGATAAGAGGATTTCCTCTGGTTCTCTTTGGAGCCATATCGGCAGCCTTATAAAAAGACTTAATCCATTAGAAGTTTAATTGAATAATCTTTTTTTTTTCTTTTTATCCAAAAATAAGGATTTTTGGAGTAAGTAGGTATCCTTGATAGTTAATTGGATGAGATATTCCTCCTGTAACTTCCTTGTACTATAAGTAATTTCCCATAATTACCATTTAATTAGGGAAGCCATTTAACTAGGTTTATCCTTAGTCTATATTCCATGAATACTTTATAAACCTTAGTAAATTATAATTCCTATCGGTTAATGGATTACTCACCCTAAATTGTAATTTGATCTTTAGGAATTTTCATAAATTTGATTTATAACCTTTCCCTTCTATACTTATGGTCTAATTTAGGCAAAATTTTGCTGATAGTAATTTGTTATACCAACCATTTATGTTGAGATAATTTTTCCAATCTTCAATAGTGATTTTTAACCTCAGGTATTTATTTGGTAATTAGATAAATTCATTTACTAATTTACTTTCTGTATTTTATATGCAAATTCGGTTACTTTTAATGAAGATAAGTATTTAAACTATTTATCTGAGATTGGGGTATTTATCATGGATTCTTCAAGGTGTGTTCTACCTCTGATAATTATATCAAAGGTTTTTGGATTAATTTAATATTTTTCCCGTTTTATTTTCCCTTAAAAATAATGTAATTTTACTAAGATAATTAGGTAAACTAAATATCTGATGTTAATATAATTATCACAAGTTTTCTAAGATGTAATCAACCACTAATAAATAACTCAAAGCATTTTGAATCAATTTTGTAATTTTACCCTTTTAAATTGTCTAAAAAATAGTGTAATTCTGCTAAGATAATTAGATAAAGTAATTATCTGAGGTTAACATAATTATCATGGGTTTCCTAAAATGTAATTGACCTCTGATAAATAACTCAAATCATTTTGAATCAATTTGCTAATTTCCCCCTTTTAATTTGCCTTTAAACATTGTAATTCTGCTAAGATAATTAGGTAAATTACTTATCTGAGGTTAACATAATTATCATGGGTTTCCTAAAATGTGATTAACCTTTGATAAATAAATCAAAGCATTTTGAATCAATTTGCTAATTTCCCTCCTTTTAATTTGTCCCAAAAACAATGTAATTCTGCTAAGATAATTATGTTAATTATTTATCTGAACCTAACATAATTATCATGAGTTTCCTAAGATGTGGTTAACCTTTGATAAATAACACAAAGTATTTTGAATCAATTTGCTAATTTTACTCTTTTAATTTATCCCAAAAATAGTATAATTATGCTAAGATAATTAGGTAAATTAATTATCTGAGGTTAACATAATTATCACAAGGTTCCTAAGATGTGATTAAACTCTAATATATAACTCAAAGCATTTTGAATCAATTTGCTAATTTTCCTTCTTTTAATTTGTCCCAAAAATAGTGTAGTTCTGCTAAGATAATTAGATAAATTAATTATCTGAGGTGAACATAATTATCACGGGTTCTCTAAGATGTGATTAACTGCTGATAAGTAACTAAAAGAATTTTGAATCAATTTGATTATTTTCCCCTTTATGTTTCTCTCAAAAACAGTGTAATTTTGCTTAATTAATTATGAAAATTACTCAAAAAATTATAAGATAATTTTTCTAGCTTAATGATAGTCTAACACAGCTTTGATAATTATCTCAACTTAATCTAAACTTAATCATTATAATTCCCATTAATTTATGGTTAATATGGATAATTTCAGCTCTAATATGATATAATAATTAATTTGCTTAATATCCCTAAGCTTAATCACAATAATCTACAGAGAATATTAATTAAGAGAGGATTTTTGAGTATACATAGGATCAATCTTTAATTTATTAAGAAAATAGGTCAACCTAGCTTTGCTAATTAAGAAGGATTAGGCTAATTACCAATTAATTAACCAACTAGAGCTTGATCTCTAGTGATTTCTACATAGCGGTCTCTCTAGATGAGAGAGAGTGTGTCAAGACTCCAAGTCTATCCGAAATTGTGAAGCAAGGGGTCATATTTATAGTTTTTTGACACTCATAAGCTCTCACAGGCTGGGAAAAGCAGTTGCTTGTAGCTCAAGAAACCCTGCAGCTCCAGATGGCACCCCTTGCTACTAAATGAGTCCTTGGCAGGTCAGTGATGACCCTCCCATTATCTGCCAGCTTTTAAAATATCAATTATGTTGTATTTTGATATATTTTTGCTTAATTGGTAAATATCTTGTAAATATATGGGAGGCCTTTAATAAAGTCTATCCTTAAATGATTACTGCAACCCTTCAATTTTTCTTAATAATTTAATTTACATTGAATCTTTCGGAAGGACTAGCGGGGTCTGTTTTTATCGGAATTTAAATCTGAAAATTTCTAACCCGGGGTTTGCTGTGCTTATGATTCCAAAAATACCAATATTTGCCACGGTCCGACAATTCTACATTGCTTTTTTAATAATTATATCAGTTTGATTAAGCTTTATACAATCTTTAAGGTTTTAGAAACTGGTAACCTTACACTCTCCCTCTCTCTCTTTCTTCTCCACACCCCCCCCCCCCCCCCCCCCCCCCCCCCCCCCCCCCCCCCCCCCCCCCCACACACACACACACACACACACACACACACACACACACACGAGGAGAGGAAGGAGAGCCAGGTATGCTCCTTCCTTCTCCTCACTCTCATGTTCCCTTCCCCTCTTTCTCTCTCCCTCTCTCTCTCTCTCTCACACACACACACACACAATGTGTTTTTGAGAGAGAGAGAGAGAGAGAGAGAGAGAGAGAGAGAGAGAGAGAGAGAGAGATTAGATTTAGGTTTATTTAAGCTAGATTAGATTAGATTTAGGTTTATTTACGTTAGATTTAGATTTACGTTAAATTAGATTAGATTTAGGTTTATTTTGAGTTTAAGATTAAATTAGATCTAGATTTATGTTCGATGGACTAGATTTTTTAAAAATTTAGGTTAGATTTTAGTGCATGTCAATGAAGGTGCACTCATGATGGTAAGCATTGTATGAAAAACACTTGCTCATATGAAAAACACTGAAAAAGACTCCGTTTTCCTACATGAGAAGATTTCCTGTGCTCACAGCCTCGACAGTCCATGCGGACCAACAATTCCACCTGCATGTTCGACTGCTGCTACCATACAATAAGCCATCATGATCAGCCAATGGAAGAGAAAATTGAGCCTACATAGAAATTAGTGATGCAAGATGACGATTCCAAGGGTCACACACACACACACACACACACACACACACACACACACACACACACACACACACACACACACACACACACACACACACACACACACACACACACACACACCACAGCCGTCAAATCTAGAGTAAGAATTAAGTGCTTTGAGTAGGCATCAGCTACATTGCAAGAATAGCGTACCTGCATGCTACAGACAAAGATCTACTATGAAAAGATGTTAAGATGCTGTGAAATGCTAAAGCTAGAGAAGAGGCAAAGGGGTTTTGTCCACTACATGCACTATCATGTAGACGTGGATGTGTAGATTTCTTGTATCCACAAATATAGGCATTGACCAATAAAGACGAGATTATAATCCGGTGGTTCTGATCTCCGTGCACCTCCAGACCGAGATGTGCGGGGATTGGACATGACTAGAGAATGTGAGGTAGTTTACAGTGTGAACAAAGAGAGAGAGAGAGAGAGAGAGAGAGAGAGAGAGAGAGAGAGAGAGAGAGAGAGAGAGAGAGAGAGAGAGAGAGAGAGAGAGAGAGAGAGAGATAAAAGACGAAGAATGCCAATAGAAGATTAAATTTGCTGTCCAAGTTATAAGGTTTTTACCCTCATTATGAGTAGTGACGAGGATGTGGGGCTGTCCAACCGAAACACCTATCTCTCAACGAGGATCTTATGTCCTTGTAATCAATGCAAGCATACTGTGCAACGGACAAGACGCGTTTCTTTGCAGCACGTTCGCAAATTTGGCGAGTTCGATCCATCTATTATAAATAGAGTTGTTGCCAATTATAACTCGTCGGACTCTGACGCTGGCCAATAGGCAGCAATCTTGCAACCCAATAGATGTGTTCGCACGCACTTTGATCAAGCAGCATATGTGAGGCCACAAGATGTAGTCTCTAACAGCTCGGGGGATGATCATGCAGAGCATATGATTCCCAACGAGGCAATGTTTGAGCCCGAGATTGATGAAATGATCGAGACGATCATGGATTCAAAAAGGCTTATCTATGATGATATGAAAATGAAGCCCATACGCCATTGTATAATGAGGCACGTGTGTCTAGATTGAAGGTGCTCCTGGTTCTTCTCAACATGCAGGCAAAGTTTGGATGGAGTGACACTAGCATCACAGTGCTTTTCAGGTGATCTATTACAATTAGTTTACTTTAATAAAAAACTCTAGATGTATAATGATTTGATAGATTTTTACACAATTGTACCGTATTTTTTTCGTTGTGTAGATTGCTTAAAGAGCACATACTGCCAGCTGATAATGTGATGCCAGATTCCCGAGAGGAAGCAAGAAAGATTTTGTGAAACTTGGGGATGGATTACAATTCGATCCACATTTGTCCTAACGACTGCATTCTTTTCAGAGGGGAATACATAGACATGGAGAAGTGTCCAAAATGTGATTCCGAGAGATATCGAGTAGATCTCCACGGAACAAAAATTCCGCAAAAGGTTTTGCGACATTTTTGTCTGCTTCCTCGCCTCAAGAATTTCTTCGGCCGCCCTAGCATCATTCCATGAGGAGAATAAATCTTCGGATGGTGTGCTACGGATTCCTGCAAATTGCACAGCCTTTAAACATATAGATGAAACATGGTCGGATTTTGCCAGGGAAGCTTGAAATTTGCGCTTAGGCCTGGCTATGGATGGCGTAAATCCATTTGGTCAAAGATCAACATCTTACAGTGTATGGCCCGTTGTCATCGTCAACTACAACATTTCCCCATGGTTGACTACGAAGAAGGGGCACCCATGGCTAAGCTTGATTGTGCCGGGGCGATATAAAGTGAAGAATATGGATGTGCATCTTCGTCCACTATTGGAAGAGCTACAACAATTGTGGATTGGCATAGAAGTGGTGGATATGAGCCGACACACAGATCGACGGAATTCTTTGATCAGAGGCATTCTAATGTGGACCATGCATGACTATCCCAGACTAATAGAATGCTCAGGTGATTTACGCTCCTCACTCAAACACTATAAATCTTGGTTTTTCTCAAGCTTATCTATTATCATGTGTATACATACAGGGCTTCAAACAAGCGGATACAGAGCATGTGTCACATGTGGACATAGACTAAATGCACGTAGGGCGCTAGCGGCTACACACCACTAGCTACTCCTCCAGGAGTCACTCCAGTGGACACTCCTCGCTTCATTGACGGCCGTTGCTAGCGGCTACACACCACTAGCTACTCCTCCAGGAGTCACTCCAGTGGACACTCCTCACTTCAGGGCCCAGAATCCAGTGGAGACACCTGACGTCCGTACCCCCGTCGACACGTCGCTAGAGACCCCTACCGGGATACCCAGGTTCACGCGTCACCGGCGAGAGGGCTTGCCTTACTCTGCCGACTTCAGCGGCGGTATCATCTTGGATGATGAAGGCAAGAAGGTCATTTTGCACATGCGCGGTCTTTGTTCTCAGGTGTTTAGACATTACATACTAAACACTTGGAGTGAAGTACTGAGTGATTTAAAAGACAGAGTCATCGGCATGCTTCATGACGAGTTTCCCGTTCCAACACGAGATGACCGCTTCAATGAAGACCTGATGAAGGTTCGAATGCGCGAATACTGCTAGCACAAGCATTCCGAAGTGCAAAAAGCAATCAAGCATGGGTGGAACAAACCAGAATGGCTGGCCAAAGAAGATTGGAAGAATGCGAAGAAAGCAGTGCGCGAGAATCCCGACAAGTGGAAGCAACAAAAGGAGGAAGCCAGAGCGCGAGTAGAGGAAGGGAGCTCGCACCACTTGGGGAGCGGCGGCGGGTGGGTATCATTTAAGGCCGATTTTGTAAGTATTTTTGTATTTCTCTTTATTTTTGATAGTTTAGGGTTTAGGGGTTTTTAAATTGGATTCTTTGTATGTTTTGATAGTGGTCGATGACAGGACTTGACCCCACACTGTACGAGCACGAGTACACAGGCAGAAAGGGCTTAAACGCCCTGATGGACATTCTGAGTTCTTGCGGCGGCATGGTTAGTATTAGGGCTTACTCTTTTCTATTTGTTGTATTGTTTTATAAACGTCGCTATATGTTTATACTTACAGAAAGCTGTCTTATTGTTTTTTTTTTGTAGAATCTGACAAATATGCCTCTTGGACGCGATGAGACGTCTGATTAGACGACGCCAGTCTAGCTGTAGCTAGATAGCATTAGTTTCTTTTTGTCATAGAATATGTATCATGAGACGACTTTTATACGTCTTTTTGAAAACCATGTATATTTTTTCAATAATGACAATGGTGTTGTAACTATTACATTTGCAAAGTTTAACAATCAAATGATTTTTCCTATGATGTGTACAATTGTCATTGATTTACTTTCATCAATTTATGCTTGTCAGTTTTGTATCTTTATTTTGCAAACAATACTATGGATGATGGAGTTAATGGTTATATTGTCTTGTGGGTGACTACTTTGGGTCTATATCTAAGCTTGCACTTTTTTTCAAAGGTGAATCAATTAATGAAACATTCAATATGGTTGATGCGTGAATGCCCTGCCACCAAATTTTTTTCCTCTTGGGCGTCGCTATGACCGTCGCTATATAAGGCGCTGTAGCGTCGCTATAAACGTCGCTATAGATGGCCTGTAAGTTACATCGCTATGATCATTGCTATAGGTGTCGCTATATAGCGACGGTTACGCATATAGCGACCGTTATAGCGACGCTTATAGCGGAGTTCCCGTATCGACGCTGTTACCGACGGTCTTAGCGACGCCGGGGGTTATAAAAACCCAATGTATTTCCGTCGCTAACAGCGTTACAAGAGCACACAACCTCCTATAGTGTTCTAACAACTAGCCAAACTAGTAATATTGGATGGCTATACAGATTAAGATAGTCAAACCCTAATAATGTTACCTAAACCTAGACAGCAAGTTATAAATGGATAGATTAAAACGACCAAACCTTAATAATCTAACCTAAACAAACGGCAAGGTCCAAACGATCGAAGATGGTCAAATTAAACCCTAACATTAAAACCTAAAGTTACATCGACCTCTAACATATCGCATTTTAACACTAACATTTACAACCACTTTTCATTTGGTATATAACTATAGGTTAGGTTGCTAACATAATTAACAATTAATTTGATCTAGACAAGGCACAACTTTAAAGTATTGCATAAATTTTAAAAAAATTACATAAAAGTAAAATAATCAAATATAAATAAATATATATAAAATAAACTCAATAATTTTTCAATCAAATACTTATGATGAAAAAATCTCAATATATTTTTTTAATCAAAATTAAGAAATAACAAATTTATTGTATCTATTTGAATTTAATATCTCATTTGAAAATGTGTGTGTATACGTAATGTGTTTTATTATGTGTAAATATATGTGAATTTGTATTTATTTATGTGCCTGTGTGTGTGGTTATGTATATGTGTGTGTATATGCAGGAAAAGAAAAAGATAGAGCTCTCACATGCGGTCTAGTGAGCACAAAGAGCTTCAGAGATTGCTGCAAAACACACACACACACACACACACACACACACACACACACACACACACACACACACACACACACACACACACACACACACACACACACACACACACACACATACACAAATACGCAAAATCCTAACATAAATCTCAATAGAAAGCTTACCTTCTTGTTGGAGGAGAAAGCGTGAGTGGAAACCTTAATTAAGCCGGGTAGTTCCTAAAATTGATGATCTGGAGCGATGGCAGAGACTATCTGGGGCTATGGCTTAAAGGCTTAGAGCACCCTTACCATGGCTAAGGCCATCTATAAGTAGGAGGGATGCATAAGAGGGTAGGATTGATTGAGGGATCTCTCTCTCTCTCTTTCTCTCTCTCTCTCTCTCTCTCTCTCTCTCACACACACACACACACACACACACACACACACACACACACACACACACACACACACACACACACACACACACACACACACACACACACACACACACACAAACACACACACACAACTAAGAGTGCACAAACTCATGGATGACTACTGCGCCGTGTCTAATTTGGTTAAAAATTACACCTCAAAATTCAAAGGTTTAAGTTTAATTCAGGATAGCAAGTCATAACAATGCAAGCTTAAGAAGGTCATAGCTTAAGATCAATGGGTTTATTTGAGCGTTGGGATTGGAACTTGAGATAATGAAAACATGCACTTAATTTTCAGAACTGGAATATCCCTCCAAACTCCAGTGTAGATTCGAATCCTATGTGTACAATGTACACACTTTAGTTACTCAATAACCTCACATAATTTGAGTCATGCCTCATGAGAGTGACACACATACATATTGACATACATGTAAGAAGTAGGGAACTAGGCCTTGAGATCCTCCTCCCAACCTCCCTTTATATAGGCGGGCTCCTAGCCCCTTTCCCTAGATGGATCCCCTGTCCACACTGCCTAGCCCAGCCCTTGGCCGTAGTCCGTGAGTAGCCTAGTTCTTAGGGTACAGGACCCTTGTCCTGACATTACTTACCCCTTAAGGAAGAGTTTTCGTCCTCGAGAACACAAGTAGTAATATCTTCTTAAGAATACTGATGTTTCTCTTTATTGACATCCCATAAGTGAGCCAGTTGTCTGTATGACCGATAATTGGTGTAGTGAGGAGGTTCAATGAAACCAAGAGGAATATCTTGATTTTTAACATTGTTGTCCGTTTGCAACCACTTGGGTCTAAATGGTAACTCCATATATAACTCACTTGAGTGCTGTAAAGGAGTAACCACAACTAAGAGTCACTTGGGTTTAAATGGTAACTCCATTTATAACTCACTTGAGTACTGTAAAGGAGTAACCACAACTAAGAGTTGTCCAAAGGCATAACCAATTTTCAGATCTTCTGAAGGTACTGGAATAATGCAAGGAAACCTTGGCGTAACTTTCCATGCAGTTGTGAGCCAGATTTCCTACTCGCCTGAGTATCTTGAAAAGTTCGTTACATGTTCATCCCTAATGAAGGTTACTTGCCAACATACTCTGTCAGCACACCTGGTAAGTCTTCCTTGACGTATGAAAGTATTGAAACAATCTCCAACCCCACCACCGTTACATGTTCATCCCTAATGAAGGTTACTTGCCAACATACTCTGTCAGCACACCTGGTAAGTCTTCCTTGACGTATGAAAGTATTGAAACAATCTCCAACCCCACCACAAGAGGTGTTCAAAGTCGAAAATCGTACTTAAGAAAATGCTAGAATAGGGAGAAAATCATCTATTTAGAAATGCGTTGTGCTAACGTATGCTCTTAGCAGATCCTTTAGCACAAGATTACTCTTTGTAATCTTTGTAATCTGCTTATCCCCTTGGAAAACTGACAGTACTGAGGTGTGTTGTCCTCACGGTTTACAGACAGTCGTCCAAGATGATTGGTAAACGGGAAATCACAGTAGTGTTTAACATTGGTGAAGAATCAACAATGTCCGAAACAACCATCGTGGTGAACTTGAAAAAATCCACAAACGCCCAAACCGAGCCATGACCTCTATTGGTGATTAGTGGATCCAAAAGTAATCTCATAGAGATAGTGCCCATAGAGTGCAAAATTCTTCATAAGCAACAATCTGTGGAATATGCATGCCATTCCAAATCAGCCCTTGCTAAACACTAGGGCCCATAACCCCTAGTGTGCATGCATTTAGCAAAACTCCGAACATGTATATCCATAATGATGCTTGCCAATACTTATGGCAAATGTGATGCGCCTAGCACGCAATAAAAGGAATGTAAATAGTTCTGAAAAGAAACTAAATACTTTTAGTTGCAATCTTTTGCAAGCCTTGCTGAAACGTCTGAATCACAATAAAAGGTGAAACATTGATCACTTCTAGATACAGACAATGAAACTTTTTCATTAACAACTTATAGCCTTGCTATATGTATAAACAACCATCTGTAATGTTGTTTAGCAGTACTTGTACCTTAACAAGTCATTCTAAGTATTCGACAATTTTTGGCCACGAAACCCTGATATGTCGTGCTAAAAATGGTCTAGAAAACAGATGTGACCAGCACCTAGGGACTTTGTTGTGACACATAATTGACATAATGGCGCCAGTGTCAGTCCAGATACTCATATTCTCCACATGTGGAATATGTCTCATATAAGGATGTGTGAAAAGGAACATCCTTCAAGTACAAGACGTACTTGTGTGTGGAGGTAACTGTAAACACTCTACGACGTGAGTGAGAGGGACCCCATTAGTCTTGCTCCACTGGCTAAACCGAACTCCTTGAGTTCCTAGACCATGTTGTATCCCATGTGATAACATGTGCCAAATTGAACCCTACAAGTAGGTTCGTAACTGCATAAGGCAGAAAGACAGCTTGGACACTTGGCCCAGAATACTTTTTGCCTACATGCCCTTGGCATGGGTCGGTAATATTCAAGCGTACTTAGACGTCTTGAACACCAAGCAAAGCATACTAAACATGCAATTGACACCAAGTCAGTACACTTACCTGTATGCAAATGCAATTACATACTGTACACTTACATGTATGCAAAATGCAATAACATAATGTACACTTACCTAGATGCAAATGGAAAGGAGTACGTCCCCTACCTAAAAAAAAAACAGTATTGCACTGGGAACCCTGGTTGTTGCCTTTACAACCCAAGCCCTTGAATTAGAATCTACGTAGTCAAATCCCTTGATAAGACTTCTTTGTAGAAACTACTCAACTAGGAGATAACGGTAACTATCATAGTTAACCGTGTGTAGATTGAGTGGAATCAACTTAAAAAGTGTGTTCCTCTGCTACCGCGTGGTAGAGTGCGGAATACTTTCATTGAAAGTAGAACTGGGAGAGATCAACAGTGATCCTCAATGCAGATCAAACTGTGATCCTTAATGCCTATGGGGTGATGTAGCAATCATTCGCTGGGTTTTACCCCAAAACCGTATGTCCATAGACACTTCGTAGTGCTATAGAGAGAGCAGGAGACCCACACAAGTGAACTACCGATCCCTTACAACCATGTTGTCACCCTTGTTTGCCATTAGGCAAAATTTGGACTCACAAAGGGGCCCTTTACGGAGTTTGACTTTACCTCTCTCTACCAAAATGGGCACATGGATAAATTTTTGCAAACAAACTCCAAAGTTGGCGGAGGTTTGACAGATAGAATGTCCTCTTCAAGCTCTATCTACTGATATATAGCACCCCATGAGATTCCTTATATTTTAGAAGATTCTTTTTTTAATTCACCTATGATGTGACAACTCTGTCAGAATCTAAGTGAATAAAAAAAAGAATCTTCTAAAATATGAGGAATCTCATGGCGTGCTATATATCAGTAGATAGAGCTTGAAGAGGACATTCTAACTGTCAAACCTCCGCCAACTTTGGAGTTTGTTTGAAAAAATTTATCCATGCGCCTGTTTTGGTAGAGAGAGGTAAAGTCAAACTCCTTAAAGGGCCCCTTTGTGAGTCCAAATTTTGCCTAATGTGCATCTATACTCCGTGGTAGAGATCAACCGGTGTGAGGTTAAGATTGTCAAAAAACGCACATGAGCATTTATACTGAAAACATGTAGTGCAAAAATGACACCTTATACATCCGTAATGACAAGACACTTGCTTGTCAATTAACATCAATATGTACTCCACTGGGTAGAACTGTTTGATCTTGAGAACAATTATCCAAGGAATACCAACAAGTGGATCTTATCCTAGATTTAGCAATGGCCCGTAGCCAGCGTGCGTGGCTCCTAGCCCGTATGGAAATGAGTGTTCAATTGATAAACCGATGAAAATAACTATGAATGGCACCTTGTCCAGTTTGTAGCTGAGAATTGTAGAGCATCTTGGCTCCGGAGAACTCAGTAGTCAAACATGAAACAAACTTCGTAGAAAATTTTTATTTTGTTTGTTTGAAGAACGAACAGAAGAGCATGCTGGGCTGAGGAGCTTTCCTTTCATTGCTAGTGTGTGTGTGCCTAGAATGTGTGCTTTTAGACATCTTATGCCTGCCTGCCAGCTTATCGTATAAGCATGCAACCATTTGAATGTATGGTGTTCGCATTGCGAGAGGGAACACAAGTCACAACGTGACCATCTACCGTGTATGGGTTGTGAATCCATTAGAAGTTTTTAGGTTGTTTTGTGTGCCTGGATAGCAACCAAAAATTATGGAAAACAATGCATAACTAATAGTGTCCTTGACAGAGTGATTTGTGAGAGCGTACTTTATACCATCTGGTTAGCATGCCAGCTTGCATACAAAAACGAAAGCCCGTGGCTACCATGACAACCGTTGAAGTCAACACCCTAAGTGCCTTGCACCGGTTAGACTGGTAGGGATTCGATGAGATGATATCCTGAATAATGTAGGTGCCCCAAACTTTGTTGCCAACTGCTCTTGTCGCTGAGGTAATCGGAGTACGAATTAGAAGCCTTGTGTCATGGGAAATGGGCCAAGAATTTGGCTTTTCATAATACTGTCCAAAGTAAATGCAAAACGTAAGTTGTAGGACACGTGTATCATATACACCCTAATTCAGTGATCTTACATGCATCTCAGAATGTTTTCGGCAGATCGTATAAGCCAAGATGATGTGACTGGTCGTACCAAAAATGACTATGGCAGAAAAAACAATTGGGTATAACAGTACCCAATTCAAAAAAAACGTACAATATGCTGAAAATCCATATTGACGTATGAGAAAATGGATAAGATAACATGTTCAAAAGCCATATAACTACTATGCCGTGCACCAAAACTGGAGTTTACGTCAAATCACAAACTCATGCATCATGCTTAAGTTGTCCGACATGCGGGCACTGCTTTTTTTGATGTGTTCCTAAGCAAATAAAGCATAATTTTTGACTTTTTGCACGTTGAAAGTCGGATGGTGATAGGCGCTTCTTGACCCCGTTGGTCATGCCCCGATTTGTTTCGACACCCGAATTATTTTGGACATGTTGGACCTCTTTGGTCGTAACGGGTAAATTGGCAAACCCTTGGGTTGCTGGCAAGTAGAGAGCTGATTCTGGTAGCATTCTGTAACTTAGTTGTGTAAGATTTCTACTTGTGTAACCAAGATTTGAACCCTGACAGCGAGCTTGCGAAATCGGGCATCAAAAGTTTTCTAGTCCTGTCGAGTGACAAACTTCCTGGCATCTGGCAATTGACTGTCATCCTCGAGAATATCCAACACACTCTGAGGATGAGGAGACAGAGATAGATCACTTGGGTTTGCACCATCCATCCCTGTTTCCACGATGCTACTCTCCGTGAGAGTATCCGGCCCCATGAAATCCACAGGTGGAGCCAATTCGAGGTATTCAAAGTCAAACATGTGTTGATCATAAATTTCCGCACTCATGGAAAATCTGTGTTGTGCGAACAAAAGAGAAAACAGTACCTTGGAGTGCAACAAAAACTCGTAACCGTATCGACCACAAAGGTAGTTAGCCGTGCTAACCTCGCCGCGGTCGTAAAGAAGGTGAATTGCCAATCCCGGTAGAATTGGCGAAGAGGTGAAATCACCGAGGAACTTCAGCACTAGCTCATAGCAAGTTGTGATAATTAACTGGGTAATTATGTCTTCAACTAGCTCATAGCAGGTTGCAATAATTAACTGGATAATTATGTCTTCAACTGAAATGAACGTCCAAGTTGAAATTGGATTGTAAATCCCAAGCCACCGCGCAATCAACAATTGATTTGGAGCCGAGGACGCATTTGATAACACCAATCAATTCATAGTAGGCGATGACGGGATTTACATCTTATGCAAACGGAAATTCAGTCGGATTTTGTAGCCTGCTCGGAATACTGAATTATTCCTATAGCACAACAAACTGGTGGTCGTTTATCTTCCCAAGGAGCACGAGAACGGAGGAAGGCTCGTCGGCCCTTGTTTATGCCGCCCGGTTGGTGGGAAGAGCCTTCGACTATGGCCAAAAATCAAATCCAATGGCCAAAGGCCGTTTTAATGTGAATACTAAAGGAGTTTTGAAGCCCACACAGCGCAGGCAGCGAGTGCTCTTAGACGAGGATGAAGGTGACGATGACGGGGCTCGCACATGCCGGCTCTACGGCCGCGGGGTTCTGGCTCAAGCACTATCTCCGCAGGGTGCTTCTTCCCAGCCCGAATCCTCATCAAAGCATGCACCACACACACACACGTCCAAAACGGGCAACATATCCAATTTAGACAAGCTCCTCGGCTATTTTTGGAAAAAGCCTTATAAGGCTACGGTTCTCACCTAAAGGCCCTATTTTTAGGAGCCAAAGATGACTACGCCTAGAGAGAGGGTGGAAGAGAGTCCTAAGCTCTGATACCAGTGTAAGAACTAGGGAACTAGTCCTTGAGATCCTCCTCCCAACCTCCCTTTATATAGGCGGGCTCCTAGCCCCTTGCCCTAGACGGATCCCCTGTCCACACTGCCTAGCCCGGCCCTTGGCCGTAGTCCGTGACGAGTCTTACCTTGTGACGAGCAAGATTTTTCGAGCAAAGGAAAATTCGAGCGAATGTATAAGGAAATCAAATGGGCCAATGAAACCACATTTACTTGAGATAGAGAAAATTGAAGCATTGAGCTCATAGTGGAGCTTCCCTCATCATAATGCTCAATCTAATTTGAATACTTGTTGTGCAACTAGGTAGCCACTAGAAGAAACTATGTGGACTCCTTTCTTGAAGCCCTAAGTCAAGAAAGCCCTAAGTGCTCATAGCCATAGCATCGATTACAAAGAGTATCTAGAGTCTTTTATGCAATTGAGGCTCTATGTCTTGCCACTAAGCTTAATGCAACTTCAAGTGTCTTTTTGGTCAAGGTCCCAAGATGATGAAATTTGTAGTCAGTGAAGAATGTCCATTGATTTCTCTTTGCTTGGTTCAAAAACTTATCAAATGTGACTTCTTGCTTGGAGGGTGAGAGCTTGGCCTGGTAGCAGGATCTAGTTGGGTGCAACATAAAGGGACTCCCGCAATCGCAATGGCTTCCTTAGTGTGCTCAAGGACGTTTACTCAATGAGGGTCAAATGAACTTTGATAGCATGAGATAAAGAGTGTGGCATATATATTACTGACATAGAACACTTAATTAGCATGGTTGAATTTTTAGGAAGGCAAGGTCTCTTAACAAAGTTATACGAGTTACCAAGATGAGGTTAACATCTAATTATCAGCTTGCATAGTTAGCACATGTTGCTTGGGACAAACTCTCATTTTTCTTTCTTTTGTCTCGTTCTTAAGACTTGAAAAATTGACACCTAGAAAATTTAGAGTTAAATTGCCTACATGTGATGGTTTTTGACACTAGAGGCTCCTCCATATGCTCGACAAAGATGATGCTAGGGGGGATTTTAATACCTCTAATGTGGCCTTATAAGCTTGATTGGTGAAACGCACCCTCTAGTGAAATTCTTGTAGGTGGAGAACTTGGAGGGTGTTTTGAACACCCTCCAGATTGTAGAAACACCTCCCAACACACACGTCAACTAGTGAATAGTGTGCAATGCACCATGTGCATAGTGTTGGGACAATACGAAGTGACCTGTTGAACTTGGGCTAATAGGCACACATGAAAAATTTCGAAGGGCCATTGAAATAAAAAGGGCCCTTTGCTCTAGCCTATGGGGTGCTCTCTAAATTCCTTGGATTTGTGATTGTTTTCAACTTCATCTTTAAAATGTAAATTTCATTTCCAAACTTGTAAGGTCTCCTTTTTCCCCCCAAAATGGTAAGGTCTCATTGTTTTTGTTATTGTTGAAAATTGGGAAATATGGAGCTTGTAACCGATGCGTGAAAAAAACTATTTTTCAAAAACTTGGCAAACGTGCATATAAGTTTATTAAAGAGTAAACTGAACTAAATTTGAAGAATTTTGTACTAAATTTCTCTAAATTTTGTAGGTTTTCTAACCTTAAAATCAAAACTTTAGTGGCAAAACTCAAAATTTTGAGGTACGTTATTTTCGAGCACTGCATGCTAGCAGGCATGAAGAGTGGAAGACAGCGTTATCGGTTGCTCGGGACAGATCATGGGGTCATATGCAGAGGGCAACAACAATAGCAGGAGGTGAAGGATATTTTAGAGTTTAGAAGAATAAGGGAAATCTGAAAGCATACACTCTTGTTTGAGCATGAAGGAGAGCTGTGTTGCTTGCAGTAATAACCCTAGCTAGGGTTTTTGTTCATCGAGCTGCAGAAAAGCCCATTCACTAGGAAACTTTCACTCAACTCCTTGCTCTGTCGGACCTTCGCCCAGGCAGTGCAAGCACATCATCTCCTCACCACTCCAGCCGGCATGTAAAAAAGAGCCACCACGTGCAGGGAAGACGCCCCTACTAGAGTTATGCCGGTAGGGCTGGCTCTGTATATGTGCTCAGGGTAGGAGGAAACTTTCACTCAACTCCTCGCTCTGTACTCGGACTGTCGCCCATCATCTCCTCACCACTCCAGCCGGCACGTAAAAAGAAGCCCAATAGAGCTAGTTGTAAGGCGGTGTGTGTCTGTACTTACTGTGCTTTTCTTTGCATAGCTTCTTGCTCATGACGTGGCGAAGTCACACTGGGACGCCCGCCCAAGTGTGATTTGTAGGTGTGGCCAGCCCATTGCTGTCACATTGGGACATGTACAAAACATTGGCCTTTCCTCTCAAGCAATGAGAATAGCCCAAGTGGTACATCATCCGCCTTTGGCGCTGCACGTCAGGGCTCAAAACCTCTCAAATGCTTTCGCGCACGTCCGCTCATTCGCCGTTGCAAAAAGAGAAAGCTGGCCGCGAGAGGATGTCAGAGGGGCGGCCTCGCACGCCTGGCCAACTTTCCAAACGCGCGGCCATCTGCAAAAGTACGCGCGCGAAATCATTTGAGAGGTTTTGAGCCCTGACGTGCAGCACCCAAGGTGGATGATGTACCACTTGGGCTATTCTAGATCTCATTGCTTGAGACTCAAAGGCCAATGTTTTGTACATGTCCCAATGTGACAGCAATGGGCTGGCCACACCTGCAAATCACACTTGGGTGGGCGTCCCAGGGTGACATAGGCCTTACTGAGCCCGCTATTGAAACCCAATGTCGCCATCTAAAACTGCCCGCGTCGACGCGGAAGCTTTGGTACTGCTTAATGAGGCAGCTATTGAAACCCATTGTCACTATCTAAAATTGCCCGCGTCGACGCGGAAGGTTTGGGACTGCTTAGTGATCAGCTCCCTATTGAAACAAAATCAATAAAATTAAAATTTACAATAGAACCCAATCTTTAGCGGCATGAAATCGACCGTGTCAGCATGGATGATGTGGGACTTCTCTTTGCCCCTTCATACTGAAATAACACATTTTGAGGTCACCATGAAGCTCATTGGAATTAATGAGGGTGCCTGCAAAGATTTAATTTATCAAGGCGTCACTTAATTCATTGAAAGGTGGTATAAAACATGAAGCTAGTTTTGGTATAAGGGCACGAGCTTATAGCGTGCATGCAGCGACCCTCCTTATACAGACTGTTTAGGGGGGCTTAAAGGGTCTCTCCAAATTTTCCTCCCAAACTAGTCTGTGATGCCATGGATTCTTTTTAGCGGGGCTAAAGGGCCTGTCCAAATCATAAAACAAGCTAAGATATATATTTCCCACAACAAAATCAAAACCTTCCTTCTCATTTGAACCCCCAAAATCTGCCCGCACATCCACTGATAGATAGTTTGGAGGGGGTCAATATGCGTAAGTTGCTCATGAAGAGAATTATTAGTGCATTGGGGTTCAAAGAGAGGTCTCCTACCATCGTGAGCAAGAGGGTGCATGTACCATCTTGAGTGAGTGACCACTCAAACATTAGCCTATAAGTCTAACTTATTCACGTATTGAGACACATCTATGGTTAAAAAGGAGCACAAGGATTTTCACTCTATAAAAAGAACATTGCATGTGGCAACCACTAAGAGATAGCATCACGATGTTCCCACTATCTATAATGCTCCCAATCTATTGTTGTAAGGCCCATTTAAATTATGCGTGTGTAGAAAGTTGTCACTTGAACGATGTTAAAGTAAATGAGAAATTCTTCTCCAAATTGTAGGGAGGAGTTTTTTTTGGGGGAGAGAGAGAGAGAGAGAGAGAGAGAGAGAGAGAGAGATTTTCAAGCAAACATCCATGGAAGTGAGTGAACTATCCATCAAAAATCACCAAATCCATTGGTTCCTATGAGTTTTCTTATCCCTTGTCTTTGCACCAGCAAATGCTTTTGAGCAAGCAATCATGATCGAGAGATTCATCATGTCATCCACATAAAGTATATTTCTTGTAACTTTGTAGATGCATTTGTCCTAGAATTTAAACTCGAATTAATAAGGTGCCTAGTAAAAATTCATAAGGCATCATGAGCAACCAAAATGCCTCATGTGTTCTAAATAATCCCTCACTTGCAAACTGCATGAGAAGACAAACGGGAATGGGCCTAAAATTCTCTTTCCACCCTCTTCTATATAGCCATGCTATACAACTCCCTTTTCCCAAGCCATGTATGTTCAAAACCCCTTGCCACGCCTTGGCAATGCCCTCATGCTACATTATGGATGTTAGACTTCCTCTTGAGCACAATATAAATGATGGCTATCGATCTTGCTTGTAACTTATTCCTTTCATCTTTGCAGAGTGAATTTTGTTTCTTTCTTTTGAGGCCCTTTGTATCCCCTTTATATGAGTCTTTTGAGATCTTTACAAGTGGAAGATTAGTAGATGTATGTGATAGCGGGAAAAAGAGCAGTGCAATCGGGTGGCCTCTGTACTCATGCACACTCCGCAAACCACGCCTCATGCAAACAAGCAAAGAACAAAACAAAGGGGGCACCACCCTAAATTAAGAGGTTTAGGGACCTCACACATAGTGCACATAGGCAAGTGAGACTTCTGGCATTATGATGGCATCAAAACATATGGCAAAACACATAGAAACGAAGCTTAGGGACCTTATGTAGCATCTATATACACAAGACATCAGCTTAACAATACAACGGCATCTGATCATACATAACAAGGATATAGAGAAGCAAGCCAAGGATGGCATAATCCCTTGTCAAAAACACAATCAACCCAGCAAGTAGGTATGATCCTATTAGCAACACATCAATACCTTAGAGAATGATGGCGAGGATGGTGGCCATGGAGCATGAGAGAAGACTCCTTATTTAGGTTTTAGGGCTAGTAATGTAGCATACTAGAGGGAGAGAGAGAGAGAGGGAGAGAGAGTAGAGCTCCACCCATAGCTCCTCGTTGTGAGCAATGTCGTCATAGCTTCGTTGCTTGGTGAAGTGGGTGAAGTGTTGTTTTTGAGTGAGAGAAGGCCTCCTTATATAGGTTTCTGAGAGGGTTTAGGATTAGGGATAAACATGCTTAAATCCGCTGATTGGGGTTACTTTTTGCTTAGGGTGGTCAACAGATTGAGGTCACCTGATATGTCACCATCAAGATATTCTCTAGAGTGATGTGAGAGGGGAGGGTGAATGCTGATTTTTTTTTATTGTGACACATGGGGATAAGGCCTTGACCAGCATTTAAGAGTAGGTAAGGTGGCTGTTGAAATTGGAGGTTCTGCACATGTCAGGGGGGGACCTGCTGGGTCCTCCTGAATATCAAATTCTCAAAAAATCCTCAACCATGGCTTCTTCTGACATGTGTTCTTTGAAAAAATCAGCATGTCTCTTTTCAACTCAAAAGTATTTATCCCTGTTGACTCACCTTTACCATAAGATTTTCCCCTTTTCTCCTCCTGTAACTGCATTGTTGATGCCCAATCACTGCTTCTAGTAACAGTGAACTGTTACCTATCAAATACTTATGGTGCAGTAAAAAATATTTACCATGGGTTAAAAAAGTTACTGTAGGTAAAAAGTGATTTGTATTTACCATGTAGGTGAAAAATATTTACTGTAGGTAAAAAATATTTACTGTGGTAAAAAATATTTACTGTCGGTAAAAAAGTGAAAACGGAGTATGCTGTGCTGTGAGTCCACACGAACATCCTCGTGTAAATTTCACTAGAAATTCACACCTAGAATGGGCTATTCTTTAAGATATAGGTTGTAGGCATGCATAAGAGCTCGTTCCCACGTATCTTCTGTCCATGGCACTTTTTACTCTTTGGTGCTTGTGAAGTAGATTTTTCTTCTCTTTCGAGATCCCTTGGACTAGAGTATCCTCATCTCCCCAACAACTGACTGTGCCTTTATTGCATCTTCAGAAGGGGTCCTAAAAACCATGCATCATATAGCCCTCCCCCTTAAGCTAGAAGTATTTGATGCCTCTAGCTGTAGGTTGTGCTACAATAGGGTTCTCTTGAATACTTACCCACCTGGTACCAATTGAATTTGCCATGTTACTGCTTTCTTGTCTGATGCACCCTGTTTAGTCCTTTCTGATGAATAATTGTATCCATCCATGACTAACAATTGGTCTCCTAGACCCTTGAAAGCCATACCCCATCCATTGTCAATATCTGCTTTCACTGGTAGCATTCTCCTTTTTTCTTTTTTTCTTCTCTTTTTTTTTTTTCTTTGCCCAACCCCTCGTTGAGCATTCATGCTCAACCATAGTATTATTTAGGTAAAAGATGACTGTATAGAGAGAATTATATAACATAGAGCTATAGACTGTATAAGAAAAATGATAGTATAGTGGCTATATAGATAGGATAGAGATAGAGAAAAAAGCATCTGCTACTGCATCACCCTCCAGGGTCAAATGGAAAGCTCAAAGCTCCCCCACGCATGGTGTAGAATCCACCCGGATCAAAAGTAAAGCATTGCTCATTGCCATCAACCTGTAAAACATGTATATCCAAGCCTTCCTTTGCACTTGTAGGCCAATAGACAGGCCACCCTTCCAGCTCTTTATAGCACGGAGCTTCGTCACCCTGCATCCATAATCCTTCGTGTCCACTATAAGCATACTTGCCATCACTTGAGAAACCTGAATCATAAGCAGCTATCCTACCATCTGCTACAGAACCCTCCATGGTATAGTCCACTTCAAAAAAACCTCGCCATTGACACAAAAATATATGTAAAGCAACCTCCAATAACACATGTATCCATAGCATCACATAACATAGCAAGACCCTGCCATTTGCCTCCACTTGCTGCATAGCCAAGCAAACCTGATCACTTTTCAAACCTGTATCCAAACCCTCTGTAAACGTCTCCACAACCATCTCTTTATACTCAGAAACATGACCTACTAGAGCTTCAACCTGTGAAAATACCTCATCACCAACAAGGTTGACGGCACCTTCCTTTAATTGGATATGGTGTTGGGTTACCGTCACTCCTTTAATGTGCTCGTAATCAGTTATAAAGAGGCCAACATGCTTCTTTAGTACCTGCAAATAGGGTTCTCTCTCTTCTTCTAGTAGGTCCTTAGCTAGCATCTCCTTTAAGCCTGTGGCTTCTTCCTTGTTTAGAGAGTCTTGACCACCTTTTCCTTCTGGGTTTCGCAGTATTATACCCATGACTTCCAAAGAGCTAGCATCCTCCTCAGATGACTCATCCTCAGATGAAGAGCAACTGCTTGTGCTCCATTCATCCATAGAAGTCTCCATCTCTAGGTCTTGTTGTCTACCTTGCTTCATGTCATACACAATTTTTTGTTGCTTGCCACCTACCTTATGATTTGGTCGCAACTCAAGGGAACCTGTCTCCCAATCTTGCCTAGCTTTCATAGCCATAAGCCAAGGTCTTCCAAGGATTAGCGGATAGCCCTCCCCCTTAGTTGGGATCACATAAGCATCAATTGAGACTGCAACACCAAAAGCTGAAACCTTCAATCCATTAACCTTTCCCACACAAGCCACCCTTACATTATTTGCCATCTTAGCTTGTAAGGAAGTTTGCTCGTTTACTTCCAAACCCAACCTGTGCATTAATTTCTCTGTCATAACACAAATCTCGGCTCCACCATCTACGTACACATTGGAGACTCGCTGACTCTTAATCTCTGCATCAATGACTGGCACAATATCCTTCATGCCTCTTGCACTAATAGACCCAACTGACTTTGCCTTAGCCCTCCTGGTGCTGACCATCTTAGACCAGGTTCTACGCATCTTTGGGAAAAGGTGGAGGAGTTGCTGCCATGAAATCTTTGGTCCTTGCTTACTCACATCTGCTACCAAGTCGTAAGGTATGGATCCTACCCCAAGTGGAAAGTCTTCTACTCCTATGTGCCTCCTTGACCTACTCTTCCTTTTCTTGTCTCCTATCACTTGGGAGGAACCCTCATTCCCTTTATCCGGCTCTGAAGCTTCCATTTCATCAGTTCTTTGTCTCCTAACTCTCTTTATTGGCATGGCAACAGCTTCCTCCATTTTTTCTTTCCCTTTATCCTTACCATTGTCAAGACTTATGACAGAAACAGCCCTGTCCTCCCCTCGCGATGGTAGTGGAGGGATCTCTGCTGGTGCTTGTGGTGGTGGAGGAGGGGGTCTCAATATTTGGATTGGTGGAGCCACGTGTGCATTTTTTCCATTTAGTGGCCTAGCTCGAGGAGGAGTGACTTGCTGGCGAGGAGGCCGTCTTTGATTACCATTTCCTTGATAGCGTCGTGGATGGGGGCAATAATACATGCCGTGACCTACCTCTCCACAGTTGTAGCAAATGTACTCACGTGATTGCCTTTGTCCGTCTTGTCTATTTCGTTCATTTCCTGGCTAGGGAGCCCTTACACCTTGAACCAGATTGATGGACAGGCTCTCTAGTTGATTGGTGATTTATTGAAGTAATTCTTGTTGAGAGGACTCTTGGTCTGTTGCTCCTGTCCCTGCTACTACCCTTGCCGTAGGTTGAGCTAGCGGTGGAGGCTCCATTCCCCCTTGTAGTTGAGCTTGGAATTTTAACTTCCTATCCTTCTCCCTTGCATAAGTCATAGCTTTATCAAAGGTATCTGGGAATTTACCTTTTACCTTTTCTCGAAGGATGGGGTAAAGCCCTGCCAGGAAACAGTCCTTCTTTAGGCATTCTGGCGCCCTTTCTCCTTCACCTAGTGATGCACACCATTTCTCCCACAGGTTGGAAAAATTTCCTTCATAGCTTCTATAGTCATTGGGTGATGTTTGGCGTAGCTCTAAGAGCTGTCTCCATATCTCCTCTGGAGGCTCATGGCGGCGAAATTCTTCGATGAAGGCCATCTTTAAGGACTCCCAGTCTCTTCTTTCTTCAGGTGCCAAAGTTTGATACCATAATTTTGCACCTTCCCTCAAGACGAAAGGAAAGGCCCTTAACTTAGTAGCTTCGTCATCCCTTCCCGATACCAGAAAGGCCATTTCCAAATTATCCAAAAAGTCTGGAGCAACCTCCCCAGGCTTACCATAAAAATTAGGGAAGGCCATAAGTGAGAGAGTAAACAATTACACAAATAGCTCCAATTTATTTTAAAATAGAGTATGGTAATTACAATTTGGAGCTTTAGCACAACTTAGCTCAAAATAGGATGAAGATCGACACATCAAAGGAATGGTAATAGTCTAGTAAGGGTAGAATGACAGGATGAGGAGAGCGCAAGATTTCCCCAAGTCTCTCGGATCCAAACAACAGGGCTATTCTTTGCTGATAAAAGATTTTTCTATCAATACAAATATTCACATGGATATGACGCACAAAATGGAAAGGAAACATGCGGGGATCATCATTCTCATTATTGGCATCCATACTTACACACAAGAGCCTAGCTTAGTTGCACCACCTTGGGACCAATGAGCCTGATCAGCCACAGAAGGTCAGCACCTCGGATCACTTCGACTCTTCCTGATGCATCTGTGAAGACGTAAGGCGTGATGGCAACACTTTGTACAATGCTGAGCCTTTTAGCAAGCAACAATTGGATGCTATTACCATAATCAGCATGACGAATGAAAGTGACACCATTAATGTGCGGAACATCATCAACTAAGATAGTTTCCTTAGATTGAGATAACTTCTTGAAAATTAGCAGCAAAGGTAGGGAGGCTTTTCACCCGGTCTCCAAAGCACTTTGGACAATATCCAAAGTGATCTTCACGCGGACAGGAGGTTGGCTTGGGATTGGTGGTGTCTGGATTCACAAAGTGCACTGGGAGCACTCGCAGATGGGCGGCAATCTTGTAGGCAAGCCTTCGCCTCTTTGCTTCAGGAGGATTTAGGGGTGAGAGTCGTGGTTGCAAGTTGGTTGCTCACTAGCCTTTTTCTTGCATGTAGTGGTCATGTAATCCCTTATTAATGAGATTAAGCCAAATGTTACCTTACGCTTGAGCACGCGTTGCGGCCTTGGGCCACTTAGGTGTAGAGGTGATCTTCCTTCTCTTAGTCGGCTCTTCAGGAAAGAGAGGTCAGGTGATGCTTTCTCTTCCCTTAATGTGTGTCACAGTACCTTCGTGTATGTTGATGTAGAATATTTCAAGCTCGTGTGCGTTGGAGGTTTCTGGAGCACTCATAGGTTGAGAGGAGAGGTATATCAAGCTCTTCTTCTCACTCTCCTTCGTTGGCGACGATCACGAACAAGGCATGTAGAAGAACTTACTTCTTGAATTTCAATGACACTGCAACCTGGTAACAAGACCTCGATGAAAGCTTTTAAGGCCTCTAAAGCCTCCTCCTCTTCTGTTCTCCAATTTGCAAACTCCTCACGCCATTCGTCCATGTTGTAGATTGCACATCTTCATTGCTTGTGGACTGAAGGTCTGTGTAGCCCTCCTCAGTGGGGGCATCAAAATGATGGCGGGAAAAAGAGCAGTGCAATCGGGTGGCCTCTGTACTCATGCACACTCCACAAACCACGCCTCATGCAAACAAGCAAAGAACAAAACAAAGGGGGCACCACCCTAAATTAAGAGGTTTAGGGACCTCACACATAGTGCACATAGGCAAGTGAGACTTCTGGCATTATGATGGCATCAAAACATATGGCAAAACACATAGAAACAAAGCTTATGGACCTTATGTAGCATATATATACACAAGACATCAACTTAACAATACAACGGCATCTGATCATACATAACAAGGATATAGAGAAGCAAGCCAAGGATGGCATAATCCCTTGTCAAAAACACAATCAACCCAGCAAGTAGGTATGATCCTACTAGCAACACATCAATACCTTAGAGAATGATGGCGAGGATGGTGGCCATGGAGCATGAGAGAAGACTCCTTATTTAGGTTTTAGGGCTAGTAATGTAGCATACTAGAGGGAGAGAGAGAGAGAGGGAGAGAGAGTAGAGCTCCACCCATAGCTCCTCGTTGTGAGCAATGTCGTCATAGCTTCGTTGCTTGGTGAAGTGGGTGAAGTGTTGTTTTTGAGTGAGAGAAGGCCTTCTTATATAGGTTTCTGAGAGGGTTTAGGATTAGGGATAAACATGCTTAAATCCGCTGATTGGGGTTACTTTTTGCTTAGGGTGGTCAATAGATTGAGGTCACCTGATATGTCACCATCAAGATATTCTCTAGAGTGATGTGAGAGGGGAGGGTGAATGCTGATTTTTTTTGATTGTGACACATGGGGATAAGGCCTTGACCAGCATTTAAGAGCAGGTAAGGTGGCTGTTGAAACTGGAGGTTCTGCACATGTCAGGGGGGGACCTGTTGGGTCCTCCTGAATATCAAATTCTCAAAAAATCCTCAACCATGGCTTCTTTTGACATGTGTTCTTTGAAAAAATCAGCATGTCTCTTTTCAACTCAAAAGTCTTTATCCCTGTTGACTCACCTTTACCATAAGATTTTCCCCTTTTCTCCTCCTGTAACTGCATTGTTGATGCCCAATCACTGCTTCTAGTAACAGTGAACTGTTACCTATCAAATACTTATGGTGCAGTAAAAAATATTTACCATGGGTTAAAAAAGTTACTGTAGGTAAAAAGTGATTTGTATTTACCATGTAGGTGAAAAATATTTACTGTAGGTAAAAAATATTTACTGTGGTAAAAAATATTTCTGTCGGTAAAAAAGTGAAAACGGAGTATGCTGTGCTATGAGTCCACACGAACATCCTCGTGTAAATTTCACTAGAAATTCACACCTAGAATGGGCTATTCTGTAAGATATAGGTTGTAGGCATGCATAAGAGCTGGTTCCCACGTATCTTCTGTCCATGGCACTTTTTACTCTTTGGTGCTTGTGAAGTAGATTTTTCTTCTCTTTCGAGATCCCTTGGACTAGAGTATCCTCATCTCCCCAACAACTGACTATGCCTTTATTGCATCTTGAGAAGGGGTCCTAAAAACCATGCATCAGTATGTTTCTCATCTTTAGCTATAAGTCGTTCATAGTAATAAATTTGTAGCAACTGTTAAGACTAGTTAGTCAACCACAAAAGTTGTGTTATTGGACCCTTATTATTACTTTGACTTGTATATCATTATTTCAATATAATGAGAAACATTAGTAATGTATGATGGAGAAGAAGTAATACTGGTGAAGAGATACCAACTAGAACCAAATTGTTATTCATGTTGTTGTAGTCATATTCAAGGCTTGTATAGTGTGTCTACAATCTACTACCTTGTTGTCTTGACAATCTTGTGTTTGTAGTGATATTGGCTATTACACTCAATGGAGGTCATTTTCCCAAGGCCATGATCATTGAAATCTCTTTGCTCATGGATCTCAAGATGGATGGGCACTAAAAAAATGTGAACTTTCATTTTACATTGGTGTTGTGATGCTTGATTCAATAAAGAAACCAAGTTTTTTGACTGTGTATCTTGTCTCTAACTGCTCGGTTTAGGGGTTGCTTGAAAACTTTCGCTCGGGGTTTGGGATTCCTCGTCCGTGACTAACCTAGTTCGGGCAGTTAGCCCAAGGAACATTTTTTGAAATCTCAAAGGCTAGCTATGCCACGTCAGTGAAGAGGCGCGAAGAGGTATCGTGACTTTTCTCTCTCTCACTTTCTCACTCTTTCTCTACACCCGACGTTCAATTGCTTTTGCTTTGTTCAAAATGCTCTTCTCGCAATCCGTTCTGCTGCAGATACATTTCTCTCTCTCTCTCTCTCTCTCTCTCTCTCTCGTGCTCTTTGTAGGAGTAGCCAAGGAGGAAGGGGTAAGGAATGGGATTTATAGCATGATAGCTTAAAATAGCGCAAGAAGAGGCACTTGAGATGCTCTTGGATGTTGCAAGAACCTTGACAAAAGGTTAGCAGCAAAGCAGATGTCGGGCTGAGTGCAAGTCACAAGATAGCGAACTCCGTCAAGGATTTTGGAGTAAGGAAAATCTTGCACATTGCGATCAAGAGAGGGAGCAACAGCATTTGTTGGATCAATTTTAAGAGATGTCAGAAGAAGGGGTATTTCCATGCTTTGCATGCCTCCATCTTTTGCATCAAGGAAGTGATGTAGGATTACTGGCTTATGGTGATAATGCCTCGAAGGGCATCCTGGTGAACCTGGATCAAGACCCCATATCAGTCATAGAGAAGGAGGAGTGAAGCTCCTCTTTGGCAACATCCAAAGCTGATTGAGAGTTACAAAGCAGTTAAATATCATCACATAGATCGCAAGCAAAAGGAAGATTCTTGAGGTATGGTAACTGTAAACATTTGGGTCTTACTGGAGACGCAAGTTATCCCAGGTTGATCATCCATTGAAGAAAGCGCCTGTACCATTGATGAAGTGAGTTTCAGTCGATACATGGATTTGAGCAACCTGCACACATGATTAGGATGCTCAAAGGAGATGTAGCTAGGGGTTCCTTCATGTAGATTTCTTCTTCCAAGTCGCCATGATGCAAAGCTATGCGAACATCCATTTGATGGAAAAGTAAGTGGAATTGAGCTGGGATTGCGATTAGGACCCGAAATGTAGTAATCCGGAGTACAGGAGGAAAAGTCTCACTATAGTCCATTCCTGGTACTTGGGAGAAGCTCCACGCCACAAAGCGAGTTTTGTAGCGAGAGACTCTACCATCAATGTGGAACTTCTTCCATAAGAGCCACTTATAAGTGACCAACTTGCGATTAGCTGGGGCGGATACAAGCTACCATGTGCGATTTTCCATAAGGGATTGATATTCAAAACCCATTGCTTTGGTCCACATTGGAGCCTTAGTTCCTGATAGGGCTTCTTCCACAAAGATCTCATCCACCATCTCAAGGTTTAAAGGCAGTGCTCCAGGATCATCAGATGGGGTAGGAGAAGTGGCATAGAGTACATGCAAGTTGAAGGGCCCAACAAAAGTAAGTTCAGCCAAGCTTTCTCCTTCACCAAAAACACAATCAGGTTGGATTGAAAATTCCAGCAAGACAGCCAGGTTGTTGTGCTCATAAATCTCACCAACAACAAAGCAAATGTCGGGGCGAGTGCAAGTCACAAGATAGCAACTCCGCCAAGGATATTGGAATAAGGAAAATCTTGTACTTTGCGATCACAAGAGGGAGCAGCAACATTTGTAGGCTCAATTTTAAGAGATGCGGAAAGTGGCATTTCCATGCCTTTGCATGCCTACATCTGGTACTTCTTCATCAGGGAAGTGATGTAGGATTATTGGCTTATGGCGATAATGTCTCGAGGAGCATCCTGGTGAACATGGATCCCAAGGCAGAAGTGTAAAGACCCCATATCAGTCATAGAGAAGGAGGAGTGAAGATCCTCTTTGGCAACATCCAAAGCTGATTGAGAGTTACAAAGCAGTAAAATATCATCACATAGATCGCACGCAAAAGGAAGACTCCTGAGGTATGGCGACTGTAAAGAAGTGCAGGTATCCCAGGTTGTTCATGCATTGAAGAAAGTACCAGACGAAGTGACCATTTCAGCTTGTATAGGGATTTGAGCAACTTGCACACATGATTAGGATGCTTAGAGGAGATGTAGCCAAGGGTTGCTTCATGTTGATTTCTTTTCCAAGTCGCCATGAAGAAAATCTATGCTAACATCCATTTGATGCAGAAGGAAGTGGATTTGAGCTGCAATTGCGATCAAGACCCGAAAGGTAGTGATCTGGAGTACATGAGAAAAAGTCTCACTATAGTCCATTCCTGGTACTTGGGAGAAACTCCGCGCCACAGAGCAAGTTTTGAGCGAGAGACGCTACCATCAGCATGGAAATTCTTTTGTAAGATCCACTTACAAGTTACCAACTTGCGATCAACTAGGGCGCTTACGAGCTTCCATGTGCAATTTTCCATAAGGGATTGAGATTCAGAATCCATTGCTTCTATCCACATTGGAGCCTTAATTCTTGATAGGGCTTATTCTCCAGAGATATCATCCACCATCTCAGGGTTTAAAGGTAGTGCTCTACGATCATCCGGTGGGGCATGAGAAGTGGCCAAGAAAATAGAGGCATATGAGAGTAGTAGTGGCTTTGGTCATGTCGAGTGAAAGGGTTGATCTCAAGTGTATCACATCATGGCGACCACGTTTAGAATTTAGAATAGTGTACAAATTAGTTCTACTAAGAGAGTTTAAGGATCTCATATTGACTAGAGGGAAGTTTAAAGTGAATTATAGAATGAGCATGAAAAAACTCAATGGATGTGGCTGCTATCACTACTAACAGTAGGTTGCGGCTGAGGCCTGGGATGTGATAAATATCATGAATGATGATTGAGGTGCCCTAGGTAATGCAATTTGCATTTGGCCAAGACCTATGGTTGTGAGGCTCCAATTATCACCAAGATAAATCTGCACATTTTGGGAGAGGGGCTTGCAGTTCTGCAACCAGTGGTGGAAAGGGGTCATGTGATGGGTTGCATCGGTATCAAGTAGCATTCTAATGCAGCAACTTGAAAAGAAATGAGAGCATCAATGGAATTAATGTGTGAAGAGAATAATTTAAGTGTCTCCATACCATACAGGAGGCTGGGTGCAGTTTCCTCCACTTGTTGCAAGGGGTCATGTGATGGGTTGCACCAGTATCAAGCAACCATTTCAATGTAGCAACTTGAAAAGAAATGAGAGCATCAATGGAATTAAGGTGTGAAGAGAAGTGTCCCCATTCCATATTTGTTGGGTGCAGGTTCCTCCACTTGTTGCAAGTGGGCTCGCAGACATCGATCATTTTGTTGCTGCTCATGACGCTTAGTCCAGCACTCTCTCTCAGGTTCCTCCACTTGTTGCAAGTGGGCTCGCAGACGTCGATCATTTTGTTGCTTCTCGTGACGCTTAGTCCAACACTCTCTCTCAACATGACTAGGATGCCCACAGTATTCACAGGTTTGTGCTGCAGGTCTATTGTTGTTCATGGTGCTTCTTTATCCGCCTCCGGTTCTGCGGAATGGCCTCTAATTTTGTCATATAGCAAAACGTTGCACTTATTGGGCGGAGGGAGTGTTTGCCGCCGCTGGTGAGGAGGTCATGCCACTGTGCATGGTGTCCTCCTAGAGTATGTGGGCAATTAGAGTCTCGACAATGAGGCCAACTACTAAGGCTTGGGTTGTAACGAAAGGTCACCAGGAGCAGGGTAGGGCAGTAAGTAGTAACATGGATTAGAAGCTTGGCATCCAATTGCAGGCCTAAGAGTAGGACATTGTCCAAGAGTGTTCACCAATCTTTGAGGTGTGGGCTATTGTTCTGTGAGTACAGCAGAAAGAAGGTTCTTTAAGGCCATGACAAGCGTGATGATATCCTCATGGTCATAGGTAGCTTGCAGGAAATTCCAGATTTATGCAAAGGTCTGGCAGCACCGGACCATCTCGACTGGTCGATCACCAAAGTGAAGCATAAGTTCTACCTGAGGTTGGAGGTCTTTGGCTATCCAATCAGCAAGACCAAGGTCTACAATAGGTTTGGATGTGGTTTCATCTACAATATCCCAAAGTGTTGCTCGCTTAAGCAATAGAATGACCCATGTAGCCCATCTGAGATAATTTGTGCCAGTAAGCTTATCAAGATGATAGCTTATGATGATAGAGGGAATGAGGGAAGCAGATGCTTGCCGAGCCATGCTAGATGTCTCGATCAAGTAGCAAACAAGAGCAGAGGCACCTACGAGGTAGGGAAGTGTGGTGGGTAGGATGGCGTGCACTACAATGATACCATGTTAAAGAAATAGGCACACGTTATTCACACACACAAAGACTTAGACTAGAGCAAGAAGGAATTGATTAATTCATCACCAAAGGGTGGTTTTATATAGATGTGATGATAGTTATCAATGCAATTACAAGGCTCTTGTGAATGTATAGGGACGGTCACACAACCTTGTTATTTTGGGATTATGATTTATTGATGCGCCATAGCAGCTACCCAATTGGCAAAGTGAACAGTTGTGTTCAAGATTTAGTGCTGTATGCCATACTCTTTGTTTACATAAATTAGAAGTAGAACTTATGGTGACAGTTTTTGCATGCCATGCTTGGAAGAAACTACTCTGCTATTGGAGTGTGCAAATGGTGCAAAAGGTCAAGATCAGTCAAACTATTTTTGAAAGTGGTTTGGGTCAAATTAGAGGACATTTTCTTTCCCAAATTGCTCATTGCAAGCTGCTTTCTTATTTTGTCTCCAGTATCTTTTTGGAATGGTCATAGATTCATGTTCTGAAATCTCTCAGGAAGGGTGTCCCTTGCAACATACTAATCATGCGATATGCCCAATCTAGGCAGGAGCCAAGAAGCTCTTGATTGTTTTTGGCAGATGCAAGGTGACGGTCTCTCTCCATATAGTTTGCTAGGGATTGTTGGAAAAAGAGCCGTGTTTGGAAATTCCTTGTTCTACACTGGCGTACTTCTTTCAGAATGCACAAAAAGTGCTTGAGGAGGTTTGTATCCAAGAGGTCATTCTTGCAATGCACTGATTGCAAGATTTTTCTGATAAGAGAAGGGCCAGCTAGCACTGGGCTGTTTTTGGTGAATATAAAGCAAGGGATCTCTCCAGATGCAATCACCTATGCTTGCAGTTTGCAAGGCACATGGCACTACACAAATGCTGAAATGTGGTGTACTTCAGAAGGAACCACATGATTGCTTGAAGCACTTCGTGTCTGGGATGTCCTGTATTGGAATGCACACTGATTGTGCGATTTTGCCAACAGGGGCAGGGCCAACAAACTCTAAGTTTTTTTAATCCATTGCATTGATTGCTCTATTTTCCCAATAGGCGCAGTGTTAAGGTGTTGGGGTGTTTTCATGGATGCAAAATGAGGGTGTCTCTCCAGATGTAATTATCTATGTTACGCATGATGCTCATACAGAAAAGTCTCAAATGTCCTATATTGGAATGCACACTAATTGTGGGATTTGTCCAACAGAGGCAGGGGCAGCAAATTGTAAGCATGTTTTAGCAATTGCACTGATTGCGCTATTTGCTTGATAGGCGCAGTGCTAAGGTGCTGGGCTTTTTTGGTGGATGCAAAATGAGGGTGTCTCTCCAGGTGTAATCTTCTATGCTACTCAAGATTCTTTGGGATTGCAAAGCAAGGTCAACTCTCCAGATGCAATCACTTGTAATTGCATCTTGAAGGCATGTGGTACTAGGAAAAATACTGACCTGGGCAATTAAATTCATGATGATATTTTTAGTCAAGGGCTATTGAAAAAACACATCATTCTTGGGAATGCCTTGGCTAACATGTATGCCAGATGTGGTGCGTGCCAGAAAGCACAAATTGTGCTCTGAGAGCTCTTTGTCTAGAACGCTGTCCCTTGCAGGTCATGCTTGCAACTACAATTGCATCTTGATGGCATGTGGTCTTAGGCAAAACGCTGATCTGGGCAAAAAAATTCATGATGATATTGTTAGTCAAGGGCTGTTGACAAAACACGTGGGAATTACTTGGTTGACATGTATGCCAGATGTGTTACATGCCAAAAAGCACAAAATGTGCTCTGAGAGCTCTTTCTCCGAAATGGTGTCCTTTGCAACGCACTAAAATTATGGATTGCCCAATAGGGACACGAGTCAGGAAGGTCTGGGTTGTTTTTAATGGATACAAAGTAAGGGTCTCTTGCATATTGACGGCATGTGACAATACACAAGAGACTGATCTGGGCAAAATAATTCACGACGATGTTTTAGCCTGGGATTGTTAATGAAAATGGACGTGCTTGGGAATGCTTTGATGGAAACTTATGTCAACTGTGATGTAATTTAGAAAGCTCTCTCTCCAAAATGGCATCCCTTTCAACACACTTATTATGGGATATGTCCAATTGGGGCAGAGCCCAAATAGCACTCGGCTGTTTTTGGTGGATGGAAAGTGAGGGACTCTCTACAGATGCAATCTTGAAGGCATGTGGCGTTACACAAGAGGGTGTAGTGAGGGTGTCTCTCCAGATGTAATCATTTGTGTTTTGCAAGATGCTCATATAGGCAAAAGAATTCACGATGGTGATATGGTTAGTCATGGACTGTCAAAAAAAGAGGTCATGTTTGCAATCACCTGCAATCGCATCTTGAAGGCATGTGGTACTAGGTAAATATGCTGATCTGTCATTTTTCATCAATTGCGCTATTTGCCCAATAGGCGCAGTGCTAAGGCACTGGGTTGTTTTTGTGGATGTGAAATGAAAGTGTCTCCAAATGTAATCATCTGTGTTAAATGGTGCATGCTAGAAAGCAAAAAACGTTCTGTGAGAGCTCTTTTTCTGGAATGGTGTCCCTTGCAGGTCATGCTTGCAATCACCTCCAATTGCATCTTGAACGCATGTGGTACTAAGCAAAACACTGATCTGGGCAAAAAATTTCATGATGATATTGTTAGTCAAGGGCTGTTAAAAAAACATATCATTCTTGGGAATGCCTTGGTTGAGATGTATGCCAGATCTAGTGCATGCCAGAAATCACAAAACGTGCTCTGAGAGCTCTTTGTCCGGAACGTTATCCCTTGCAGCACACTAAAATTATGGATTGCCCAATAGGGACATGAATCAGGAAGATCTGGATTGTTTTTAATGGATACGATGTGAGGGTCTCTTGCATATTGAAGGCATGCGGCAATATACAAGAGATTGATGTGGGCAAAAGAATTCACGATGATGTTTTTAGCCTGGGGTTGTTGATGAAAATGGATGTGCTTGGGAATGCCTTGGTGGAAATTTATGTCAAATGTGTCGTACTTTAGAAAGCTCTCTCTCCTTTCAACGCACTAATAATGGGATATGTTCAATTGGGACATAGCCCAAGTAGCACTAGGCTGTTTTTGGTGGATGGGAAGTGAGGGACTCTTCATAGATGCAATCTTGAAGGCATGTGGCATTACACAAGAGGGTGTCTCTCCAGATGTAATCATCTGTGTTTTGCAAGATGCTCATATAGGCAAAAGAATTCATGATGGTGATATGGTTAGTCATGGGATGTCGAAAAAAGAGGTCATGTTTGCAATCACCTGCAATTGCATCTTGAAGGCATGTGGTACTAGGTAAACTGTTGATCTCGCATTTTTTAGCAATTTCACTGATTGCACTATTTTCCCAATAGGTGCAGCGCTAAGGTGCTAGGGCGTTTTCGTGGATGCGAAATGAAGGTGTCCCTCCAGATGTAGTCATCTATGTTACGCAAGTTGCGCATATATCAAGCATTGGGCTTTGCAAAACGAGGGCAACTCTCTAGACACAATCTCCTGCAATTGCATCTCGAAGGCATGTGGTACTAGGAAAATTGCTGATCTGGGCAATAAAATTCATGATGATATTGTTAGTCAAGGGCTGTTGAAAAAACACATCATTCTTGGGAATGCCTTGGTTGACATGTATGCCAGATGTGGTGCATGCCAGAAAGCACAAAACATGCTTTGAGAGCTCTTTGTCTGGAACGATGTTCGTTGCAGGTCATGCTTGCAATCATATGCAATTGCATCTTTAAGGCATGTGGTAAAAAATAATCATGATGATATTGTTAGTCAAGGGCTATTGACAAAACACATCATTCTTGGGAATGCCTTGGTTGACATGTATGCCAGATGTGGTGCATGCCAGAAAGCATAAAACATGATCATACTTGCGAGCTGGGTTGTTGGTGAAGCCACCTGGTCTCGGCCGAGCCAAAGTGGACTATTGCATTGCAAGGCCTTAAGCATCTTGGGTGGACAGACACTTACCACTTGACCTCGACATGTCAGATCACTTGCTTACGCAGGAGCATCTACATGGACTTAGGGGGAGGATCTTCGATCTCTTCATAGACAAGTTCATGACTTGGAATCTATAGACTAAAGTGGGACTTTGGTGCTTTGGAATCTCTTGGAGAGTTTACCTGCCAGATATAGAAGATGAAGCATCCTGCGACTACATCCGGAGTCACCCGGAACTTGGCTTAGATAATACTGCAGTGACTCTTCTACACTCCTAATCATTTGGATTCCTACCTTCAAAGTTTCTTACACAAAGGATGAAGTTACCTCCTTCCAGGACACCATCTCGTGGTAGTCCGTGCGTTTTCTCAGTGACTGTTGCAGTATATAGTATGTTCAACATCGGCTTGATCATCTACGGACGTAGAGTCCTTGGGAGATCCATTCATTCCAACCATCATTCGGTGGTTGCGCACTCCAGAGGAAGTGGTGACTTTTGGTTTGCTATGGACACACCTATGCACTCATCAAAGGAGTGCACACGAGGTATGGCCATGCTCACGGCATGTGGGATCCCGACATTCCCAGAGAAAACACGACCATCTTGGGTGGACAGACACTTACCACTTGACCTTGACATGCCAGATCACTTGCTTACACAAGAGCATCTACATGACTTATGGAGCTGTGTTTTTGAGCAACTGTAACGTTTTCGCAACAAGAAGGTAGTGCTCAGCTTTTCAACCCTAAATCTTGCCTTCCACACTGGCTCACCTTGCCGATCTTGTTGCTCTTTCGATCATCAGATTTCAGCCATACTTCCACTGCTACTTTCTCAATGACTGTTGCAGTACACAGTATGTTTAACATTGGCTTGATCATCTATGGGTGTAGAGTCCTTGGGACCAACCATCATTCGGCAATTGCGCACTCCAGAGGAAGTGATGACTTGTGGTTTGCTACGAACACACCTATGCACTCATCAAAGGAGTGCACACGAGATATGGCTATGCTCATGGCATATGGGATTCCGACATTCCTAAAGAAAACACCACCATCTTTGGCGGACAGACACTTACCACTTGACCTCGATACGTCAAATCACTTGCTTTTAGAAGAGCATCTACATGGACTTAGGGAGCTGCGTTTTTTGAAAACTGTATCGTTTTCGCAACAAGAAGGCAACGCTCAGCTTTTAAACCCTAAATCTTGCCTTCCACACTAGCTCGGCATCCGGTGCCTTGCCGATCCTGTTCCTCTTCAAATCATCATATTTCAGCCATACTTCTAGTGTTATTTTCTCTGTTTTCAGCCCACCAGGGGCTCCGACATTGATTCCCACCCTCCCTACACCCTCTACACCGTTCCGTACTCTGTTGAGAGCTTAGGAGCATGCTGAAAATTGATGGACAAAAGCCTTTTTATCACCTCGCAGTCGTGTTTTTGGGTGGACAACAACCTTCTGGCTTGTTTTTTTCACAGAGAATGAAATTACCTCTGCTAGGACACCATCTCGTGGTGATCCGTTTGGTCTCTCAGTGACTGTTGCAGTACACAATATCTTTGACATTGGATTGATCATCTACGGGCATACAATCCTTGGGAGATCCATTCATTCCAACCATCATTCGGCGGTTGCGCGCTCCAAATGAGGTGGTGACTTGTGGTTTGCTATTGGCACACCTATGCACTCATCGAAGGAGTTCACACGAGATATGACCATGCTCATGGCATATGGGATTCCAACATTCCCAGAGAAAACACCTCCATCTTGGGTGGACAGACACTTACCACTTGACCTCGACATGTAAAATCACTTGCTACACATGATCATCTACATGGACTTAGGGAGAGGATCTTCGATCTCTTCCTAGACAAGTTCATGGCTTGGAATCTAGAGACTAGAGTAGGACTTTGGTGCTTTGGAATCTCTTGGAGAGTTTACCCACCAGATAAAGGAGATGAAGCATCCCGTAACTACATTCGGAGTCACCCGGAGCTTGGATTAGATGGTACTGCAGTGACTCTTCTATACTCCTGCTCATTTGGATTCCTACTTTCTTACACAAAGGATGAAGTTACCTCCTGCCACAAAACCATCTCGTGGTAGTCCGTGCGTTTTCTTAGTGACTGTTTGCAGTATACAGTATGTTTGACATCCGCTTGATCATCTACGGGTGTAGAGTCCTTGGAAGATCCATTCATTCCAACCATCATTCGGTGGTTGCGCACTCCAGAGGAAGTGGTGACTTGTGGTTTGCTATGGACACACCTATGCACTCATCAAAGGAATGTACAGAAGACATGGCCATGCTCACGGCATATGGGATCCTGACATTCCCAGAGAAAACACCACCATCTTGGGTGGACAAACACTTACACTTGACCTCGAAACGCCAGATCGCTTGCTTACATAAGAGCATCTACATGGACTTAAGGAGCTGTGTTTTTGAACAACTATATCGTTTTCACAATAAGAAGGCAGCGCTCAGCTTTTCAACCCTAAATCTTGCCTTCTACACTAGCTCGCCTTGCCGATCCTGTTCCTCTTTAGATCATCAGATTTCAGCCATACTTCCATTGCTACTTTCTCAGTGACTGTTGCAGTACACTGTATGTTCGACAGTGGCTTGATCATCTACTGGTGTAGAGTCCTTGGGAGATCCATTCATTCCAACCATCATTTGGAAATTGCACACTCCAGAGGAAGTGATGACTTGTGGTTTGCTATGGACACACCTATGCACTCATCAAAGGAGTGCACATGAGATATGGCCATGCTCATGGCATATGGGATTCCGACATTCCCAAAGAAAACAACATCATCTTGGGTGGATAGACACTTAGTACTTGACCTCGAACGTCGGATCACTTGCTTACACAAGAGCATCTACATGGACTTAGAGAGCTGTGTTTTTGGACAACTGTAGCATTTTTACAACAAGAAGGCAGCACTCAGCTTTTCAACCTTAAATCTTGCCTTGCACACCAGCTCGACATCCGGTGCCTTGCCGATCCTGTTCCTCTTCAAATCATCAGATTTTAGTCATACTTCCACTGTTGTTTTCTTTGTTTTCAGCCCATTGGGGGCTCTAACATTGATTCCCACCCTCCCTACACCCTTTACACCGTTCCATACACTGTCGAGAGCATAGGAGCATGCTGAAAATCGATGGACGGAAGCGTTTTTATCACCTTGCAGTCTCGTTTTTGGGTGGACAACAGTCTTCTTACTTGTGTTTTTCACAGAGGATGAAGTTACCTCTGCTAGGTCACCATCTCGTGGTGGTCCGTTCGGTCTCTCAGTGACTGTTGCAGTACACGATATATTTGGCATTGGCTTCATCATTTACGGGCGTACAATCCTTGGGAGATCCATTCATTCCAGATATCATCCGGCGGTTGCACACTCCAGATGAGGTGGTGACTTGTGGTTTGCTATTTGGCACACCCATTAGGAAATTTTGGAGGTCATTTGGAGGGCCATATGAAGAGAGAGAAAAATAGAGCGCGTCCAATGAGCATGAAGGCTACGTTACGTAGAAAAGTACCTGGAAAGACTCAAAAAATAGGAAAATAGCATAAAACTTTCACGAAACTAGGATTGTAGCATAGTAATTTCCTTACTTTTACCGAGCTTTTAGGTGCTTGCGTGTGGTCCCACTTCTGATATTCTCTCATGGTCATTAACGTACTGGAGGGTGACCATTAAGCCCGCACAAGATATTGGAATTTTAAAACACTTTCCCTCCATTAGAATGCTTTCAAAGTGAATCTCCCTCCACTAAAGCTTTTCTCTGAGAGTTATGGCATCCACGTCTTCTTGCCCAAGAGCCTCAAGGTGTTTACTGTCTCTCACACCAACAAACAACAACGGCACTTTGTCTAGAAGGCCAAGTAGTAGCATATCCTCAATTACAATACCATCTTCAATAAGTGCAGACAACCAATGGGTTGGACAAAGGATAAACAAAGGTTCATGGGTCCTCATGCAACCAAGAAGACCCAAGAGGTTTAGTGGTATCAACGTTTACCGCTTAGCATGGAAGGCCAGGGTGTTGGATTTCAAAGTTGAGATCGGCAAAAGATCTGTAAAGGAAGTTCTTGTTCAGCATGTGTTTACCCATCCAGAGGTGATAGCAAACGGTGGAAATGTATCAAATATACATCAACCACGTTGCAATTGTAAGTACTCTTGACATGTGAACTTACTGATACTCTCATTATAACTTTCCTTATATATTTTGCAATGTTTCTCCCGCTTGTTATGAGTAATGTCTCTACTCTTCACAACTCAATTACATTAGATTTGTCATTTGTACTTATTGATACTCTTAGTTTAACTCTTCTTATATATATTGCAGATGTTTATCCCTCTTCTTATGAGCAATGGGAGCCTGTGGAGTGCATAATAGGCCTCTTCCATGTTGTACATGCCCATATTGGTTCTCTACAGTATTCAGAGAGGAGCAGCAAAAGATTGGCTGATGAGGGAATCTTTTTTTATGACCACTTTTACCAACTCAGCTCAGGCAATAAGAATGGCATGTTGGTGAAACTGCCTCTACCGACCGATTGGAACACTGTGGACTGGCCAGTTCCCGAGGAAACAATGGTGGAGGCAATGCGAAGTAAGCTCTACAAGGATATACAAAGGTCTCTACGTAGCTCTATTCCTACCAAACTGGTTCGAATTGCAAACTTTTGTCCTGTTGCACTCTTCATAGAGCTGTTTCATAGCTACAACATCAGAGTTACAAAAACTATGTTCATGTGCAAGTCATTTCAGCAGTCATCCTGTGACAAACTTCTTGACAAAGGATGGTATGCAAAGGAAGAGATTGGTTTACGGTGCGAGGTCGCGCTTGATACTCTAGTTGTCAAGTACATGATTGCAAGCCAATCACTATTACTCTCATTTTGGTATATGCGATCACAAATGCTAAACGGTAAGTACATTCCTATGGACCAAGTTTCTGCAGGTTTGGAAGATAATCCTACTGTGGATGTGGAAGTGATTGATAAAGAGAATGGCCTACTATTGGTGGTTACAATAAGGGAGCTATGCAGTCTTCAGCATTTGCGAAATGACATCATTGAAGAGTCAATGGACAAGGAACTATCAGATTTTTCCTTTTTCTTAGCTGGCCGTAAGGTGATGCGGCGAAGAGAAAAAGATATTTTGTGCAAAGAGTTGGATGGTCGGGTTGAAGTAGTGTCAATGTAACAGATATTCTTGTAAACCCAAGTGTATACAAATGACTTTCAA